>NC_050579.1:44990050-45605997 GCF_011100635.1 Trichosurus vulpecula
ATCAATATTCATTAGGGAAATTGGTCTATAATTTTCTTTCTCTGTTTTGACTCTACCTGGTTTGGGTATTAGTACCATATTTGTGTCATAAAACGAATTTGATAAGACTCCTTCTTCACCTATTTTCCCAAATAGTCTACAAAGTATAGGAATTAATTGTTCTTTAAATGTTTGATAGAATTCACATGTAAAACCATCTGGTCCTGGAGATCTTTTCCTAGGGAGTTCATTGATGGCTTGCTCAATTTCTTTTTCTGAGATGGGGTTATTTAGAAATTTTACTTCCTTTTCTGTTAACCTGGGCAATTTATGTTTTTGTAGCTATTCATCCATATCTCTAAGGTTGTCAAATTTATGGGCAATTGGGCAAAATAATTCCTAATTATTGTTTTGATTTCCTCTTCATTAGAGGTGAACTCACCCTTTTCATTTTTGATACAGGTAATTTGATTTTCTTTCTTTTTTTTAATCAAATTGACCAAAGGTTTATCAATATTATTGATTTTTTCATAAAACCAGCTCTTTGTTTTATTTATTAATTCAATAGTTTTCTTGATTTCAATTTTATTAATCTCTCCTTTGATTTTCAGTATTTCTAATTTGGTATTTAATTGGGGATTTTCAATTTGCTCTTTTTCTAGCTTTATCAGCAGTATGCCCAAATCATTGATCTCCTTTTCCCCTATTTTATTCATGTAAGCATTTAGAGATATAAAACTTCCCCTAAGAACTGCTTTTGCTGCATCCCATAAGTTTTGGTATGTCGTCTCATTATTGTCATTCTCTTGAATGAAGTTATTAATTGTTTCTCTGATTTGTTCTTTGGCTAACTCATTCTTTAGAATTTAGATTATTTAGTTTCCAATTAATTTTTAGCTTATTTTTCCATGGTTCTTTGTTACAAATAATTCTTATTGCATCATGATCTGAAAAGTATGGTTTGACTACTTCTGCCTTTCTGCACTGGATTGGAAGGTTTTTATGCCCTAATACATGGTCAATTTTTGAGTATGTGCCATGTACTGCTGAGAAGAAAGTATATTCCTTTTTATCCCCATTCAGTTTTCTCCAGAGGTCTATCATATCTGCCTTTTCTAAAATTCTGTTTACCTCCTTAACTTCTTTCTTATTTATTTTAAGGTTAGATTTATCAAGTTCAGAAAGGGGGAGGTTGAGGTCTCCCAATATTATAGTTTTGCTATCTATTTCTTCCTGTAACTCCCTTAACCTCTCCTCTAAGAATTTGTATGCCATACCACTTGGTGCATATATGTTAAATAATGATATTGCTTCATTGTTTATGGTGCCTTTTAGCAGGATGTAATGTTCTTCCTTATCTCTTCTAATTAAATCTATCTTTACTTTTGCTTTGTCTGAGATTAGGATTGCTACACCTGCTTTTTTTACTTTAGCTGAGGTGCAATATATTTTACTCCAGCTTTTTACTTTTACCCTGTGTGTATCCCCCTGTTTCAAATGTGTTTCTTATAAACAGCATATTGTAGGATTATGGTTTTTAATCCATTCTGCTGTCTGCTTCCATTTTATGGGAGAGTTCATCCCATTCACATTCACAGTTATGATTTCTATTTGTGTCTTTCTCCATCCTATTTCCCCATTTATGCTTTTATTTCTCCCTTTTCCCTTCCCCTCCTCCACAAAGTTTTGCTTTTGACTGCCGCCTTCCTCAGTTTACCCTCCCTCTTTATTCCCCTCCCTTATCTTACCGTTTCCCATTTGCTACTTCTCTCCTACCTTCTGACCACCCCCTCCCTTTTTTCCCCTTTCCCCTCCTACTTCCTGTAGGACAAGTTAGATTTCTATACTTATCAGGGTATGTTATTCCCTTCTTGAACCAGATCAGATGACAGTAAAGCTCAAATACTGCTCTTCTCCCTCCCTTCTTTCCCTCTACCAAAATGTGTTTTTGTGCCTTTTCATTTGGTGTAATTTACCCTTTTCTACTACCTCCTTACTTCTTCTCTCATAGCCCTCCCTTTACATCTCTTAATTATGTTTTTTATCCTTATATCAGTTATTTTATACAAGTATTCACAATCTATGTGTATCCCTTTCAATTGTCATAATAGCTGTACTATTCTCAAGATTGACATATATATGTATATATATATATATAAAACATATATAAGATGATATAATCCTATATAAAGATGCACATAATTTGCCCTTATTGATTAATAAGGTTTTGGGGGGTTTTTCCGCCTGTTTACCTTTTTATGTCTCTCTTGAGTTTTGTATTTGGAGACCAACTTTCCATTGAGTTCTGGCCTTTTCATCAGGAAGGTCTGGAATTCCCTTATTTCATTTGAATGTCCATCTCCTTGCCTGAAAAATTATGCTTAGTTTTGCTGGGTAATTGATCCTTGGTTGTAGTCCCAGCTCCTTTGCCCTTCGGAATATCATATTCCAATTTCTCCTGTCTTTTAACGTAGAGGCTGAGAGATCCTGCATGATCCTAACTATAGTTCCACGATATATGAATTGTTTCTTTTTGGCTGCTTGCAGTATTGTCTCCTTGACTTTGTAATTCTGAAATTTGGCTATAATATTTCTTGGTGTTTTCAGTCTGGGATCTCTTTCAAGGGGTGATCGGTGAATTCTTTCAATGACTTTTTTGCCCCCTGGTTCTAGGACCTCTGGGCAGTTGTCTTTTATAATTTCTTCGAAGATATGTCAAGGCTCTTTTTTTCATCATGGATTTCCAGTAGACCAATACCTCTTAAATTGTCTCTTCTGGATCTATTTTCCAGGTCAGTTGTTTTCCCAATCAGATATTTCACATTCCAGTAGTCCTTTCAACTATTCTTTCATTGTGGCCCCATGCTCGTCTTAATTTTCTGTTGCCCCTGACCCAGGCCAACCATCAATTCTGTTACCTCTAATTCAGCCCAACCTTCATTGTCTGTTACCTCCAGATCACCCCAGGCTATTAGCAACTCCTAGATCACATCCAAATCTTCTCATAGTCTTTCTGTATAAAAGGTCCATCTTGCCCCCCACTTCCATCATATTGTGCAGATTCCTTAAAAATCTGGCCCCCTTGTCAATACAAGAGTCACAAATGGGCAGATTCTTAAAATCTCACCCACCCCAACCAGTGTTTTAATAAACCCTGTCTCTAACTAAAAGAAGGCTTGAGTCGAATTCTTTTGAGGCAGAACCCACACCTTTTACCCTTGAATTTTGAGGTTCCCAACACCCCTAGACCACAACAAATATTCTTAGGGAATTTACTTGTTATCTGTTTACAGGGTTGGGAGTAGCCAGAACCCCACTCTTGTGTTTCAACAGGAATGTAAGCTACTGCATACTTTTTCTAATCACTAAAAAGCATTAATTGTTTTCTCTTTAAAAAAAAAAAAAAGAATTTGTCCCTGTAATGTAGAATGGGAAGATCTTTCCCACATCCATTAATAGGCCTATGTGACCCACTTTGAGCCTGAGTCACATGAAAGGCTGAGTCACATGAATCAGAGTCACATGAAGCCAGCCTGTGGTGGGGGGAGCTTGCCAAATGGGTACAGCCAGAAGGGCAGAGCAGGAAGTTGGAGTGAGTTGGAGCTGGGAGAGAGAGAGGAGGCAGAGAGAGCAGAGCAGCTGGCGTGGGTGAGAGCAGGAGTGATTTTACTAAAGGGAGCTTGTTTGTGGAAAGGCCCAACAGAGGGAAAGCTTGGTGACCCCTGCATTGGCAATGTGTACCAACTTCTTTATTACCCTGGTGGATATGGTTTTCTGGCATATGAATAAATATCTTAGTTTTGTCTTCAAGGAAGAGAGTCTGTTATATCTTGCAATTCAAACCTGGAAATAACGCTGGCATATTCATAGCAGCTTCTGTGGGTATCGCATTGGCAATATAGTCCAACGCACTTCTTCCTATACTGGGACTAGGAATAGGCAAATTTCTGTGTCTCCTTTTGGGAGAAAGAGAGAGATTTGGAAAAACTTGATCTCTTAGAGCAGCGATTCTTAAACTGTGAGTCAAGACTCCATATGGGGTCACAAAAAATTTGGAAACAGTAAAAGTTTCTGAATACACAATGACACAAAGAACCAAACGCATGATGAAACCGAGTTTCTGGCAGCGCTTGCCCCTGTTGCATTGCACAACTTCACTGCAGACTTGGCTTTGAACACACAACATGCACACTTTGCACTGTGAATGCCATCACGCCCACACATGCTGCACCTAAGAACACCTGAATTGTAATTAATCAAGCAACAGGTTATAATTGTGACATGCAAATTAGTGAAGAAAATCACCTAAGTTGAAATTAATACATACCTTGGGAAGTTTAACAACAGTATTGCTAAAGTTATGAAGAAAACATTCAGTAGAATGAGTACAGTCTAGGATATAGTTGAAATGTAAAGGAAAATCAGGTAGTCTGAGTAATGGGTTAGAAGATTTGGAATGACAAATAAAGGGTTGAGGGAAAATGTGGAAGCTAGATAAGCAGGTTTGGTGGATAAGAAGAATAGAGGAAGTCTGCCCTTGTAGAAAGATTAAAGGCTATGATAATACTGAAAAATTTGTAACTTGTTTTGTAAGCAATTACAGGCAGTTATAGAGGGCTAGGAGAAATTTGATAAGCAAGGTGTTCCTATGTGTGATAATTGGGAGAGACTGCTGTCACTTTTAAAATCATTTGCAGTGGATTAGCTGGAAATAGTGACTCCCATAATATGAAATGCTTGGAATTAATAGCCCTTGTGTAAACTAAAGTGCTAAATAATTGAAATTAAAAATTGAGGTTCTGTATGACACCATTTGGAAAGTGATCCAGGTGTAACTGAATTTATTCTGGTCTCATTTTAAGTGAAATGTGTCCCTCCTAGAATTTATTATACTACTGTCCCTAAAGTCTGAACACATAGGCAAAAAATGCACATTTTGAAATATTTGGAATATTAACAGACCTTAGCCCCCTTAACTTCTTTTTCCAGGGTATGCTAAAGGAGAAAGTGTACTCATTGAAAATCACAGATGCAACACACTTGATTGAACAAATAAAGAGTAAATGTGCTAAAATTGACAACAATGTGGAGTTATTGCATCGAGTTCATGTGAATCTTGCAAAGCACATCAACCTTTACATCAGAGATGATGGAAATCATATTGAAGATGTTGTTTGTCAATATTCCAATTAAATAAAATGTTGTTGAAAATTTCATTCATTTCCTTTCTTGAAAATATGCATTTTTGCCTATGTGTCCAGACTTTAGGAACACCCTGTATATGGATCAGGAAACTTGGCTGTGTGGTTTTAAGCCAAGTTACCTCAGTTATTCAATTTGTAATGTATATAAAGTTAATGCCTAACATTAATCTGATAATTCATTGTATTAGAAATATTGTTAGAAAAATGAACTCTTTCATTCTTTTGGATTACGGATTTAATTGTTATAAATTAATTGTTGTAACTGACGTAAATATGTTTTTACAAGAACTCTTTAAAATAAGAGATAGTAATAATGGTTGTCTGTGAAGCTGGCATAGCAAGCATTATGAAGTCTGTATCCCAAAGAGATCATAAAAAAGGGAAAAGGAACTACATGTGCCAAAATATTTATAGCAGCTCTTTCTGTGGTGGCAAAATATTGGAAATTGAGGGGATGGCCATCAATTGGGGAATGGCTGAACAAGTTGTGGTATATGAATGCAATGGAATACTATTGTGTGAAATGATGAGCAGGTGGATTTCAGAAAAACCTAGAAAGACTTACATGACTGGTGCAAAATAAAATGAGCACAACCAGGAAAACACTGTACACAGTATCAGCAACATTGTGTGGCGATCAACTATGAATGACTCAGCTCTTCACAAAGGAAAATGCTATCTGTGAGAAACATGGTTTTGGGGATCACTGGACTTCCTAGGCAGGGCCAAAGTCCTGAAGAAGAACTCTGTGATAATCCCTAGGGAAGGCTGTACAGACCACAGGACTCCCAGAGGAAGACCAAGTGGTAGCCATCCCTTAATCTGTGGGGATCACAGGGCCTCCTAGGGGTCAGACCCTAAGAAAGACCCAAGTGATGGCCCCGTCAGATGGCAGTAAGATCACAAAGCTCCGAAGTCCCATGTGATGTCCCCTTAAGAAGGCCATGCAGACCACAGAGTTCCCCAAGGGAATCCAGAGTGGTAGCCCTCTTAACACTGCATAGTGGGGATCACAGGACACCCCAAGGCAAAGATCCAGGAGTAAGCCTGGCAAGCTTCTGTTGCTTTCCTTCACTTGACCTTAGGAAAATCCATGTGATTTGCCCATTCACACCCAAAGAACTCAGGACCAGAGTAGGCAGAGGAAGGCATTTTATTACAACTCCCCGAGAAAGCAGGTGCAGCGCTCACAGGAACACTCACACAGCTGCAGGAGCAGGGGTAACCATTGCCTCCACTCCTGCTAGAGTCATGGTTAGTTTACAATCTTTGTTTTTTACATAGTTTTCCTAGGTTATACAGTCTATATAAATAGGATAATAAGGATACAGAGGCAAAAGTGAAGTTAATTAGATTTTCCTTGTCTTAGTTTAGGATTAAACTATAATCTTTTACTTCCCCTACTTTCCCTCTTTAACATATGCAAATGATGCAAATCAGTAGGCCTGGATTCTTGACCAAGACCAGACCCTCAGACCCTAGATAAGCTTGAACAGGTTCAAGTGGGTTTGGCCTCTCTAATTCCCTAGATTGCCTTCTCAAAAAGTATGCACATGCGTACAAGCGTCTGACCTCTCACCTGACCGACCTTGAGGCCTGGTCTCTGCTAAAGCTGGGGTGGGGGAGGGCGGGGAAGCACACCTTTGGTTCTGTGGAAACAAAACTCCTCCTCCCATTTCTTACACTATCCACATCCAGATAAAGAACTGATGGATTCTGAATGATGATTGAAACATCTTCTTTTCACTTACTTTATTCTCTCTCATGCTTTTTTTCCCTTTTGATGGTTTCTTCTTCCACTACTGTGACTAATACAGAAATATGTTTTACATGATAGCACATATATAAACTATATCAAACTGCCTACCACTTTCAGAAGAGAGAAGGGGAGAGAGGGAGAAAAAATTTGGAACTCAAAATGTCACAAAAATGAATTCTAAAAAATTTCTGGATATGTAATTGGGGGAAAAAATAACAGACTATTTTTAAAAAGACATCAAAAAAAAATAAAAAAACGTTTCCTCATCTGTGAAATGCAGAGTCCTAAAATCTTACCAGACTTAGTAATAGTTTGAAATACTGCTGAGTGTTTAATTTTGTGGCAGACTGACAACTGAACCCAGAATTCATATTTTTAAGATTTCAAGATCTAGCCCCATGCTCAGCTTAAAGTACGGTGATTTGCTTTTAGTGGAGAACTAAAAATTACAAAAGGGCAAAGTTTCAGTTGCTATCATTGCACCACACTGTCCTAAGAATGATTTCTCAGTTTTGGCTTTAGCCTCCTATGAGTAAGGTTAGATAAGCACATAGTTCAGAGGTTCCCAAACTTATTTGACCTACTGCCCCCTTTAAAAAAAAAATTACTCAGTATTTCTCCTTCCCCCTCCCCCCCCCCCCCCCCACCCGCCGGAAATCTACTTTCTTTCACCCTTTAATGTTTTTTTAATTTTGTCATTTAAGAAAATATACAATATATTTTTTAAAAATGACACATCTTAAATTTAACAATTTATTATAAATTTATGGGTTTTTTCCTGGATTGAAATTTTGATGATGCAATATTACATCATGTAACCATATAGTATTATACTGTAAACAACTCATCACATGCACATACTCCAGCCGATGCATGCTGAACTTCCCAACAATGTTCAACATGCTCACCTGCCAACACTTGTTTATTAAGACCTGTTGGTAGACTTGACTAACGATCAGTTATAACTTGCATTTTGTGTGTTTATTTGGAAAATAATGTAATCACTATGATTTTAACTCACAACAGATAAAACATGTACAGTTTTTCAAAACTTCTCTTCTCTTCTTTCTTTATGCTTCTGCCACCCCCTTATTTTTATTCAATGCTCCCCAGTCGCACCCAAGGCTACTACTACCACCCTCTCAGATCATTCAAAGACCCTTCAGGAGGTGATATCACCTACTCTGGGGACCTTTCTAGTTAGTGGTGTATACTCACCTTTCAGGATGGTCTATAGGAAGTCTTATTATAAACCTAACACTATATAAATAATGATAATGGTAAAAATAAGATATTGGTTATTGTGAGCTGTGACTATTATTTAGGACCCTAAATGTTTCCTTGTATTGTTCACATTGAGAATTACTTAATTAACTCCTACTCTGAAAACTCTTGAAGGTTTCCAGGGAAAACTGTTCCTGCCCTGCCAGTTATCAGATCAAACTCATTAAGCTTTTTGCCTGGGCCAAAAACCAATTCTTCAACTAGAATCTTATAATAGTTTAGCTGACCTCACCTTTAGTTACCTAATAATAGGTGTGAATTCAAACCAGTAAAGCTTTATATGTATTTCTTATTATTGTTAATGTAAAGTTAAACACATCTATATTGTGAAACTTGGTAACACCAACATAGTTAGAAACGTAGATTCTCTTTGAATTTGGATATTGTCAGGTTATAATTTTAGTGTAAAGAGTATTTTATCTCATATGGATTATAATAATGGAAAAAATTCTTCATTTTTATCTGATAAGATGTTTGATATGGTTATGTTTGTTTCAACTCTGCTGGTGACATGTTATTAATTATATAATGCTTAAATCTAAGAGCTACCATACCTAAAATGAGAAAATCAATGTATCAGTTTATGTAAGTTCCATTTGAATAATTTTCTGTGCAAAATAATTTAAAGATGCATTCAACTGAATTGGGGTAACTTAACTAGAAACAGGCTTTGTTTTATGTTTCAAATCCATAATGTTGTTTATGATATAGTACAGGCATAGTTTTAGGAACCCAGCTTTTTTTCTAATGTGGATGCTGCTATATTATGAACAAAACTGTTAAAAGAAAAAGAAAATGTTTGCAAACTGTTAATGCTTTGAAGTACTTGCCTATAGTAAATTGGAAGTTTTATCTAAAATTATCTAGCTATCTCTTGTGAAAATTGCAAGATTATTGGTTAATTAAGGGTTATTATAATAAGACTAATTTGATTTGGTATATTTTTAGCATTGCTACACTTAGAAAACTGAATCATTACCCCCATTGCAAACACTTATTGACTAGAGAGGAGTAGTCATTAGGAATTTATTTATGATACTTAAGACATTTTAAACCAACCTAGTCTTAATAGTAAGGGTTGAACAAGAGATAGATATCTATCAGTTTAGAGATTTCCAGCTATATTACTTCATAAAAGTCTAGTCATTATCTTTTTGGATCAGGATGGTTTTTAAGCTGTTTTTGAGGACAAATACTAGTAGAAAGGAATATTAAGTAAAAATCTTTTGTGTGATTTTTTAGGTGTGATAAACATTTTTGCTAATTTATTGCAACAACTTGAGTGTATTGACAGCAGTTGTGTCCAGTCCTACTAATGATCAGTGAGACTTTCATATCAAATTTCTCTAACCAGGACAAATTAAGCTGTGATTTTTTTTATGATGAATCTTTTACTATTGCCAATCTGAGATTATAGTCAATACATGTTATCAAGAATACGTGATCCTTAATAACTGAATCTACCTAAACCTATGATTATTAGAACTTGCTATTCAAGACTTTATGGGACTGCAACTGATATTATTCTGTTTAACTCCAGGTATGATGCCAGTACCCCTATGGAGTTGACATCCATGAACTATAGGTGGAGTTCTCATAGGAAAGGCTGGGAGAACAACTCCTGGCATGGGCTGAGGTAGGATTATCCTGACTTGATTTCCCCAGTATAGAATTGAATATTGAATGGAAGTTATCCCACCACTTAAGCCTGGCTCAATGCAATTGGCTATCCATATGACTCTAGCCTGGAATAGATATCAAGAGAGACATTTTTCACTTACTATAGCTATGTTCCTATCCTCCTTTTATAGCAAATTTCTCTAATTATGTCAGGTAATCAGTATGAACACAAGATTAGATCTTTATCTCATAGGCACATCTGGAGCACATCTGAGCTATTATAATAAGATGCAGGTATTAGAATTTTAGTCCTTTCTATATCCTAAACAACTAAGTAGATGAGTATTTGGTCTTGTGATCTACTTGTTACTAATTATATATTCCTGTATAAGATAAGGTTCTTTAATGTCTTACAATGGCATGGGGATATGATGTAAAGAATGGTGAAGCCAGGATATAATTGTGTTATTTAATGAAGTTAATATCATAAAAGTCTTCTGTTGTTTGTTAAGGACAAAATTTTACTACAATTAGTTATCTTAAAAGAAAAGTAACTCGTGGCCTATCTTGTGTTGCCTTAAAGAGATATCCACTTTTACTCAGGGTTATTTATTTGAACATGGTTAGTAATTGAAAATGTTTTATTATAGACAACTCATCTGCTATGCATTGTTTTGAAACTTATTACTCAATGTATTTGTATGTTGCATTCTGGAGGCTTTGGCTACAATTGAAGTTAATTTGGAAACTTTTAAATGAATTCATTCTTGTATTAGAAGTCATCATCTTATAAAAAAAAGTGTTCTGCTATTAGTTCCTTAGCAGAATCTCATCCTCCTAAGTGGGAAATGAAAAGCTTTAAAAAAAAAAAACTAGAGTAAATAATGAAATAAATAGAGTAAAAATTTTGTTTTTGGTGAAAATTTAAAAAACAATAATAAGATTAGGTAATTACATATGCCAAATATTTGGGTTCAGAATTTTCTAATTTTTCAGTTGTTATTTGAATTTTTAAAATATATCACCATGACAATTTGCTGACCTAAAAATGTAAAGTCTCTTGTCTAAAAGGGCTTAATATGATGTTCTTATCAGAAGCTGTAAGTTTTGAGCTAGCTCTCACTACCTGACCTGGTTATTGGCAAAGCCAACTTCAATTGTATTAAGATCTATTTTGTAAGAGATTTTTAACAGAAAAGGGGATCTCTACAAGTGACCCGAACCAGAGAAGCAAATCTGCTAGAAGCTGCTCTGAAACCCCACCCATTCCAGGATGCCTAAGAGTAGAGATTTCCAGGGGACTTCATTAGGAGATGTTCTCAGAAACTAGACAACTTTAAGAGACATCCACTCCCTAAGATATGATGGATCGATGAAATGGACAATGGGAGTAGATAATCCTTTTTTTTTTTAAACTTCTTGCCTATGTGCTTCTGTTCTCTAAGTTCTGCTTGCCAAAGCCCCCAGTGGCTCCTGTCAATGTGTCAATCAATCTCTATTCTTCTTCCCCTCATGTTGTTTCCCTTTGTAAGTCCCATAGTTAAATACCTTTCATGAAGTGTTTGTCATATCAGTTAGGGATTCATTGAAGAGACTGCATCTCTCAAAAGAATCAAAGGGGGAATGAGAGAAATTATTATTCTGTTATTATGTTAACAACCAATTATGAAATTAGGATTAAGGCTTATTCTCCTTTATTTCCTCACTTAGGGACCAGCCCCTCAGTCTGTCAGTCTCTGAAGGACAATGCTTATTGATAAGATATTCCCTAGCTCCCAGGGAAAATGCTCCTTGATCTTGAATGGGAGCCTACCCTACTAGGAGACCTTACTTCTGTTTAGAATGTAAACAGAATCTAATCTAGGCAAATTCTTGTCCCAAGGAAATGAGCTCCTATGCTTACACCCCTCCACTGGAATTTAGGGTGACCTTGCTTATAAAAGAGAAAACCAACCAGAGTGGTTTGGATGGAGATGGATTCCCCTGTTTAGATTGCTGGAGGCAGCTAAAAGCCATGTTCTCAGCAGGAGGAGCAGAAGAAGACTTCTAGACCACTTCTTCATTAAATGTCCACCAATCAGGGTTGATTTCCACTTGTCAGGGGCATTCCCTTTCCAAAAAATATTTAAGGCTTTCAGGCTCTCCATGTTTTTGTCTTTGGTTACCAAGAGAAACCAATGACCACCAATTATTGATTATTAGCTAGCCTAATTAATAAATTAATGACTGATTACCCAGAAACTCTGTCTCTTGGGTTTTTCATTCATCAAATTATTCTTTGAGAAATTCTGATCTGTTATTGCTGTGACACTAACTAGCCAGACAGGTGGACACCACCAATGGACTTTCCAAAGTGAAAAGGTGGAAGGAGGGATTGTTGCTAGCTCTCCATTCCAAATTTCCAGCCAATCATATTGCCCCCTACATCTAAAATACTTCCGACTTTGTAACCAATTGCATTGTCTCTCCCATCTATGATGCTGCCTTCTAGTTTTTTGATGCTCCTCCTTTCATACACAAAAATAATCTTCCAAACCCTACAGTCTTTTGACTTGCTGAGGAACTAAAGACCTTTTTACTGATAAATGCTAGCCTCACCAATAAATTGAATGTGTTTGGTACTCTGTTCCTCAGTTTACCTTCATTTCAATCACCACAAGCCAAACCACCAGAATGGTCTGAATCTGGCCCAGTTTACAACACATATAGGACAGCAATTCACCATCAAAGCTTCCAGACTCCTGATGTCTTCTGGTGATAACATCACATTTCTCTCCCTGGCTTGTTTAGGGATTCTCTGCTAGGCATGTCTCCAGGGCTCTGAGGATGCCCATTGTTCTTACCACACAAGCTCTGCTCTCATCAGCTCTCCTGGCCATGTTGCTCTACTAGGCTCATCTCTGCAGGGCTGGCTAAGCAAATTCAGCTTTTGACATACCAGGTCAACAGTCTCCAAAGTGGGGCCTTGACATAAGATGATTAGTAGGGATATGGGGCCTCCCCACTACCGGGATTGTCTGTTTCTAGCAAATATTGCTCTATGTAGTGGGCATCTGAGACGTAAGGAAAGACTGCTGGCTCCTCTCCCATTGCTCATTTCTTTCCAAGATCTGGGCAGTGGCAGAAGTGGAGACAGTTGAGCCAAGGTGAGGAGCCAGAGTAGCCAGGGCAATACTGGGCTATTTGGGAACAGAAGCTGGGGCCTGGTTTGGCAGGCACTACAAGAGGGCATTGAACCTATCAGGGCAGTGGATAGATTTCTTTCTCTGTCCCCACCTCCCTCCAAGGACTGAACAGTTATAGTGGTGGGGACAGATGCAAGCTGAGCCAGGGTGCCATGGTGGTGGCAAAAAGTGATGTGACAGATGTGGAGGTGTCATCAGAGAAACAAAGAGGAAGGGTGGTACCTGATAAGGCCCATCAGGCCAGCTGCGATATGCATCCAGACCAGGGACAAGTATACTTTCTATATAACTGTAGAGGGCAACACCATATTCATATTCCCTCAGGCTCACAGACTAGGAATCATCCTAGACTCCTTACTATTTCTCACCACCACCCCCATATCCAATCTGTTGTCAAGGCCTGTTGATGCCATCTTTGCAACATCTCTCAAATATGCCCCCTTCTCTCCTCTGACTGCCACCACCCTAGTGCGGGCCCTCATCACCTCACACCTGGATTACTGCAATAGCCTACTTGTGGATCTG
The DNA here is from genome assembly GCF_011100635.1 of Trichosurus vulpecula. Classification (NCBI taxonomy): domain Eukaryota; kingdom Metazoa; phylum Chordata; class Mammalia; order Diprotodontia; family Phalangeridae; genus Trichosurus; species Trichosurus vulpecula. Next base: position 45,003,607 of record NC_050579.1, read on the forward strand.
CCTGCCTCTCGTCTCTCCCCACTCCGTTGAATCCTCCATTCAACTGCCAAAGTGATTTTCCTAAAGTGCAAGTTAAATCATGCCATTCCCTACTTAATAAACTCCAGTGGCTTCCTATTGCCTCCGGGATCAAATACAAAATGCTCTGTTTGGTACTCAAAGCCCTTCATTACCTGCCCCCTCTTACCTTTCCAGTCTTCTTACATCTTACTCCCTTACACATAGTCTTCCATCCAGTGACAATGGCCTCCTGGCTGTTCCATGAACAAGACACTCCATCTTTCAGCTGTGGGCATTTTCTCTGGCTGTCCCATGCCTGGAGTGCTCTCCCTCCTCATCTCTACCTGCTGGCTTTTCTGGCTTTCTTTTAGTACCAACTCGAATTTCATCTTCTATAGGAAATCTCTCTCAATCCCTCTTAATTCTAGGGCTGTTTCATATTCTGTATAGCTTGTTTGTCTATTGTTTCCCCTATTACACTGTGAGCTCCTTGAGGACAGGGACTCTTTTGCCTCTTATGTATCCCCAGTACTTAACATGGTGCCTAACACATAATACACACTTAATAAATGTTAACTGACTGTTTTGCTAGGTGGTCACACCCACCAAGAACAAGCATTTTATTAAGCATCCGCTGTGCTAAGTGCTTTACAAATACTATGTCATTTTATCTGTTATATGGTAAGTATGTGAAGCTGGATTTGAACTGAGGTCTTCCTGACTGTAGGCCCAGAGCTCTATCCACTGAACCATCTAGCTGCCTCAAAATTCTCTCCCAGAGTACTAGAAGTAACCCTGGCATGTGTGTGGGGTGGGGGGCACAGAAGATTGAGAGGGAAATACACTCCTACTGCTTATTACTGTAACTCCTGAGCCCTCATCAGTGTGCTTCCCACTTACAGAGAGCTTTTCACTCACAGCCACTCCAAAAAGGGTACTGAGGAAAAGCGTTATACTCATTTAGTGCTAAACAATTCCCTTAAGCCAAAGAACTTCTAAGCTCCTCAGATATGCAAATACCAAAGGATTCTGTTTTGTCCAATTAGCTCCAAGTTTCTTCTTATAGCAGAACATAGGTCAGAGAAAAACAGATGCAAAGCCTGTCTTTCCCTCTCTGTTTCTTCTCTGGTTTCACAAACCAGAAAGGGCAGTAGAGAATAACACAAGCACTCCTCTGCAAGGTACCCCTCTTTTGGGCTTTAGATGCTGCCAGAAAGTGACAAACTCAGTAGCTCTCCACACAGCAACAGTATTCAATAAGAGTTTCCAGCAGCTGCTTCAGTCTTTCTCCAGCCAATCAGTAAAGCAACGCTTCTCTTCTAAACATCAAGCTCTCTTTTGTTCAGCAACTTAGTTGCTGAAAAGTCAGCTGTCTCTGATGGAAGTCTGTCTTCCGTTCCCAGCTTCCTGTGACTCCCTTCAGCACTTAGCTTACTCTCCTTCCTATTGCTTCTTCTTTGTCTACCTAGCAATTATGGCTATTGGCTTCTTAACAGCCTTTAGAGATTTTCCCAAAGACCATATCTAGATGAAGGAAATATTTAGAACTGCTATACATTTATTAAGCACCTTCTTCTGTCTCAGCATTGTATTAGATGCTCAGCATACGATGCAAAAGTGAGACTGCCTGTTTCCTCAAGGAATATGTATTCCACTGAGATAAGATTTATATGGGAGGAGAGGTGTCCACAGAATATTGAATTAAATATTGTTGGATCACTGAACTCTAGTACTTGCCCAAACTTAGTGAAAAGGCAATCCAGAAGCTAAATTTCACAAAGTTTTCAAGCTATGCCTTCTGTTGCCCCTGGAAGACCAACAAAGACATGGAGCTGTCAATAGCATGGCAAGCTGTAGGTAATATGGAATTCACAAAGGAAATTTACTTATGGCAAATAGATACATTTTTTGGTATCACAAACTCCTTTGGCAATCTGGTGAAGTCTAATAGTACTGTGACTTGCCTGTGTTCTTGATTAAACGAAGTAGTGAATTTCATTAAAGGAAATGTTGAATTTCATCTAGAAGTTGGTGAAAATAAAGATGTAATTCTTTACATGAGTTGACTATAATGTTTTGATTATTGTTGTCTTTTCCTTTGGATGAGAAACTGTCGTTCCTCCTCTTGTCTTATTGTTTAGCAAATGTTTTATAGTTAAGGGTTAATTGTGTCATGGTAACTGATCATATAAATGGGAGGCACACCAGTGGGGGCTCAGGAGTTACAGTGGCCAATAGGAGGAATACACACACACACACACACACACACACACACGTACATACACAGAGGATCCTTAGAGAGAGACATTTGAATTGAGCAGAGTGGTGATGACACTTCCTTAGGAATGCCCAGGCTCTCCAGCATCAAGTGCAGGTTGAGATGAACAATCTAGCCTAGGAAGCAAGAGGGATCATACACCACATTGCTGGGGCTTCAGGTAAATTGGGCATAGTCATAGTGGCAGGATGGATGTAAGGCTCAAATGAAGAGATGTATCTAAAGTACTCTGCAAACGTCAAAGCATCATACAAACTATTATTATTATTGTCATTATTATAACTTCTGTATTACAAACCCCAGGATGACTTGGGCCTCTCTCCCAGGGATCTTTTCACCTCCACATCACTAACCAGTTCTTCTTTGTTGATGAGAATTAAGTACAAAAAGAACAACTCCCCCTTGATCTCTCATCCCTCTGAAAAATCTACCATTCCTTTTTCAACTGTTACATTATAGCTACAAACTACCATAAAACAAAATTAACAGGGAGTGTCAGGGAGTTGTCTGCCCCACCTGTGGAACTGCAAATCCCAAATATCATAAAGAGATATTCCAAATAACCATATAAAAAATGCCATAAGTAACTTTCTTTTGTGAATTCCTTACTCCCTATAACTTGCCACGCTATTGACAATCCCTGGTCCTTGTGGGTCTACCTGCATCAACAGAAGGGTAGCTTGAATTTTTTGAAACTTAGCTTCTGGACAGCCCTTCCACTAAGTTTGGGCAAGCACTATATTTCAGTGGTCCAGCAATATTCAATTCAGTATTCCGTGGGCACCTCATCCCTGAATATGTGTCTTGTTCTAGTAGAACGCATACTCCTTGAGGACACAGGCAGTCTCACTTTTGCATTGTATGCTCAGCACCTAACACAGTGCTCACACAGAAGAAGGTGCTCAATAAATGTCTTTTAATTCATTAGAGCATTAATTCACATATGGCTGTTCTAAATGTTTCCTGCATTTAGATGTGGTCTTTAGGAAGATCTTAGGAAAGGCCTTTTAGGGTCATAGAGGAGAGAACTAGGAATTGGAGCATCTGGGGGGCTGACCCTACCCTGCTCTTAACACCATGAGTATCAGAAGGCAAATCGCCCAAATACTTTGGGCCTCTTCCCTTTGGGGACATGGAGTAAGAACCATCTCCTTCCCAGGAGGTATCTTGGACCTGAGGAGAGCCTCTGAGCCTCCTGAGCAGTGAGAGGACTGGTTTCAGATCAAGCAATGACACAGGGATAGGGCCTTGGGACCCAAAGATCCTTCCCCAACCCAAAGCAGAAGTTTTACTAGGGGCTTTGATGGAATAACTGGGGCCATTTACTGAGGATGATGTAATCTTTTCTCCCTGAGGCTTCTACAGAATGAGATTCAAGCCAAATGGTCTTCTGAAAAGGCAGAGATGATGCTATAAAAGCTACTTTATGACTTTTACTCTGCTTCTCTGGAGCCAGACCTGAAAAAGCCGGGATAGAACAAAAGGCATTGGGATCCCTGTGTCCCAAGTATGACAGTGAAAGAGGAATGACTGAGGAAACAAAGGTTCGATCTTCCAGACATATTGATTTTTTAAGCAATGCATGGTAATTGCCCAACAAACCTGGACCAGACCTCCTCAGCTTAGGCCTGGACCCCGAATAGAAAGAGAGACAGACTTTTATACATTAAAAACAATCAAGTAAGTCCAATTAATTAAAAGGAGACAATACAACATTAGGTTATCTGATTCCTAATTGGATGAAGGATTAGGGGCTTTCCAAGTTAGGAGAGGGAGAGTGAACAGGTGTGATCCCCTGAAATCCAAAAAAAGAGGTACCCCCCCCAAGCAGCTGGGGCCTGTTCTAGACTGCTGACAGCAGAGTTATTTTTTCAACCTCACCACTCCACCCCTTTCTCTTATCGCTTTCCTACCCCCAGAGACAAAATAAGAGACGAATGACAAAAGAAATTAAAGAACCCCACTTCACTCTCTTTGTTCCCTCCTTCTAGTCCAGGGTTAGTAGCTGACCCTTGACAAAATAGTAGATTAGGGTAAAATTGACTTTGAAGCTCCCTTTTCAGGGTCCTCAATTTCCACAGTTCAGCATCTACCTCACTTACCTCCTCCTCCTCCCAAGTTCCCAGACATCTTCCTTCAAGAAAGAAAGCAGATTGATTTAAAAATGAATTTATACTAAAATGTTGGTGACTTTATAAGCTGTCCCTCTAAGAGATACTTTGATGGCTCCTTGGTCCCAGAGGTATGAGGCTTTCCATCACTGGTGTGGGCCACAGCCTATCCATGCCTTCTCACCTCATGGATCTTGTCCATGTTCTCAAAGGATTCCTTCACAGAGAATCTCCTCGATGCTTTTGAAAGTCTCACATTTTGTAGATGCTAGTGTAACAGAGAATGGTCCATCTATTATGCCTTGTTCTCAGCAAGTAGCCCAGACTTTTTTGCATTCATACATGGTTAATGTTCCCCATGTCCTTGAAGACTTTTTTTCTGCCATTTCTTGCAAGCAAACCATCCTCGGTATTATGCTGTATCCTGCTTAGACCCATTATTCACTTATCTATCCATTGTCCTTAGAGTCATCTACAATGTGGATTCTCCTGAAATTGTGTCCCTCCATGATTTGTAGTCATATAACATCACCACAACATTGGTGGTATTATAAATTAGATCAGCTTTTGCAGAAAGGTTAGAAGCTTGGGATTACTGAAAGTGCTATATGCAGTTTTCACAGGTAATTGTCAGTTTTCTTCCTCCTCTTTGAATCTGGGCCCAGTCCATTGCCCATCTGCAATGCCTGTCAAAGAACTATGGTAGGCTAACTCCATCCAACTGAATGTTATAAGCAAGGGACTCTACATTCTTCACCCACTGAGTTTTAGACCAATCTCTTTTGAATGGCCATGGTTTATTGAGATTCTGGGGCTTAATGCAGTCAGCACAAACTATTCCACAGATAAAAGTATATGGAGAACCTCATCATCTAAGTCTTCTTCAACAGGCATTTATTAAGCACCTATTATGTGCTAAGCACTATTCTAGGCACTAAGGATACAGGGAAAATACAGAAGTCCCTGACCTCAAGATTAAATTGTATGTAAGGGGTGGAAGGGAAATATGTTGGTAATTAAGGTGGGACTTTTTTTTTACTGCTTTCACTTTTAGAATGCTAAAGTAATCAAGTGCCTTTGATTAAGTCTTACTAGGTACAAAGCCCCAGCCCACACCCTTTTGCTGATTAGGTATGAAACCTTCTGGCCCTGAACAGGGTATATAAACTCAGAGGTTAGCGGTTTGTTTGGGGTTCTCACTCACTGGAAGAGTGTTAGTGTGGAGACTCTGAGTAGCTGCTGGAGATCTGCCCCACTACCCCCAACTTTGAAGAAAACCCAGATGTTGGTGCTTCTTTCTCTGGTAACTATGTATGCTGTAATTTGTCTAGACAGAAATGTTCATCTGTTTATATTGTCTCTCTGGTAACTATGTATTGCTATAGACAGACTGGTTTGTGTTAATTTGCTCTGTTTATATAATGGATGTTTGTATGTTGCATTAAAGTGGGATTATTAACCTCTTAAAGTTGCTTTCCTTGGAAAAGCAGATCAAAGAACTTGTGCTGGCAGCCTTTCTGTGTGCTGGTGTTGTTGGGTCTTACACCCCTACAGCAGCTGCTAGCCACATTGTTGTTACAAGGAAACACATACACCAATGAGAAAATAAAAATATTTGTGTATTACATATTGTATATGCATATATACCCACACATATGTTACATAGATATAGATTGTGTGTGTATGTGTTGGGGCAGCTAGAGGATAAAGGGGCACAGTGGATAAACCACTGGGCTTAGAATCAGGAAGACTCATCTTCATGAGTTCAAATCTGGCCTCTTACACTTACTAGCTGTGTGACACTGGGCAAGTCACTTTACCCTATTTGCCTCAGTTTCCCCATCTGTCAAATGAACTGGAGAAGGAAATGGCAAGCCACTGCAGTGTCTTTGCCAAGAAAATCCAAACGGGGCCACTCAGAGTTGGACATGACTGAAAACGACTGAACAACAAAAGTGTGTGTACGCATATACACATGCAACATAAAGTAAGCTAGAGAGAGGCATATATTACCTTCTGATCTACCCGTATCAGACAGTACAGCTAGGGAATGAACTTTGGGCATAACGACAAGATTCTCTAATGCTTTAAGTTTGCAGAGCATTATGTAGTACTTGCATTATTATCCCCATTTTACAAGAAAAATGATCCCAAACTTTGTACTTTGCACAATGCATCCCCTTTGATAGTGGTGAACACCTTTGGCAAACATAGATCTCCTGTTTTATGCCTTGCTTGATGTTAATGGCCAGAGGATCATTACACCAAATTACCTGTGTAGTTGCACCTATAAATGAATCTTGGCATATGCACATAAGGAAATATGCCATTGAGGGAGAGCCTTTAAAACTATTTTGTTCAATTGAGTCAAACGGTTTTCTTGCTATCAAAAGATAACAAATGTGGTTGGCTGTTATCCTTCATTCTTGAAGAGGACCAAAATGACATCACTATGTTACAGTTAAGTTACAATGCATCTGACTGTGGCTGATCAGACCAATACCAGCTCTTACAAGCCCATGTAGTGAGTGAGATCTTATATCCCTGAAACCAGTGTCAAGTGTTTGACGATATGATCTGCTATGGGAAATACTCTGCAGAAATAGGCTTATTCTCTTCCCACATTTTCATCAAGGATACCTTCAATAATGCATAGACTATTTCTCTCTTTACCTGAAATGATGGTGTGATTCCTTTGCTGATATCTTCTGGTGAGAGACAAGCTATATGGAGATAGGCCTGAGGCCTCTCCCTTCTATGTAGCCCTGTGAGAGGAGTCTCTGCCCTTAGCCTCTCGTATGTTCTTTCCTATTCTGGGCAAAAGTTTCCAGTCTTGTGAATGCATTTCAGAAGTCAGGAGGATGGCTCAACATCCTAGGATTCTAGAGTCCATGGATTTGTAATAGATATCCCAAACATTAAGGAGTAATCTGAAAGAAAGACATTCAAGACCCAGGCCAGCAATAGCTGAGAAGAGGACTCCTCTGGCAGTGAAGACTGCATCTGGACATGAACTTGTTGGGTTCAATGCTATGTAGGAACTAAGAACTCAACTAATAGATAGGTCTTCTCAGGCCCTTAGAGACTGAGGTGGTGTCAGAGAAAGTATGCTCCTTAGGGTGTCAGAGAGGAAATGTTCATACTTCTGTTCTTACTGTAGCTTCAAAGTAAATATCTATTTGTAAAAGTTAAAAAATAAAAGATTTTACAGAGATAAAGAAATAGGCAAATGGGTCTATAGTTGCTGATGTCTTCTTAATTCCTTGTTTTTGGCTAGTAATACTATCTGATTTTTTTTGCTCTTTTGGAATTTTCCCCTCTTTGAAGTATCTTGAAAAATCAAATCCCAAGTACCTTTGAAATTGTGTTACCTCCAGCATAATTTTTATTATTATCTTATGTATTTTTTTATTATAAGTACCTCCAGTTGCTTCTCTTGACTTTATTGTATACCCAACCCAATGTTCCACTGCGGCATAGAAATTTCCCTGGATTCTCAAAGGTTCTAATGGCAGAGCACAAGCTCTAACAGGTACTACTAAGCAGGGAAGGATTTGGCCATTGTGTCTCTGTCCAAGGATAAACATAGCTAAGTACAGAAGGGCTTATCATCAGAAGAGCGGCCAGTAAATGATGAATTCTTTCCTCATCGTGACTCATGAAACTCTGACCTCTCTGACCTCTGTGGTGGCTTTGGGAAACAGGCTGAGGAGAGCTACCTGTGGGCATCTGGCACAGAAACCAGAACACTCATAGCTGAAGAGATGAAGAACAACTTAATTCTTTCTCGAAGGGGATAAACTCAACCTATCCAGCCAGCACTGGGTGAAGCATCAAACCACATCTGCCTTTAGCTGCCATGTACATGGCCTTCTTCTTAGTGCTCTTCAAATAACCAGGGCTCAAACAAACCTGTTCCAGTCCTGAGTGGGTCAATATAAGAGCATCATTTTCTCTCTTTTGGTTCATTAAGTTCCCATTTGGAGTGCCCCAGGAAAATCTCTAAATAACTCTCTAAATGGTGTAGCTCCTCTCTAGGTTTCCCCAAATGTGGGTAAGAGGGTCCTCAATTCCCACACAATGTGCTAACTGCATATCAGGTATACCATAGTCTTTATGTCACACAACCCCCCCCACACACACACACACAAGAAATATATAAGACCCAAAGGTTTATAGGAGTCCATGAACAGAGTCAGAGACATCAAAAACAGCCTGTTAGACTCCCTCCAAAAAAGTATATACTTTGGGGGCTGTGGAACAAGCACTCCCCTAACCTCAGACCTGGAAACTCATGGAAACAGCAGAGAGATTTGGCAAAGTTGCCCTCCATGAGTCAGTCAGTCAGTCAATAAGCATTTATTAACCACCCGCTATGTGCCAGGCACTGTGCTAAGCTCTGGAGATACAAAGAAGGACAAGAGACAGCCCCTGCTCTCAAGTAGCACACATTCTAATGGAGGAGACAAGCAGACAGAGAGGTACAAACAAGCTCTACACAAGATAAATAGGAAATAATCTACAGAGGGAAGGTTCCAATATTCAGAGGACTTCCTGTAAAAGGGAGGATTTGAGTTGGGACTTGATGGAAGCCAGAGAAGCTAGGAGGCAGAGATGAAAGAAGGAAAGCATTCCAGGCATGGGGTACAGCCAGAGAAAATGCCCAGAGCCAAGAGATGGAGTGGGAGCAAAGATTTCCTGGATCAAAGAGCTCGTGGAAGGGGGCGTGGTGTAAAAAGACTAGGGGTGGGGGTGGGGAGTGGGGCAGGGAAAGTGCTACGTTGTGAAAGACTTCAAATGCCAAATAGAGGATTTTGTATTTATGTTGTTGTGGAAATCATATCTCTCTAGGTGGTTGGGACCTTAATGCATGAATTCTCAACTTGCGACTACCTGTGAAGCAATTCCCAAACCTGGTGCTACATAGAAAACCTCCCTTCTCTGTTAGATACCAGGATCACATTACCTAAGGAATTCAGAAATCTCCCCTCCTCTGCAGAAGAGGTTAGTGTTCAGAAAGTGTCCTTGTGTTTCTGCCATACACTTCCTGGCATGCTCTGGGACAGGAGAAGGAAGAAATCCCCTTCCACCTCCCAAGGATGAATTTCCAATCTTGAAGTCTAAGGGGAAGGAAGAAAGAAGCAAAACCAACTCAATCAAATGAGGTACTCATAAAGTACTTAGCACAGCATAGGTGCTTTTTAAAAATGTTTGCTCCCTTCCTTTTTCCTTCGGTCAACTCCATCTTTTACACCGAGGACTATTCAGCAGCAGGGAGGTTAATAAGATGTCCAGGGAATAGAAGAAGCATAGCTGCCCCCCACCTAAACAGTGGGCCAGGTGAAATGCTCACCAATCAGACCAGTGGAAGGAACTCCAGGGTAGGAACTCTGGAGCTGAAAGGGTTAAGTCCTCTGGGAACGGTGGTGCTTGGCCGGGCAGATGGCAAGAAGATGGCCAGGGAGCAAAGCAAAACACGGCTTCAGCCTTGTGAACTTGACCCTCCATCGATGCCCAGCCAACACTCCAGTGTTTTTTGAGGAAGATAGGCCCAGTCCCTTCCCTCCAAGAAAATACGGCCTGAAGGGATTGTCTGGACAGTGAAGAGCCAAAGGGACCTGAAAAATGTTTCCTCGTTTAATATTTTAAGTGTCATCCTTCCAGGAGGGTAAAACAGTAGTTACAAGTCATTTAACAGGTACTCATGTGTGTCTTGGGTTAAGCATTCCTTTTGTGTGGGAGAAACCAAATTGGACCTGATTTACACTGTTTACTGAATAGCTTTCTATGGCCCTACCCTAGACCAAAACCAAATCCAAGCTCCAAGTAATTCTCCCCAGGCCTCTGACACCTCTGAACCTGGCCCACAGGATAGGACCTCCTCAGTGGAGAAGGGGAGGCATGAAGGCTCCCAGCCTCCTGGGCTTAGCAGTGGTTGTCCATGGGCTGCTCCACTGTGATCAACCCCTCATGTGTGCACAAGAACAGCTCACCTGTTACATAAGCAAAGTGGCAAAGGCAAAGTGCTGGCAAACAGGAGTTATATAACCAGCAGGCCTTCTATCCACAGTCCTTTGTCTGCCCCTCTCAGGAGAGCTCTCCCAGAAATTCCATCCCCTCCCCTAGGCAGTCAGCCCTCCCAAGTATCCCACCAGGTTCCTTTATAACAGGCTTCATGCAAGGATTTGCTGCTGGGCTGGACGATGTTTATGGCAAAGCATAACAAAAAAAAAAACACACACAAAAAAAAGAAAGAAAAAAACCAAGGATTTTGAGTTCAGGGAAATACTGGGGATGGGTTTTGACTCTTCACAAAAGATCAAAGATTAGGGAGGAGAGGGACAGAATAAAAGGCAAAGCTCTCACTCTCTCTCAGGTCTCTCTGTCTCTGTCTCTCTCTGGCTCTGTCTCTGTGTGTGTGTGTGTGTGTGTGTGTGTGTGTCTAATCTAGGGGAACCTTTCACAATCTTATTTTTGCCTCTAGCAAAGAAAATAAGTGAATCAGGGAGGCTCGAGAGTTTCTGAGAAACAAGCTAAGGGATCATTAAATGCTAAGGTAAGCTAAGGTAATTAACCTGATTATCACACTTCTATAGGCTTTCAAACTGAACCCTGCCCTTCCTAGCCAGAGTAGCCTGACTGAGCTGTATGTACCATTTTTATTTTGCTTTGGGATCAGCCCTGGGCCTTACCCAGAGTGCGAAAGGACCATAGAGACTAGCCAATCCAATCTTCTAGTTTCACAAATGGGGAAACTGAGGCACAGAGTAGAAAAGGGACTTGCCCACTGTCACTCAGGTAATAAACAGCAGAGCTAGGATATGACCCTGGGCCTGCCTTCAGGTTCTCTTTCCTCCATCTCTCCTCAGGCCCAAAATATCTCCATTGGACATGGCAGTCCCACAGTCCAATTTTACCAACCAATGGCCCTGGCTTTATTGAGGAAAAGAATCAGGGATTTGAGCACTTGGATACTGACATGAAACACCCTCCAGTCAAATGACAGACATAAAACCGTGCAAAACCTATACTTAGCCACAGTTGGTGTATTGCTTCGTTTTGCTGAATTGCTTTTCTCTCTCTCTCTTTTTTTTTTAACGATTTATTACAAGGAATGACTCACTGGATGGGGAAGGGAGAAGGGACATAATTGGAAATAAAGGTGCCAGAAAAATAACAGCTATCAATATAAATGATAGTTTTGAAAGAATATGCAAGATAACATCTTCATGAAGAGAGCAGTACCGGCCCCATCCCTTTCCTGTCTCATCTGTTTGGCTTCTTCAGAGCCAACTCCATCCCTGTCTTTGTGGTGAGATTCAGAGAGCTGAGAAGTAGATCATAAAGGATACACTGCCTTCCCCCACTGGGCTTCACAAAGCATTTTGTCTTATACTTGTCTAATGTTTTTAGAGTATTTATGATACTCCCATCCCTGCTAGCCATGGTCCTATGCCTCTCTTCCTTTTCTCAGTTAAACTCCTTGAAAAAGCTGTCTACATTGAGTGCTTCCACTCACTTCCTCACATCTCACTCTCTTCTAAACCCTAGGTAATCTGGTTTCCAACCTCATCATTAAGACAACTCTCTCTAAGCACTCCCATATAAACCAAAATATTTGTAGCAGCAATTTTTGTAATATCAAAAAATTGGAAAAAAAATAGATATCCATCAATTGGGAAATGCTTAACGAATTGTGGTACAGATGTAATGAAATATTAGAGAAGCATGGAAAAATTAATGCAATCTGATGAAAGGTAAGGAAAGCAGAACCAAGAAAACAATATACACAATGACCAGGACCAGGGGGTGTGCTGGAGACAACTCAAGCTGTCAGCAAGACCAATTATTACATTTTCAGTGTGAACATTTAGCCCTCAGAAGTAGACAAACTCTACAAATCAGGGCTTGCTGTATTATTTTGTTGAATGTCTAGACTAAAAAAAAAGTGATAGGGGAAATGTTAATAATACAGATTAAACTTAAAAGTATATCCTGCATATTTTTTCCCAGGAGGGCTGGCTGTTAAACATTTACCAGAATATCCATGACTGGGACAGTGTAATCAGAAAAAACAACCATAAAACAATCAAAAGTAAATGCTGCAAAGTTACAAAGGCCAAGCATGACTCCAAAGAAGACACAGGAGAAGACCCCTGAAATATACTCCTTTGCAGAGTTGGGGGGTCTGAGGGTGTGAAACATAATATATAGTTTTAGATATTTTCAATGTATTGATCATTTTTGCTGATTTTTCTTTTTTTCTCTAAAAATATTATTTGCTATAGGTGATGACCTATAAGTGGAGAGGGGAAGGAAAGGGCATTGAGAGACATTTTTGTGATGTAAAAAAAGTCAATTAAAAATTATTTAAATAAAAATAGATATATTCTCTTCAAAGTTATCTAAAGGCCTCTTCTCAGTCCTTAACCTCCTTGACCTCTCTGCAGCATTTAACACAGTTGACCATGCTGTCTTCCTGGATACTCTTTCCTCTCTGGGCTTTTTTTTTTTTAAACACCTAGCCCCTTCCTGTCTTTCCACTCTTCTTACACATTACTCTCTTCCAAGCACTCCATGGTCCAACCAAAGTGGCCTTCTTTCCAGTTCCTCATACATGTACCTCCATCTTCTGTCTCCACGGCCTTACACAGGCTCTCTCCCATATCTGGTATGTTCTCCTTCCCCACCTCTACCTCTTAAAATCTGTGGCTTTCTTTAAGACTCAGCTCAAACACTGCTTTCTGAAGGAGACCTTTCCTCCTCCACTCCCCATGCAGTTCTGAGGTTCCATCTATTCTGTAGGTAACTTGTATGTCCCTATTTTTGTACATTAGAATGGAAGCTTCTTGAGGTCAAGGACTGTTTTTGTTTTTTCTTTATATTCCCAGTGCTTACTTAGCACAGTGCCTGGCACAGGGCTTGGTGAATGATTGACTTACTGCTCTATACTAGACTATAAACTCTGCAAATTGCAACTGGTTGGGGGTAAAAAAGAAAGGATTCACTAAGGAGGTGGCATTTAGGTTGGGCCTTGAGGGATGAATTGGATTTTAACAGCTAGATATAGAAAGGGAAGGCACTTCAGACTTAAGGAACAGTGCGGTCAAAGGCTTGGGAACATGAAATTACAAGATGCATTTCGGGAAGAGACCAGCTTCGCTGAGGTTCAGCATAGGGGTGGAGGAGTGAAAAATAAATGTGGAAAAGTTGGGAGCTGGGTAGGGGCCAAAGCATGGAAGCTAAAGAGTTCGGGTTTTAATAATAATGATGATTATTATTATTATACCTAACATTTATATAAGTGCTTATTATATCCACCTCTTTCCTAAACTTTGTAACTCAGAGGGCTCTCCACACAATAGACTCTTAATAAATGGGGGTGGAAGCAGGACTCCCAGATGGAGAGATGCCCAGTGGAGGCCCCCCTTGGGTATTTCTATTCTTAAAAACATGCTTTCTCACTCTGAGGTCCAAGGTAACCCCTGAGGGCCCAGCTTTATTTCCCTGCTCACCCTAGCTAGTTTAGTGAGTCCACAATTACGCTCAATGAAAATCTTAGGCCTAAACCTCCTCCTTGTCTCTGGCACCCCAGACTCTCTAGCTCTATAAAACCCCACCCTGGAGCTTTCATCTGTAGAGATTAAAGTGTTTTTTACAGACAAAATGTCACCCATTGAATCTCTGCAGGTTTCTGGGAAAAGAGCGCATAAATGGAACAGGGATCATTCCTGCCAAGGAGTCAGTTTATGGGAATGGGGAAGACTCAACCTCCAAAGACAAAAGAAAGTTGTGTAAGTGGCCTTACCTTCTCTTTGCCTCAGTCTCTTCCTGTGACAAGCTTCCTAGTTTCAGGGATGACTTTAGTTTGTGTAGCAAAGCGAATGGATGAGAAGGCCCCTACTGTTGGCTATGCCCCATCGATGTTGTGTGACATATTCCCTGAGTCTTATGCTTACCTCTCTATTCATCCATTCATTCAACAAACAGCATTGGCCCGGGGACTGTACTAGGCCTCTAGAGAGATACTAAGATGAATCAGACAACATCCCTGCCCTTGGGGAGCGTATAACATGGTGGGAGAGTGATGACAAACACACAAGTCACTGTCATTACATAAAGGTACTCCTCATTGTACGGTTTTCAGGAGGAAGAAGTTCTACTAGTTGAGGACAAAAAAGGGAAGAATTCATTAAAGAGGTGGCATTTGGGGTGTGTTACATTAAAAGTAGTATTAGTGACCCTATTTTGCCTTTATCCGCCACTTTGTGAAGCAAAGTTTCAGCTGCTTATAAGTCACCTGATTTTGGAGAAGTCCCAAACTTATATCCCTTCTCAAAGGTCACCTGAGTTAAGGAATGTCACAAAACTACCCCTCTCCCTCTCAAATCAGTGTCTCCCAATCCCTTCCACCAATTAGAAACCAGGTGTCTCACTCCCTCCAAGCTGTATATTAACTGTATAGAAAGCAAGGATCTGGGTCTTTGGCTACCAAGAGCCTTGGACCCGATTTGTTTCTGCAACCGCACATGTTGCTAAATAAATCAGTGTCTGGATGTAATTACACTGTTTCTTTATTCCACCATTAACAGTTGGGCCCTGAGGAATGAGTTGGATTTTAATAGATAGCTATGGAAAGGGAAGGCTCTTCAGACTTGAGGAACAGGAAGGCCAATGCTTGGTGACATGAAATCACAAGATGCATTTAGGGAAGAGATAGTAGACCAGCTTGGCTAAAATTCAGCTTAGGGGAGTAGTAGTGAAAAATAAATATGGAAATGTAGGAAGGGGCCTTGAATACCAGGCCAAAGAGCTTGGATTTTAATAACAATAATAATTATAATAACTAACATTTATATAAGTGCTTACTAAGTGCTTTATAAATATTATCACATCCCCCAAAAAGTGTCCCAAAAACGACATCTGAGGTGAGGGGGGGAGGAGCCAAGATGGCGGCTGGAAAGCAGGAACTTGCATGAGCTCCCCTCCAGGTCCCTCCAAACAACTATAAAAAATGGCTCTGAACAAATTCTAGAACTGTAGAACCCAGGAAATAGCAGAGGGAAGCAGGGCTCCAGCCCAGGAAAGCCTGGATGGTCGCTGGGTAAGGTCTATCATGCACGGAGCTGGGAGTGGAGCAGAGCACAGCCCAGCGTGGGCTGCGCCCAGACCAACCAGACCAGAGCCTGGTGAAACAGGCCCTAGCAGCCAGAATCAGTGAGCTGTGGCAGTTACCAGACTTCTCAACCCACAAACACCAAAGACAACAGAGAAGGTTAGTGGGAAAACCTGCAGGAGACAGAGTGAAAGGAGTTCGGGGTTTGGTCACCACCCCGGGGGGGGGGGGGCAGCGGAGGTGATGCAGCTACAGAACTACAGCTGCAGTTGCTTCTGGCCCCAGGCTCACCTAGTGGGAGGAATTAAGTGGCAGATCTGAGCAGGAGTGCAGAGCCTGCTTAAGATCTGAGTCAGGTCCAGGGTGGCAGTTCTTGGGGGAGGAGGAATGCTGGTGTGGCAGAGCTTGCTGTGAGAAATAGCTCTGAAAACAACAGCGCACCCCCTCAAGCTTGGAACAAAGTATTCTCTACTCTACAAGCAGTCATACCCCAACGAAAAACTCAAGGGTCAAGTAGTTGGCTGGGAACATGGCCAGGCAACAAAAATGGACTCAGATTCAGACTCAGAATTTGGAATCTTTCTTTGGTGACAAAGAAGACCAAAACATACAGCCAGAAGAAGTCAACAAAGTCAAAGAGGCTACATCAAAAGCCTCCAAGAAAAACATGAATTGGTCTCAGGCCATGGAAGAGCTCAAAAAGGATTTGGAAAAGCAAGTTAGAGAAGCAGAGGAAAAATTGGGAAGGGAAATGAGAATGATGTGAGAAAACCATGAAAAACAAGTCAATGACTTGCTAAAGGAGACCCAAAAAAATACTGAAAAAATATTGAAGAACAACACTTAAAAAATAGACTAACTCAAATGGCAAAAGAGCTCCAAAAAGCCAATGAGGAGAAGAATGCCTTGAAAGGCAGAATTAGCGAAATGGAAAAGGAGGTCCAAAAGACCACTGAAGAAAATACTACCCTAAAAATTAGATTGGAGCAAGTGGAAGCTAGTGACTTTATGAGAAATCAAGATATTATAAAACAGAACCAAAGGAATGAAAAAATGGAAGATGATGCAAAATACCTCATTGGAAAAACCACTGACCTGGAGAATAGATCCAGGAGAGATAATTTAAAAATTATTGGACTACCTGAAAGCCATGATCAAAAAAAGAGCCTAGATATCATCTTCCAAGAAATTATCAAGGAGAACTGCCCTGATATTCTAGAGCCAGAGGGTAAAATAGAGATTGAAAGAATCCACCAATTGCCTCCTGAAAAAGATCCCCAAAAGAAAACTCTTAGGAATATTGTCGCCAAATTCCAGAGCTCCCAGATCAAGGAGAAAATACTGCAAGCAGCCAGAAAGAAACAATTTGAGTATTGTAAAAACACAATCAGAATAACACAAGATCTAGCAGCTTCTATATTAAGGGATCGAAGGGCTTGGAATATGATATTCTGGAAATCAATGGAGCTAGGATGAAAACCAAGAATCACCTACCCAGCAAAACGGAGTATCATGCTCCAAGGCAAAATATGGATTTTCAACAAAATAGAAGACGTTCAAGCATTCTCAGTGAAAAGACCAGAGCTGAACAGAAAATCTGACTTTCAAACACAAGAATCAAGAGAAGCATGAAAAGGTAAACAAGAAAGAGAAATCACAAGGGACTTACTAAAGTTGAACTGTTTTGTTTATATTCCTACATGGAAAGATGATGTGTATGATTCATGAGACCTCAGTATTGGGGTAGCTGAAGGAAATATACATACATATACATACATATATATATATATATACACACACACATATATATATATATATATATATATATATATATACATATATAGACAGAGGGCACAGGGTGAGTTGAATATGAAGGGATGATATCTAAAAAAAATCAAATTAAGGGATGAGAGAGGAATATATTAAGAGAGGGAGGAAGGGAGAGATAGAATGGAGTAAATTATCTCACATAAAAGTGGCAAGAAATAGCAGTTCTGTTGGGAGGGAAGAGGGGGCAGGTGAGGGGGAATGAGTGAATCTTCCTCTCATCAGATTTGACCTGAGGAGGGAATAACATATACACTCAATTGGTTATCTTACCCCACAGGAAAGAAGGAGGAAGGAGATAAAAAAGGGGGGGACTAGAAGGGAGGGCAGATGGGGGAGGAGGTAATCAAAAGCAAACACTTTTGAAAAGGGACAGGGTCAAGGGAGAAAACTGGATAAAGGGGGATAGGATAGGAAGGAGCAAAATATAGTTAGTCTTTCACAACATGAGTATTGTGGAAGGGTTTTGCATAATGATACACATGTGGCCTATGTTGAATTGCCTGCCTTCTTAGGGAGGGTGGGTGGGAAGGGAAGAGGGGAGAGAATTTGGAACTCAAAGTTTTAAAAGAAGATGTTCAAAAAGAAAGTTTTTGCATGCAACTATGAAATAAGATATACAGGCAATGGGGCATAAACATCTATCTTGCCCTACAAGAAAGTAAGGGAAAAGGAGATGGGGGGAGTGGGTGACAGAAGGGAGGGCTGACTGGGGAACATGGCAATCAGAATATATGCCATCTTGGAGTGGGGGGGAGGGTAGAAATGGGGAGAAAATTTGTAATTCAAACTCTTGTGAAAATTAATGCTGAAAACTAAAAATATTAAATAAATAAATAATGATTTAAATAAAAAAATAAATAAATCCATAGGTGAGACACTCCCTCCCAGCCCAGGGGAAAGAAAAATGTAGCAAGAAATCCAGAGCAGGAGAAATTACTACTAGCTGGGGGGAGGGATATTTGTTTTATGTATCTAAGGTGGCTCTTTGGGATTGATGATTTATTTGTGTTTCCAAACCATTTATTTAATACTTTTTGTGTCTGTCGTTTTCTGCCATCCAGTATTTTGAAGATGAATTATCTGTAGACTATATATAATAGTCAATTATACAATAGTAATGCTAAAAAAAAACAAACCAACATCTTACTGGGAGTGTCCATCCAGGAAGATGTCCCCTTCCCTAAGAAGCCCCACCTAACTTCCCTAGCCCACCATGGACATGACCTCCCTACCGTCTCCCATGGCCTGCCTGGCTCCTCCCTTCATTGGGCACTCAATATAGACCTCCTTCCACAGCAGACATCTGAAGACCCAATCCCCCATTGATTATGTTAACTCCCTCTACATCTAGAAATGTGCTAGGCTCTGGGGGAGAGACAAACTTGCATAAGACAGGTCCCACCCTCATGGCAGTCACCATCTAGGAGAGGGACATGAAAAGTAACTCTAAGGCAAAGTGACGTGGGAGAAGTACATGACAGAAGAACCTCTCCAGTTCTTGCCATGGACTGGAGCCTTGGCTCCCAACTAGACTGAGCAGGGCCTGTTGGGGCCTTTGAGAAGAGACCTTGAGGGAGAAGCGCCTGCCTTCGGTTCTTCCCCGTCACCCACCTCCTTGTCCCCAGCCCAGGAGCACTGGCAGGCACTGAATAGCGAGGCCCTTGGCCCTCCAAGGCAGGCCTGCCCCTGAGATGGGAAGCCAGAGGCCCAGAGTTGAGACCCGCTGTGTGACCCTAGGCAGGTTGCTAAAGTCTCTGGGTGTGTTTTCTCTCTAGAAGGAGAATGTCGTACTTGTACATCGTCTCTCACCGGAGGAAAAGCATTTTGGAAACTGTGAAACCATATTAATGTGCCTTATCATTGTTGTTATTGGTAAGCACTGTTGTCACTGTCATCAGAGCATTGCTCTGTCTGTTTAAATGGAGGATTTCGGCAGCGCTCGGCCGCTACCAGGACCCTGAGCAAAATGGCAACGTAGGAGCCTTTCCTTCCCTTTTTGTTCTGCTCATTTCTTGTTTTCTTCTAAACCTAGTCCTCATTGACCAAATAAGCATCCAAGAAAAACAAGCAACATAGAAATAATTAGGTAGAAACATATAACCAACTATCACATATTTGTTTTCAAAATGTGTATGTTAACTTAAAAAAAAACATAATTAAAAAAATTATCCAGTGGCAAAAAAAACCAACATTATCTCATTTGATCCTCATAGCAACCCCATGAGGTAAGCGTTATTATTACCCCCATTTTACACTTGAGGAAACTGAGGCAGACAGAAGTTAAGTGACTTGCCCAAGGTTACACAGCTAGTAAGTGTCTGAGGCTAGATTTGAACTCCAATCTTCCTGATTCCAAGCCCATCGCCATCCGAGCATTATCTATCTAGCAATGATGAGTTTTTGAAAATACTTGATCAGGGAAGTGATGTGATCAGAGATGTGCTTTAGGAAGACAGATATAACACTGTGGTGTCGGGGAGATAGTGGGAAGGGAGGGAGAGAATAAGGGCTAGAAGTCCACTTAGTAGCTGCCTCCCCTTGACACCTATCCCTCAGTCTGTTAGGTTGTTGGGCTCCACAGCCTTTACCAAGTGTTTGGGTGACAAAAGGAAGGAATATTATTGTCATTATTAAGATCACCAGGAGTAGCTCTTAGGAAGCTACTGTCTAGGTCTGAGTGACCTAGGGGCAAAGGAGAGCGCTCCCATTTAATAGAAGGGGAGAACAAGACCAGTGAACTTAATTGTCTAGCCACAACTAAGCCTGGGGAGTTGGCAATGCTCTCCATACCTTATACCCTAGCCCTCAGGGGACTGAAGAAAATTGGGCTGGGAGATGAGGGGGTGGCAGATACTTTCCCTTATACTTCCACCTCCTGGAAGAAGAGTGATGATGATGATAATAATAGGGACCTCTCTCCATTTCAAAACCCTTTGTGGCCAGACAGAACCCGATCCCCTCTGCCTAACCCTGGACTGGGGGTGAAGGTGGGAGGAAGACTGAGACACAGGTGTGTCACTGGAGGGCAGCAGAGCCTGAGCATGAAGGACGGACATTAGGCCTGTTCTGTGGTCAGTCTGGATTAGGGGAGGAGAAGGAGGTTCTGCTGGGCAGTGGGCCTGGGAATGTGAGAATAGAATCTGAGAGGGGCAGCTAGGTGGTACAGTGAATAGAGTACTGGCCCTGGAGTCAGGAGGACCTGGGTTCAAATCCAGCCTCAGACACTTGACACATGTACTAGCTGTGTGACCTTAGGCAAGTCACTTAATCCCAATTGCCCTACCTTCCCCCCCTCCAAAAAAAAAAAAAAAAGAATAGAATCTGAGAGAAGAGCAGAAGAAAGCAACCTACAGCCATGCCCTCCAAAACACAGAGGGAACCCAAGTGGGACTTCGGGTACCTTTTCATGCAAGAGGTCACTTTCCCTCTTCCTTCTCACTGACCCTTCCCCCACCCCTTTAATTCAAGCAAATTCCAGAAGGTCCGGACCACTAGGAAAAGTCCTGGCCAGTTAGCAGCTGCCTGTGCTCCTTCCCTCCAGCCCTGGCCTGATGCCCAGGTCCTCCCCTGCCCCACCCCCTAGCAGTTACATAAATTCCCTTCTTTCTGCCCCTTCCCAGTACACAACTGCAGCCTCTACCAGCCACAGCCAGACTGCAGAGCAGAGGTGAACAGCATGGGTAAGAACGGGGCCACTTTCCCCTCCTTCTCCTACCCAATGACAGCAGCCGCCAGGAAAACTCGGGGGAGCCTGGGCCCTAGACTGTCCTTCCCAAGTCTTTCCTCTCTCTCGTTCAGCCAACGCCTTTTGGCTGTTCTGGCCATTCTGTGGCTATCAAGAAAGACAGAGAACAGTGTCCTCATTAGCCCTGGAGGACTTTCTTTCCCTCCCAGTTCAGCTGGGCCTGGGATCCCCAGACTCTGTCCTACCAGTGTTAGGAGAAAAATCTGGAGAGAGCATTCACCACTACCACCCTTCTGAAATTATCAACTTGACCACATGGCCATCCACTGATCTTATGTTACCCCTCTTGGGTGGAAGAGTAACACCAGCAGTGTACTCTCTCCAGGGTCAGTGAACCCAAGAATCATACCCTCACCTCTTCCCAGCTCTGGCCAGCCCAGGCAGCCTAGATACCCAAGGCCATTTAAGGAAAAGAAATCGGTGGCCAGTCCTCGTAGGCTTCAGGAGTTCTTCTCTTTGTCCAAATAGTCCAGCCCTGAGTTATGGACCCCTGTCTGATGGACAGCACTAGGCAACACCACCTATAATAACATGGAGTTCTTGCCCTTAGCAGTGTCAGCCGTGTGAGCTGGATGTTTGTCAGGATGCCTAGAAGGTATCCACTTGGGGATTTCCTTGGGTCCTCAAGGACCCTTTTTTTTTTTTAACACAGAAGAGTGGGAGTACTGAAATTGATTAGCATCCAGTATCTGGAACCTCTGAAAGGCTGATGGAGAAGGAGCTAGAAGTAGTTAAGTGGGAATGTAGAAACCAAGATGAGAAACTATCATTCCTGCACCCATGCTTCCCTACTATCTGAGAGAGATCCAGTCTCTTCACAACTCCTTTTAGAGTGGTTTGCCATTTCCTTCTCCAGCTCATTTGACAGATAAGAAAACTGAGGCAAAGAGGGTTAAATGATTTGCCCAGGCTCACACAGCTAATAAAATGTCTGGGGTCAGATATGAACTCAGGTCTTCCTGATTCCAGGCCGGGCATTCTATCCACTGGGCCACCTGGCTGAAGAGATAGGACCTGATTGTTTTGTCTCTGATTCTCTCCAACTCTCTTTTGATCTCATTCATCTCAGTATTTCTGCCTTTATATATTGGAGTCTCTGCCTCTCTCTTCCTGTGCCTGTGGCTGTCCCCTATATAATGTTAACTGTCGGCAGAAGGCCAAAAAGTGGCCAAACAGGTCTCTTTAATTCCCTTCTCTGTGGCCCCTCCCAAGTTCCACCCTAGTAGAACATTGCCAGAATCCAGATTCCATTTTGGACCCAACACCTGAGTAGTTCTTTTGTAGTGTAGCCATTACCCTGCTGATGTTCCCCACTCATATTCAAAGCAAGGTTAACATCAGGACAGTCAGAGTTGTGGGGACCCAGTGAAGAGCATCTCTTGCTCTCCACTGGCTTCCCCACATCATTCCTGGAGCAGAGACCAGATTAGCCATGATGCAAGAAGGTTTGAACCAGGACTAGAACTCATCCTTTCTTCTCCTACCCTCTATTCACCCCAAAGGAACTCTTTCTCACTTCACAACTCTTCTCTCCAGTCATTCCAGGCTCACCTCCAAAGGCCAAACTGTAGGGTATCTAGCAGCTGCATAAGTGGAAGTCTCTACCAAAAATAATTCCCTTTCCCTGGAATCATTCTTGTTACTAACTCCACCCTAATGATTTCCACCACCACCCTCCCCATAAATGATACCACAGCTTTCTGGGAATGACTGATGCCATCTTCTACAGGACATCACCCCTAACCTGCAGTAGCCCCTTAAGCCTCAAGTACATGGCAGAACTGTCCCTTTAGAGGCTACTGTAGCCAGGCTTCTAAGTTATATAATGTGGGGCTCTGGCAAGAAGTCCCAGGAAGGACAGGATATTGCCTAACCACTCTGGTATGGGTCTGTCTCAGGAATTTACTTTTGTGTGCTCCCTCCCAGAGTGCAGAGGATTACTGAGACTCCTCTGAGACATTGTAGGAGATTATCAGTAGAAAAAGGTTTTCAGTTTCCTGGATCCTGCCCCCTTAGATACATACATGCCTGCTCAGTCTCCAACTTATACTTTCCCCTCTCCTTTCCTGACATTCCAGTAGAGAAAGATGAGGAAATGGTAATGATGGAGAAGAGGAAAACAAAGGGAAGGTAGGGAAAGTGAGCCAGATGCCTGTGCCAACTGAGCAGGTGACACAGGGTATGGGGTAAGCCTGAGCTGACGTCTAGTGGGGCTAGAGAGTAAAGCACCTCTCTAATCCCAAATTTCTATTTCCTTCACAGCTAAGTGTGAAAAATGTGGACCTGGCTATCCTACGCCTCTGGATGCTATGAAAGGCAAGTAGATCTACTCTCCTGGGAAAGCCTGGGAGTGGTGACAGGTGCCAGTAGCCCCAGCACTTGGATGCCCTTTGGAAAAGCCAAAAGGATGCTCTGCCCTTAAACTATGTCAGGCACCCAGCTGTGACTGTGGGTGCAGCATCCCTGCTGAATGAGCAGAATTTGGCTTGGGGCTCCCCATGTATTCTGGCCCCCTCCTCTCCTGCCACAGTGCCAGTTCCCAGACCTCACCTAGTTCCCTGCTTGCTTGGCCTGTGTAGGCTGACCCCCATTGTTCATTTCTTGATGTATCAGGGCCTCGGGAGGAAATTATCTACCTGCCCTGCATCTATCGAAATACAGGCACAGAGGCCCCTGACTACCTGGCTACTGTTGATGTGGACCCCAAATCTCCTTACTACAGCCAGGTGAGATTGGGTGGTGGGCTCTCCCAGCAAGGTGACATCCAAACTCTTGGTATACCCTTGTCTTTTCTCCGAGTTGCTCCAGCTTGGCATCTCAGTCAGAACTCACCTCTTTCTCAGTTTGTGGGGCTTTTTGATAAAACTCTTTCCTCCTTCCCCTACTCAGCGCTCTCCCCGTCTTTGCTTTCAGGTGATACACAGGCTGCCAATGCCACACCTAAAAGACGAACTGCACCATTCAGGCTGGAACACTTGCAGCAGCTGCTTTGGAGACAGCAGCAAATCCCGCACCAAGCTCATCCTGCCCAGCCTCATTTCCTCACGTATCTATGTGGTGGATGTGGGCTCAGATCCCAGGGCCCCAAAACTGCATAAGGCAGGTTCCCCTTCTCATCTTGGCCAGAACCAAGAATCCACAATGTCCCACCTTCCCTGGTCTGCCTGACCACCTCCACCCTCTGTTCCTAGGGGAAAGGGAGAACCCAAATAGATTTCATGAGCTTTCTTTAGTGGGAAGGAAGAAAAAGGAAAATTGGATCTTAGAAGGGGAGACAGAGGAATAGGGGAAGCCTGGGAGATCCCCATCTGGGGAGCTCTCTCTGTACAGGATAGTTAGGGGCATAGAAGATGGCCAGATATGGCCAAGCACTTGTATTGCATCATGGGTGGGACTATGAGCCACTGTGCTCATAACACAGCAATCCAGACTTCAGAGATCTGTTATGCCCCCTCTCCAAAGAGAGGCAATCTCTAGAATGCAAAGGGGAGTTTCTGATGTTCTAATTAAGATTGGGGAGATAAGTGCCTCATCCCTACCCCATTTCTCTGAAGTATGTAAAACCACATTTTGAAGAAGTTGGAAAGAAATAGGGAAGACATGAGGATGCTGGGGAGAATGCCTGAGCCACACTGGCTGCTGACTCCCATCCCCAATTTCCATCCAGGTTGTGGAGCCCACACAAGTGATGTCAAAGTGTGACCTGGCCTACCTCCACACCAGTCACTGTCTGCCCAGTGGGGAGGTGATGATCAGTGCCCTGGGAGATCCTAAGGGCAATGCTAAAGGTACCTGGGCTGCCCAGATGTGGGCTGGGATTTCTTTTAGTGTAGGGCAGATACCTATACTTCTAGGTAGGGGCCTCAGAGGCAGGTGATGGTTCGGTTTGCCTTAAGATGTTGGGGAGCAATCTGAGCTGCTGTGTTACATTAAATGAATGAAAAAGCACTGAAGTGCCCCTCATGTGCTAAGCACTGTACTAAGTGCTGGGACCCAAACAGAAAAAACAGGCCCTGCTCTCGAGGAGCTCATGTTCTAATAGGGGAGACAATCCATAGAGGAAATTTTGGCTCCAAGTCAGATGGAAAGGTCCCATGGTCCTCAGGGTGCAGCAGCAAAACAGATGTTAATGCATCCTCCTGAGTGTCATTTCTACTGATAAAATCATGTTTATTTCTGGTTTTGAACATCTGACAGTGCCAAGGACTTCAGTGGTAAGAACTTTCTTCTCTGGGTCTTCAGTCACTGTGGATGCTGAGGAGGCAGGTGTTGGGCCACCTCTATGGCTGGATAATGGCCTTGGTGATCAGTGAAGGCGGGGACTGTGTTTTTGCCTTTCTCTGTATCCTCGGTGCTTTACACAGTGCTTGGCACACAGTAGGTGCTTAATAAATGCCCATTGCCTTGACTTGATCTGGTAGGCACTGCTCTTCCTAGGACTCGAGCTGACCAGTGTCAAAGTGGGGGTTAGCATTTGGTGGTTGTGAGGGTGGTGTCAGGAATAGTGGGGTCCCTTCTCCACTGGGATGCTGGAATGCTGTGAAAGGGACATAGGGAAGACTTTCTATCAACTGTGACTTTGGTCAACTCGTTTAACTCCTCAGACCTGTTTGCTCATTTGTAAACTAGAAGGCTGGACTAAAAATCTTAAGATTCTAAGAATGGGAGACCCAGAGTAAGGGTGTCGATCCTTTTAGCACTCAGTATATATGAAGAACAACCTGCCTTTAAGGGCCAGGAAGCAAAGGAATGATAGCATGGTGCCAGGGACCACATACTCTGTTTCCTTCCTGAAACCTCTTAATTTATGGAACCAGGATATTGCAATGTAAGGGGAGTGATAGGGTTGGGAGACCTATTGTTGCCTGGAAGTACAGATTATGTACAGGACTAGTTTCTGGAGTGGGATGGATCTGCGTGGTAACTTCTCTGTAATGTCTCCCCTCCTCAGGAGGGTTTGTACTGCTAGATGGGGAGACATTTGAGGTGAAGGGAACATGGCAGAAGCCTGGAGATGCCGCTCGAATGGGCTACGATTTCTGGTATCAGCCTCGACACAATGTCCTGATCAGCACTGAGTGGGCTGCCCCCAACGTGTTCAAGGATGGCTTCAATCCTGCAGACGTCTCTGCTGGTGAGGGGTCCCTCCATATGTCTCATGCCCTCCTACTCTGATTCTCTACTTCCTCCTGAACCCTGGACCTCATTTCTTAGTCCTCCCAATTTTCACATCCTTGGACGCAGACTCTTGGGAACAGTCTAGGGGGTCTCAGTGTTCTCTCCTCCATCCTAAACTTGGCTCTGATTTCCTATTTTTCCTCTCTTCCTAGGATCTTTTGCACTTGCTTCTAGCTTCTTGCCTTGGTCCTTGGTTCTAGCCTTGCCCACCACAGTCTTCTCTCACCCCTCAACCCCACGACTGTATGCTGATAGCTAAAGATTCCCTGCCCCTCCTCTCTGTGCCCTAATCCTCCATCCTTCTCAGGTCTGTATGGGAGCCAGATGAATATTTGGGACTGGCAGCGTCATGAGCTTGTACAGACTCTACAAATGCAGGATGGGCTAATCCCTTTGGAGATCCGATTCTTGCATGACCCAGCTGCCTGCCAAGGCTTTGTGGGATGTGCCCTCAGCTCTAATATCCAGCGCTTCTACAAGACTGAGGTGAGTGGAATACTGCTATGCTGTAAGAAATGGTAATCAGGTTGGTTTTAGAAAACACTAAAAGACTTGCAAGACATAATGCAGAGTGAAATGAACAGAACCAAGAGAACACTGTATACAGTAAGAGCAATACTGTTCAAAGAGTAACTGAATGACTATGCTATTCTGAGTAATGTGGTCATTCAAATCAATTACAAAGGACTTAGGAAGGAAAATGCTATCCCTCTCCAGAGAAAGAACCAACAAACGGAAGTATGTGTTGTATGGTCCGCATGGTGTTGTTTAGTCATTTTCAGTCATGCCTGACTCTTCATGACTCCCTTTCTGGGGTTTTCTTGGCAAAGATACTGCTTCCACATCTATATCAAATATTGGCCTTCTCTAATGCGAGCCGGGAATGAGGTGAGGCACCACCATCTCCATTGACCTTCCTATTCCTCATTCTCAGATTCATATCAGATGCTTCCACAAGAAAACAAGGCCACAATTTTATCTTCCCCAGGCCCTACCTGTGCATTCCCATGGTCTTAGTCCTCTCGCCATACTCAAAAACCTGCCAACACAGCGGGTCTTCAATAAAGATTTAGTCACACCCTTTCTCTTCTTCCAATCTGAGGGCGTCTGAATCTGCCTCGGTTTCTCCCCACCCCTACTGCTTCCTGAACTCCCTGGTTCTCTTTACCTCTGATACAGGGAGGGAAGTGGGCAGTTGAAAAGGTGATCCAGGTGCCATCCAAGAAAGTGGAGGGATGGATGCTGCCTGACATGCCAGGTAAACACGAAGGGGAGGGAAGGACGGAGACATGGGCATGTTACTGCTTCTTGGAGGTAGGGAATCCAGGGATGAAGTCATCTTATTTCCCTCCCCTCAGGCCTGATCACAGACATTCTCCTGGCCCTCGATGATAAGTTCCTCTACTTCAGCAACTGGGTACATGGTGACCTGAGGCAGTATGACATCTCAGACCCTCAAAGGCCCCGCCTGGCTGGACAGGTTGTAGAGCTGGGGAGAGACATATGACAAGCAAGGGAGCGAGTAGAGGAAAACCAAAGGAGAATGAAAGTTGGGGAAAAGAGGGTGTGATGGGGGAGGCGGAAATGGGACGGGTATTTGAGAAGACAAGGGAGTAAGGACAGAAGGAAAGGCAAGAAGCCTAGGAGGGATGGCAAGGAGAGCTGACCGGGGAGAGTGGAAAGGGAACCCCCTGGCAAGGGTAAAGGGGACAGTTATGCCTATTGGGATCAGTGGTCTGGACACAACTCAAAGGCACAGAGAGAGCGGTCACCTGCATCACCTCTCTCTGGATCAGATATTCATTGGGGGCAGCATTGTTCGAGGAGGCCCAGTGAGAGTCCTAGAGGATAAGGAATTGAAGTGTCAACCAGAGCCCTTGGTGGTCAAGGTAAAAGCACCCCCTTCCCTCAGGAATGAAGATCTCCCACAATCCCCCTCACAAAGTCCTGGGACCCTGACATATGAGCATTTTTCCTTTAACCCTAAGCCTAACCCTAACTCTAACTGAGTAAATCTAACCTAATTGAGATATATCTCAGCGGAGGCTATCAGGATCTTTGTGCTCCTTCCCCAAGGGTAAGAGGATTCAAGGGGGTCCCCAGATGATCCAGCTCAGCTTGGATGGACGGCGCCTCTATGTCACCACCTCCCTGTACAGTGGTTGGGATAAGCAGTTCTACCCTAACCTCATTAAGTAAGAGCCAGCCTCTCTTCCCCAATCCCTTTCTTTCCCCCTCCACCACCCTCAAGGAAACTCCTTCCCAAGCTTCTCTCCCAGCACACACACTCCTGTTTTCCCTAAGTAGAAACCCGACTCCCATGATTGTCCTAAAAACTGTCCCCTAAACATCATCCCACATAAGGCTCCACTGCCAAGCTGGGGAGAAAAGTTCCCATGGATCGCTTAGTAGGGGAAGATGCTGGAGGGGAACGAAAAAGAAAATCACAAGGGTTGGAGATTTGACTTTCTCCTTATCCCATATATCTTCCCATATCTCATATATCCTACGTATCCCTTTTCTTCCAGGGAGGGCTCAGTGATGCTGCAGATTGATGTAGACACAGAAAAGGGGGGCCTGACACTAAACCCTGACTTCCTGGTAGATTTTGGGAAGGAACCTCTGGGTCCAGCTCTAGCCCATGAGCTGCGCTACCCTGGGGGTGACTGCACCTCTGATATCTGGCTCTAAAGCCTGCCCCTTCCCCACTACTGAGCCCAAACTCCTCAGGCTCTGTAGGGCCTAGGCTTCTTGGTGGAGGCCTTTGTTCCTTTCCAAAAGCCTTCTGGCTTCCTTCTTAGAGCCTTTGGGGGGAGGAGGAATCTAGTTTGGAATCTTGGGAATTAACTCCCTCTTTTTGATCCCTGATTGTATTTTGCTCATTATCTGCTATTTTTGTATGGCTTCTTGCTTGACTTTGGTGTTGCCATTATCTCCTTATCCCCCCACTCCCACTGGTGGTGGGTATTATGGAATAAACCAAATACTTTTCTTTGAATCTTTTGTGCTTGGGGGAGATAGGCATTTGTTGATATATATTCCCAGCAGGGTGAGACCTTTATGCTTAGGGCAAGGAAGCATGTAAGAGACTTAGGAGCTTGTAAACCTACCTCCAGATGTACATTATCTATGTCTAGTTAGCCCATGTGCTAATGAGGCCAGAAATCACTGATGCATTAGTTAGTTTTGCTATGTTCCATAGCCAGAGTCTAGCACACTTCTACCCCCAACTAGCCATTGGTGAGGTCATTAGGGTGATAAGGAGAAAGGGTAGTTCCCGTGGAAATAGTATCTGAGGCTGTTTCCTCAGGTGGAAAATGAACATCATGCCGTGCTGCTCACTATTCTCAATTCACCATATATTTATCAAGTATGAGGATGAAGAGACCAAAAAAAAAAGTCTCTGCCACAAGGAAAAACACAACCTACATGTGCAGGAGCACAATAAAAGCCAAATTGAAGAAAGATCAATAGGGCAGAAACCACAGATAATTGTGCAAACCAAAAACTTCATTGTTGTGCTGAAGGATTTTCTGCCAGACTAATCCCTGCCACCCTCTCCCCCCACCCAAGGCCCCGGCTTCTTCTCAACCTAGAGACCCTCCTCTTCTTGAACCCAACTCTGAAGAGGCCCATAGGTAGTCTGTGTCATCAGTCCAGAGCCCTCACACCTTACTCGAAGACCATAGGGAACCCCCAGCTAACGGACTCCCCACTGGCCCCAGTCAATTTACTGCTTAATTAGCCCATGAAAGGGAATCCTGCTGAAAGCTGTTCATCAGATTGGCATTTGGCCAAGAAAGCTATGCTAGGTTTCAATAATTCCTTCACTCATTTTGTAGGGGCTCCTTTTGTCAGTAGTTCTCTCCTTCCAGCACTACTCATCCTGCCTAAAAATATTCCTCATCCCCACGACCCTCACCTTGAACCTGTTCTCATTCAATTTTCTCTTTTCCTTCGGGCTTGATGGGGTTATAACTAAGGAACCTCAGAATGAGGCCATGGATTCTGACTTTAGGTTCGGGACCAAAGACTACACCTCTTAGGTACAAACTTCATCTTGAACTGATCAAGTCTCAGAACTGACTCAGATTATTGTGAAACAGAACCACCCCTATGTGCTGGGTTTATAA
The DNA here is from genome assembly GCF_011100635.1 of Trichosurus vulpecula. NCBI lineage: Eukaryota > Metazoa > Chordata > Mammalia > Diprotodontia > Phalangeridae > Trichosurus > Trichosurus vulpecula. The sequence continues at coordinate 45,033,998 of NC_050579.1, forward strand.
AAGGGAGCAAGCTGTGGCTAAGATTAAAGGGGTTTCCCTTCCCTGAATAATGGGACCAGTCAAGGCTAAAAGCAAGAGACAGTGTTATTCGGTGTGTTCAGGGGAAGATCAGGTAGTTTAACTGAAGAAATCCAGGGGGCAATGGAGGGGTATGATCAGCATGACCTGCCACCATCTCCCAGTCTTTCCACTGCAATAGCTCTTTCTTGCCTCTTTTATGTGAGATAATCTATTCTACCCCGTTCTACCTCCTCCTTCCCCCTTCTCCCAGTACATCCCTCTTTCTCACCCTTAATTTTGTTTTTTTTTTTTGGATACCATCCCATCATAGTCAACTCACACCCACACTTCCTGTCTATGTATACTCCTAATTGTAGGGCAATGATCAAAAAAAAGAATTCTCCGATTGCTTCAGTTAATGAAAATATTTCTTGTTCAACATTAACCAGCTGGAAAGGAGAACCTTTAAAGAAAATGAGTGGTCAAAAGGAGACTAAATGGTTTTAGGAAAATGATTCTCTAAGATAATACCAAAAGTTAAGTGACTATTGTCCTAGTTGAAGTAAACTATTAATTGAATTTTTACCTTACTCTCAATTTTTACTTACGCTATGTTTTATCATAATGTTAAATTTTCCTTGTCCAAGAATCCTATAAACCGCAAATTTTAAATGACTTGTATTAGATCAGTATCCAAGGACATAAAGGGACTATGTCATTTTGGACATTCTCTTAAGTATAGAAACGCTTAAATTTAGAATAAAAAGTAATAAACATTTGTTTCTAGCAGGCTTGTGTCTACAACACTGACAGTATAGTTTTTCTTCCATACTCCTATCTATGCTTGTTAAAACCCCACTCAGAGTGAAGTGACTAGAACCAGGAGAACATTGTACTCAGTAGCTGCCACATTGTGTGGTGACTAACTTTGATAGACTCATCTCTTTTTGGCAATGCAAGGATCTAAGACAACTCCCAAAGACTCATGGTGGAGAATGCTGTCCATATCCAGAAGAACTATGGAGTCTAAATGCAGATCAAAGCATATTATTTGCTTTTTTTTCTTCTTTCTTGTAGTTCTAATTCTTCTTTACATATTACGCGCCATCTTGGGGTGGGGGAGGGATGACATGGGGAGAAAATTTGGGACTCATAATCTTATGGAAGTGAATGTTGAAAACTAAAAATAAATAAATAAAAAAGAAAGAAATCCCCAAATTGGGTCACAAAGAGTCAGATACAAATGGAAAATTAAAATAAAATAAAACTCCACTCAGTTAAAGAACAAACCTCTCCTTTTTTTTTAAACAAATGATAAATTACTTAAATATAAGGCTAGGAAGAACTTCACAAAAATTGGCACACTAATGCTCTACTGGTGGAGCTGTGACCTAATCCTACAAACCCAGAAAAGAATTTTGAATTAGTCAAGAAAAGTCAACATACACAACAACAATATATACAGAAGAATACTATATACCCAAAGGTAGTTTAGAACCACATTGTATAGGACCTTAAATGCCAGTCTGAGGAATGTATATTACAATAGTAATAATCTTTCAACTGGTCCTCCTGTTTCCAGCTTCTCCCCTCCTCAATACCCCTTCTCTCCCTCTCCTCTCCCTACCACCCCTTCTATACAATAGTGTATCTGTAAGGCAAGTATCACAATATCGATGGTGACCATGAATTGCCTGTATAGTTCTGTATCACAGAATATAAGAGACTTTCCATATAGAAAGCAGAAGAAGTAAAACATTTATTCAGACACCAGAGGATCAAATCCTAAAACCAATAACTCCAATTCGACACAGCAGCAATTGTATCCCAAAACCAGTAAGTCTACTTCATTATAACAGCAAGGAAATTAAAACACAATATTGAAGCAGGGAGCCAAGCCATCCCATAACCTTACCTCTGCTGGTGCCTTCCCATAAACATTTACTCACAAATCCTAGTTGTCTGCATCTTCTCTTCCCACAGTTCTGAGAGCCTTTGAAGTTCTGAGAGCTTAAGGCTACCCTCAGAGTATATATACCCTTTTTAGGGCCCAAGGGCTTCACAATTCTCCTGGCCTAATAAGCAAAAGGGTATCAGCCTTCCTACAAACAAGCCTCCCCTAATCAAGCTTCCCTTAACTAGCTCCACCTGAGGCCTATTAAGGGAATTAATGGGCGGGAAAGATATTAATCACATTAACACCACCAATAGCTAAAATATTTCAGCCCAAGAAGTCATTTGATCTTGTAAATCCCTTCCTCAGAAACCTCGAGAGGTTCCCTACAATCTCAGCAACAGAATATATATTCCCTGGCCTGGCATTTAAGGTCCTCTACAACCTGGCTCTAACCTACTTTTCAATCCTTATTTCATATTACTCATCAGATCAAAGATTTAGACCAGAGAGATATTCTATACCTCACCCCTCATTTTACAGATAAGAACACCAAAGACCAGAGAGTTGGATTTGATGAGATAGTTCTAAATCATGTGCCCTTCCTGCCCTAACTCCCAACAACTTTTTTGATCCCTGTGCCCTGCCAACCATTTTGTACTGACATATCAGAAGTTGTACCTGATTGTGAAGTTAAGACTTGGGGAATGGACATTGATTAACCTTGGCTAGTCCCATTGCTTGTGATGCCTAAGACAAGGAGGGAACTAGGATTGCTTCCTATCTTCCACTGTTCATCTTCCTACCACATCTTCACCTGTTTCATTTGAACTGCCCCCTGTTATAGAAATGACAGAGCCAGGTGTCCTTACCTATCAACTAGAAAGAAATACATTACAAATTGTATACATATGTATTCAAAATGTATACAAATTGGCATATAGGGGTGGAGCCAAGATGGCGGCTGGAAAGCAGGGACTTGCGTGAGCTCCCTACCAGGTCCCTCCAAAAACCTATAAAAAATGGCTCTGAACAAATTCTAGAACTGCAGAACCCACAGAATAGCAGAGGGAAGCAGAGACCCAGCCCAGGATAGCCTGGATGGTTGCTGGATGAGGTCTATGGCACACGGAGTGGAGGGGAGCAGAGCTCAGCGTGGGAAGCAGCAGGACCAACCAGACCAGGAGCCAGGCAGGACAGGCCCTAGCACCCTGAATCAGTGAGCTGTGGCAGTTACCAGACTTCTCAACCCACAAACACCAAAGACAATAGAGAAGGTTAGTGGGAAAAGCTGTGGGGGACAGAGTTCCCGGTTCAGCCACCGCCCCAGGGGCAGCGGGGGAGGTGCAGCTACAGAACTACAGCTGCAGTTACTTCCGGCCCCAGGCCCACATGGTAGGAGGAATTAAGTGGCGGATCAGAGCAGGAGTACAGAGCCTGCTGAAGATTTGCATCAGGTCCAGGTTGGTGGTTCTTGAGGAAGGAGGAGTGCTGGGGTGGCAGAGCTGGCTGTATAGAAATAGCACTGAAATCAACGGCGCATCCCCTCAAGCTTGGAACAAAGTATTCTTTGCTCTACAAGCAGTCATACTCCGATGAAAAACTCAAGGGTCAAGTAAGTTGGCTGGGAACATGGCCAGGCAGCGAAAACACACCCAGACTCAGTCTCAGGCTTTGGAATCTTTCTTTGGTGACAAAGAAGACCAAAACATACAGCCAGAAGAAGTCAACAAAGTCAAAGAGCCTACACCAAAAGCCTCCAAGAAAAGCATGAACTGGTCTCAGGCCATGGAAGAGCTCAAAAAGGATTTGGAAAAGCAAGTTAGAGAAGTAGAGGAAAACTTGGGACGGGAAATGAGAATGATGCAAGAAAACCATGAAAAACAAGTCAATGACTTGCTAAAGGAGACCCAAAAAAATACTGAAAAAAATATTGAAGAAAATAACACTTTAAAAAATAGACTAACTCAAATGGCAAAAGAGCTCCAAAAAGCCAATAAGGAGAAGAATGTCTTGAAAGGCAGAATTAGCCAAATGGAAAAGGAGGTCCAAAAGACCACTGAAGAAAATACTACCTTAAAAATTAGACTGGAGCAAGTGGAAGCTAGTGACTTTATGAGAAATCAAGATATTATAAAACAGGACCAAAGGAATGAAAAAATGGAAGATGATATGAAATACCTCATTGGAAAAATACTGACCTAGAAAATAGATCCAGGAGAGATAATTTAAAAATTATTGGACTACCTGAAAGCCATGATCAAAAAAAGAGCCTAGATATCATCTTTCAAGAAATTATCAAGGAGAACTGCCCTGATATTCTAGAGCCAGAGGGTAAAATAGACATTGAAAGAATCCACAGATCGCCTCCTCAAAAAGATCCCAAAAAGAAAACTCCTAGGAACATTGTTGCCAAATTCCAGAGCTCCCAGGTCAAGGAGAAAATACTGCAAGCAGCCAGAAAGAAACAATTTGAATATTGTGGAAAAACAATCAGGATAACACAGGATCTGGCAGCTTCCACATTAAGGGACCAAAGGGCTTGGAATATGATATTCCAGAGGTCAATGGAGCTAGGATGAAAACCAAGAATCACCTACCCAGCAAAACTGAGTATCATGCTCCAAGGCAAAATATGGATTTTCAATAAAATAGGGGACTTTCAAGCTTTCTCAGTGAAAAGACCAGAGCTGAATAGAAAATTTGACTTTCAAACACAAGAATCAAGAGAAGCATGAAAAGGTAAACAAGAAAGAGAAATCATAAGGGACTTACTAAAGTTGAACTGTTTTGTTTACATTCCTACATAGAAAGATGATGTGTATGATTCATGAGACCTCAATATCATAGTAGTTGAAAGGAATATACATATATATATATATATATATGTGTGTGTGTGTATGCATATATACTTATGTGTGTGTCTATGTATGTATATATGTAGGTATATATAAATATATATATATACACACACAAAGGGCATGGGGTGAGTTGAATATGAAGGGATGATATCTAAAAAAATAAAATCAATTTAAGGAATAAGAGAGGAATATATTGAGAGAGGGAGAAAGGAAGAGATAGAATAGGGTAAATTATCTCATGTAAAAGTGGCAAGAAAAAGTGGTTCTGTAGGAAGGAAAGAGGGGGCAGGTGAGGGGGAATGAGTAAATTTTGCTCTCATCGGATTTGACCTGAGGAGGGAATACCATACGCACTCAATTGGGTATCTTACCCCAAAGGAAAGAAGGAGGAAGAAGATAAAAAAGGGGGTATGATAGAAGGGAGGGCAGACGGGGGAGGAGGTAATCAAAAACAAACACTTTCGAAAAGGGACAGGGTTAAGGGAGAAAATTCAATAAAGGGGGATAGGTTAGGAAGGAGCAAAACATAGTTAATCTTTCACAACATGAGTATTGTGGAAGGGTTTTACACAATGATACGCATGTGGCCTATGTTGAATTGCTTGCCTTCTTAGAGGCAGAGGGGAGAGAATTTGGAACTCAAAGTTTTAAAAACGGATGTTCAAAAACAACAACAACAACAAAAAAAGTTTTTTCATGCAACTAGGAAATAAGATACACAGGCAATGGGGCACAGAAGTTTATCCTGCCCTACAAGAGAAGAAGGGAAAGGAGGATGGGAGGGAAGTGGGGTGACAGATGGGAGGGCTGACTGGGGAATGACACAACCAGAATATATGCCATCTTGGAGTGGGGGGAGGGTAGAAACGGGGAAAAAATTTGTAATTCAAACTTTTGTGAAAATCAATGCTGAAAACTAAATATAATAAATAAATTTAAAAAAAAAAGAAAAACCTGGAAAGACTCATATGAACTGATGCTGAGTGAGGGGAGCAGAACCAGGAGAACTTTGTACAGTTACAGCCACATTGCGCGATGACTAACTTTGATAGACTTGGCTCTTCTCAGCAATGCAAGGTTCTAAGATAATTCCAAAAGGTTCATGATAGAAAATGCTAACCACATCCAGAGAAAGAATTATGGAGTCTCAGTGCAGATTGAAGCATACTATTTGTTCTCTCTTTTTTGTTTTGTTTTGTTTCTTCTTTTTCATGGTCCATTCCATTGGTTATATTTTTTCCTTTACAACATGATTAATGTGAAAATATGTTTAATATGAACATATATGTAGAGCCTATATCAGATTGCATGCCATCTTGGGGAGGGGGGAGGGAGGGAAGGGGGAGAAAATTTAAAACTCAAAAGGTTGTGAAACTGAATGTTATAAACTAAAAATAAATAAATAAAAATTTAAAAAAAAAGAAGTTAATCAAGGGATGGCTCCTTTAATGAAAAACTCAAAAATAAATCAAACTGGGAGGGGGAGACACTCAGGGTTACCACAAAAAAAAAAAACAAATTGGCATATAATTATAGATTTAAAAGGACCTTTGAGATCATCAAGTTTGACCCCCTAATTTTATAGATGAGAAAATAAAAGCTAAGAGAGATGAAGTGACTTGCCCAGGGTCATACAGCTAAGTGTCTGAGACAGGATTCAAACTCCATCACAGCCCTCTTGCAGTGCCATCAACACACTCCCTTCCTCCTCCTGTCATGGCCTGCAAATCATAACATGTGAAATCTCCATTACACATGGATATAAGTAGGAAAGATGTTTCAGGCACAGGGGAAAAGTCAGTGCAAAGGCCTGGAGATGAGGGATGGAGTGCCATGTACCAGAAAGAGCCAACTAGTGTGACTGAACCACAATGTGTGAGTGGAGGGGCAGCTCTGGAAAACTCATCTATGGCATTTGCACTGTCCTACCTGTGGCGCAGACTGAGGCCAGGTTGAGAAGGTCTTTAATCCTGTTGGTAAGATTACAGGGAGACACTGGATTTTATTAAGCAGGGAGTGACTTGGTTAGACCTGCACTGTAGGCAATCACTTTGATAAGTTGTATGGAGGATAGAATGGAGCAGGGAAAAGCTTGAGGCAGGAAGACCAATGAGAAGGCCACTGCAGAAGTCCAGGAGAGAGGCAAAGAGGTTCTCAACTATGTTGAGTGGGGATAGCATTGATAAGACTTGGGTGAGAGTGAGAGGTTGAGGAGAACACCAAGGTTTTGAATGTGGGTAACTGAGCAAAAATGGAATGACTTCCTTATAAAAATAGGAAAGTATGGAAAAGGGGTGACTTGAGGCAGGACATGTTTCACTTAATATGCCTATGAAACATCCAGTCTTAGCTGTCCAATAGACTGTTGGTGCTAGAGGTCAAGGGGAAGGCTAGGATCCAATATATAGCTCTGGGAATCATCAAAAGGAGTTAAGTCAACCTGTGTGAACTGATGAGGTTACTGAGAGAGGACAGAAAGGGGAAGGCCTGAGGCAGAACCTGAGTGTACATCCACAGTCAGAGGCTGATAGATAGAGGCAAAGGACACAAAGAGGAGCTGTCAGGCAAGGAGGAGATAAACCAAGAGACAGTGATGTCACAAGAAACAAGAGGAGAGAATACCTAGGAGGAAGAAGTGGTCAACAGTACCACATGCTGAGAAGTCAAGAAGGATGAGGACTGGGCAAAGAGATTTGGCAATTAAGCCATCATTGGTAACTTTCAAGAAAGCCGTTTCCTGAATGATGAGGTCACAAGCCATGGAAGGCTCAGGGCAGGTCCTGGGCCCAACGCCCCTAGGTTCACACAGAATCAGTCCAACCTCAGGAGTCAACCACAAAGAAGTCATTTTCTTGCTTAGGTTTTTTTATGCCCCTACCCTAGAGCTAACTCCAGGGAAATTTCCAAAGTCAACCAATCAACACACATATACTAAGCACCAGGTGCTGAAGATACAAATACAAAAGTCCTTGCCCTCAAGAAACTTATATTCTTCTGAAATATAAAGCTTAGGCACAGTTGTGTCTAGGCTTTCCCAAATGTGGGTAATGAGGTTTCCAGCTCCTGTATAGGCATTCAAAGTAATAAATGCAAATTAGAAAAGGGACATCCTTTATTTCACCCCATGGAGGAAAAAACACCAGAAGATGCAAAGGAATCATAGATACAGAAAATACACAAAATACTTAGATTAGCTGTTCTCAAAAGAGAACAGAACCTGAGGGTGATATGTGGGCAACTAAGTGACTCTCTACTGAGTTCTTCTTTCCCACAGAGTCCTGCATAGTGCCCTCACCAAAAACTCAAGAGTTCCACACTGTGGTTTAGACTCTCCTCCTTCTTCCTCCCTGCCCCACTAAGTTTGGGACACACCAGGAGTGTGTGAGGGCTATTATAAATAAGCAGTCTCCTTCTGCTCTCTTCTTGGGACACTGACCTGTCTGCTTCAGCCATGTGATGGACTTCAAAGTCAATTAATACCCTGTCTGCAAGCAACTGTTAGGCCACTGGGAAAACCCACTCTCTAGTGCCCTACTCTCTGCCTTTGCCATGTGCTTCAGCTCTAAGTCACCACCAACTCCTAAGGGAGGAAAAGGGACAACTCTCTTACCCTGACCCCACCCTACCCCACAGCCCTGGACACAAGATCCAAGTGAAAAGGTGAGAAGGGCACAGAAGAGGGGAGAGCTGGTCCGTCATATAGACCATGGCAGAGTGGTTCATTCCAGCTCTAGTTCATCCTCCTGAGTCCCAGACAGTCAATCACTTTGGAAGCAGCCTTGCCACTGAAAATCAGTCAGGGAAACACAGGAACTCGTCATTACTTTGGAAGACTGCTGGGAAGGCACTCTCCCCTCCTCTCAGCAGAAAAGCTAGAAGTGGGGAATGAAGCAAACATTTCAGACACAGCCAGTGTGTGAGATTGTTTTGCTCATATATTTATCTATGCTTATCTGTTACAAAGGAAGGTTCTACTGGGGGCAAGAGGAGTCATTGGGAAGTGATAGTGAGGTTTTTAAAAAGAGCATCAATAATTTTTTTAAAAAAGAAAACCAATTAGGTGTTTTCTGTGTCCATTAAACAAGGTGCTACTGGGCAAGTCCACACATTCTGTGGGTAGGTGCCACTCAGGATGCCCCAACAAAGACCCTGGTGAGCTCTGTAAACTCATCAAGTTGACCGGGCAGCTTATGGAATTGATCAAGGACTTGCCCGATCAACCATCCTTACCCTTATTTTCAGTACTTGACATATCCAGCAGCTCCCAATTTTCTTCTCAAAGAAAATACTGATGATATGGAGGTGCAGGGTTTCTGTAAACCTTTGACGTTTCTTATTTCTGAACCACTATTTCAGACATACTTTTTCCTCCTCCTCCCCTATGCCTGCCTCTGTGCAGAAGGAACTAAACATTCAATGTATCCGCTGATTTCATTTTAAGGCTGATTTAGTCCTTCACTTAACTATCACCTCCTCTTTCTCTGCAAACAATGCTGGCACAGAAGCTGCAAGCATTTTCGTAACAGCCTTTTTGCAGATACTTAACCACGATCACTGCAGTACAAAATGACAAAATGCCCCATGAACTATTTCTGGTTGCTTTTAGACACACAACGAAGCCAACTCCGCAAATTCCTTTATTGACTCTCCAAGGAGAACCTGGGCTGTTGCTCCATTGAGCTGCAATTCTCTTTTGTATTCCAGCTTCATTAATACAAAAAAAAAAATGTCACACAGTATGGATATAGTGGACACACAAAACAGCAAAGACACAGTGCCCATCTGAACAAGTACTTTTCTTTACTCACCAGTAACTGGCATGCTCACACAACCAGAGAACTTTCCCTATCTCAGTCTGGGATCTTCTTGAAGCACTCAGTGTAAAACACAGCTAGATCTAAAAAACTGATGATCCTTTGAACGATACAAGTTAGTGCTTACAAAAGTATGTCCATTCATTGGTTGTCTGACAAGGATCTCACATTTAGTGTTAATGACAATTCAGTAAATATCTATAGACTGCCCCCTCCCCCACCACTCTGCCACCATCACTGCACAACAACACTGTGGCCTCAGGCCCAAGAACTCATCACTAAGTGAGCATTCTCCTGGTTATGAGTTTCTGCTTAGCTAGGCCAGTCTTCAGAAAGCAGCAGACAGAGCTGGTTGCTGTAGGGCCTGCTCTGCATCTTCCCAGCACTGGAGAACCTGCAAGCTCTTATGACCCTTTGGCAATCCCTTCAATAACCAAGACTCACCTCTGCCCCATACCTTGAGGAGGCACCAGGAGAGGACTTTAGGGAGAAGAGATGTCTACCAATCCTCCAGGAAGCCTTCCCTGCTCCCCTCCCCAACGCTCAATGGATTGCCTGCCCTCCTTTTATATACTTATATACTATTACATATTATGGTATTTGCTCATGTGGCATACAATTCTAGTGGCACAAGCTCATGAAGCAATCCAATAAAGCCCTTCCCGATCCCACTCAGCTGCTCAGGCCTCACCTCCAAATCACCTCGTACTACTGTAACGACAATGCTATTTGCTTCTACCGTGGCTGTGTAAGGCCAATAACACCAGCACAGAGGAAGGCTGCTAGCACAGATTCTTTGATCTGCTTTTCTAAGGAAAGCAACTTTAAGGGGTTAACAATTTTACTTTAATTAAACATACATATATCATTCACTTAGTTCAGGGAGAAAAGTCAGCACCCTGAACTTCAGAGAAAACACAAATAGAAATTGCAAACAGAAAATATAAACTGAGCAAATAACACAAATCAACAGACAGGCTTCTAGCTATCTGACCATAGCAATACATATATAGTTACCAGAGAGAGAGAGAGGCACCAATATTTGGATTCTCAAAGCCGGAGGGCTCCAACAGCTACCTAGAGTCTCTTCTGGCCAAATCACCAACACTCTTCCAATGAGTGTGCCCCCAAAGCAAAATGCTAACCTCAGAGTATATATACCCTTTTTCAGGGCCCAAGGGTTTCACACCTCTCAGTGACCTAATTAGCAAAAGGGTATGGGCCTTCCTACAAACAAAGGCAAGACTCAACCAAAGGCACTTGATTGCTTTAGTGCTGAGAAGCACTCCAAAACAAAAGACAATAAAAAGTGTCACTTTGTTTGCCATTACAACTACCCCTGTATCTATTTTATACATGCATCTATATTTTACATAGTCTCTCCTCTTCATGCCCTGCCCCCCAAATATGCTCCTTGAGGTCAAGAACGTTCAAGCCTGTCTTTGCATCCCTGGTTCCTAGCACTGTGACTGGTAAATAGTAGCTGCTTAATGTTTATTGATTAACTGACTTCATGTGGTTCGAAAGAAGGCAACCTCCCAGTAAACTCATGTTGAAGCTACAACACCTCTCCAGCCTTGCTTCAGTTAACTGGCTTTCTTAGTACTTCTGGAGCCTCTGGAAACCATCTTGGCATGACTCTGGAAATCTGTTATAGCTCTCCCTTCACATCATCCACCAAAGGTCTGTCCTCTGGGGTGATCTTGGCCAGTCAAGTGGCTTTTGCCTCCTCTGCCAAACTACCCCTACTATCTGCTGGGTCTGTCACTGGCTATGGTAGCTTCTGTTTCTTCCTTGGCGGGAACCTTATTGCTATTTCACCAATGACTATCTTTGGTCAACAACCCCCCACCCCCACCCTGGCTAATCAGCCATTTTCAGCAGTTTTGTTGTAGGACCTATGCCACATCTAGGTCACAAAATGGTCACTCAGGCAACTGGTAGGTCATTGTTCACTTGTCCCCCTTACAGAAAAGTCCCCAACTTTGTGACAGAGATGAAAGAAAAAAGAAAAGAATTATCAAATGAAACATTAAAAATCACAGAAGAAAACAAAACAGTCATAAAGGTTCAGAAATAAATAAAGCAATTTTATTAAATTTGTTAAATGTTTTACAAAAAACAAGGTCACAATTTCATACAGAACCTCCCTTTTTGTTCTTTATGTTTTTTTGTTGACTAAGTTCATTTCTTTAAAAAAGCAAATTTTCAGTAGAAAGGTCCCCAGCTTTCACTGGTTGCTGAGTTAGGGTGAATGCATTCCTGTCACCTCTTCCCTGGCCTGAGTGCAGGCTGTATGTACCCATATCACCTCCTTGTGTCCTGAAGAGTCTGAGGACAGGAAATCCCTTCAATTGCTTTAAAGCTTGGATAAGCCTAATGAAGGCACTGCTGCTACCATGGCAAAGATGCCTGTTTCTCTTTCACATGTTTAGATGGCAGGTAGAAGCCAGGGAGGACTCTTGTTAATGACTCCTTCTGTCTTTTCATACCCCACAATTCTAGGACTAGCCTAGGTCCTCCACACTAGGGGTTCTTAATCTGGTCTGCAAAAGACCTGAGACCCTGGTGCCACCCGGTGAGTCCAAAGGCCAGACTGATGATTGGCTGCACTCTGCCTGGGAGGGTGACCAGTGGTCAGGTGACTTGGATTTAAATGAAACCTCAGACCCCAGCCAGGTGAGGAGACCCTGCCCCGAATTGGGGGGATACAGCACAATTTAAAGGCTGTGTTTCTGCCCCAGATAACCTTCCCTGTGGTGGGACATGGAGCACATGGAAGAGGGAATAGTTTTTTATAAAACTATTTTTGTAACTGTATTTTGATATAATTGAATTTTCTGGGCAATCTTATGTATTTTATTTTATACATTTCATTAAGTCAATAAACATTTTTATTAAGTGCCTACTATGAACCAGTGCTAAGAATACAAAGAAAGGCAAAAGATAGTCTCTGCCCTTAAGGAGCTCACAATCTAGTGGGAGGAGGCAACAAGCAAACAAGCCAAGTGGTTGTTGTTCAGTTGTGTTGGACTCTTTGCGACTTCATTTGGGGTTTTCTTGGCCGAGATACTGGAGTGGTTTGCCATTTCCTTCTCCACATTATGTTACAGATGAGGAAACTGAGGCAAACAGGGTTAAGTGACTTGCCCAGCTAGGGGTATCTGAGGCTGGACTTGGACTCAGGTCCTTCTGACTCCAGGTTTGGTGCTTTATCCACTGAACCGCTTATGGCTTCCTGTAGAACATGGGATTTTAGCTGGAGCATGAAGAAAACCAAGAAGCCAGGAGGAGGCAAATCAGTGAAAATGCCTGGAGTACAAAGGGAGAGTGACTTGGAGGAATAATTAGGAGGCTAGTGTTGTTGGACTGAAAGGAGGCAGAATGGGGCATTGGTAGGAGGTGGCTGGTTTTGAGGGTTTTCAACACCAGAGGATTTTATGTTTGATCCAGCAGGTGGTAGAGGGTGGCATAGTAAGACCTGCATTTTAGGAAGGTCAATTTGGCAGCTGGGTGGAGGAAAGGATTGGGGTGATGGTGGCAGGGAGACCCACTAGAAGGCTACTACAATAGTCCAGGGGTGAGGTGATGTGGGCCCATAGGTACCTGCGTGGTGGCAGCGTCAGAAGAGATAGCAGTGCACATAAAAGATGTTAACATTGACAGGCCTTGGCAATAGGTTGGCTAGGGGAGTCCATGGTGACATCCAGGATGCCAGTCTGGGTGACTGGCGGAAGAGAAGGGGGTTCCCAGTTTTCACTAGACTTCCTAAAGAGTCCACGAACTCCCCAAAAGGGTTGAGATACCCTGCTTACACCACCAGAGCAGTTGACAAGAACTGTGGTCATTTTAAGGGTCAAAAGAAATGCAGACAAGACTGGGTTGCATTGCCTCCAATCTCATAATGGCACAAACCAGTAAGAAGGATCAAGCAGGTCTGGAAATTTTATCTGTGTGTGTGTGTACGTATATACATATCTATGTACACACACACACACACACACAGCAGCAGCAGCAGCAGAGCTGTTAGGCTTTGGAAGGGCCCTGGAGAGATGATCTCATCCCCGGTTACTCCACTACATCCCCGTTTCTCCCAGAGGAAGCAGCTCCAGCGGCTGACCCTGGCCGGGGCTCCCCTGGGTCTACCCCCGGGCGTCCAAGGGCTGGACTGATGATTGGCTGCGCTCCGCCTGGGAGGGGTGACCAGTGGTCAGATGACTTGGATTTAAATGAAACCTCAGCCCCCAGCCGGGTGAGGAGAGGCAAACCCGCCCTCCTCTGGCTTGCGGGGAACACAACACAATTTAAAGTCTGCGTTTCTGCCCCCGATAACCTTCCCCGCGGTGGGACGTGGAACACGTGGAAGAGAGAAGCCCACCCGAGGGCGCCTGGCCGGCCAGCGGCTTCCCAAAGGGCCCCCGAGGGCTGGAACTGCGTTTGCACGCAGGGGAGTGGGGGCCACCACGACTGCGGCAGGGGGGCGCCGTCGGTGCGGCCGCGGGAGGGCAGACACCGAGGGACGACCCGTACAGCTCCCCGCCCGGCCCCGCAGGCCGTGGCGCAGTAACCATCCTTGCCCGCTTGTCCCGTGCTGGTGACAAAGGGGAAAGCACAAAGAATCCAGGGGCTCGGCTTTCCGGCCGCGGCCCCTTTAAGAGCAGAACCTCCTGGAGCTACCCGTCCCAACCGACCCCAACTTAACCGAAACCCAACCCGGACTTCCCCGTTACCGCTCAAATATTGCCAACTTTGGATTTTCCCTCCCCCGCTAACCAATCAGATCGCTGTTACTAGGCAGACTTGAGCTGCTGCCGAAGCAAGTGAAGCGTTCTGTCTCCGGGAGGCGAGAGGGACCAATAGCAGACAGGGCCGGCTGCTGTATCCGGGCAGATTGGGGCGGAACCAACCAATCAAAAAAAAAAAAAAAAAGGGCCGAGCAACGAGTGGAGCCGGGACCGTGAAGCCGACCTAGAGTCCTGGTGGCTCCGAGGTAGTTTCTCTTTCTCTACTCCCTTTTTTTTCTCGTTGGGAAGAAGAGCGAATGCTTAAAGGTGGGGAGGGGACAGTATTTGACGTAGAGCAAACCAGGAGAATTTGGGCTGCATTTCCAACTCCTATTCCACCCCCTCCAGCCACAAGCACACCCAGAGTCCCCCGTTCTTGGGACACCCCCCTCCCCGGGCGGGGACCTACCTAGCCACGCCCCGCGCCCCTTCCCCATTTTGCGACGCTTAGGTGAGCCGCGGCTCGGGGGTAAAGGTGGGGCACCTGCACCCAGCTAGGCACGGGTGGGGGACGTAATTGGGGACGAGCAGCGGTGCCCAGTAACTGATAGACGGGGTGGGGGTGGGGCGATGAGTCTGGATTTTCTTCCACTGCCCCCTGCCAGTAGCAGTCCCAATTTCCCCTCCTCCCCATGGTCGGATTTGGGGCCGGGGCGGGGGGAGGATGCCGGGAAGGGGCAGAATGGAGGGAATGCTGGTGGAGGAGGAGGGGTGTGGAGGTGGCGTTATTTCTGCATGTTCGCACATTACCCCCTGGGGTTCGCCTCGACCCTCTGGTAGATAATTAAAAAAAAAAGTTTGGCGGACTTTCCGGAGTTTGAGCATGTAAGGCAGGCGAGTAGTGCCAGGAGGGCCACCGGGGGTCCTGCTTCATGGGTTCTCTTTGTCCTTTAGGTGACTTGAGGAGTGCCAAGGGTGGGGAAGACATCCGGGATTTAAACCTGTCCCACTCAAGTTCTAATGCCAGGATGGCGGAAGATGAACCTGACGCCAAGAGCCCAAAGACAGGCGGAGCAGCCCCAGGCAGTGGGGATGCTGGTGAACCCACCACTCTCCTACAGAAGCTCCGAGGGTCCATCTCGTAAGCCCCTACTCTGTCTGTCATGCCACACCTTCAGCTCTAGCAGATCCTTGTGGGCCTCAGTTTCCTCACCTGTAAAATAAGGGGGTTGGACTAGGTGATACCTCTAATGATCAGTCACCACGTGAGTGTTTCCATGTGCAGGTACCATGCTAGGGGCTTTCTCTCCCTTCCCCAAAGGCTTAGCTCCCATTCTTCCTGCTGACGGTCAGCTTTCTCTTTCCCACAGCAAGGCGGTACAGAACAAAGTAGAGGGCATCCTGGTGAGTAACGTGGGTCAGGGTCTGAGAGAAATAATGGTTCACAGGAGCAAAATGAAAGTTTTGTGGGAGGTGGAGCCAGCAAGGTGGTATCTAATCACAGCCATATAATAGAACAGCTATGTGACCTTGGATGAGTCACTCAGCCTGGTGGGCCTGGGCTCCCTTGCCTGTAAAATGGGGGACTGGCCTAAAATCAGGGAGCAGGCATCATAGGACCTGGAACAGATCTCACTGCCACCCCGTTTACCCTCTTTCCCCAATCCTAGCAAGATGTGCAGAGGTTCTCGGACAACGACAAGCTGTATCTTTATCTTCAACTCCCCTCAGGCCCCAGTGGTGGAGATAAAAGGTAAGCTTAGTACCTGCAGCTGGGATTTGTGGAAAGAGAGGGAAGGGACAGAGAAGCGATTTGGCAGAGTGACCCAGAATAGCCTGGGCTCACATTCTGCCTTTGGCACACGCTGGCTGTCACAGACCAGTACCTGCCTCAGTATGAGGAATTTTCACAGCTGGAGTCTAGATAAAAAAAGGGAGGGGAGAAGGGAGAGGTGGGATTTTCTGTGCTTCTGGTGTCCTGGGCTCAGATCACCTGTGTGTGTGCAAGGTGTATTCTGGGTGGGCTAGGTGCTCTGGCGGGCAGTGGAAGCCTTCCTTCTGGGGCCTCAACGACCTCCTTCTCTTACCCCCAGCAACCTGGAGCCAAGTGCACTCAGCCATGACGAGTACATGTATGCCTACAGATGGATTCGAAACCACCTCGAAGAGCACACGGCCACCTGTTTGCCCAAACAGGATGTTTATGATGCTTATAGGTGTGTGAGGGGGAAGGGGTGCAGGGCATGGACTATACACTCAGGGCTATATTTTTGTACACCCCAGATCCCCTCAGATCTCACATGCGCTCGTGCGTGCGCGCACATACACACTACCCCCCACCCCTGCTCTGCCCATTCCAACTGAGCCTCCCAACCATTATCTCTTCTACTCACTGGTCTTCCTTCTTTGGCCGCCTGGCCATCCTTGATCCTACCTTACCCAGGAGGTACTGTGAGAGCTTAGCCTGCTGCCGCCCGCTCAGCACGGCCAACTTTGGCAAAATCATCCGGGAAATCTTCCCTGACATCAAGGCTCGAAGGCTGGGAGGCCGAGGCCAATCCAAGTATCCTAGGATGGAGATGTGGGAAAGTGAGTGCTGCAGGACCGAAATGAGAATCCTCGGGAGGGCAGGGAGCGCAGTATTCTATAAGGCATTGGGATATCCCTTTTTGGGGGCTTCTCCTTAACTTAATACCAGATATTGCTACAGTGGTATCCGAAGAAAGACCCTGGTATCTATGCCACCCTTGCCTGGACTCGACCTCAAGGGCTCAGAGAGTGTGAGTAACAACAAATTACCACTGGGTGAGAATCTCTAAGGTTCATTGGGCACACTTTGAAACCTGTCTTGGTTTGGGTCACCTGTCCTGGATGCTTCATAGCTAACTATCCTATGACTAGGCTGGGGCTATGGAGCACCTGGGATTCTGGTGAAGGATAGGTTCAAACTTCCAATCCCTCCCTCCCCATCCTAACGTTGGCCTAAGTTTGCTAATCCATGAGGGTCTGAATCTCTGGAGAGGGCCCAGGGGCCTCCCCTGGGCTTGGGTAGGTAGCTAGGTATGTTATCATCTGCCACCTGTAGCCAGAGTTGGGCCCAGAAGTGGGTCCAGGTCCTCGGGATGAACTAGTGGAAGCAGCCTGTGCCCTGACCTGTGACTGGGCAGAGCGGATATTAAAACGCTCCTTCAGCTCCATCGTCGAGGTGGCTCGATTCCTGCTACAGCAACATCTCATCTCTGCTCGATCGGCTCATGCACATCTGCTCATGGCCATGGTGCTTGCTGGTATGTTGACTCAACTTCCCAGGATCTGAGAGTCCTAACCCACACTCACTTCATTGCTACATGCTTCATGATGGAAAATCTTGTGCTTTTTCAGATGAACCTGAACGGCTCCCACGGGATCCCTCATCTGCTACCAAGAATGGTCTGGAGAACCCAGAAGGAAGAGCCTCTAAAAGTCAGCCCCAGGTGAGGAGGCCCTAGAATGAGGTGGGGGTAGGCAGAATGGGGCTTCTAGCTGTTGACATGTGCCTTAGGCATTTCCATGCCTGTTTCTCCTGTCAGTCTTTCCCCATCCCTCTACTCTGCTCCTTCACTCTTTTTCTTTTCAGCCCCCCAAGGAGCTAGAGCCCCGAACTGGGTCTACCGTCCCAGTTCGAGGGGAGCGAAAGAAAACTGCAGAAACCTCAGCACCAGCAGCCAGCAGCCCCCAAGTGAATGCTCTAGTTGCCCGACTGCCTGTGCTCCTCCCCCGGGTACCCCACCCACAACCTCCTCGGCCTGTCCGAGTCTCCCCACCAGTCCTAGCCCCCAAGCTTCCCTCAGGTGCCCTGAAAGTCACTACACTGCCTTTGTCCAGTGGGGCTGGGGTATCCCGGGGAGCTCTGCCCATCTTCAACATGATCTTGCCCACTGTATCTGCTGTGCCTATAACTGGGAGAGCTCCACCGGAAGGTCCCACCCAGTCTCAGGGCCTTGAGAAAAACAGGGAGATAGGCCCAGGGGTAGACATGGGACCACGGGGCAAGGGAGTGAAGAGGACAGCTGAAGTGCCTATGAGTGACACCAGAGGACAAGAGCTAGCAGCCAAAGTATTAAGCCAGGATACAGAAGAAATAGGGATGGATGCCAAGCGTAAAAGAGGGCGTCCTCGAAAGAAATCATGTGGTGAGGGGGAACAGAGCTCCTCCCCTGAGAAGCCACTGCCTGCTACAGACTCTGCCCATTCCCCTAGGGTACCACAGGAGTCTTGGGGCTTTGGAGGGGAGAGTGACCTGGCTAGAAGGTCAGTGGGAAAGGTGGAGGAGAAAAAAGTGCCTTCAGTGCTATCTTCCTGGCCAAGAGAAGGCACTGATTTCAAGGGAGGAAGGGGACTTAGTGCCCAACATGCCAAAGAAACAGGGGACAAAACTGTTGTCGCCCCTAAAGTGAGTGTCATTAAGGGCAACAAAAGCTGGGAGGGAGTCCCCCAGTCCACGAGAAAAGAGGCAACAGAACCCACGGGGCAAGGTAATAAAGACCCAAAAGGGAATGTGTCCCAAGGCTCCCTGGTCTTTGGACATAAAGATCCCAAAACAACACCCCCTTAATAGGTACATGGGGGGAAATTTGAATGTCCCGACGTACCTAATCTGTCCATCTAAGAAGGATCCCTTCTCTCTGATCCTGCTTGTTATTTGGCCATGCCCTTCCCAAGGGAGACTTGTCCTAGTCCTTCCCCTCCTGGACTTATGTGTTCCCCAATCTGAGCACGTCTTGTCCCCCCCCACTTTTGCCTTTCCCAGCCTAGTACCCTTGGCTTCAGTGCTACCTACCAATAAACCTGCCATGTCCCACTACCTTGATCTCTGTGCCTTTCTTTCAGGGAGTTCTGAGTACCAGATAGGAGCTGAATGTAAACTGAATGCACAGTTTACAGGTTGAACAGTCAAGCCCTAATAGAACAAGGCATTTTAAAGCTGAAAAGAGCCTTAGAAAGCATATAGGGCCGATAAGGAAACAGGCCTGTGGGGTTAAAGGACTTGTCCAAATATACCATGTATTTGTCTAAGCATATTTTGTCCAAGTCTCTTGTTGATGTTGTTTAGTCATGTCCTACTCTTTGTGACCCCTTTCGGGCTTTTCTTGGCAAAGATACTGGAGTGGTTTGCCATTTCCTTCTCCAGCTCATTTGATAGATGAGGAAACTGAGGCAGAGTAAAGTAACTTGCCCAGGGTCACACTGTTAGTATCTAAAGCCAGGTCTGAACTCGGGAAGTTGAGTCTTGATTCCAAGCCCAGTGCTCTCTCCATCTGCCTCTATTTCTGGCCACCCTTACCGATCTAGCCCATTCCTGAGGAGCAAATTATGAATGAACATCTAATTAATTCATTATTTCTTATGAAATATTTTTTCCTTGAACAAAAGTCAGTCTTTATATAAAATATTTCCTACTCGGAAAATCCTTTACCCTTCAGTGTCTATACTACAAGGGGTTTCAGTGTACTGGAAGCTTTAGTCTGATTTGAGTCTAATAACTCTTACACTTTAATAATAAGCCAACTTCTTCTACCTCCTCTCTTCAGCACAATTTAGAATCAAACTGATATCCATGGTCACTGTATCTTTCCCAGCTCCTTCCACCATGCTTCACATTCTTGTCAGAACAAGAAACCTTAGACTCATAGATGCCAATAGAGAGTTCCATAGAGGACACATAGATCACATCCCACACACAATGACAGTGCCTTCTTCATACCTCTAGTAGAACCAAGGCCCTTTTTTTTCCCTATCAAGAGCCTAGTAAGGAAAGAACAACTTATTCTCTCTGAGGATTTGAGGGAAAGGTTGAGAAAGAAAAATATATGGTGTACTTGGCCTTCTCATCCACTTTTAACATTAAGAACAAGGATCATAAAACTATTAAGCCCAATAAATGTTAACCATATCTCAATTCTGTATCATGGTCAGTTAAGGAATAGAAAAGAAGGAAGTAGACTAAGAAAGGGGAGGTGAGGAGGAAGAGAGAAATTGTTCTAGAGAAAGGCACAGAAAATCATAGAAACAAATAACATTCACATATACCTGCCTCTGCACACTTCCTAGTACTACTCTTCACACCATGTTCTAAACAGCTGGACTACTAGTCCTGAACTCAACAGACCATCTTCAAATCTCTGTGCCATCTCCTAGAGAGAGCCTTATTTAAGAATTTTTCCACCTCGGGCAAAAGGCAGCAAAAAAACCTAGAGGTACCAGGAACAGGTGGGAAATGAAGGGGTGGTAACGTAGTCAGCCCTGCAGGCCATCTGTTGGCTTCTTAGTTTACTTACTCATAATTTTGAAAATTGTATTGGCATGTTTTGTTTTTACATGGCCTACATTTCCCAAATGTAGCTTTCCCACCAATGATGGCTCCCAGAGCCATCTTTTATAATAAAAAAGAGGGAAAAAGCAGTTCAACAAAAACAATATATCAAAATATCAAAAAAAAATCTGACATTTGCTCTTCTACCTCTGAAAAAAGACAGATGCTTTTCTGCCTGTTGGGGGAGGGAGTGTGTCAAGTTTGGTCATATTTCACAACATTTAAAGTTTTTTAATTCTAAACTTAAACACCAAAAAAGTAGCTAATTTCCTATATACAGCAAAATGAAATGGTTCTGCCTAATTCACTTTGCGCCTCAGTTCACGTCTTCCTTTACTTCTCTATCATAGTAAGCAGGCACATTAATATTCTGTCACATACATAACACAATTTATTTAGTCATTCTCCGATCTATGGGCTTCTACTTCGTTTCTAATTATTTGCTCCTAAAAAAAGCTCTACTAAAATATTTTACTGTATATAGAGCCTTTTTATCATTTAAGTCCTTGAAGCTATACCTCCAGCAATGGAATCTCGGGGTTGAAGAGTATGAACATTTTTTTAGTCACTATCTTTACATAATTCCAAATCTTGAGAATGGCTGCACTAATTTGCAACTCTACCAATAATGTATTAGCATGCCTGTCTTTCCACAACCCCCTTCAACGTGGACTATTCTCATCCTTTGCCATCTTTGGCAATTTACTAGGTATGAAGTAAAACCTTAAAGTTGTTTTTATTTACATTTCTCTTATTTTTAGTGATTTGGAACATTATTTCACATAGTTAATAGTTTGCAATTCTTCTATTGAGAACTGCCCATATAACTTAACCATTTGTGAATTAATGAATAAGCATTTATTAAAGTCTTGCCATGTGCCGGGCCCTGTGCTAAGCTGTTACAAGTACAAAAAGCAAGACCATCCCTGCCCTCAAGGAGTTTACATTCTAACAGGGGAAGACAATACATATGGAGGAGTTGGGCTTTCAGGGGTATTTTGGGGGAGGCACTGGAATAGTAAGTAGATCCACAGACAATTGGTGTGCCTTTTCCAGCAGGGCTTAATGCAGGAATTTGTTTTGTATGACTATACATATTTGAAATGGGTTTTGTTTTTCTTGTCTTCTCAAGAATAGTGGAGGAGAGGGGAGCAAGAAAACTTGGAACTGAAAATAAAATTTAATAAATTTTTTAAAAGTTATCTGCTTCATATATAACCTATTATCAAATTGCTTACCATTTTAGAGAAGGAGAGTGGAGGGAGGGAGAAAAAATTTTTAAATGAATGTTTAAAATTGTCTTTCTATGTAATTGGAAAAAAATAAAGTACTATAAAAAAGTTAGGTTCATTGCAGAAATAGTATTAAGTTGATTGCAGTTCTTAGAGCTAGAGGCAGGAAGCAGGGAGAGGAGAGGGCAGACAGCTAGAGTAGTATACTGGGTTTGGGTTGGCCTAGAAATGAAGAACTTTCACCAACCAGAAACTACACTTTAACGGGAGAGGATTGTTGGAAAAGGACTAGGAGAAGACGGATTTGCCCTATGTAGAACATGGAGGTATCTGGACCAGAGAAGTAAGTAAAAGGTTAAATTTGGAGAGGAAAATTTTGGGAGAAATTGAAAAAAAAACCTAAAAGAGAACCATATCCAGACCCACATATTGGTCTAGAGTTACTTCATTGTTTTTTTATTTTTATTTTTTTATTTTTAGTTTACAACACTCAGTTCCACAAGTTTTTGAGTTCCAAATTTCCTCTCCCTGTGCCACCCCCCCCCCTCCAAGAGAGCATGCAATCCTACTTTGTTGTTTTAAGAGAAGCAAGGTCAAAGACAAAAATATAAATGAACTGAGTAGCATTAGGGACTGGACCTTGAAGATACTGACTCAAGAAGGATAAGGCGGAGATAGATGGCAATAAGAAAAGGTAAATGCAACAAATTTAAATTTATAGAGTGAATTATTGGGGTGGTAAAGGTATAAACACCTTCATCTGTTTTTTTAAGGCTAAAAATCTCAACCATTAAGCAGAACCATCCCTAGGATATGGGGGAGGGTTCCCACAATTTGGAGGGGGGACTGTCTATATAAACAGTTTTATTAAAATTATATTTTATGTTAAAATTATAATTTTTATTAAATTATGTATTTTACAAAATTAACGGGCTCATATGAGGTATAATTTGTCAATGAAAACTTAGACTATAATTAGCTTATAACATTCATCTCTTCCTAAGAAGTATTGTGATTTAGAAAACTGTACAGAGCAGAAATGACTATATAAATTTGGGTTACTATTATACTCTTTGTGGATCTTCCCCCCCCACCCCCATCCTCTGGGCTCTTTTTGCAACACTATTCATCAGATATCCATAGCTTCATCTTCAGAAAGTGTTTTCAAACACCATAACAGGAACAGCCCATTATCACTCCCCAATAATATTCATTCCAAGGAAAATAGAAAATGTTGCCCTTTTTGCAACAGCGTGTGTTAACAAATAAAACACAGTGGATAAAAACTTTGTCGTAGATTAGAACTGTTTTAGCCCATTTCACATTACAAAAAAAGTCCTGAAATGGTATTTGTTTTTATGAAATAGTTAATTTTAAAGATAATTTTTGTTGTGTCTCACACTAAAGTTTAATTACTTTTAAATATTATTTGGTGTGTTGGTAGAGCAAATAAACCAAAGAATGGAATGTTGATATTGCTTTTAAATTTCATAGTGCAATGTTTTTTGAAACCTCAGATAAATAACTATTTTTCTCAAACACTTTGTGTTAAATATACAACATATATGCAAATTATAATTTAAGAAAATGAAATCAAGTAGAACTTGTTTCAATTGTTGATACAAATTTATAACAATATTTTTGTATTAAAATTATACTCCACTTTGCCTTTTGCACTACTGTTTATAACAATTTAAACACACAAAAACATAAAATATTCCAGTTTATACCCTAATTATTCAGCCTCTAATCTACGGTTATATAAGAGAAGACCCCCTATTGAGTACTTTGATGGCAAACAATCTGCCTCCTTTAGATGGAATAATTTTTAAATTTAAGTTTATAACATTAAGTTCATAACATTAATGATTACAATATGTTTTTAAAAACAAATTTGATATAATAGTAGATTATTCTGTGAGTTATTAAGAATTTAAGCACTGGAGCCAGTTCAAAACATGTTAAAAATTCTAAGAAGCAAATGTGTTACCTCAAAAGCAGCTAACTGCTCAGAACACAGTGTATGCAAATGTCAATATTTAAAGATTAAAAAATTAATATTTTAATGAGAGCAAAAAGGATCTTGTACCTTTAATAAATAACGTATTTTAATTGTTTATTTCACCTTTATTTCTTTTTTAAAATTTGTTTTTGTGTATGTTTCATAAACAACATATTAGTGCCTTAGAACATGCATATAATTTATAAACAAAATTTTTTACTGATGGGATGTACTGGGAGAATTTAAGGGATTTGCCCACAGTCACATAGCTATCATGGGTTAGGGGCCCACCTGCTCCAAAACAAGCTGCCATCCAACAGCACCTTGCAAGGAACTAACATTTATTTCCTTGCAGATTAAACCCACTACTTCTATCTACCCTCCTTCACCCATCCCCCACTTCCTCCTCTGCCATGAAGCACTAGAAAATGAAAAGGTGTGTTTCTAAATCCAAATGTGCTGTTTCCGAGATTTCAAAGAGCATGCGCCTAAGTAATCTAATCTAGTTGACCTAGTGGAGGAGTGAGTTGGAATCAGGAAGATCTAAGTCCAAATCTGGCCTCCGATGCTGGCTGTGGGATCCTGGGAAAGCAGCTCAGCCCCCACCTCATCCCACCCCCACCCTGATCTCCTAAACTTCACGGTCTCCAGGAACTCATCTTCCTGCCGGATTGAAGAAAATCCAGCTACTCACACGTCCTGAGAGAGCCTCCTGGTGCTGGGACCCTTCCCTCCCTCTGAGGGGCTAACTATCTGAGAGCTGCCCCCAGACCCTCATCATTTCCCATCAGACCGCAGGTCTTCATCATGCCTCTACTCCCCTGACCACCCTCACCCCCAGCGCTGCACTCTTTTCAGCGTCTTTTTTATATTTGAGAGCAAGGACTGTCTTATGCCTTTTTCTGTATCCCCAGGGCTTAACATAGTCCTAACACACAGCGGTTATCGTTAAGTGGTTCAGTCTGACTCTCTGTGATCCCATTTGGGATATTACTGGCAGAGATACTGGAGGGGTTTGCCATGTCCTCCATACCATTTTACAGATGAGGAACTGAGACAAATAGGGTTAAGTGACTCGCCTAGGGTCACACAGCTAGTAAAGATCTTAAGCCAGACTTGAACCAGGGTCTTCTTGACTTCAGGCCCAGGGCTCTGTCCACTAGCTAGCTGCCCCTGGCACAGTAGGAGATTGATCAGTAAATGTTACTGGGTTAACCTTTCTCATCCTCAGTCTCCTTCACCCATAAAATGTAGATAATAAAGCCCACCTCCCAGGGTTGTTGTGAGGATTAAATGAGATAACATATATAAAAGGCTTTGCAAACCCGCAAATGCTGCACAAACACTAGTGTTGTGGCTGTGGTTATTATTATTAGGTCTCCACTGTATATTTGGTGACACCCCATGGCACTGGGTGTGGGAAGGAAAAGGGCATTTGGAGCAGGCCGCATCTTCCTGCTCTTGGGAGATCTTTTCTCCACCATGTTTTGTGACTTTGTGAGTCCCTTGGAAGGCCAATTCCACAGAATCTGGGATAGAGGGTGACTCCACATCCAAGGCCCACCCAAGACAACAGGAGGGATCCAGGGACAGCTGTAAAAATCATCATGAGGCAGCAGGCCTATGACTTTATAGCTGGCATACGGTCCAATCCCTGGGCTGGGTCCCTTGTAATGGGACAGTGAGGGGGTCTAAGTCCAACGCAACCAGAACAGTAGAAGGGTTTCCTATTCCCCCCCTCGTACCTCTACCTTGAGCTCTGGTTGCAGGGACTGCAGAGGGGAGTGAGTGAAACTCGCTCAGACAAGCCCAAAGAACCATTCCTACTACCAATGGAGCTGGGAGCTCCAAATAGGAAGATGTTCTGCCAACAGTCTTGCCATATTTCCTTTGCACCTCCTTTTCACCACATAATCCAAGACACTGGCTAGCATTTGGTGTATCCACACATTCCCACTTCCCATACAATGATGGCAACATTTGCTTGCCTGTTCAGGTCATTCATAATTATTTGGCCTTATTCTTCATATTTAATTTTTATCCTGATAATTTTTTGTGCCTCCGATGAGCAGAGTCCTCCAAAGTGGATGAAGGGATGAGGCAAAGGTCCCTGGGTAAGCCCCATACTAATCAAAGGGTGGTGCTGCCACTGTGGTTAGTGTGAGAAATTGTTCAGTACCTCAAATAGAGTCAATCAATCAATAAACATTTATTAAGCACCTACTATGTGCCAGGCACTGTGCTAAGCACTGAGGATACAAAAAGAGGCAAAAGACAGTGACTGAGAGAGATGATGTGCAAACAAATATATACCGAGCAAGCTACGTATAAGGATAAGTAGAAAATAATTAACAGGCAGAAGGCGCTGCACGAGAAGCCGGGTAGTGCAGTGGACAGAACACCAGACCTGGAGTCAGGAATATCTAAGTTCAAATCGATCCTCAGATACTTACAAGCTGTGTGACCCTGGGCTAGTCACTTAACCCCGCTTGTTTCAGTTTCTCATCTGTAAAATGGGGACACACTGGAGAAGGAAATAGCAAACCATTCCAGTAGCTTTGCCAAGAAAACGCAAAGGACAAGTCCAAAGGGTCCCGTAGAGTCGGACATGACTGAACAACTAAACAACAAGGCGATAGAATGAGAGAGGTTGGGGAAGGCTTCCAGCTGGGATTTGAAGGAAGCCAGAGAGGTCAGAAGTCAGAGCAGAGGAGGGAGAGCATTCCAGGCGTGGAGCACAGCTAGGGAGAAAGCTCAGAGCCAAGAGATGGAGTGTCTTGCTCGTGTAACGGCCAGAAGGCCAGGTCACTGAATCAAAGAGTACTAGGCTGGGTGCCTAGTACTAGAAGACTGGAGAGGTAGGAGGGGGCTAGATCATAAATGGCTTTGAATGCTAAACATCATTTGGTAGTTGTTCCAGGAGACAACAGGGAGTCTACTGAGTAGGAACGTGAGGTGATCAGACCTTCACTTTAGGAAAATCACTTTAGAGACTGAATGGAAGAAAGACTGGAATGGGTGGGGGCTGTGTCAGAGAAGAGAAGGGGGCATATTTGAGAGATGTTGCAAAGGTGAAGTCAGCAGGCCTTGGCAACAACTTGGATGTGGGAGAGGGGGATGAGAGATAGTGAGGAGTCCAGGATGACTTACAGGGGTGGTCACACTTGAGGATGGCCACAGGTTCCCCACCCCTGACTTGGGTTGTGAGCCTGAGGGACTGGGAGGATGATGTTATCCTCTACAGTAATAAGGAAGTTGGTGGGGGGAAGGTTTAAGGGCAAAGATAACGAATTCTGTTTTGGACGTATTTAGTTTAAGATGTCTACTGGCTATTCAAATGTAATATGTCTGAAAGGCAGTTGCAGATGTGAGACCGGAGGTCAGCAGAGCGATTAAGGAAAGGTGTATCTGAGACTCATCAGCATAGAGATGGTAATTGAATCCATGAGAGCTGATGAGATCACCAAGCGAAGTGGTACTGAGGGAGAAGAGAAGAGGGCCCAGGACAGAACTCTGAGGAACATCTATGGTAAGAGAGCATGATCTGGAAGAGGATCCAGCAAGGGAGAGTGAGAAGGAGGGGTCAAATAGGGAGCAGGAGAACCAAGAGAGAGAAGGGGGTGTCCTGAAAATCTAGAAAGAACAGAGTATTAAGGAGGACCAAGCGATCAAGTGCCAAAGGCTGCATTTCTCAAATATACACTGAGTATAGAGCTGAGCCAAATTTATAAAAATATGAGCCATTTCCCAATTGGTAAATGGTCAAAGGATATAAACAGGCAGTTTTCAGAAGAAATCAAAGCTATCGATAGTCATGTTTTTTAAATGTTCTAAATCATTATTGATTAGAAAAAGGCAAATTAAAGCAACTCTTAGGTACCACTTCATACCTATCAGAAATAAGTGCTGGAGAAGATAGGGAAAAATATGTACACTGATGAATTGTCAATGGAGTAGTGAACTGGTCCAGCTGTTCTGGAGAACCATTTGGAACAAGGGAAAGTTACTCACTGCATTTTTCACATCTGGTTATTTGGAATACCTCTTTATTGACACTTGGGCTTTGCAGTTCCACAGGTGGGGCAGACAACTCCCTGACACTTCCTGTTAATTTGGTCTTATGGTAGTTTGTAGCTATAATGTAACAGTTTGGAAAAAGGAATGGTAGATTTTTCAGAGGGATGAGAGAACAAGGGGGAAGTTGATCTTTTTATACTTAATTCTGACCAACAAGGAAGAACTAGTCAGTGATGTGGAAGTGAAAAGATCCCTGGGAGAGAGTCCCAAGTCATCTTGGGGTTTGTAATACAGAAGTTATAATAATGACAATAATAATAGTTTGTATGATGCTTTGACGTTTGCAGAGTACTTTAGATACATCACTTCATTTGAGCCTTACATCCATCCTGCCGTTATTACTATGCCCAATTTAACTGAAGCCCCCAGATGTGTGGTGTATGATCTCTCTTGCTTCCTAGGCTAGACTGTTCATCTCAACCTGCACGTAATGCTGGAGAGTCTGGGGTTTCCTAAGGAAGTGTCATCCCCACTCTGCTACAACTCAAACATCTGACAGAATAAAAATGACCAACATGGAGCTGGTACATGAGACAAAGAGTAAGGGAGCACCTTGGTGTCCTTGATGAGTCTAAGCCTCCTGGCCTAGGTGAACAACATCCTCAGGTCCTCCAGGAACTAGTAGGGCATTTTTTGGTGATCTCCGAAAGATCACGGGGAACAGGAGAGATCCCATAAGACTGAACAAGGGCCAATGTTGACCCAATTTTCACAAATGGGAAGACTCAGAATCTGTAAACCTTGGGCCAGTGAGCTTGACTTTGATTCCTGGGAAAACTATAGATCATTAAAAGATTGTTGGCAAGAGGCAGAATCAATTTGGTAGAGCAGCAAGAATAAATCCTATGAGCCCTCCCTTCTCCCAAGAACTCCAAAAAAAAATCAAGAAAATGCACCAGACTGGATTCCAATGGGAGATCCAAGAAAAAGTTGCAGTATGTCATTTTCCAGTGAGGTTGGCATAAGGAAACAAAGGTCTGTGGACAGTGGGGCCGGAGTGGTCAAGACTGCTCAGAGGGAGCATTCCAGAGTGAGGAGCTAAAGAGAATGAAGCTGTACACTGGGGCAAGAAGAGGTCCCAATCCCAAATGGGAGCACCATGACCTCAAGGAGGCTGCTGGAACAGGTGCCAACTGGCAGCTCTGTCACTGACTACCAGCTTCGGGTCAGAGATCTAAGACAAGCTGAGGAGAGGATCTGTGCCCAAGGCAAACATTCTGGAAGGAGGAGTGGTCTTGGGCCCCAGACCGTGTACTGAGGGAGGAACGAGTTCAGAAGCAAACAGTAGCTGGGGACCCTGGCCTGCCTCTAACTCTGTCTGATGCCTGCAAATGAATGACCAGGGAGTGCGTCTCAAACCCAAGAGGAGCCTACAATTCTGTCACTCTGACCAACAATTTTCCAGCTGGCTGCTAGTGGCAGAGTTGCTGCCCAGTGGGTAGAGTACGAGGCATCAAGAAGACCTGAGTTCAAATCCAGCCTCAGATACTTGCTAGCTGTGTGACCCAGGGCAAGTCACTTAACTTCTTCCTGACTCAGTTTCCTCAACTGAAAAATGAGGATAACAGCATCCACCTCACAGGGCTATTGTGAGGATCAAATGAGAGAATATTTGTGGAGCACTTAACATAGTGCCTAACACACAGCAGGTGCTTAATAAATGATTATTCTTTCTTTCTAGTCTTTTGAAACTCCAAAAGAAGCAAACCCACAGGTTTATTGCTCACACCCAAACCCAGGTCAAGAACTTGCACAACTCAGACTCTGGTGAGGAAAGGGGAAGGGATCAAGGAGACATACCCTGGATCAGACCACTTTGGGGGCACTAAAAGCTTGTAGTCTCTGGCCTGAACAGTCTCTGAGATCCTGGAATAAGACCATGCACAATACCCCAAGAAAGCAATAGCAGGACCAGCCCAGACATTCCCTCCAAAAGTATGCAGACCCTAGCCCTAACAGAAAGTCTGAAGTCAGGAAGTAGGCTGGAAGAATGAGTAAACAAAAAAAAATCCTACCATAAAAAACTATTATGGGATGATCAAGACACAAAGACTGAAGGAGAAAATGATTCCAAAACATCTTGAAGCAAAACCTCAAAAAATAAAACACACACACACACACACACACACACACACACACACACACACACACAGACATATACAGTTTAGATATAAATTCTAGAATTCCTGGAATAAAGAATTGTAAAAAGAGTTAAAATCACTGTTGATTAGAGAAATGCAAATCAAAACCACATCTCACCTGTCAGATTGGCTAACATGACAAAATAGGAGAGGATGTGGGAAAATTGGAACACTAATGCATTGTTGGTGGAGTTGTGAACTGATCAAACCATTCTGGAGAGCAATTTGGAACCTTGCCCAAAGAGCTATAAAAATGTGCATACCCTTTGAGCCAGCAATGCCCATCAACTGGGGAATGGCTAAACAAGTTGTGGTATATGATTGTAATGGAACACTATTATGCTACAATAAATGAGGAACAGATGGACTTCATAATAACCTGGAAAGACTTACGTGATCTGATGCTGAGTGAGGGGAGCAGAACCAGGAGAAAATTATACATGATTACAGACACACAGTATCTCCGATGACTAACTCTGATAGACTTGGCTCTTCTCAGCAATGCAAGGTTGTAAGACAGCTCCAAAAAATGGAAAAAGCAATTCGCATCCAGAGAAAGAATCACAGAGTCTGAATGCAGATTGAAGCAAACTATTTGCTTTTTATTTGTTTGTTTTTGTTTCTGTTTTTTCTTTCTCATGGTTCAATCCATTGGTTATAGTTCTTCTTTACAACTTGATGATTGTGAAAACATGTTTAGTGTCCAGGTATATGTAGAATCTATATCAGATTGCATGCCGTCTTGAGTGGGGAGGGGAGAGGAGGAGAGGGAGAAAATTTGAAACTCAAAAACTTGAGGTACTGAATGTTGTAAACTAAAACTAAAACTAAATAAATAAATTAAAACTTTTAAAAAAGAGTTGAAGATGTTTTGTTTTTTTGGTAGGAAAATTTATTATACATACAGAATAGCCACTAACTAAAGGCAAACAAGCTAAGGCAGAGTTGCGCTAGATGGAAGAGGGCAGATGCTCTTTGGAAATCAAGCAGGTGATGCTGGCTCTGATCTTTACACCATGTCAGCCACACAAGGGCAAAGGCTGGTTCTCAGCACAGACAGCAGGAGCTGGGCGTGACATGACCACTCCCCCCAGACACTGCTTCCTTCACCATCCAACCACAGGATACACAGACTGGGCTTCAGTTGGACGCTCACCCAGGAATGGGTATTGGAAGGAAGGGATGACTTCTCCTAAGTCACCAAACACCACTTTTAAGCAATCGGTTTAATGAGATGATTTCTTCACACTCTACATGAAGTTCATAAAGGTCACAAGTTCATAAAGGTCACAATTCAGTGAAGTACAAAACATTAAATTACAAACAGCAACAGAGGTGGGCAGTGTCCTCCCACACCCTCGTTGGTGGCAGTGGTGGCAGGGACTGGGCCAAGCTGCTATTAAACCAGATCTTGTTTCCATGTACAAAAGAATTACTCTGATCAATATTAAATTACACTGAAAACCAATGGACTAAAAAGCCAATACTATTCTATGTGTGGGATGAGTCCCTCAAAGCAGGAAGGGGGGAGAGCAGAAGGAGGCAAAGGTTCTGTTTTGTTTTTATAAATTAAATGGGATTGCTAGAGGAAAAAAATGAGAAAGAAATGAGAGATACGGAGAGATAATTGTAAAGGGAATTAACAGGCTGGCACAAGAGGTACAAAACTTTGCCCAAGCAACAAATAAATGTCCCTGAAATAAGTCCCTGAAAATTGCAACAGATCAAAGAGATTTAATTACTTCATAAGACAACAAAAAATATTAAAAGAAAATCAAAAGGCTGAAAAGTAGAAGAAAACTTAAAATATTTCATGTAAAAACAAATGACCTGGAAAAGAGGGCAGGGAGAAATAATTTAAGAATACTTGGAAAGCCATGAATAAAAAATAACCTACACACAATATTTCAAGAAATTATAAAAGAAAACTGGTCATTTCCTGAAAGAAATGCCAAAAAACAAATTCCCAGAAACGAAGAAAAAATACTGCAAGTATTTTTTACTTATTTTACTTACTGCCAGAAATAATTCAGATGCTGAGGAGCCACAGTCAAGATCACATATGATGTAGCAGCCAAGACTATAAAGGAGCAGAGGGCTTGGTTTATAACAATCCATTATACAAAGGATATAGGCCCACAACCAAGAATAATTTTCCTAGCAAAATTGGGCATAATCCTACAGGGTTAAAATTGAATTGTTAATGAAATAGAGAACTTCCAAACATTCCTGACAAAAAGACCAGAGCCACATAGGAAGCCTGAAGTACAAAAAAGAGAGTTAAGAGAAACATAAACAATCAGAAGGGACTAAACATGGGTAAACTGCTCATATTGTAATATCGGGAAATAATACATGGGTCCCCTCTAAACTTTATTATCATTAAGGACCAGAGAGGAAGTTTAATTAGACAGAAGACCTGGGAGTAATTTTGTTATATCGTAATGATCTTAAAGAAGAATGGAGAAGGAAGAGAAGAATACAATGGGGCAAGGATGGGGAATGGGGGGAAGAAGGGAAAAGAACGTTAGAGTGCAAAAGTATCAGACCTGGGGGCTTCTTTCAAGTGGCTGACATTTGAAACACTCTCTTCTGAATTGGTGAATGGAGAGAGAAGTACACACACACACACACACACACACAGAGCTGGGTAGATAAATACATTTCATTCAACAGGGAAATAGAAGAGAAAGGGGGGAAGAGGGAAGGGAGAATGAGAGGGAGGGGTTGGCCATTACAAAGAACAAGTTTGGCTTCAACAAGAACAGGTCATGTCAAACCTCATTTTCTTTTTTGACAGTATTACTAAATTGAAGGATAAGGGGAATGCTGTGTATAGTTTACCTAGATTATACAAAATATTTTGGTAAAGTTTCTCATATTATTCTTGTGGAGAATATTAGGAGATATGAGTTAGACGATAACGCAATCAGAGAAATGGTTGACTGGCCAGACTCAAAGAGTAGCCATTAATGGTTCAGTGTCAATCTGGTAAGAGGTATCCAATGAAGTACCCCAGATATCTGTGCTCGGTCCCATGCTATTTAACAATTTTGTCAACGACTTGGATAAAAGTATAGATGATATTGCACCAAATTTTCAGATGACACATATCCGGAAGGGATCCAGCACTTCTTAAACTGTGGGTCATGACTCTATATCGGCCATAGTAAAAGGTTTCTGAACACACAACCAAAAGTTAATTAAA
The DNA here is from genome assembly GCF_011100635.1 of Trichosurus vulpecula. Taxonomy (NCBI): domain Eukaryota; kingdom Metazoa; phylum Chordata; class Mammalia; order Diprotodontia; family Phalangeridae; genus Trichosurus; species Trichosurus vulpecula. Next base: position 45,067,303 of record NC_050579.1, read on the forward strand.
AATCAAACTCATAATGAATCCAAGGTGTTTCTGACAGGGCTTGTCGGTGCTGCATCTCACAGCTTCACTGAAGCTTGGTTCTGAACACAAAGCATGCAAACTTTGCACTGCGCACACCCTCAGGCCACAAAACGCCAATGAATGCTGCCTAAAAGGAGTCGGGAGTGGAAAAAGTTTAAGAAGCCTTGGATAGGCAGAGGGAAAGGAACGAGCATTTATTAAGTACTAACTATGTGTTAGGCTCTGTGCTAAGCACTTTACAACTACTACCTCATTTGAGACTTACAACAACTCTGTGAGGTAGGTGCCATTATGATCCCCATTTTACAGTTAAGGAAAATAAGGCACACAAAAGTTAAGTGACTTACCCAGGGTCACATAGCCAATAAGTATGTGAGGCCAGATTTGACTTTCCTAACTCTAGGCCCAGCACTCTGTGCATAGCACCAAATACTAGACGATGGTCAGGGTCCAAAATGATGTTAGCTGACTAGAGTAAAAGTTTTTTTTTTTAATTTAATTTTTATTTTTAGCTTACAACACTCAGTTCCACAAGTTTTTGAGTTCCAAATTTTCTCCCCCTCCCTCTCCTCCTACCCTTCCCCCCAAGACGGCATGCAATCCGATATAGGTTCTACATATACCTTCACATTAAAGGCTTGGAGGTGGGGTGGCCATGGGGGTACTTCTGCCCATGTAGATTCCATCAGCAGTTGCTAAGGGCCCTGCTGGTGCTCTAAATATACTATTAACCATCTGTCTCTGGCCCCCTCCACCCACCACTGGCCTCCCCACAGGACTCTTGATGTGTCCTGGCTATTCCAGCTGCCCATATATTAAAAAAAAGTCCTAAAGAAATAAAAATAAAAATTTATAATGGAAGGAAAGATGCAACTTTTTTTCCTATCTAAATTCACGGACTACCTGAAATCCATCCATAGACTCTCTGGTGGTCCATCATTCCTCGGTTAAAAACTCCTGGGCTAGAGCATTAGTCTCATTCTAATAAGATGAAATTCAATAGGACATTGGTAAAGTCTATAAACTGTCCTCCTCCTCATGCTCTACCAATGATTCTGAACTCCTGGCTTGCACGATTCAAACCCTATTCTTTGTCCCCCACTGGCCAATCCTTTATTCCCATTCCCCTAAACCCCTCCCCACCCCCATGTGCTAAAGCTACTCACCCCTTCCAATGGGTTCTCTGGAATGCCTGCTCCAGAGGCAACAATTTTGCTTCCCTCTTAGATCTCTTCCTTTCCCAGTCCTTCTCTCTTCTGGCTCTCACTAAGACCTGGCTCCCTCCTTAATGACATAGCCTCCCTAAGCACCTTTTCCTGCACTGGCTACACTTGTACTCATTCCCTTCATCTCACTGCTCCTTCCCAACTCCTGCCCTCATTTTAAGGGACTCCAATATATATACTAATACTCCCTCTAAAATCCTAACCTTGAAGTTCCTCAGCTTAATCATTGCACATGACCTACTCCTCCCCATCTCAGCCACACATAAATATGATCTTGTCACTTTTCATAAATACACCACTTCTAGATTCATGATCTCTGAAATTTCCTTACCCAATCACAGTCTATTGTCATTCTCCCTCTCCCTCTGCCTGGCAACCCTTAAACTCTGTTATTAATCCCTATGGCCCCTGACCCTGTATCCCAATGATGATCTTTGCCGGTCAAGCTTCAGCCTTGGATTCCTCCCATCATCTGCTGCCTTCATTCCTATATGTGTGCTGCTAAATAAAGAAGGAGAAAATAATGAAACTGTGCTGCTTGGGTCCACTACAAATTTGCACTACATCACCTCAACTGGGCCCTCTCTGCTGCCTGATAATCCTTCTACATCTCCCTAATGAACTCACTCATTCTCCACAGTGACTCTTCCAAACCCTGTCATCCCTCCTCAGGCTTCCCAAGGCTCCCCCTCCCTCCACTCTCTCTGCTGAGGACCCTGCCTCATACTTTTCACTGAAAAAATTGAGGGCATTCATCAAGAGTTCCCTCTTCTCCCTCTTCTTCACCTCATTATGCAGAGATGCCTTCTGCCACTGTCTCTTCCTCCTTCATACCATCTCTCCCCTCTTCTTGCCAAGATAAACCCTTCTAAATGAACATGTGATGTTATTCCTGTGTCTTCTCCAGCAGATTGCCTCCCTTGATCTTATCTTAAATCACCCCCTGTGACTGGACAGCCTATATCTCAACTCCATCCTCAGAAATACCTCACCTGATCCAGTTCTCCCTGTTATCATGCCATATTCTCTTCCCTTTTGTGGCTAAACACTTTGAGAAGGCCGTCTAGAGTAGGTGCCTCCACTTCCTTTCCTCTCACTCTCTTAACTTTCTACAATCTGGCTTCCAACCTCATCATTCAACTGAAACTGTTCTCTCCAAAGTTACCAATGATCTCTCATTTGCCAGATCTAATGGTCTTTTCTTGATTCTCATCTTTCTTGATCTTTCTCCAGCCTTTGACACTGTTGATCGCCCTCTTCTACTGGATACTCTCTCCTCTCTAGGTTTTCATGACAACACTCTCTCCTGGTTCCCCTTCCACTTGTCTGACTGCTCTTTCTCTGTGTCCTAACTGGATTTTTATCCAAGCTATACCATCTAACCATGGGTATCCCGCAGGGTTCTGTCCTGCATCCCCTTCTTATCTTCCTCTATACTAGGCCTGTACAACATACGACCCACAGGCCACTGTGGCCCACAAGAGGATTTCAGGCAGCCATTGAAAAATGTAACGGATGTAAACGAAAGTCAAGATTGCTCTGTCCATGCCCTGCTTAACCCACCTTCCACTAGTCACTATTGTGCCCATCATGTAACTTGGCGGGTGAGTTGCCACTGGGCACTCTCTCCTATTTGTCACGTGATCCATGGCAACCAACTATCGTGAGTCTGTCTCTAGTCTGAGAGGAACAATTTCATGATAATAAAAATCTTAAGTAATAAGTGTAATTAATTGATATTAATTGAAATTTCTTTTTTAAAAATATAGCTTATTTGCAAAATGGTTTGATCATTAATTATACCTTTACTTGGAAAGAAAGCCGCTAAAAACTTATCTGTGGACTGAAGAAATTTAGCCTATTTTAATTTTGGCCCCTACCTACTGCCAAGTTGTACAGCTCTGCTCTATACCAAGGGTGGGGAACCTGTGTTCTTCTAAGTCTTTAGGTGCAGCCTTCTGATTGAGTCCAAGTTCTACAGAACAAATCCTTCTATTAAGGGGATTTGTTCTGTGAAGTTTGGATTCAGTCAAAGGGCTATGCTTGAGTACCTAGAGGGCCACATGTGGTCTTAGGGCTACAGGTTCCCCGCCTGTGCTCTATACTATTTCACTTGGTGATCTCATCAGCTCCCATAGAATCAATATCACCAAAATGCTGATGACTCTCAAATCTACTTCATCTAGCCCTAACCTCTCTACTGACCTCCAGTCTCACATCTCTAACTACCTACTGGGATTTTTGAATTGGACGTCCTAATTATTAGACATTTTAAACTCAACATGTCCAAAACTGAACCCATTATCTTCTCCCTTCCTATTTCCCTGTTATTTTTGAGGGTAGCGCCCAGTCACTCAGGCTTTCAACTTAGTGTCATCCTGGGCTCCTCACTCTCTCTCACCGCCCACATTCAATCTGCTACCAAGGCCTGTCAGTGTTACCTCCATAACATTTCTCTCACTCGTGCCCCTTCTCTCCTCTGACACTGCTACCACCACCTTATCACCTCATACCTGCTAACAGCCTGCTGGTTGGTCTCCCTGCCATAAGTGTCTCCATACTCCTACCCATTCCTCCACTCATCTGTCAAACTGATCTTCCTAAAGTTCAAGTATTATTATGCCAGCCCCTCAACACAAAAAACTCGAGTGGCTGCCCACCACTTGTGGGATCAAATATAAAATCCTCTATTTGATGTTGAAAGCCTTCATAACCTAGCTACCTCCTACTCTACCAGTCTTATACCTTAGGCTACACCCCACCCCCCAACCTCACTCCAATACTCTTTGATCCTGCAATACTGGCCTCCTTATTAGTCTATAAACAAGGCACTTCATCTCCCTACTCCAGGTGTTTTCACTGTCTTTCCCCCATGCCTTCCCCCATCTCTTTCCTCAGCTCTACTTCCTGGATTCCCTGTCTTTTCTCAAGTTTCAACTAAAATCCTACTTTCTACAGGAAGCTTTTTCTGATTCTCCCTTAAGTCTAGTGCCTCCCATCTATTGATCATTTCTGATTTATCCCTTATATATCTTGTTTGTACATACTTGTTTGTGTATTATCTTTCTTATTAGACTATGAGTTCCTTGAGAATAGAAACTGTCTTTTGCCTTTCTTTGTCTCTTCCACTCCCCCTCCCCCCCCCGTAGCACAGTGACTGACATACAATTGGCACTTAATAAATATTTAATGACTAAGTCTGACCAAGTTCAGTGAATGGAACCATCAACTTCCTTCATTCTTTACACTATACAGACTAAGGTCAAATTACTTTTGGGTCTTTAGATGGTACTGGTTAAACTCAGCATGTTGCATACACTAAATGCTGAAAATTCAAACGTGAAGTGGAAGTTAGACTTCAGTAATGAGCCTTGCCCAATCTTAGAGAAAGGGAAAAAGAACCTGAGTCCAGTCTACCTACATGAAGTCCAGGAACTGATTTGCTTAATATCCCAAACGCCGAGCATAATTCTTACTCATAGTAGACACCTAAAAGTTGTCTGTGTTTGTCATTGAAAAGACATAGAAAGAGATAAATGGAGACCACAGCAAAGACTTAATTTTTATACTAATGCTGTTTTTATTTTGAAGGGGAAAAAAAACTTCTAGATTTCATAGATGGCAAATATCATCAGAATTAGTTATCTTTAAAAGTACTTTCATTACCACTTCTAGTGTGAAAGCAAAAGTACTCTTCAAAGTCTGTTTTCATCATTAGCGATGGAAAAATAATTTCCAACTCTGGATTAGTAGAGGGTCAAGTTTTTTTTTTAAAAGAAAAAAAAGACTTCTTTCACGGATTCATACTCCCATCTTGTGGTCTTTTAGAACACTGCCATAACAAACTTTTAAAGCTGTGGGCTGTCATTTGAACACCAGGCATTAACAATGTTCATTACCTGTTGGTACTTGCTTCAAGGCCTGTTGAGAGTAAGCCAGAAAACTGGATCCCGAGAATCCCTTTAAAAACCACATGTCCTATGATTTCATTAGTGTGGGAACTCCTGCTTTGGAAACTTTCAAAAGATGCAGATTAATGGCCTATGCTATCAGACCTAACCTCATCACTCCCCATTGTACCCTCTTCTAGCTAAATGAATTTGCCGTCCCCTCTATAATGAAAAGCAGATTTACAACTCTATGTCTTCATAACCCACCACTCAAGTCCTATTCTGATGCCTCATTTTGGCACAGAGGTGACTCTAAGGTCTTGGAGACCATGCCAATAAGAGCTGAAGCTCTGGAAGGTTCTATAAAGATGGAAAGACCAAGCATAGGACTTGAAATATTATACGCCATCGGTGGAGTTGTGAGCTGTTCCAACTAACGTAGAAAATAATTAGAAATTACTAAAGGAAAGTCACTAAACCATTTGATGTAGTCATTCCACTGCTGAAGTTGGAGCTCCCTACTGGGGACCCAAGCGGCCAGTTCCAGTTATGCAATGCAGCTTCCTTCTTTCCTTCCTCCTCCTTCCCCCCCTCCCCTTCTCTCCTTCCTCTCCCTCTATCACAGGATATCTTACCCTTACCTGTAGGTTTTTCTGCCCAAAGGACTATAAATTTTGATGGTTGAAACCTAGCAAGGTATCTTGGGGTTTACAGGCTAGATTTATTTCTTAAAGACCATGCCTTAAACCCAATTTACTCTGGCTGTCATTGATTTGACATTGATTGCCTCCATCCCCCTACTTCCCCCCCCCCACACCACCCGTACCCCCCACCTCCCACTGCCCCCTTACCAGTGGCTCAGAGTGAATACAGTAATTGTTTCTGTTTTGGTCAGAAACCCTGAGGGTCTTCCTCTCCTACATCGATTTTTTTGGATTACCTAAAAGGGCCTTTTCTTACCTAGTCTTAATCACTGAATGGGCGTTGGGTCAGACGAACTGAGACCAGGGGAAAGATCTTAGCTTAAAAAGTCCAAGGTCTCCCAGTGCATGGGGCCATCTCCAGTCATCCTGATCTATGTCTGGCCACTGGACCCAGACGACTCTGGAGGAGAAAGTGAGGCTGGTGACTTTGCACAGACCTCCCTGCTTAAATCCAATTCACTTGCATGTCATGGCCTCACCTTCCTGATGTCATGGTCCTCTTTCAGAACAAAGGACAAACAACAATCTACTACTTAGCATAGATCTCAAATAGATCAAAGAAGGAAAGACAGATCTGATAAATATATACCAAAATGTCCACAGAACTATTTTTTGTGTAGTCACAAAAAAAAAGCTGGGAACAAAGTGTGTGTCCAGAGGAATTCATTCAATATGGTCAAGCCTTTGAGTCCATGACATTTGAAGACTGGCTAAAGATGCCGGGGATGTTTAGCCTTTTGAAGAAAAGACTCACCAGGCACATGATAACTTTTTGCAAGAACCTAGAAGAGGAATTAGACTTGTTGTTTGTCCTCAGAGGGAAGTTCAGGAAGTCACAAAGAGGAACATTTATCCTCAACATCAGGGAAAACTTTCTAACAATTCAAACAATTCAAAAATGGAATACACTGCCTAGAGGAGCCTTCGAGCAGAGACTAGACAGCTGCTTGTTGTGTACATTATAGTGGAGATTCCTTTCATGTATGGGTCAGATTAGATGGCCACTAAGGTCCCTCCCAACTCTCACCTTCTGTGATTCTAGGTGCTTATCACCCAGAAAATGACCAAACAAATTGTGGCATGTGAACATAATGCAATACTATTGTATCACAAAAACAACAAATATGAGGAATTTAGAGATGTACGAAAAACTGGTATGATCAGACACAGAGCAAAGCAATCAGAACTTGGAGAACAACATACGTGCCTGCAATAACTTCAACAAAAGCAATGAAAGGCAGCCAAACTCTAATTAAAAGGACTTACCTTGTTATAGAACAAATGATGAAATACATCTCCAACCTGTATAGAGAAAGGTGGACGACTAAGGGTGAGGAATGCTGCCAATACTATCAGGTGCAGCTGCCGTGTGGATTGGCTTTTCTTAACTGTTTTCCTTCATTAGCAGGGAGAGTTCAGTTAGAGAGGTAGAAAAGGCAGGAAATCACAGTAGCATAAAAACAAAAGGCGGCAACAAAAACTTTAAAAAGAAGCAAGTATGGGCCTCAAAACAGATTATATCATATCCACCTAGCCTAGTTTAGTGAGGCTCATCTCCATAAAGTTCATCATCATGAAATATGAAGTCTTTTTTGTTTGTTTTTTTTTAACACAAAAGTTTATATAATGATCTAGAAAGTTTTAGGAGAATTGCTATCTGTCAGGGAATGTTGCAGCCACACCACCTAAATCCCAGATCTTCTGAAGTCCCTCCACTAACACATTCATGTCCATCACTTCTTTCAAGACCTGCCTCAAAACACCTCTGAAAAGCTTTCCTTTAACCAAGTTGGAGAACTATGTGTAATGGCAAGCAAAGTGGGACTTTTTGCTGTTTTTTCTTTTGGAATGCTTCTCAGCACTAAGGCAATCAAGAGCCTTTGATTGAGTCTTGCCTTTGTTTGAATCAGGAGTCATTGATTGGAAACAGTATATACACTCTGAGGTTAGTATTTTGCTTTGGGGCTCACTCATTGGAAGAGTGTTCGTGTGATTTGGCCAGACAAGACTCTGGGTAGACGTTAAGGAGCCCCCAGGCTTTGAAAACCCAGATGTTGGTGCTTCTCTCTCTGGTAACCATGTATGTATTGCTATTATCACACAGTTAGAAGCCGGTCTGTTGATTTTTGTTATTTTCTCTGTTTGTAATTTCTGTTTGTATTTGCTCTGAAGTTCAGGGTGCTGACTTTTTCCCTTGAACTAAGTGAATGATATATGCATGTTTAATTAAAGTAAGACTGTGAGCCCCTTAAAGTTGCTTTCCTTTAGAAAAACAGATCAAAGAACCTGCGCTAGCAGCCCTCCTGTGTGCTGGTGTTATTGGCCTTATACTTCCACAGTAGCTGCAAGTAACATTGTTGTTACACTGTGTGTTATGCCTTTTTGTCAACATCCGACTTAAAGGAGATTTCAAGATGTTTCTTACCTATGTGCTGTTGTCCTAATTCCAATCTGTATTTCACCAGTAGATGTGTCTTAATTCTGGGGAAATCAATATGATAAAAAAGACAGAGTCTGGGAGGAAAAGGATCATAGATTTACAGCTGGAAGGGACATGTATGTTTTGATTCTGTGCTCTGTCCCTCAATAGCTATGTGACTAAGTAAGTCATTTAATCTCTTTGGGCCAGAATGCTCTCATCTGTTAAACTAAGAGGCTTAGACTAGATGATCTTTAAGGTTTCTTTTCAGGTCTAAAACTTTAGATCAAGCAAAGGCTGCATGACCACTTATTAGGTACGTCAGAGTCAGGGCTCCTTCCATGTATGGGTTAGAGTAGAAGGCCACTGAGGTCTCTCCCAACTCACAAATTCTGTGATTCAATTGAAACAATACTGAATAAGCATCTATTATGGATAAGCCACTGTGCTGGGCACTGAGATTAAGAGATGAATAAAACATTCTCCTTCTGGGAATTTAATAATCTTGTTAGAGGGATAAGACATGCACAAACAAATGAAACAATATATAGAATGTGAGAAATACATGAGCACTGAAATGCCAGGAGAGTTCAGATAAGGTGAAAATTACTTCTACTGGGAAGAATCATGTAAGGCTTCGTGGAAAAGGTAACTTTTAAGCTAGGCCTTAAAGGCCTGACTGATACAAGCTGTCAACAAGTCAAGATGGGAAGAAACATTCCAGATACAGAGAACAGCAGAAACAAAGTCATAGAGACAGGCATACAGGGCATAAATAGTTCATTCTTCCTGAAGTGTAAAGTAAATAAAAGGGAATGTGGAGCAGTAAAATAGAAAGGTAAAGTTAGAAACCTACTGTAGAGGGTCTTGAATGTTAGGATCAGAAGTTTTAATTTCATCATATAATTTGAGGAGGAGGAAGAGAAGAAGACTTTGCCCTGGTCAGAACACATGTGGAGTTCTGTATTCAGTTCTGGACGTCACATTTTAGGGAAAGCTGGAGAGCATCTAAAGAGAGGGTACCCAGAATGGGAAAGGGCCTCAAGTTCATGCTATACGGGGATGGACCTAAAGGAAATGGGGGACTCTAGCCTGAAGACTTGGGGGGGGATTGGGGAACACATGATGACTATCTGAAAAGATTAAAAGGGTTATAGAAGAAGGCTCAGTACACAGGCAATGGGGCGTAGAAATTTATCTTGCCCTACAAGAGAAGAAGGGAAAGGGGGATGGGAGGGGAGTGGGGTGACAGAAGGGAGGGCTGACTGGGGAACGGGGCAACCAGAATATATGGCCATCTTGGAGTGGGCGGGAGGGTAGAAATGGGGAGAAAATTCGTAATTCAAACTCTTGTGAAAATCAATGCTGAAAACTAAATATATTAAATAAATAAAATAGAAGAGGGATCAGACTCTGCATGGCCCAAGGGGGGCAGAACTAAGAATGTTGGCTTGCATTTAAGCTTGTAAAGAAAACTACTTAGCAATTTTAACTCTGCAAAAGTGGGTGTAGCTGTATTCGGAGGTGATGGGTTTAACCTCACTGGAAGTTTTCAAAGAAAAGGAGGACAAGTACATGGTGCTTATACCAAAGAGGGCATTTTTGTCTAGTTATAGGTTAAACTAGCTAGGCTTGGAGGTCCCTGTGGTTGTGTCACTTATCACGGGAAAGTCTGCAAAAGATAGGAGAGGGGGCAGAAAGACACCTGAACACCAAGAGCTAAGAAATAGACCTGAGGCCATTTTATTTTTTCTTTTTTTTTGTGGGGGGGGGGAAGGCAGGGCAATTGGGGTTAAGTGACTTGCCAAGGTCACACAGCTATCGTGCCAAGTGTCTGAGGCCACATTTGAACTCAGATCCTCCTGACTCCAGGGCTGGTGCTCTACTCACTGCCACCCAGCTGCCCAATGAGGCCATTTTCAAAGAGAAAAGCAGACTTTCTTAAAGAGGAGGCAAATGCATGTCCTCCAAGAAATGATGATGTGGGTTCATATATGGCACCAGATGTTCAATGATCCAGTAAAAGTCAAAGGAAGAAAAAGCTAATGGTAGCAGTTGGTGACTCCCTGATGTGTGGTACTGAAATATCCATTTGTGGATCTCATCTAATAACCAAGAAATGCCTGCTGTAATTCATGGGGTACACATCTGATTCTCAATGAAAAGCCTCCCAAGACGTGTCAAACTTGATGACAGCTACTCACTTTGGTTATTCATATAGAGACAAATGATGCTTCTGGAAAGAATATTAAAAGCAAGGTTAAGATTACAAAATCTCAGGCAAAAATACTAAAAACCTTAGATGAACAGGTAGCCTTTTCATCACTGCTACCAGTCAAAGGCAAAGGCTTTGAAAGGAAATTACAGATCTGGGAAGTGAACAGCTGGTGGAGAAAATAGTGTTTTGAGAGTGGGATTTGGATTTCTGAACCACAACTTCAAATATAAGAATGAAGGTCAGGGTGAAATAACTAGTAAAAATGTTCTTTGCCTGCTTCAACCTAAAAAGGAAAGGGAGAAAGGGAAAACTGTCAATGTATATCCACCAAGCTAGATACAACAGAAATATTCTTTCTGCCTAGAATATAAGAGGGAATATGTCCACAGACAGGCTCACAAATTCATAGGATACAAAATAGGATTCAAGAAAGTAGCCAGTAACATAACCCTTGGCTCCCTTAACTTATATACAAGTACACAAAGTTTAGGTAACAAAGCAGGCGAACTGAAGATCAGAATGCAAAAAAGCAAACTTGACCCCATAGATATGACTGAGACTCGGTGGGATAAGGACTAGGACTGAATTATGGCTCTGGATAGGTACACCTTATTCAAAAGGAGTAAAATCAGTACAAGGGGCAACTGCAATAGACATATACTATATAATGAGAACATATACTTATTGGAGGAAATCCAGGACCCAGAGTGAAGAAGCATGACGGAGAGCATCTAGATGAAGTTTAACGTGGCAGAAACATACACGAATTGACACTGGAGTAACTTACCTGGGCAGAAAGGTGAGAAGTTTGGGAAACAGATCCCAAGAGTGGAATGTAGGCACAATATAAAAGTCACGGGAGACTTCAATAAGCTACACATCTGCTTTAGCTCGCTGGCAAAAGAAGAGCAGCTAATCATAATTTCCTGTCCCTTCATCATCATTTAATCCTTCCAAAAGTAGAGGAAGCAACAATAAAAACTGTTCTTCTAGTCCTGATTTTCCCTAACCGGGAGGGAAAAGTAACGATCCCATTTTAGGACATATGCAAAAGAAGGAGAGGAAATCTGGGCATTGTCTGATCTACGCCCTAGATACAGGGAGAGCAGATTTCAAAGGCTTTGAAGAAAGGCTAGGTAGGCTCCCACAGACCAAAATTCTACAGGGGAAGTAAGACCAGGAAGGATATGAGGCTCTCAAGAATGAAATTCTGAACATATGGAAACAATTCTGATAGTGGAGAGAAGGGCATTCACTCAGTAATTTAGCTAGTGCAGAAGATGAAAGCAAGGTCAGATTAATAAGATGTAAACATCTTCACTGCTGCCACTGCTGTCAGGTAGATAGATGCCTCTCAGACCTACTTGTCCAGCCTTACTTCTCTCTCAACCTCCAGTCTCCAGCTTGCTTGTCAGATACTCTTTATGCCTACAGTTCTAAAGACAGAGCACGCTTTAAAAGCGCTGTGAGTATTCTAAAAAACACTCTGTCTCTACCTGGCTGTCCCATAGGCTCTTAAAGTCAACGTGTCCAAAGCTGTACTTTTCTATTTCTCCCCCAAGCTCTCCTCTCTTCCATATTTCTCTATCTTCCCACACAGGCTTACAACCTGGCTTGCGAGGAGTCATCTTTGACTTCTCAAACTCTTACCACCCACATCCAATCAGCTGTCGATTCCTATTGTTTCTACTTTCAGAACATTTTTCTTACATGCCCCCTTGTCTCCTGACACTGCCACCACCCTGCTGAAGACCCTCATTACATCATACCTGGACTATTGCAAATAGCTTGCTGCGGGGGAGGGGGGGAATCTGCCTACCTACCTCAAGTCTCTCCCCACTCCAATCCATCCTCCATTCAGCCACCAAAATGATTTTCCCGAAGTCCAGATATGACCCTCAATTTTCAATTAACTCCAGTGGCTCCTTATTACTCCAGGATCAAACATAAAATCCCATTTGATTTTTAAAGCCCTTTGTTATGTGTTCCCTTCCCCCTCACTGTCCCAGTCTTTCTACATCTTACTTTTCTTCATGTACTCTGTGATCCAGAAGCCTCTCACATAGGACACTCCATCTTGAGACTCCAAGAATTTTTTTATTTAAATTTTCTTTTCTTTTTTTTTTTAGTTCTCAACATTTACTTCTATAAGATTTTGAGTTCGAAATTTTTTCTCTCCCTCCCTCCTCTCCCCCTTCTGTAAGATGGCATGCAATCTGATATAGACTATACATGTACAATCATACGAAACATATTTCCACATTAGTCATGTTATGAAAGCAGAATCAAAACAAAAGGGGAAAACTACGAAAAAAAACAAAAACAAAAGAGAAAACAGTGTGCTTAGATCTGCATTCAGACTCCATAGTTCTTTCTCTGGATGTGGATAGCATATTCCATCATGAATCTTTTGTAATTGTCTTGGATCATTGTATTGCTGAGAGAAACTAAGTCTATCAGAGTTGGACACTCCAGGATTTTTCACTGGCTGTCCTGCATGCCTGGAACGTTCTGCCTCCTGGCTTCCTTCATATCTCAGCTGAAGTCCCACTTTCTATAAGAAGCCTCTCTCCCTGTCCTCCTTAATCTACATGACTTCCCTCTGAGATTTCTCTCCAAGATAATTTGGGGGTTAGGAACTGCCAGTGATCAGTAAAGGTCTGAGAGGTGTACATGGGGTGACATTTAAGCTGAGTTTTGAAAGAAATTAGGGATCGTAAGCAGAAGAAATAAGGAGGCAGTACATTTTGAGTAAGGAGACAGCCTATGCAAAGACTTACAGGAGGTAAACATCATGTGGTATGTCAAGAACGAGTCCAGTTTGGATGGACTGCATTGTGAATGAAAGGGAATCAGGCATAAGACTGGAAAGGTAGGCTGAAGTCATGTTGTGAAGGGCTTTAAATGACAGAAGAGTTTATATTTTGTCACAGGGTTTACAGGGAGACCCTAAAATTCACTGAGCATGAGAGTAACATGGGACCTGTGCATCAGAAATATCAGCTTGGCAGCCATGAAGAGGATAAATTGGAGAGGAAATCAATAAAGTGAAAAGCATCCAGATGATGGTGACCAGGATGGTAAAAGTTCTCAAGTATCACTGAAAGAAGAACTGGGGGATATTTAGCCTGGACAAGAGATTTAAGTGACGTGTGAAGATAGTTGTCTTCAAGCATTTGATGCTGGTTGTCAATTGCTGGAAGTTATTTTGCCTGTAGATAGATAGATACACAGACAGGCAGACAAATAGATATGTTTGTTTTTCTTTTTCAATAGGGGTAAAGAGGGAGGTAGAAGGAAGGTGGCTTTTCATTAATTAAAAAAATAAAATTTAATTTTTAAGAAATCAAGTATTTAAGAACTATCACATAGAAGAGGAATTTCACTTGTCAGAAGACTTAAAAGAACCAGGCCCAATGAATGAAAATTGAAGGCTTAAGGATATAAGAGAAACCATCCTGATTAGGCTCTCCCTTCTCCCATCTATACTTCCAAAATAATCTTCCTCAAGCACAGGTCTCAGCACTAGAGCTCCCCTGCTCAAGAATCTTTAGTGAGTCCCTATTACCTCTAGGATAAAATACAAAATTCTCAGTCTGGCGTGTCGCAGAATTGGAAGGAGCATTCATTGTCACCTAGTTCACCCTCTCCATTTTACAGATGAGGAAACTGAGACCCTAGAGGTTAAGTGACTTGCCCAAGGCAAGCTAGTGGAAAGAGCCAGGATTCAAACCTAGGTCCCCTGACTCTAAATCCAAAACTCTTTGGACTACACAATGTTGCCCTTTTCATTTCAAAACCTCTACAATTAGGCTTCCACCTGACAATCCAGATTTACTTTCATATTATTCCCTTCTGTGCATTTTCATTGTAGTAAAACTGGCTTACCAGGTGTTCCCATATACAGAATCGTATCTCCCACCTCTCTGCCTTTGCCCAGTCTGTCCTCCATGTCTGGAATGTGTTGTCTCCTCACCTCTGCTTCTTAGAATCCTCCAAAGCATGATTCAAGTGCCACCTCCCACATGAGTCCTTTTCCTCATCCCCCTCCCTAAAATATCTTGTGTTTACTTGGTGTACCAAGTAAACCCTATATAGTTATATAAGTTACCTTATATTTATAGTTACCTTATATTTATATGTGTACATGTTTATCCCCCAGCCCCAAACAGTATATGAACTCTTTGACAGCAGGGATGGTTTCATTTTTCTTTTTGCATCCTCAGCACCTGACACAGGGCATCTCACATAGTATATACTGAATAAAATGTTGGTTGTAAACATGCCTAAAAGTGGTAGCACCATTAATTGTGTGAAAAGGTCAAGGGAAGGAGTTCAATTTCAGATGTTAAGTTTGAGGTGCCATGGAAACAACTAGGTAGTTGAAAACAGGTCTAGAACTCCAAATAAAGGCTGGAACAAAACAAAGATTCGGATGTTCCCTTTCTACATCAACATAATGCTTAAACCAGTACTAACATGCTAGATCTGGGGTTCTTAACCTTGACTCTTAAAATACTTGGATAACTTTATCTTAATATAATTGGTTTCTTTTGTAATCCTGTGTATTTTTTATATTTAAGAATATTATTCTGAAAAGGGGTCCACAGGTTTCACCAGGCTGCCAAAGGGGACCATAGCAAGTCAGCTGGTGCCATTGGGCACACACACAGGAGGACCCAGTTCAGATCTGGCCACAGACACTAGCTGTGTGACCCTGGGCAGGTCATTTAACCCTGTTTGCCTCAGTTTCCTCATCAGTCAAATAAGCTGCAGAAGGAAATGGCAAACCACTCCAGTATCTTTGCCAAGAAAACCCCCAATGGTTATCAGGAAGAGTGGGACACTACTGAACAACAAAGGAAGGAGACATAGCCAGCCCCAGCCCAAAGGTAGAAGGAAAATCAGGACAGTGATATAAATGTCACAAGTCAGGGGAGGAAAGTACCCAACTAAACCAGAGGGAAGTGATCCAAATTTTTTTTTTCCTGTATTTCCCTCCAAATCTAGTACTCATTCAAAAACAGGGAATTCCTCCTATCATGGAAAGCTGTTTGAGACACCAGACTTGGAACTGGAACAGCCAAATTTGTAGCTCCAAAACTTACTAATGGTCCCATTAATGACGATGATTAACAGCCAGCAATTGCAACCCCAACCTCACAACCGCTCTGGGAGGTAGGGATTGTTATGGCAGTCAAGTGACTTGCCCGAGGCGGGGGAGGCAGCGTGTGGCGATGTCACTCGGCCCCGACTGGATCTGAAATCGGGTCTTCCTGACTCAAGGCCAGCCCTCACCCGTGTCGCAGACACTGAGTGACATCAGGCAACCCCCCTTTTGCTCGCTAAGCCCGTTTGCTGATGCGGCGTACGTGGGCTTACACACAAGTATGTCTAAGCACGTGTATGTCTGTGTACATACACCCACGTGAGAGGTGTTTCAACTGACAAATCGGGCTGATTCGAGCTACAGCATCAGGCTGCAGAGTCCACAACCTGCCCTCAGGGAGCTCTCAGTACGGGAGTACGGGGATGACGCAGGAACCTCAACTCCCGGAGGACAGACGCCGGCTCTGGGGAGAGGGAGGTCTCCCATGGTCCAAGAGGCGGACGGGGGCGAGGGGAGAAAAGGAGGGGGGGTTCGGCTAAAGTCCCGGCTTACCTGGGAAGGGGAGGTGACAGGGCGTGCCCCGCCCACCTCCTGGGGCTGGCCTCAGAGAAATGCGCTACCGAAAGCGGGGGCCCATGGCAGGTTACCCCGAGCTCTCTCGGAGGGTCGCACCCCAAAAGCTACAACAGACGAGGGGCAGCCAGGTTTGGGGGGGAGAGGTAATGAATGGACCGAGCATCACGTGACCCTCCCACAGCCTCGCGGCGGAGTTCCCCGCCCCCTCATTCGCCCCGCCCCTCGCCTCCCCTCCCTTGACCCTGTGTCTGCCGCCAGGCAGGGCCGGGGCTAAGGGAGAATGAGCCGGGCGTGAGTCGGCCGGGACGACTAAGTCCCGGTGCTGTAGGCTCCTCCACTGGGAGGGGGGGGAGGGCGGCGGCGGCGGATAAAAGCGCGGGAAACGGAGGCCTCGCGGGAGGTCCGGTAACGGCGCCTCCGGAAACGCCTCTCTGGCTGGAGAAGGTTCGAGCCCGAAGCCCGGCCCTTCCAGGGAGAACGGTTGTGGACTTCGCCTCCTCCGCAACTAGGGGATATTTAAAGAACCCTCTGCTGGGCCCCCATGACGGGCCAGGAGCTCACTTCGCCCAGGGCTGACATTCAACGAATGACCCGTCACCGCCTCCGAAATCCCTGGTCCTCGTTTACATATAGTTTGCATAATCATTTATTCCAAGTCCCCGAACTGACCCCGCTCCTTATTGCTTTTCCTGCACAGAGCCCCGGGGCTGTTTCTGTCTATGACCATCACCAACCCAGCCTCAAACCCTGACTTCCTGAATTTTCCTTCTCGGCTCCCTTAGAGTCTCGCTATGCTTTCTCGGGTCCAGAAGGTTGACCCCGCCCCTTCAGCTGGACGCCCCGCCCATCCCCGGCCCCGCCTCTTTGGCCTAAGGTAGCTGACTCTGCCCTCCCACCCCTACACACACACCCCCTTTTCTATTTCTGGATAGGCATGGATTAGACACCTCAGTCGCCTCCATAGGTTACTATGGGCTCAGTGGGGTCCTGAGCAACGGGGACGCGCGGAGGAAAATCCCAGGGAGGGAGGTCTCAGACACTGAAGCCGATACCACACGTCGGAATCTGGTGTGGGGGAAGACTTTTTTATTCGTCTGTTTCGGTCGCGGGGAGCAGAAGTTGTGCTGGTTGGCTGGAGTCTAGGCGGCTCAAAGGCCCCCGCAGGCAGTGCTGAGGGCAGCCCCGCAGCCGGGGCCTGGTGCAGCCGCCGCCGCCGCCGCTGCCGCTGCCACCGCCGCCGCCGCTGCTGTCAGGGAAGCGGAGGCGGCCGATGGAGTCCGGGAGCGGCTGCTGCTGCTGCTGAGGCGGCGGCGCCGGGGGCCCAACACCGACCCCACACCTCGTCTCCTCCGCTGGGGTCCCCGGAGGTAAGGTGCCCCTCCCCCCTTCAACTACTCCAGGGTTCCCCTTTCCCCCTTCTGGCTCCCCCACCCTCCTTCCCCACCCCCGGTCCGACTACAAAACTTGCCCCCCCTGCCCCTGGGAACACCTGCATATCTGGTTCCTTCTCAACTTTTCCCTCAAGCTCGGGATCCTCCCACGTACTTTGCCTTCCTCCTCTGCTTAGCTCCTCCCCCTAACTCCAGGGTTTCCCCTCAGACCTCTTTCCTCCTCTTGAACCGCCCCCCCCCCCTTATTTTTCTTCCTTGCCATCCTGGGCCCCTTCCACCCCCGTGCCTCTTTCCTTTATGGTCCCATACTTGCTTCTCCCTTCCTCTTTACTCTCGACCCCTCCCCACTCTGCTGACCCTTAGACCTCCCCTTCCTCCCAAGTTGTTTTATCCTCCTGTCACTGGGCTTTCACCCCAGGGTTGTGAATTGTGGCCTTACATCAGGAATGGATTTTGGTAACGCCCCTCCCCCCCGTTTATCATTTCCAAATACTGTTCTTTGGTCAATCCAGTCCTGCTCCCACCTCCCCTTTTCTCTAGTCCTTGTAACCCCACCCCTACACTTAGCTGCACTGCCACCCCCCAAGCAGCTTAAAGTTGACATAGCATCGACTCGCGGTGGAGAGAAGACATCTAATAGTGATGACCTCTTCTGTACTGAGGAAATCCAGTGTGAATTCCCCTCGGTTTCTCAGGGCCTTAACCATTTCGATAGTCGGGACGCTTGAATCCCATTTCAGTATGTGTCCTTGATATTCTCTTGTCATATTCTCCCCCACCCCGCTAATCCCCTCTTATTTCAAGATCCAAAAAGTCTTGAACTAAACAATGAATATATTAGAAAGATGCTTCTGATTTTCCTGGGCAGAAGAAAATAGGCTTCCCTAAAAGGCTGGGGAATGGTGAGAGCCAAACTGGAGGTGATTTCCAAGTGTCAGCGACAGCCTTTGAGCCCAGTCTTGGGTATATACATTTAGAAGGGCTGAGAAATTTTGGAGAAGTCTCTTTAGGCTTCACTTTGTTGTAGGGCCAGCTGGTGGATAGAGCACTGGGTCTGGAATCAAGAAGACCTCATACACTTAGGATCTGTGTAACTGCAGGCAAATCATCTTAGACACTTACTAGCTGTGTGACCCTGAGCAAGTCATTACCTTTCAGGGTTGTTTCTAGTATCAAATGAGATATTTGTAAAGTGCTTAGCACATGATAGGTGCTTATAAATGCTTATTTCCTTCCACTTTCTCAGTTCAAAAAGCAGACACTACATGAATTGACATTAGTATGAATGAGGTTGTGGAAAATTTTGATATGGCCTATTTAATTTTAGCTTTGTTGCTTTAAAGATACTGGAGCAGTATCTTTTCGTCAAATCTCTGACCTGATCCAGGGCAAAATTGTTCAGCTCATCTGTGGCTCACTAGAATAGTTTTGTTGACTCCATAAGAGTGTAGCACATGTGAGACACTGAAGGGTAGCCAGCATAACCAAGGAGCATGGGACAGTGGAGAGAGCCATGGGGAGGTAAGTCAGTTCACGACTTCCGTATTTGATCCTCAGAGTAACCTTAGGCATATTGGTTTACTTTATACAAGTCAACTCTGTAATAGTTTAATAGCAGGGACTGGGTAAGGGACAGAATCAGACCTACCTTGTTTGTTTATAAAACATTTTGCGGACTAAACTCTATAAAGGCATTTATTAATAGTAGTATTGCTGTATTCCTGGGAATTTGCCTTCTTGTCTCTTTATCTGATATGTCCATGGTCTACGGTCTGTCAAACTAACTTGGTTAAAAGAGAACCCCCAGCTCCACTGAACTTCTCACCCACCCCAAGGTGTTGACTAAGCCCTTTACCCTGCCTGAGCCATAAACCCACATTCCAATACCTGTAGGCTGAAGTGGGAAGAGACCCTCAAGTGAAGTGTGAGAGTTTGGCTGCTGCTTTATTGGCCACCTAACTCTGTCATGCTCATGTTAGTGAAGACAGGATTAGTAGATTATGTGTTTTCAGGCCCGTACTTGGTTCTGAGATAATTAAAGGACCTCACTTTATCTTCCCTCTTATCAATTTCCCAACTAGGAACTGCTACTGACCCTTTTCTCGGGAGCATTGATTACCCAGAAGGGTTTGAAACTAAAATTTAAGTTCAGCTGCACTACCAGTTTTGCTCCAACCTTTTTTCCCATCTCCCTTTTCCAAGCTAGTTCTTCTTCATAGGAAGAACGCTTTAGCTGGGAGCAGGGGAGGGGAACCTCTCTTCTGGTAAGAGTTTTGATTAGAAACCACACAGGGGAATGGGGAGTCACCCAAATAACCAAGGGGATTGGGTGGAGAGAACTCAGTTAGAAAAGAGTAACCAGGCTGCCTTTCCTTGCCATGTGTCTTTTCCATTTGGTGCTCCCAAAACTGGCTGAGGCCTCTGCCCAGAATCTGCCAATACTGGCTCCTTGGCCCCATTCCCTCAGATGCAGCTCAAGTAGCTCCCAGCCTGATTCATTATTGATTCAGCCACATTTAGCTCACTGCCATCCTTCCACTTGATGGTCCTAAGAGAAACTGTGCCCAAAGTTCAGTATTCTTTTGGGACCATTGCTGTGATTTTTATTTGGTTCTTGATAGGGCTTAAGCTTGCTTAACTATGTGGTCCTGGAAGCTGAATTGTAACCCAGGAAAGTGAGAGGCCCCAGCTTCCTATTTTAACAGTAATATCAGAGAGGCAAGATGGGCTGAAACTACACAGTTAAGGTTGACTTGGGCATAAGAATGATACTGATCTAGAACTCTAAGACTTACAAGTGGGTATCTGCACATTATCTCATTTGATTCCCACAACAACCTTGTGAGACAGGTGCTATCGTTACCACCATTATGAGGAACCTGGAATGAGGAGGTTAAGGGATTCACCCAACATCCCGTAGTTTAGTTTCTGAGGCTTCCTGACTGAAGGTCTATTTCTCTATCTTCGGGCCCCTGTTGCTCACAAGCTCATAGGGTCAAGAGGTCTAGAGCCAGGAGGGCTCTCAGGACAGATAGTCCAGTGTCCTAGTTTTACAGACAAGGTGACTGAGGCACAGGAATGAATAGCAACTTGCCCAAGGTCACACTGGCAAAGTAGAACTGCCACCCCCAGCCTCCACCAGAATTAACTGGCATCAGGAAGATTGTGGTTAGGATATTTCTTGCAGAGATCTGTGAAGGCTGTGGACTGAGCTTTGGAAATCTCTAAGGGAAACTAGGGATTTTTAACCTGCAGAAGGGTAAGGGGGTTAGGGCATGGGGAGCACACATCGGTTTTATTCAAGTATTTGAAAAAAGTTAGATTTGGTTTTTTTTTTTTGGAGGGGGGAAGGCAGAGTAATTGGGGTTAAGTGACTTGCCCAAGGTCACACAGCTAGTAAGTATGTCAAGTGTCTGAGCTCGGATTTGAACTCAGGTCCTCCTGACTCCAGAGCCGGTGCTCTACTCACTGCTCCACCTAGCTGCCCCGATTTGTTCTCTTTGACCCTAGAAATAGAATTTGAACTCAAGTCTTCTGACTCCAGAGCAAGCGTTTTTTCCAGTGTGTCATCCTGCCTTCTATTAGCGGAACAAGCAGCCACTAGTAGTGTTGTGTCTCTTTCCTTGCTGATGCTCTGGAAGCAGGACAAAGGAAGTGTTTATAGGCAGAAGTCTGGATTTGATGACTTCTTAAAGGTTCAAAAGTGAAAAATGCAAGACCTTTATGAAAGTCTCAGAATTCAGTTCCATTCCAAAAACATTAAATGTCTATTGTGTGTGAAGCACTGTGCTACTTGGGGATGCAGAAACAAAAGCAGAATCAAAACAGCTCCTACCTTTAAGGAGTGCATATTCTGCAGAGGGATAGAACATGTTCAAAGTAAATCAGAATCACCAGGTGCAGGGAGGTTGTCATAGCCCAAAGTAGGCCTTCATTATCTAGTTAATGGGCTCCTTGATTTAGAACTGGAAGTTGTCTTAGAGGCTGTCTAAGCCAACCCATATGTTAAAGATCAGGAAATCAGGCCCAGAGAGAACAGGTGACTTACCCAAGGTCACATAGCTAACAAGGAGCCCCAAGAGAACATGTATCCAAATCTAGCACCCCTCCCACTGTCCCACTAAAGAGAGGCATGATGAGGAAATGGGGGGAAAGGCCAGTCTTGGGTTCTGGTAGACCCAGCTTCAGGCACAGACAGACTTTCGGTAAATGTGTCAGTGGAGTAGGGTAGGAGGGTAGTTGAGAGTAAGAAGGCTTCTGGATCCTTGGAGGAGTGGGACAGAGATGAGGCAGGCAAGTGTGAGCAACTTCCTTCTGTTGCATGTGTACATGGTCTTCCCTTTGCCCTGTAATAACCCTGGATGCTCAGCCCAGCTCAGCAGACACTGCCCAGACATGAGTTATGGAGCCCACGTTCTGTTGTCAGTGCTCCCACTCCCCACTCCCAAGCCTGCTGTGTAGTCAGAGGAGCAAAGGCCTTTCCAGTTTCCTTTTCCATCTCAAGTCATGTCAGGCTCCAGTAGGTTGGAGGTAAGGAGCTTCCCCAAGCAGGACAGTCTGAGCTTTAATGGTTAGATAGGAATGGGGATGGTATGACCCTTAAAGCCACAGAAATTGAGAACCAAACTGGATTTTCTTCCCTCACTGGTTTTTTTTTCTTTTTCTTTTTCTCTCTGGCAGAAAGGGGTGGGGCAAAGAGAGCAGATTCAGAACTTGATGACCTAGTCCTTTCACTTAACTGCCCTGTAGTTGTCTTTTCTCTGTGAAACTGCCCCCTAAACCTCCTAATTTTAAAATTTATTTTTTGAAACCAGTATAGTCCATATTGGGACTGTGTTGGATTTGCGGGACCAGAGAATCCCCTACTCCCCTTGACATTCCCAAAAATAGGGAAACAATCTAAACATTCCCTTCTCTATCTCTCCTTATCTAACCCTTCCATAAGTCCCAACCTCCCAGCCCCAGCATTAAAACTAAATAGTGACAATGCTTAAGTACCAGAGAGCCTAGGAAGATGGTTTCATACCCACCCCTCCACACCTCTCCCCAAACCCAGTTTAGGAAGTCCATCTCTGGTTCAGTATATGTCATAGGGAACCTTTTGTGCCTTGGGAGTAGAGGTGTCTAGCTCCACACCACTTGGCAACCTGGTCTTCTGGAAGAGTTAGAGGGAGAGACCACCAGACAGAGACTGGCTATCAATAAGGAAGACCCTTGGAAATTGAAGTGAGGTCCTCAGCTGTACTCTGTTAGAGTTCTGGCTTGTAGTGAGGATAGAGAAGCATGTGAAGTCCCTATCTTGAAGCTTATACCTTCCCCTCTCCTTGCTCTCCAGCCACTAATAAGATTAAGCTGCCATCTATTTGCTAAGCCTCTGAGTGAAATCTGAAGCTTTGTACATAAGAGAATAAGTGGAGCTCACTTTCACTGGAAGTTTTGGGGAGAAGATGGGCTCTGAGGAGGCTTGGGAAGGAATTTAAAGAATCAATGAGGCAGAAAAAAAGTGGAAGGAGAAGGATTATGGGAAAAGAAATGTGAATAATGGCTGTTGAATAAAACTCTTGGCTGCTCTATCAGTTTCTTTTCTGACCTAGAATGAATACCACGATGTTGTAGGAGGCAAGACAGGTGGTCCTACCTAGTTGAAGCAGAGTTACAGTAGAAAGGCCTGAGAGCCCTTCAGAGGTGTCGTGAGGAAAGACTGAGGTTTTCTTCTTATGCATATGTTGTATGAATACGAGTAGAGACAGATCCACACAAGTAGTAGTGCTGGTTATGCTGCTCAGAAAGCAAGGCCCCCAGGGGCCCTGCCCAGCTTTGGGAGGGGGCAAAGCAGAACTGCCATCCCCAGCCTGCACCAGAATTAATTGGCATCAGGAAGATTGTGGTTAGGACATTTCTTGGACTTCTCAGGAGAGATCTGTGAAGGCTGTGGACTTAGCTTTGGAAATCTCTAAGGGAAACTAGGGATTTTTAGCCTGCAGAAGGGAAGGCAGGTAGGGCATGGGGAGCACACACTGGTTTTATTCAAGTATTTGGAAAGAGTTAAATTTGTTCTCTTGAGCCCTAGACATCAAAACTAAAGTCGCTAAGTGGAAGTTAAAAACTTCCTAAAGTAGAGCTTTCCAGAAGTGAAATGGACTGCTTGATAAGTGGCAGGAGACCACTTGTTGGTTGTTGTGTAGAGAGATTCTTTTTCAGATATAGGCTGGACTCGATGGCCCTGAGATACCCTCCAGTTCTGTTTGCTTAAAGTGCTTCACACAGCTTGAGTGGTGCCTCAGTAGACACAGAGATGTAGACCAGAAAACCTTAGTCAGGTAGGGTTGTCTTTTACTCTTTATGTTGTCTGAGGAGTGAGTTTTCATGACTGCTTATAGAGTCTAAGCTACCTCCCAGCCCCCCCAAATATATACGCCTAGGCCTCAGCTTAAAAGTTGTTGCTAATACATGGAATTCACCTTCATTCTTATCCTCCAATGCCCCCTGACGGGCCTATGTTCTTTGAATATACTGTAGTCTTATTCTGTTCAGGGACTTGTAGCCATTGCTGATTACAGCCAGACTCCTGAACCCTGGTTAATCTAAAATTAACCGTGTGCCTCTCCCACCCCTGATCCAGTAGGATCACTGTGTGGTTCTCCAGTTCCTACAGGGCCTAACCAGTATCTCTAGTTGGAGAGAAGTCTAAAATATGACTCTGTTTGGAGACCAGAGACAGAGGAAGCAGTAAACTGAGCTGTTTTTCTTCCTTGTTGTTCTTTCCTTGAGACTTTTCCCAGGAATCTCTCCAGAAGAGAGATCTGGGTTATGGGGATCTTATTGCTCCTTTCCCCCTCCCCTAACTCCTCTCTCTAAAGTTCTAGAGCCAAGATTCTTAGCCCTAGTGGTGGTGGTAGTGATGGTCAATTTTTGGCACCCCAAAATATTACTAGTTATCTCAAGAGAAAGCTCAACCCCAAATTCTTATGTATTTCAATAAAAAATAACATATATGTGCCATCCAGCTCCTTCAGGAATAGGGCAGGGTGTCATGAGAGCAAACAAACAAGAGGACGGTGCAAAGCCAAAGCCTGAGAGTCATTATTCTAGCGTGGTTTTCTCTTAACCCGGCCTGGCATGGTTTCCGATGGCCACCAGAGAGTTTACAGTCTAAAAGGGCAGGTAAGAACACACATGGAAACAACAGAAATCTATATGTACCTTAAAGCGGGATTGTGGGAGGAGTGATAAATGAGGACAGCTTCCTAGAGAAGGTAGAACTACTCCTGTCACCACAAATCTTTATTAGGCATCTGTTTAAGTTATTATAGTGACAAAATTGAAAATTAACGAGTCTCTACCCTCAAAGAGTTTATAATCAAATCAGGGTCAGAGATGAGGAGATGATGAGAATGTATGGAAATCACTGTAAAACATGTCTTAAAATGATTAAATGCATAGGACAGGGCAAGTCCAGTGGCTTGAGGGTATTAAGGAAAAAGCTATCATTTCTTTCTTGAGAGAATAAGAGAAAGATTTCATGAAGAAGGTGACACCTGAACTAGGTCTTAAAGGAAAGGGAATGTTGCAAGTAGGTAGGAATTAGAGGCCAAGGTTACAGCAAAGAGTAAGTGAAAGCATGATATATGCTAAGGCTTAGAAATCTGAAGTTTAAAGGACCACCAAAGGGATGGGGCACGAGAGGGCAAATGGGGAGGACATGAGAAGGAACTTTGGAGAGATAATAAGCAAGGAGAAAGGTGTATGCCTTTAGAGGGGACACAGTCTGCTTAGGGAAAGAATGTACATACACATGTGAACACATTGTAAATATACTTACAGAGCAACGTGTTAGCAAATGCAAATTATGTACCTAGTATATACTAAGCGCAGCATAAAGACAAAGTAAAGGAGTATTGAATGTGGAGTGGCCATAATAAGGGAGGCAATGACATTCGAGCTAAGTAACGCTTAATGAAGGAAAGCAGATTCTAGGGAGAACTTTATGTATTTGGGAGTCGGAAGATGGTAGGAACTCAAGGGTGGAAAAACTAACTGGTTTGTGTTTCTCCTTTCCCTTCCCTCCTTCCCCAGCTTGGAAGTGCTGTGTCCGGCTGTGGCCATGGGAGACACGGCCGTGGAGCCAGTCCCGCTGAACGCCTCTTCAGAGCCCACTCCAAGCCCACCAGGAAATAATGGGAGTGCCCTTCTCAGTGTCATCACTGAGGGGGTTGGGGAGCTGGCAGTCATTGACCCAGAGGTGGCCCAAAAGGCCTGCGAAGAGGTGTTGGAGAAAGTAAAACTTTTGCATGGGGGTGCAACTAGCTCCCCAGAGGGGCCCACCCTCGAGCTTGTCAATGGGGACAGCACAGGCAATGAACTTCGATGCCTGGATGAGCCACCCAGCCGCATCCAAGAGGAGGATGAGGTGGGGACCTCCAGCTCAGCTAAGGGGGCGAGGAGGAGGCGGCAAAACAACTCAGCCAAGCAGTCGTGGCTGTTGAGGCTGTTTGAGTCAAAGCTGTTTGACATCTCCATGGCCATCTCGTACCTGTACAACTCCAAGGAGCCTGGCGTTCAGGCTTACATAGGCAATCGGCTCTTCTGTTTCCGCAATGAAGATGTTGACTTCTATCTGCCCCAGCTGCTAAACATGTACATCCACATGGATGAAGATGTGGGGGATGCCATCAAGCCCTACATTGTGCACCGCTGTCGCCAGAGCATTAATTTTTCCCTCCAGTGTGCCCTACTTCTTGGGGCCTACTCTTCAGACATGCACATCTCCACCCAGCGACACTCCCGTGGGACCAAGCTCCGCAAGCTCATTCTTTCGGATGAGCTGAAGCCAGCTCATCGAAAGAGGGAGCTGCCCTCCCTGAGCCCAGCTCCTGACACAGGGTTGTCACCCTCCAAAAGGACTCACCAGCGCTCTAAATCAGACGCCACTGCCAGCATCAGCCTCAGCAGCAATTTGAAACGCACGGCCAGCAATCCCAAAGTGGAGAATGAGGAGGAGGTAAATTGCAAGGGTTGGGTCTAGAACAGTGTTGTGCAGGGCTGCATGGGGATAGGGCTTCTGCCTGAGAGTGTTACTTCCCATATCCTTTTCCTTTTTCAAATCTTTCATTTCACACTCAGGAGCATGGAATTTTAGAGCTTGAAAGATTAGAAAGAATCTAATCTAGCTTCCTTATTTTACAGATGAAAAAAAGTGAAACTTTTGAGTGCTTACCTAATTTGCCCAAGGTCACACAGCTACTTAGTGAGCAAACCAGGTCTCCTGAATCTCTGGCACCTCTCCTTTCCACTGTGTTCTGACTCTATCCACTTCTTGCTAGGAAGACCCTGAAGGCTAAGATTGTGGGGGATGAACTTCTTGTGCACGGATTCTTCCCCACCTCCACTTAAGGCCTGGGTTGTCTGCTTCAAATCCCTAGGAAGTGACAGAGTCTGTGGGGAAAGGAACAGAACAAAGAATCGTGTATGTCATAGGCAATGTAGAGAGAGATGTAATAGGGCCTCAGCTCATTCTCCTGGCCTTGTCATCCCTGTTGTTCCTTCCCCTCCTTGTAGATTCAAGGGCAAATTTTATTGGTTGTTATTTCAGCATTCAATCAGAATGCGCTTACTACCTGTTAGCTCTCAGGTAATAAAGTGAGGGTGGGTGAAATAGCTGGCTTCCCTACATTTTTCCATTTTCCTTCTGAGTAAACAAGATGGAGTAAGCAGGCTAGATGGGAGTGGGTGTCAGAAGCTCTCGGTTAAGACCAGAGATATGACAGCCTGGAGAAGGAGGCTGTGAGGAGACAATATTGGGACAGGTATGTGGCCTAAAGATGGGGAGCCTTCATCAGCAATCCTCATCTACCTTCTAGTCCCCAGCTGGGTAAATGGCAGGGGAAGCTACCCCAGTGGACAACCAACTGTTGGTGACCTGGTGTCCTAGCCAGACAATGGTGCCTCAGTTCTCCACCACTGACTCACCACTGGCCAGGCTCCCAGACTGGCTTCCAGCCCAGTTTGGGAAGGAAGAGAAAAAAGACTAAGGAATTGGCCCTTGTTAGAAACCCCATGTGGCCGGGGTCTTGGCATCTGCCCGCATGGGGAAGTGCCACATCCCATGTTTCTAATACAGTAAGGATCCTTTCAACCTGTCTGTGTTGGGAGGAAGAGGAGGGAGGGAGGGAAGCTGCTGTCTCTGGGAATTAGACTTTGTAGGCCAATTTGCCCCTGATCACGTGATCAGGTTGTTGACCTGGAGTGAGTCAGAGTGAATTCATATGCTCTAGTCCAGAATCATTTCCCAGAGGACTCCCTCCTGGGATTGTCACCTGTCCTTCCTGGCCAGCAGGGGAGTGGCCTTTGGATAGCTTCTGCCCCCTCCCCCCCCATCTACATCCCTATGACCACACTCTAAGATGAAACTGTTTCCTTCCTCTTGAGATGCTGAGCTAGAGGGCATCTGTTACAAGGCGGTAGGCTCTGCCAAACCACACAAGGGATGGGGACAGTCTCTGCCCTCAAGGAACTGCTACATTCTAACAGTTAGAGACCATACAAGAGGGAGTGTGGTAGTAAGGGAAGGGCTTTTTTTTTTCCTCCTAGGGAGTTATGAGTGTGGTGGGCAAAGCCGTATGGAAATTAAGTGCTAGGCTTTTTCCAGAAGCAGCAGTAGTAGTGACTTGATCAGGTGGCCATGAAGTGAAAGAATGCGGGGGCAAGTTTGTAGACCTGACAAGAGCCAGCTAGGTTTCAGGCCCCTTGACTCCAGGGAGTTGAAAACCAGATAGAGATTTTAGGACTCTCCATGTTCTTATGTGGCCTTCCCAAAAACCATGTACAGACCCCATGGGGCCACTTTACAGGCCTGGACTTTTCTCCACTACTTGTGTAGCTCCTGTCTTAACGCTGGACATACTTTGACCTTGGTACTTTCCTTAGGCAGTGGCTAAAGCTGGTACCCTTTTTCTTTCTGGTCCTGTCCAGGCCAGAGTTGTGGGCATCTTGTAGAGGCCAATCCTTGTGGGGAGTTGGGCCAGGCCTTCCAGGTAATTCATTTTCTTGTCTTGGCTCTCTGTCTCAAAGATCACTATATCTTGGGAGAAGGGAGAGGACACCAGATCTCCAAACCCTCACAGGTTATCCAGTGCTACCAGGATTAGACACCCGATTCCTTTCCCTTCCCTGAGGGAAATGTGATCCACAGATTAAAAGATGGAGACCTGATCGCTGCTTCGACAGAGGGGAGTTTTATCTGCTCTGGGGTCTTTAGATGCTGTTCCTCAGCGCTCACTTGCCAGGTGCATTTCAGCAATCTAATGGAAATAAATAGTGGTTCTTCTCCTACCCAGCCCTTCCCATTTTAAAGTAAGTGGGAAAGGAACTCAGCCTCAGCCCAGCTCTCCTTCATCCTCCCTTTCTTTTATCATTTATTGATTCATTCAGTTATTTAGCAGACATTTGTCAAGCACCTTCTATACACAGAGCACTGTGCCAGTGGTGTGAATGCATACAAGATGAAGAGGAGAAAAATCCTGCCTTTGAGGTGTGTGTTGCTCATTCATTTCAGTCATGTCCGACTTTTCCTGACCCCATTTGGGGTTTTCTTGGCAAAGATACTGGAATGGTTTGCCATTTCCTTCTCCGGATCAGTTTACAGATGAGGAAGCTGAGGCAAATGGGGGGTCACACAGCTTGTACATGTCTGAGACTGGATTTGAACTCAGATCTTCCTGACTCAAGGCCTGGTGCTTTATCCACTTTGCCACCCAGCAGCTTTGAAGAGCTTGTGGTTTAGTATGCAAAGCCCCATTGTCTGGGGAAGTACTAACGGAAGGACTACTTCTCTCCCTCTCCCCACCCTGCCCAATCAGGAGGATTAAGCACAGCTTCCACATTTTCCATTTCTCTCTGCCTTCTGTTTATCCAATTTTTGCTGGCTCTGTTCTAACCAGGTATCCTTTCCCTTATCTTCACTACCTATCTCTTAATTCGAATGGGGATTATGTAAGGTGGAGTAGTGGAACTGACAGACACTTGGAACTTGGCTTCCTTCATCTCCTACCCACAGACGATACCAGAGAAACTTTGCTCAGCTGCTAACCACCAGGCAATTTTCTTTCCTATTTCTAACTAGATTGATTCCCCTACCACCACAGTAGCAGCATTTTTGGTGGATCTGTCTTGCTTTCTTGGGACTACCTCAACCTTTGTACAGAGAAATCTGTTTCATGTCACGCTGGGAGCCCCAACCAGCCTGCCAGCATGATATTGTTCTGATGTCAGCCTCTTGGCCCAGCCCTGTTCCCTGGAGCTGACTCAGTGTGAGTAACAAAGGCTCAGTGAGTAGAGGAGGTCACGATAACCAAGTGGAACAACCTTCCCCACAGGGTGTCCCTGAAACAGTAGGAATGGGGGAGACGAGATAGGAGGGCAGGCTATTCCCAGCCAGGTTTATGGTACAAGTCCTTCTATCTGCCGATAAAAAGAGGCCTCACAGGTCTGGCCTTGGCGGTCTCACTGCCTCACCAGCCCTACCCTCAGCCTGGAGAACGGGTATGGAAAGGTGAGATTTCTAAGGTTGACTTCCCTATGCCCTCCTTTGTTCCTACTTTCCCTGAATGTCCTCCTGACTTCCCCAACCTCCTATCTTCACCACTCCTCAGGTTCTCCAAGGAAAGAGTTGGGAAGTTTTCAGGTTAGAATGGGGCAGTTAAATACTCCAGTAGAATTCATTGAGTTGAATATTCAAATAGAAATTAAGACCTCTAAGTGACTAGTCTTTGAGGAGGGAGGAAGTAGGACTCTATCCCTTTGTTTAAGCCCAGGCAGTCCTCCACACCTTTGCTTCTTCCCCCTCTTCCAAAGCTCTGGAAGACCTCATCGTGTGGGCCACAAGATGGGCACTATTCTGAGGGCCACTGGGGCTTTGTGAAAGAGGAGCTACAAGTACCCTCCCCTCCCCCAGCCTGAATCTGGCTGAGCCATAAAGGGACCTCCTTAGAGCCCCCAGAACTAGCAAAGGTATAGACTGTCTCAGAACAACAGCTTTGTCTCAGACTTAGTTTCAAGTTGCATCTTGCAGCCAGGAGCAAAATCAAATCGATAGATGTGTATATATTCAGTGCAGGAGGTAATAAGTAGGACTTAGTGCTGAGCAGACTGGAGAGGATATGATGGTTTGCAGGCCATATTTGTCCTCTGCTCCCTCTAGCATCCAATGTAGTATGGAACTTGTGATGTGATGTGGAATTAGAAGTTCCTGATTCATCCATCAGCTTTTAAACTCAGCTCTTTTTCTTTGCTGTCCCCCAAGACTGGTGGAACTGAATATCTCTAATTTGAGGACCATATATCTTGTGAAACCTGACCTGAATTAGGAGCTGGTACTTTGGAAACCACTAAGCCTTGGGACATTGACTGAGAGTGTTAGACTGAGGAAAGCTGTGCCTTTCTGGGACTCAGATCTGGATTTTTTTCTTTGAAATAAGGGCTAAATAAGTGAGAGGGAAAAAAACAGAACGAAAGAGACATACTGCCCTCCCACAAACCATGTTGGTCCTTTGTCCCTCCCACTGACCCTTTTGGGATCTGAAACTGACTCTCGTCATTTCCGACTAATGATAGTGTTAGGGCCAGACTCCATAACTGGGTTTAATTATTTGAAGAAAGATATAACTATTTAAAGAAAAAATAATAAAAATAATGAAAGAGAAGTGGTTGTAATCAAAATGGGAGCTAAATTCTTTGCCTTTTTCTCTCTCCCTTCCCCCTCCCCTTCTCTCCCCTTGCCCTCCCGGCCCCTTTCCCAGGAACTCTCCTCCAGTACCGAGAGTGTTGATAAATCATTCAGTTCCGTAAGTGGGGCCAGGCTGGGGCTGGGTGGCTGACTCCCTATGTCCGCCCATGGCAGCATTTCCTCTCCGTCCCCAGATCTCTTTTTAGTATTTTCACCTTTGCCCAAATACCAAGGCCAGCTTTTAAAGGGCTCCCATGCGTCCCAGACCCTCACTGGCTCCCCGGACAGAGAGGATCTACCTTTCACCATGCTGCCAATTGTCTTGAGCCCTAGCTGAATCAGGTCTAGTTCTTTTTTTTCTCACAAGTCAGAGCAGGGGAACTGTTCTTTTTACCCATCTCAGTTTTCTGGAACAAACGCCCAAGAGGTATTGGTGGGAATTGGCCATTGGAGCTAGCTCCAGGAATCACTTGGTAGAAATGTGTACCCTGAAAAGGACTCTTCTTCCCCACACACAACCCCCATCTTATCTCCTCCCTCTCACCTGGGGCCCTCCAATGAGCACCCAGTACATATGAGGAAAGGACTTGGCTTGAACAGACTATTTCTCAGCTGCAGCCTCATTTCTTCTAGAACAAAGTACCCCTATTTTCCCAGTTTATTAGCAAGAACGTTTTTTAGTTGTCATCTTCCTTGCCTCATCTGTCTTGCCATAAGTCCCTTTGGTTGAAGCTCCAGTACATTCCCTACCCCAAGGGTTGTACAGAATCAAAGACCCTGCCTCTGGTCAGAGACGTGAGAGGAAATGCTGGACCTTGTTGGGGTTTGGATGATTTTTTTTTTTGCATTTTGATTTTTTACTTGTCTCCCCAATAAGTTTTCTGTGTTGTGCCTTTCCTTTCTCAATCATGATTCCCGTCTCCCCTGTGAGGTGATATACAGCACATAATCAACTAGTTTGGGTGATTCCTCTGATTTGAGACTCGGGGAGAGTCCCACCCTCTTTTCTGAGAAGTCCAAGGTAGGGCTAGTCTTTCCACTTGAGTGACCACATCAGAGGGGTCAGAGTCAGGGTGAATTTCTAAGTTCATTCTTCCTTTCATCCTGCTTCCCTCACTGGACGTTTGGGGGTGTCTTTGAGAACTGGAAGCTCCCCAATCTGTTGCATTCCTCATGCTCAACGTTCTAAATTCATGAGAAGAACTCAGTTTAGTTCTTGACTGGGATTCCTGAGAATTCCTTCTATATCTCCTAGTCTTGGTAGACATGTAGGGGCAGGGCCTGTACCACATGGCTTTCCCAAGAAGGTCAGTCTTGCAGTGTTAGGTTAGAAATTTTCATTTAGGGAAAAATAATCATGAGAAAAAAAGTCTGGCAAGTGAAATGCTGTTCATGTGAAGGAGTGGCCTATTGGTAGTGAATGAAATCAATCAATAAACATTTATTAAAAGTCTACCGTGTGCCAGGCACCAAGCACATAGGATAGGAATCTGAGCTGGTGGTCTTAATAAAACTCTTCCCTCTGGTGGAGGGGGCCCAGGCTAAAGAAGCCCCCTTTTACTGTCTAGCGTAGTCCATCTCTTCCCACTCAAACTACAGCTGTCTCTGAGGAGATGGCTAGAGTATCTCACACCAGAGTATGGAAATCCTCTTCAATATTAGATGAGCCATTTCTGGACATGGGCAGAACTGGCCAGCTTGAGATTGCTGTTCATGCTGCTGGATCAGAGCTGGAGAGGGGAGGGCATCTCGGAAAACATGGGGTCTCCCTTAAGGATTGAGAGCCCTTGGGTCAGGGGCTGAGAGAGGCTGCCCCCTCTCCCTACCCTTTCTTGGTCCTCCCTTTGCTATTGCTTTTCCCCATTGAGTTTTCACCCATTATACAAATTCTGCTCCCTCCCACCCCTGCATGTTCATTGCTTGCATGTGGAGTGATGGGAGGGAGAAGGGGAAGGGAAGAGTGTCATTTGCAAGAGCTTGGGGTGGGATTTGTCACAATCCCCAAGGAAGCTGGTAGATGACAGCCACCTCCACAGATGCTCCAGAGAGTCAGAATGAGGAGATATGCTTAGTGAGGAGGAGGTCCTTCTCACTAAAGGATGTTCTCGGAAACCTCAAACACCTCTCCCCATACCCTCTCTTTGTACACTGCATCCTGAGGCTATCTCCTAAGGACTCCTGAAACAGGGAGGTGCCTGACATTCCCTCTGGCCTCTCAGAACCTCCACCGGGATCACTGGGGTGATGGGAAGGGTCTTGCCATTGGGCCAAAAACCATCCCCCAAACCCTGCTGCTCTCGGGACACCAGGGAACTTTGGCCTGAGGCAATCAAAAGGGTCTTTGATGAGTAGGGCATGTCTAGCAGCTATATAACTCACTCCTATCTCTTACTCTGATACTTCATAGCCGGTCAGACTGGCTCCTGAGCGAGAATTCATCAAATCTCTGATGGCAATTGGCAAGCGACTGGCGACGCTGCCCACCAAGGAGCAGAAGACCCAGAGGCTGATCTCTGAACTGTCTCTCCTCAACCACAAGCTCCCAGCCCGAGTCTGGCTGCCGACTGCTGGCTTCGACCACCATGTGGTTCGGGTACCCCACACCCAGGCCGTTGTCCTCAATTCTAAGGATAAGGTAGGTAAGCTCCCACTTGTCCCCCATGCCCAGAAGCCAACCTTGCTTTCTCCTATTTGTTCAGCAAACATGCAGAGTTTAGATAAAACCTAGGGCCTTCCCTCACGGAGCTTATCCTTTCTCCTCTGGTGTTTGCTGTTTGAAAGCTCTAAGGTAAACTTTGGGTGAGGAATGTCAGTCTTCCACTTTGGGTTCAGTATGGAAAAGTTTACAGAAGGTTGGCTTGGATCTGAGTGATGAGAACAGATTAAAAGGCTGGGTGAGTGGGGGCAGGGGACACAGTAGGAGAATCATAGTAAGAATGCCAGATTGTCACTTCCAGCCATTTACTAATATTCTTACTGACGTAGCACCTTAAATTTGCATAGTTATTTGTACTTCTGCAACATAGTTCACTTACATTTTCTTACTTGAACCTCAAAAAGTTTGGACGGTAGGGAGGACAAGTAGTTTTAATCTTACTTTAGAAAGAGCTAAGTGGAGGCTGGAGAAAGTTGAAGTGATTTATCTAAGCTCGCATAGTAAATTACTACCAAAGTTGTTGGCAGGACCTGGGCTTTCCAGGCCTCAGTCGTGTTCTCTCCACTATTCCATGTAGCTCAGGAATGGGGAAGCTGCAGCCTCGAGGCCACATGTGGCCCTCTAGATCCGCAAGTGCAGCCCTTTGACAGAATCCAAACCTCAAGGCTGCAGATTCTCCACCCCTGACATAGATTCTGTTTCTTGATAGGGCACCACAGAGCATACTGTGTCCTCTGGCTGAGCTCAGAAAGCTGGGGGTGTCGCCAGAGCAGCATCGTTTCCTTCGTAGCCCATCGTGGCTGCCACCCAACAATTTTTCTAAGCCTTTTGGGAAGCAATTTCATTTCTTAACCAATATCACTTTTCAGCGTAATGAGTTCTGTAAATTTACTATCTATTCTCTAAAGTGTAGAACAGAGGTTCTACATTTGTTCCTTTTAATAAGTGCTCCTTTTTTATTCTCCCTAAATTCACCTTGCTCAGACTGGATGTGTTTCCTCCCAGCTTTCATGTTTCCAGGCTTGAAGAGTTCTCATCTCCCTAGTATTTCTTCATACCATGTACAGCCTCCCACCCTTATCTCTTCATCATTTTCTTGCCCTTCCCCAGCCTTTATCCACCTCAGTCACTCCTTTCCTGAGGTTCAGGATTCAGAATCACTTCATAGGATTATTCCAGGGGAGTTTGTTGGCTTTGTTTCTCACGCCCTTATTGACAGATGCTATTTTACTGACCTTTCGGGGTGCCACTGCACACCGGGCCAGTGTCTTCAGGGATGTTTGTCCACAAGTTTAGTCTGAATGCATTTTCCCTAAATCCACCATCTGACTCCTGCAGCCGCTTCTGTCCCCACAAGCACTCTCCCTGAGGGCCGGCCCCTTTGGCTCACCTTGTCATTGAAATCCCACTGTGCGCTCCTTTTTCCAGACCGGAGGATTTGGAACTCGTCCAGCTCCCTCATTTTACAGATTAGGACACTGAGGCCTACAAAGGCCAAGTGAGTTACTGAAGGTCGTGGGTCTAAGTGAACCCCTTCCGCCATGCTGCCTCTCCATCAGTCACTGGCATTGAGAGTAGCAGGGAGATGATGAGTGTCATGATCAGAGGGCAGGAGAGCAGGCAGTTGACACCATCATTCTCTTCCTCCAGGCACCCTATCTTATTTATGTAGAAGTCCTTGAGTGTGAAAACTTTGACACCACCAGCGTCCCAACGAGGATCCCCGAAAACCGGATCCGCAGTACTCGGTCGGTGGAAAACCTTCCCGAATGTGGCATCACCCATGAGCAGCGGGCAGGCAGCTTCAGCACCGTCCCCAACTACGACAACGATGATGAAGCCTGGTCTGTGGATGACATAGGAGAGCTCCAAGTGGAGGTGAGAGATCCTGGAGGATCTATGCCCACAAGTAGCATGTGCATTCTCTGGTGTGTGTCCAGCCCAGCACAAGCGGGGAGAGGGAAATATGGACTCTGAGAGCTCCACCCTGAAGAAGGCAGCCATCAAAACATAGGTTTAGAAAGTAGTACCGAGTGATCTGAGGATGCCCAGGCCTCAAGGAAGGGCTTCAGAGACCAGGCTCAAGGTACACCATTGAGACAAGATGCGGTCCCTACTCGCATAGATCTCAGGGATAGGGTATTCATACAATTAGAATACAAAATAACATGTTAGAGCGATGCACAGAAAATTCTGTGGAAGGTCAAAGGGAAGAGATGCTGGGAGTGACTCCCTGGTGTTCAGGGAAGATCTTCTAGAGAAGGTGGCAGCATCGGAGTTGGACTTTAAAGTGTATTGCAGGCCAAGAGAACAGTATGAGCAGAAGGGCACGAGCATCAAAGTGCAGGATGTGGGCTGGGGAATGTGAGCAGTCCTGATTGCCTCAGGGGTGCCAGAGTAGGGCAGGCTGCATAGGGCAGACAGGCCAAAAGAGTCTGAACTGGACTCAGTAGACAGGATGGTTTTATGCAGAGGAGTAAATGGTGTGTGGCCAGATAGATGCATCAAGGAGTCTGTCTGGCAGCAGGGTGAAGGATGGATTAGAGAGAGGGGAGAGGGGAAGTGAGTCTTGGCAGTAATCCAGAGGGGCAGTCACCAAGGCCAGGGTTGCCGCAGAGCAGGCGACCTTTGAGGCCACAACCCCTGCTCTACAGTGCGGAACGTTTTGTTGAGCATCATCCATGTCTGTACCAAATACTGAGCAAGGCACTGTGGGAGATACAAACACAAATGAGACCCAGCCTTTGCCCTCGAGAAGCCAATGATCCCATTGAGGAGACACACACACATACCTGAAAGTTAATTGGCAACCCAGTAAGGCAGCTTGAATTCTCACTGATAAACTAGAAACAGTGTCAGAATGAGGAAGAGGTGAAGCTTCAGGTTGGGCTTTGGGCAGTGTTAGTGACATTCCAAAATAGGAGAAAGCATACCAGGTGGGGGAACTGCAGGAGACAAAGGGAGGGAGGTAAAGATGTGTAGGGACTTCCAGGGACCGTGAGTAAAACGAGGCTGACCAGGGCAGACGGTTTATATAAGAGACCAGTGGAACGATTGTCATTTGGGTCCTGGTTGTGGAAGGCCTTGAATGCCAGGCTTAGAGAAGAAAGTAGAGGCACAAGGAAGGCAGTTATCACTGCATTTAACTTTCACACCCAGGCTATTAAGAGTAAGATTCTGGGCACAGGGGAAATTCAGAGGGAAGATGTAGGATCCCTGTCCTCAGGAGTCTCCCAGCCTTACGAAGAAAGAATGCCCATTGTGAGTCCCTGTAATCCCAGCTGTGGCTGATGGGCCACTGCCAAAGGGACTAGAAGGGGGTGATCACAGTGGGATTGATGTGAGGGTCTGGAGCAGGGTCTGGAAGGGACCTCCGAAGTCACCTGCCCAGAGGTCACAGTGAGAGGGAGTGGAAAGAAGAGTGGGGGAGAAGGGGTCCTCTGCTCACTATGGCTGCCTCTCCCTGCTCCCCCCAGCTCCCCGAAGTACACGCCAACAGCTGTGACAACATCTCCCAGTTCTCTGTGGATAGTATCACCAGCCAAGAGAGCAAGGAGCCCGTGTTCATTGCGGCAGGAGATATCCGGTACGACCATCCCAAGAGCTCTGCCCTTTCTCCCTTGACCTCTCCTTCCCTTGGAGCTGACCTGCCTGTCTGGGGGCCACTCTGTAAGGCCACTGGCTGCTTTCACTGCATTCTCTCATTGCCTCCATCAGCACCAGTCTCTAATCATGTCCTGGTCCTAAATTTTGTGCCATCTTGGTTTTTTGGATTTTTAAAAACATCCTCATTTGGTCTGAGCTGGGCTGGGATCCTTCTCGTAGAGGTCAGCCCCTTACACATGGTAAGTACTGGGTTTCTCTCCTGCCAGACGGCGCCTCTCAGAACAGCTAGCCCACACCCCTACTGCCTTTAAACGGGACCCAGAGGATCCATCAGCGGTTGCCCTCAAAGAGCCCTGGCAGGAGAAAGTCAGGTGAGTGTATGCTGTTCTCCTCTCTGATTTCCCAGGAACATTCTCATTGTAGAGAAGTACAAACCAAGACTGACATGGGGACCCAGCAGCCCCGCCCACATCCCACCACAGAGTTGGGTGGTGGGCTTTAATGGAGGGTAGATGGGCTGGCCTCCTGGTCATCCTCTCTTCTTCCTTCCCCCATAGGCGGATCCGAGAGGGCTCCCCCTATGGCCACCTGCCTAACTGGAGGCTCCTCTCCGTCATTGTCAAGTGTGGGGATGACCTTCGACAGGAGCTCTTAGCTTTCCAGGTGTTGAAACAACTGCAGGTAAGGGGAGGTGAGGAAACAATGCCGGGCTTTGGGATGAAGGGGCTGGACCTGGGCAGCGGCTGCTCCATTGAGGGAAGTTGTACTTGAAGGGGACTACAGGGACCTCCCCTGGCTACTCCTGGCACTGCATCTGTGACACAGAAGATGCGTTCTCACTCCTTAAAATTACATGACTGCCATTCGTTAACCACTTCCACACAAAGAGCTCCGTCCACTCTTCACATGTGACTCCATCCCATTGTACCTAAGCATCATCTTTCTCCATTCCTGTGTCTGTCGTTGCTGGCATGCTGCTGTGGTAGTGTCTCCCTCCTTCTCCCATTCTTTTTCCTGGACCTCCTTACCATGCTTTTCAGTCCCCAGCAAGATCTTTAGATTTTGTTTATAAGGTTCCAAGACAACCTTGGTTAGGGCAGCAGGCAGAGAAAAGAAGGCTAAAAGGGGACTCAGCTCTCCTCTCCCTCTGCCCCATTTTTCATCTTTTCCCAACTAGGGAAATGATGGTGATTTTCCTGTGTCCTTATGTCTCCCCTCAGTCCATCTGGGAGCAGGAACGGGTGCCTCTTTGGATCAAGCCCTACAAGATTCTGGTGATTTCTGCGGACAGCGGCATGATAGAGCCCGTGGTCAATGCTGTGTCCATCCATCAGGTGAAGAAGCAGTCACAGCTCTCGCTGCTCGATTACTTCCTGCAGGAGCATGGCAGCTACACCACCGAAGCGTTCCTCAGCGCCCAGCGCAACTTTGTACAAAGTTGTGCTGGTTACTGTCTTGTGTGCTACCTGCTCCAGGTCAAAGACAGGTGGGTGACTGACTCCCCAGGTCTTCACCCTGCCTGGCCTCCGGGGCACTCTCCACTTTGAGCCCCAGCCCCAACCCCTCACATAGACACATGTCCCCTAGCTAGCCCCAACCTGGACATCACCCCATCTCTGCTTGTGATTACACATCCAGGATGCATCTGCATTCTTCCTGGTTATGCTGAGTGTTGAATAAGTAGGACCGTTGTCTTAACATAGAATCTGAAACTGTTTGTCAGTGGTTTGGGAAAAGGAAACAAAGTCTGGCTTCCCAGAGCTCTGGAGGAGTCTGAAGTGAAGGTGTGCTCCACAAAAACTTTTTTCAGAGCAACAAAGCCATGCAAACAGCAGACCAGGTACAGAGTGGGGAGGGTGTTGTTTTTGCTAGAAATCCTTTTTCAAGGCCAAGGATCAGGATTTTGAATCCAGCTTCCTGAAGCACAACCACAGTAAGACCAAGCAAACTGGTGGCTGAAAAGGGATGGCTGTCTGCCCTCCCAGTTCCTGATTCTCCTCTCGAACAAGAGGGAAGTTCCTT
The DNA here is from genome assembly GCF_011100635.1 of Trichosurus vulpecula. Classification (NCBI taxonomy): domain Eukaryota; kingdom Metazoa; phylum Chordata; class Mammalia; order Diprotodontia; family Phalangeridae; genus Trichosurus; species Trichosurus vulpecula. The sequence continues at coordinate 45,106,865 of NC_050579.1, forward strand.
TGTTGAGTAAAGGAATTTTACACCAGCCAACAGTCTGTTGAACCTTTTTAAAAAAATGATCTATGATAGAGGTGAGTTGGAATCAATTTATAGACCTAAACATAGGAAAGAACAGAAAAGTTGTAGTGGTATTATAAAGGTACCAAACTGTAATGGTTTAACATGCTTGGAACTAAATCAGAATAAGATTGTCCAGCTTCTCTGAAATGAGAGAAAGGAGGCCAGTTTCCCCTCTGGCCAGTCAGCCTCCTTCCATGTAAGCACTTTCCTTAACAAAGGCCCTGCCTGGGCTGCCCAGTGTTATGCTGAATAGATCCTGGCCTTCCCCACCTTCACGTGGTCTAGGCTCCTTTGCAGGCCATTCATTTGGAAGTCATTAAGACCTGGAATTTCTCTTTAATTCATGTGCCCCCCAGTAACTAACGTGACTTCTAGGTTTATGGTATTCCACATTAATTTTCTTTTTGCAATTTATCTTGCATTTTTTTTAAACTGAATGTAGACATTTCTCCCAGTTCCCCGTGTTCCTGCTTCTGGCAGCCTCTCACAGTTTGATGGGCTGCTAAACCCAACCATGAAGTTCATTAGAAAGCATGGATTTAGCTTTGGGGCAGTTGCTCTTGAGGTTACAGGCTGTGTTCCAGATGGTTATTGCTAAATAAGGGAGGTGTTCCTTGAGTCTTCTCAGTCTCATTAATGGCAGTTTTGGACACTGCAGCCTCCACTGGCTGTTTTGTCCTTATTGAATGGCCTCTGCTGGTGGTCTGAGATCCTGCCCGTGTCACATGAAGACAGCTGGGAGCTGGCTTTGCACAACACTTTGGGCCTACACATTTTCATCTTGGCAGTGGTGGTCACACTGATCCTCCTTCACAGACCATCTTTATCTCCCACTCAGGCACAATGGGAATATCCTTCTAGATGCAGATGGTCACATCATCCACATTGACTTCGGCTTCATCCTGTCCAGCTCCCCTCGCAACCTGGGCTTTGAGACTTCAGCATTTAAGCTGACCACAGAGTTTGTGGATGTGAGTTACAAAACGGTCTCCATCAAGCTCCTCCCCAGCAGGGGGAGGGTGAACTTAGGGATTCTGAAACAGCCATGCTGACAAGGAGGGTTTGGGGGGTCCTCACCATGAGGCTGCAGGTTCTGTCCCAGGGAGGGGAGGAGAGGTAGAGAGTGACTGGGAAAGGTCAGAGCCCTCCCCTACAGAGCTGCCCTTCACCCCTCCATTCTCCAGGTGATGGGAGGGCTAGACGGTGACATGTTTAACTACTACAAGATGCTGATGCTGCAGGGGCTCATCGCTGCCCGAAAACACATGGACAAGGTGGTGCAGATCGTGGAGATCATGCAACAAGGTGGGGGACCCCTGGGCCCAGAGATTGGAATACGGTGGGCCCTGCCCTGCCACGTGCCAGCAGGTCCAAGAGCCTGAATCCTGGCTGTTAGCACCTGCACCCCTGAGCCATTGTTTCTAGCCCTCTCCCCTCCCTTGGGCAGCCCTAGGTCTCTCGGGCTCTGCCTCTTCCTCCTTTCATTCCTCCTCCTTATTGGCAGCCCACTACTTCTCACCCAGTTATGGTCTCTGCTTCATCTTACTAGCTCTGAGTTAGGCTTTCTCCCTCCCTTTTCCTTTCTTTCCCATCTTTAACCTGGGTTTTCATTCTCTGCCTGAGCCTGCCTTTTCAAGTTCTCCATCCGGTTTGCTCACATCTTCCCTATCGATATTCAATTGGGCCACTCCTGGCCCCACCCCACAGGTTGCCGACGTTGCTCAGGAGAATCCCCGCCCAGCCCCATAATGACGGTGGCCCAGGTCATCTGTGAGTGTCACGTAGCATAGGCAGAGACTGCAGCCAGATAAGTGCCCAGATAGTGCCCCAGTATTCCTTGCCTGGCTCCTCATTATAGCCCTGGGACCCTTCTCCATCTCTCTCTCTTCCACCTCTCCCCCACTCCTCAGCAGTGAGGATGCCCTCAGGGCAGATCTCCCCCAACTCTTCCCTTTTCCCCCTCTGCCCAGTAGAATCTCACTGGAACCATGTCAGGGCTGTTAGGGCTGACAGCCACGTACTCTCAGGAACAAGGGAACAGAACTGGGGAGGGGGGTGTGTACTGAGCTCAGAAGGCGGTGTTGTGCCTGTAGGTGTTGTGGGTATGATGACCCTGCCATCCTCCCTCTCCAGGCTCCCAGCTGCCCTGCTTCCATGGTTCTAGCACCATCCGCAACCTAAAGGAACGTTTCCACATGAGCATGACGGAGGAACAGCTGCAGCTGCTGGTAGAGCAGATGGTGGACGGCAGCATGCGCTCCATCACCACCAAACTCTATGATGGCTTCCAGTACCTCACCAATGGCATCATGTGACAGCCTGCCACCAGCCCCAGGGAGCAGTGGGAGGGAAATGGGAGACTCCCTGGAAGGGTCTGCGTCCACCCAAGGGAGTCGAATGAGGAGAGAGCGCTACCCAGGATCATGTGGTAACAAGGAGCTTGCCCCTGGGGCGAGAGGAGTGTGTGGGGAGGAACCCCATTACTGTGACAGTATTACCACCTGACAGGCTCCCCAATGGACATGATGAGTTGGGTGGGGAGGGAAGGGGACCTTTCTGGGGTCACTGGTTTTCCTTGCCCTCCTCCAATCTGTTCTGGGCCACAGGGAGAGGGAGATTTTTGGAACATGGGGACTAGCCATAACATTGTCCCATTGGCCGCTCTCCCACCTCCACCCTGTCCCTGGAGGAGGATCGGATTCTAGTGTCCGTCCCCCCCCCCATCACAGAAGCCTCCTTCCATGATGTATGGGGCCAGTCCCCATTCTGCCCCAAGCCCAAGGGGGTGGGAATACTTGTGTCTGTTCTGACCCCACTCCCTCTGGCCTAGAGAAAATGCTCTCGATTTTTTATTTTTTTTGGTTTGAAATAAAGTCCTTAGCCACCTACCTTCTCACTGAACTTGGTCAGAGTACAGAAGCTGGGGCATCGAAGTTGAAGGCCCTCAAAAAGCCCTTGTCCCCTCCGTGCCGAGCCCAAGACGCATAAAGTAGAAGCTGGAGTCAGGATTAAACCACTAGCAGTTTTAATGGACCGAGTGCTCCCCTCCCCTCTCATTGTTAATATCATTAATTATTCTTATTACTACAAGAATAAAGGATTCCTGAGTACCTACCCCTTCTTCCCTCCCTGGTCCCCACCAACCTCCCGTGGAGTTTCTGAAAAAAGAAGTGAAAGGCACTGTAGGGGCTGGGCCTGGAGCTTGGGGAGGCTGGGGGGAGGATCACCTCTTCTGGTGCCTAAGACTGGGAGGACCAAAAGGGGGAAGGAGTATCTGCACGAGTCATCATCAATCCCCTGGGCCTTGGTATACCAGGTGTGCCTCCAAAACCAAAGTAGAAACCAGTTTCTAACCCCCATGCCCCCCCCACTGCCAACTACACACTAAAGGCCTGAAGGGGGTGATGATTAGTGTTGGGTTGGGAAATGGGAAAGGAAAAGGTCCCATGGAGGACCCAGGTGCCAAACCCAATCTGGGGCAAGGGAGCTAGGAATGACTGGAGTCCCTCATGAAGGGGGGGGGGTGTAAAGGAGACAGCAGCAGTAGACCCCCTGGCTCCTTCTGAACTACCCCTAGGGTTCCAGGGTCCCCCTCTGCTTCCTACAGGGGGTGTGACCTAGCTGTCTCCATTGCCTCCCTGCCGGGCACGGATAAAAGCCATGCCATGTGTACGAAAATGTGTCTTGAGGTTGAGAGGGCTGTCAAAGCCTTTGCCACAGACTTTACACGCCAGAGGGCCCCCAGAAGCAGGCAGGGGCGAGTCACCTTCAGGCTCAGGCCCTGACTGGGGAGGCACCTCCTCCACAGCCCCTGCTCCCCCACCAGGAAGCCCTCCACCATATCGTCTCTTCTTATGGCTGATGAATCGATGTCTGCTGAGGGAGCCGGGTGAGGCAAAGCAGAGGCCACAGTCCCTACACTGGGAGGCCCCATCATCACCCTGAAGCCCTCCTGGATGACCCTGTTCAGCCCCAGTCACAGTTCGGTAGCGCAAAGGCATCCGGCTACTGGTCCCAGGCCCTGCTCGGAGGGGCTTGGCTGGTGGTGTGGTGCTGTCTGGCTCCTCACTGCAGGAGTCTGAGGAAGGGCGATGCTTACGCCCAGGACCCTGGTGGATGAGCCAGGGAAAGAGGTCAGTGGGAAGTGACCACACACCTCTTCAAACTAGCTCCACTCCATTTCTGGGTGCCAATCTTATCTGTCTACCTACCCCATCTCCATCCTTACCCTCAAGTATTTGATCACATCTCCTCCCAGGACCTGGGAGTTAGGCCCACCCTCTGACTAACCACCTACCCAACTGGCCCCCTCAGTACCTGGGCACTACCCCGTGCAAGTCCAGCCGCCAGACTTGGGGATTGGGAGCCCAGCCGCAACCTGTGCCGGACCTGTATGTGCTTCTCCAAGATCAGCCGGCTACTGAAAGTGCGTTTGCCCTCTGTGCAGTACCTGGGGTGGACAGAACAAGGGGACCCACATGGGCTCTCCTGCAGGTAGAAGAGGGCAGCACAGAGAGCTAACTGCTGGCCAACGAGGCCATTACCTGCAGGGGTAGACACGCTTGATGCCCTCATGGTTGACTCTGACGTGGCGCCTCAGGCTGGGGGCAGAGCAAAAGGAGCGCTCACAAAGTCTGCATGGAAACTTTTTCACTGACTGGAGAGAGGTGAAAGGAGAGGGATGGTCAGGGTGAGGGACCCCCAGCATGGAGTTCCAGGGATCACGCCATCCACCTTTTCATTAATGATCTGGGGCCACCCCACCCCAGTTCATCTTCCCCACCACCACCTCTTCTGTCCCAGGCCTCCCAGTTGCTGCTGCCCCCTCACCTTGCCATGTTCCTTCTTCATGTGGGCCACATACTCATCTTGTTCAGGAAACCAGGAGTGGCAGAGGCCGCAGGTCCAGCCCCCAAGCCCCCCACCCCGTGCCCTGCTGCCCCTGTTCCCCCGTGGTTCACGTCGGGACCTCTTAGCTGGTCGGGGGGGCTCAGGGGAACTAGGGGGTTCCTCTTCTTCTGAAGAGGAAGATGACTCCTCTGTGGGGGGGCCTGCCCTACCCCGAGACAGAGTCAATTCCTCAGGTTCAGGCTTAGGGGTAAGCAGGGTACCCCCAGTCCCTTTCCCCCCAGCTTCCTCTCCCAGCCGCCCAGCCTGATGACTGTTCTGTGGGAGGGAGAGAAGGGAGGGTAGTCACCATGAGTGAGATGGGGGGGAAGAGGAGCTTCTCTATGGCTTACCCCCCCACTTCATTTTCCCACAACCCCCATTTCCTAAGTGTTCCATCCCCAGAAGTATTTCAGCATGGATTTCCCCAACCCCCCCTACAATGCCAGCCCTACCCCAACCCCCAAACTCTTCTCAAGGAGCTCAACTAGAGTTTCCAAGGCCACCTTGAGATGCTCCAACATGGTCCTCTTCTGAGCAAAAAGTAAGGGGCAAGATGGGCACTTGAAAACACTGACACGCTGGGGCAGCAGATGCTGGTCAAAGTGTGAAGAGAGGAGAGGCTTGTGGGTGAAAACCGTGTCACACATGGCACACTTGTAGATCAGCCTACAGAGGGAGAAGGGGCAGGTCAAGATGGGACAGAGGCTATTCCCTGCTCCCCACTGATCCCATGGAGGTTGGGGTCTCTCTTCCCACCACCCTCCAAACTTCCAGCTCACTTGGCTTCCTGGGCGCTGAAGCCAGGGTGCTGGGTGTAGAGGTGTGCGTGAGCGCTGGGTGCAGACTTGAAAGCCATGGGACAGATGGGGCACTTATGGAAAACTTCGCAGTGTGATGTCTGGATATGGGACTTGATGGAGTTCACCCCACCAAACACCACTGAACAGCTCGGGCACCTGGGGGAAAGGGCCATGGTGAGCAGTGGTGGGCAGGGCACATCCCAAACCCTCTGGCACCTCTGGCCCACAGGCTCCTACGCGATCTCGATTTTGAGGGAAAAAGAATCTAGTCCCCCAAGAGAGCACTAAGGGAGAGACAGGAGAATGAGAACACAAGGAGAGGGAGAAAAGATGTGGAAGGAGGACCACAGCCTGGAGAAGGAATGTTCAGAGGGCACAGGTTGAGGATGAGGACTGGGCCAGGGAAGCCTCCAGAAGGAAGGACCCTCTCCTCCACAGGAAACCAAGGACAAGGCTGCTGCTGCAGCAGACAGGAGCTCCAACGAGCTTTCCCAGGGGACTTCAGAGGGTGAGGTGGGGATAGCCAAAAGTTAGAGATGGTGGGCACCTGTATCCAACACGACGGGAGAAATGTAGACAGGTTTCCCGAAGGTGGGCTTGGAAGTTGGCCAGCAAGAAGTTTCCCCCACACTCAGGGCAGACGTGGGGGGGGCGGCTCTTGTGCATGCGCTGGTGGGCACTCAGACTGCAGCGATTGGGAAGCATCATGGGACAAGTTGAACACACCTGGAAAGGGTGGGCGAAGTTGATCCAGAGGGCACCACAGAGAATCTCCCTGCTGTGAGGTTAAGGCTGACTACAACACTACCCTGACTGGGGGCCAAGGAGGATGCTGATGGTAAACCCTGTCCATATCCCAAGCTAGGGCTCTAGGGTGGAAAGAAAACAGGTAGTTCCCTTCTTGCCACTGGAGGTTTCTCCCTACCAGCCTTGGGTTTCCCATCTAGTGTCCTGCCCTGGTCCTTCAAAATCTCCCTTCCCCATAGCATTTTCCCAGCCCTGCCAAGTCACAACCAACCAGTCCCCTCACCCCATTTCCTGTCCGTGGTCCCTCTCCCTAGGAGAAGGTTGACTCACGTTGCTGGCAACCCCAGGAGCAGGGGGTCCGGCCTGCTGGAAGTGAGTGGCCATCCCAGCCTTGTCTCGACACTGCTCCTTACACTCGAGGCAGCGAAAGCAGGTGTAAGTAAAGGGAGGAGCAGAGGCTGGCGGCAGCTCGGCTGACAGGGGTGACACCAGGGACTCGGCAGTCCCCTCCCCTGTGCCTGAAGTAGCTGAGGGCAGGGGATTTGCAGGGGGCGCGGCCACGGGCACCAGAGGCGTGATGTCTGGCTGCCCGACCATCTGGTCCAGAGCCACGGGCCGCATGACAAGATGGGAGCACTGCATGACCAGCCCTCTGTCCTTGTGCTCACGGGCATGCAGTAGGAGGCTGCACTTGTTGAAGAAGATGAGACGGCGGGCACAGTGGTTGCAGGTGACCTCGATCCGCATGCTGCGGCGGTCATAGTGTCTCGCCAGGCTCTTCTCTAAGGAGAAGGCATCCCCACATTCCAGGCAGCGGTACCCTGAAGGAGGCAGAGCCAGCCCGGCCTCCACTGGTGGGCACAGATTGGGTCGGTACGCCGGCAGCAAGTTCTTGCTGTTGAGGACCTTGTTGAAAGCCTCCACCAGCCCAGACTGGGTCCGAGAGATCACCGTGCCCCCGGCCCCCGTGGGCCTCGAGGGCTGCACCATCACCACAGAGGCACCGTTGACCTTCTGCCCCCCACTCCCCGGTGCCACCCTCCCCTCTGATTTGGGCAGGGTCTGGGGTGCCAAGCCAAGGACATTTTTGGCCATTGCCTTGGGGGTGGCTGAAGCAGGCAGGACTACAGCCTTACGGGCCACGTTCGCTGCCATCAGCATAGCAGTACTGGCATTCTGGATGGTAGCTACTGGAAGCACTGTGCCCTTCAGCTTTGTGCCATCCCCTAACTGGACACTCACCACTTTGGGGCTCTCAGGGGTAGAGGTCACTGGGGGAACCTTTGGGAGGCCAGCCTCAGCCGGGAGGGCACCTTCAGTTGGGGGGACAGCAGCAGGAGGGGGGTCAGGGTCTGAGGGGACACGTGTCACGGTTCTTGTGATATTCCCACAAGAAGTTTTAATAGTTTTGATACGAACTTTGAGAGGTCGGGAGGAGCTGGAAGAGGCTGGGGAGTCATTGCTGTCCTCATCAGCGGCCTCAGCTCCACTTGAAGGGCTCTGAGGGGTATCAGGGGCAGACTTGTCAGCTGTTCCCTCATCTTCTTCATCTTCATCCCTTGGTGGACTGGTGCCCAGTGGCTTTGGGGAGCTGGGAGGGTTTCCTGAGGCTGGCAATGACTTAAAAAAAGGGGTCCCGCCCACCCGGGAGGGTGAACTGGTAGGAAGGATGCCCACCTCTTTGGGGGTAGAGGCCACACCAGACCTGCCTGAGCCAGAAGGATGAAGGGGGCTGTTACAGCCTGGCTCTGTGGTTCCTGAGGGTCGGGAAGAATCGGGTGGCAGCAGAGAAGGACCATTTTCCTGGCTCAATTCAAAAGGGGCAGAGAAGGAGGACGAGGTCAGGGACCCCTCATGGGATGATGAGGCAGAAGGAGGCAAGGGGCCTGGGTCCCGGGGCTCAGGCCCAAAATGTGCAAAGAGGTCCAAGGAAGGCTTCCCTTCCCCTGCTTTGTCTTTCCAACTCTCTCCTTTGGGAGGAACTGGGGAGCGGGCTGCTCCTGAGGGGGGTGGCTCAGGGCCCCCAAAACCATTTTGCAGTTGTCGGGGTCCCACAGGCCCTTCCTTAGGCCCTGGCCCTGCTCGGGCTCCATCCCCACCTGGACCACCACCCACAGAATCAGGCTGTTCTGGGCATACAGTGTTTTTGACAATAACGCTGACAGCAGAGATGTCTGGATGGGGAAGGTTATGGTCAGAAGGCTGGGCTGGAACCGTCAGCCCATCTCCAGCAGCCCCAGGTCCTTCCCCAGAAGATCCCCCACCACTGGGTTCTGCCTTCCCTTGGGCCCCAGGCCCCTCACTTTCCTCAGGCCCTGAATGTATGGCCTCATTAGCATCAATATCAGGGATGTCAAAGGCAGCAAGGAGGTCATCAAAGTCTGGGGTCTTCATGTCCCCCATAGTGGGGGTGGGACCTACACCTGGGGAAAGAGGGAATAAGAGGGAGGAATTGAGACTTCAGGGAGGGGGACAGCTTCCTTTTATTTCCCCATTCTTTGCCCTCTTTTGCCTCATTAAGAACCCTCAGACTGGACAATGCAGTACAACAATCATTTATTAAGGGCCTATTGTGTGCAGAGCTCTGTGGCAGGCACTGTGGGAGATACAAGGTTTAGATAGGACACCAGTTCTGCCCTCACGGAGCTTACAGTCTAGTAGGGGCATAAGACAACTCAAGCAGCTATAACAGACAATATTGCATCTTAAGGGGAGGCAGCTATCATATAGTGGTCCAGAAAACTGTCTCTGGAGTCAGAGCAGTGGGGTGTAAATCTTTCCTGATGCTTACTTCCTGGTTACTTAGGTAAGTCATTGACCTCCCAGGGCCTCAGTTTCCTCATTTGTCAAATGAAGGGACTGGACTAGGTGACAGCTAAGGTCTCTCCCAGGACTACATCTATGAGCTTATAACTCTGAGTGGATAAGAGAATTATAAAACAACATCCTGAGGGAAAAGGTTATAACCAACCAGGGCAGCAGGGAAGGCTTGGGCTTTAAAACACGTACACAGATCCATCAGGAGAAGAGAGGGAGGTCAGGAATTTCCAGGAGAGGAAGGGAGGGAAAGCATGGAGGTGACACGGATTTACAGGACACGAGGTTGGAAAAGAAGAGTAAGGCCAGATTGTAGACAGCTTTGAATGCTGGGCAGTTTAAATATCACTTGATAAGCAAAAGGAAACCATGGAGAGAGTTTTATCAGGAGTGGAATGACCATCTCTTAAGAAAAATGTTTCTGCCAGCAGGATGAAGAATGAATTAAAGGCCGGGAAGGGAATGGAAATGGAGTCAGAAAGATAATTAGGAGGTTACTGCAAGAGACCAGGTAATTGGTAATGAGAGTCTGTACTGGCTGGATGTCAGTGGGGGGAGCAGGGATCCCAACTATTAAGGAGGCTGACTTGAGATGAGTCACAGATGACCCCCACCAGCACCTTGAGGATCCAAGCAGGGCAAAGTCCAAAAAAGCCGCTGGGTAAGGATGGTGGGGAGGGATATGAAGGGATAGCAGCAGAAGAAAGCTGAAGACAATTAAGTGAGGTAAACACAGAAAGCCAGAGAAAGAGATGGGGATGTGTGTAGGCATGTGTATATATAATAGGAAGGGTCTTGAGGAATTCAGACAGTTTACAGAGGGCCGAAATCAGCTGAGGTTTTAGATACAGATGTGGGTCCTCTCCTTGAAGTGACTCCCTCACTCAGCTCAGTACCCAGCAAAGAAGAACAAGTAATCAATGACTGTTAGTGCAGATACTGATCTAGGCTCAAGGTTGGCCACAGGATCAATTAAGGTCATCAGTGGGTCAAAGGAAGCCCACATTCACGAGGAAGGCCAATGGGCCAAGTGCTCAGAGCAACGGACTGCGACAAGAAAGGTCCAACCTCATCACAAGTCTCAGCTTTACCACCTATAAAATTCAGAGAATGATTCCAGCTCTCTACAGGACTGTTTTAAGGATAAAATGAAAGAAAAATTGGATAGTGCTACACAAAGAATTTATCTTATCAAAGAAGGACATCTTAGATCTGCTAAGGATTAGGATAAATGGGCAATGGAACTCGGAGGTTGAGACCATTTGAGACTACCCATGGTTATCCCATAAATTCAAATCTGGGCCAACTTGGGTGATTCTTATCAACTAGAAAGGAATATAAACTGACCAATGTGAAAAATGGACTCAGGGAAAATGGAGATACAGAGAGATTAGGAGAGACCCAGAGACAATGATAGCAGATCTGGTCACGAAAGTCCCAGCCCTGGGCCTCTCCTCACTCACAAACACCTGCTGCTCAGCTCCCCAGTCTTCCCTAGAGTGGCACAGACTTCCCTCAGTCAGCCCCTCCTTTCTTCTTCATATTTCTCTCTTCTCCTTTCTTCCCAGGCCAAGGGACCAAGATGCATAGGAAAACTTAATGGTGAAACCTCCCCTAAGAGGCTAACTTAGGATGTGAGAGGAGGCTGGAAGAGACAGAATCTCCCCCTCCTTGCCTTAGGCTGCCAAGGTAAAAAGCTTCTCACACACAAGAGACACATCCATCAAACTGTCCTGGTAGCAACTAAAACCCAGTCCTGGTTTCACTCTGCCCCAAGCCCTTACCACAGCAGAACCTTCAGAATCTTACCCCATTCCACCCCCATAAAAAGAAAAAAGAGGTAAAGAACTGAAGTTTGGGCAATGTCTCCAAAAACAAGGCTGAGGGAGTCTCTACCTCCACAAATCCCCTCCCCCTTCTCTTCTCTCAAGATGCCTTCAGTTCTCCAGGGGCCAGTTCCCTCACCTGTCCCCAGCCCCAGGATGGTAACTGGAGATAGTCTCTGCAGGTGGCAGCAGGTACTAGTGGAGGGACCTTTGGGAGCAAACGGAGGGGGAGGGGGGAAACCTATCCAGCTTGAGGCAAAATAGGGAATCCTCTCCCATTCTTCAGCAAATTCAGCTAAGATCTAAGCGGCCCCTTGTTTTTTTGTCTTTGCTGGAAGCTCTCACAAGAGCCGCCTGGCTGTTTCTCCTGGGGGCCCTCAGATTCCTCCTTTGGGCTGGGATAAGTGACTGATGGTGAGGTGGCCGGCGGAAAAGAGGAGAGGCCGACTATTGAGGGTACAGCAAAGCCCGGCTCCCCCCGCCTCATTCACACACCCCTCTCCACAACTAGTTTGTTGCTCAGGCTAGGTTTCTAAGGTCATCTGATAGCAATCCACTTCCAACGGCAGAACAAGCCTGGAACTCAAGGCTGGAGGCGCGTTCGTGCCTCCGAGTCTCCAGGTTTTTGCTGCCCACCCCCCTCAGGTTTTCCTTCTGTTCTTGCCCCAAAGCCAAAGGAGAAGGCAGAACAGGAAGAGGTTCCGCTCCGGCCCTAGCTCTTGGCCCACTCGGAGCATGTGGGGGGAGGGGAGGGGGAGACATGGAAGAGGAAGAAGTGCTCCACTTTCCATGTTCCATAGGCTCCCACTGCCTAGTACTGAGGGTGAGGTGGGGCAGGGGAGGGCGGGGACGCGGCCAGCGCACACGAGGCGATTAGGCTGCAGACGCGCTGGGCAGCGGGCGGAATTAAGTCCCTGCCATCTGCCGAGGCACAGGGTTAGAGGAGAGGAGCGAGTGAGAGCCGGAGGCAGGGAAGGGAACGCGTGCAAGGACGCGGAAAGCCGAAGGGGGAAACTGAGGCTGCAAGGTGGGGGAGGGGGTCTCGAGACCCCCCACGCAAGCTGCTACTCGAGGTCTCCGAGAGCTTCCCTGCAGCGGCGTCGGCGGCGCTCGCGCACCGGGGTGACCCACCCCCCTCCTCTCCTTTGCAGGAGTTTCAAGGCCGGTGCTCCGGGTTGCCCGTAACTGACCACGGTCCGGTTCTCGGGGGGGCCAGCTCGGACCCCCGCCGGGCTCCCCGGCTGCGGACTCTCTCGGGGCCCCAGGGGTGGGGTGGGGTGGGGCGGGGCCGGGCCCCAGGACATCAGCTTCCCGGGGAGGCGCGAGCAGGGGTGGGGTGCGGGGGGAGGGGAAAAAGCTGACCCGCAGGCCTCAAGCCTTTGAACTCGGGCTCTGGCGGGTCTTTCGGGGCGGGCGGGCAGCGGGGGTCGGCAGGGAAGGGAGCGCAGCCGGCCCGCGACTCCTCCCCCGGGGTGCAGGCACCATATTGGGTCGTGCTCCCTCGCGGCCTCCCGGGACCCGGTCGTCGCCCTGGGCCGGAGGCTCGGGGGAGGGGGCCGGCACCGAGGTGCCTCCGCTCCCCCGGGTATTTACCTGGCTTGCCGGGAGCACGGTTCTGCCGGGGGTTCACCCACCCCAAGCCGGACCCAGGTGGGCGGCGGCGGCGGCGGAGCAGCATCCTTACGGTACAGATTTCCACCCCCAATCCCCCCGACGCTTCCCCCCGAGAGAGGGGGGGATTTACCCAAGTGGGGGAGGGGAGGGTATTTACCCGCCCCCAAGGAGGGGGCGGGGCTGGAGGCGGGTATTTACCCGGGGCGGGCTTACTTGTTCCGGTCCCGGGCCAGGCTGACACTATGCGGTCTTTGCCCAGCTCCTGCAGCCGCCGCCGCCGCCTCCTTCCCCGCTGCCTCCGTTTCTCACCGCAGTTACTTCCTGCTTCTCCACTACACAGCTTTTCCCCCTCCCTCAGCCCCTTCGGCGCTCCCGGCTGGAGCAGCCTGCTCCTGTACTCGCCATTGGATGTCACGCCCGTCGTTCGCGTTCTAGCCCCGCCCATAACCAGATACTACTGGCTTCAGCAGACGTCGCTCTGGACGAGGTCCCCGCTCTCCTCCAATCCTCATTGGGCCGGGGGCCTCGTCACTCAGAGGACCCTGCTCGCCATTGGTCGCCATCGTGAACGAAACCTGCCCACCCCTCTTACCTGAGCCTCTTAAAGTTCATTGGAGGAAGCTTCAGTCGCTTACCAACTGATTCCCTCTTTCTCTATTGGTGTAGATTACTCTTCGACGTCCCTCCGTTCTCCTAAAGCCCATTGGCCTGTCTTCGTGTATGCAAATATGAAAGAGTTTTCAGTTTCTATTTGATGGAGGCTTGGAGAAGGAGGGGCAGCTCCTCCTTGACTCTTAGAGAGACCCGGATAGGAAATACCCTGTCCACGCTAGTTTCTCACACAAACGACCTCTGCGACTGCACGCCGCGCCATGACACTATGACGACGTCACTACGTCACTTGTCGTCATGACAGGTTCTGGTGTTGGGCAGTACCAGTTTTTCTTGTCAGCGTCGTGACGTCACACCAAACTACACGTGGCTTAGGGATGTTCTTACAGCCTCACGTTCCTCGCCATTCCTTCCTTCCTATGACGTTGTTGGGGGGCGGGGGCGGGGGACACGTGGAGTATGGCTTGACTTGAGTGTCCGGTGTTACCTGCCCCTCATGGCCCCCTCCGAGAAGCCTTCCCTGACCACCTACCTTGAGTCTCCCCCAATTTGGTGAACTCATAAAGGCTTGACTTCCTCTCACTGCCCTGCCCCTTAATTACTTGTGGGGACTTGAGGTTGAATTTAATCCTAGAGACCTAATCCAACCTCTCTTTTTGGACAAGAAGAAAGTGAGAAATGGAAAAAGGAATTGAATTTGACCATCAAAATGCCTGCTTTTCACCATCACTGACATCATACAGTGAGGTGCCTGATGTGCCTAGACCCCTCCAAGAAGTGATGGGGGGGGGTCCCCAGGAGAAACAAAGTCCTTCACCTCAAAGGGCTCACAGTCTGATTGAGGTCATGAGGTCATAGCACATAAACCCGCGCAAAGTAGCGAAGGGCAAGGGGTAAACCCAAAGTTTAGACAATCTGTTAAGAGTTCAGTAGAAACCTAGGCTGGATTTGTGCTGGCAAGGAAGACTTTGAACGGCTGGTTTGGGCTTGACCTCTGGTCTTAAAGCAAGGCCTGGGTTGGAATTCCACCTTGGCTCCAAGTAGTTATAACTCAGGACTAAGTATTAAGCCAAACGAGTCCGTTTCCCCATATATGAAGTGGACTTTGATACCTGTAGTATTTACCTCACAGAATTGACAGATGAGATAAGGTATTTATGCAAAGTGCTTTGCAGACCTTAAGGCCTTATGCCAGTTAGGAGGAAGAGCAGATGAAGGGACAATGTCACCTTTCAGAAGAGACGTGGAAAAAAGACCCAAAAGCAGGAATGTGCATCTCAAGCTTAAAGGACAAAGAGACTTGTTAAGCGGGAGTAAAAGGGGATTGTTACAACTGAAGATGGAGATCAAAGAGAGATTGTGGAAGATGCTTAAAGCCAGGTAGGATAACTGGTCTTTATCATATGGGCAATGAGAAGGCATCAAATGTTTTTTGCCAAAGGAAACTTGAGGTGTACCAAAGAGTTCTTGGCTACTTCCTGTGGATTTATGACAGCCTATTTTTCATTCCTTGTAGTGTGTTTTGGAGAAAAATCAGTGCCAGACCACAGAGAAAACACATCACTAGTACAGTTTCATCTATCCAGAGAAAGGACCGTTGATAAGCTTCACAGGTTGCAAATTGTTAACAATTTCATTATGAAGTTGAAATTACTGGATTGCAACCCATCTGGATAATTTCCTAATATGTTCCTAATACTATTGAATAGTTCATGGTATTAGAGCAGGGGTTCTTAACCTGGGGCCTTTTTAAAAAATTAATAACTATGAATATAACAAATTTCATTTCTTTCCTTTGGAATCCTATGTTTTATTTCATGCATTTTAAAACATTATTCTGAAAAGGAGGTGTCCAGTAAGTTTCACCAGACTGCCAAAGAGGTCCATGACACAAAGAAGATTAAGAGCCTTCGTCTTAGGGTAAAGCCTAAACTGGTTCAGATTGTATTTATAAGTCTTAGAAGGGGAAGGGGAAGGCATTTATTAAGTACCCACTATGTGCCAGGCATTGTGCCTTTACACATTTTATAAATATCATTTCAGTTGAGACACAACAACCCTGTGAAATGGGTGCTATTATCGTCCTTATTTTACAGTTGAGGAAACTGAGGCAGAGGAAAGTTAAATGATTTTCCCAGAGGGTCACACCATTATGAAGTATCTGAAGCCTAATTTGAAGTTGGGTCTTCCTGAGACCAGGTTGATGGTTCTGTCCACTGTGCCACTTAGCTATGGATGAAAAGAGTGAGCATTAGATTTAGAGTTAGGTGACCTGGATTTACATCTCAGCTAATCTGTAGTAGGGTGACTTTGGGAGAATTGCTTAACTTCTCTGGATCTCAGTTTCCTCTTCTGTAAAATGAGAGAATTAGACTAAATGATTGTAAAAGTTCTTTTCCTCCTGGTCCTGTAAATTGTCTCTTTTACTCGTCTCAGACCTCAGATTTAGAGTTGGAAGAGTTTGTTTGTTTTATTAAATGAAAAAACATTTATTGAATTCCTATTCCTACTAAGTTCCAAGTGTTATGCTCAGTACTGGGGATGATGACAATTACAGTTCACACTTGGCAGGGAGGGGAAGGAAGGACAACTTATTAGAGACTTAAGTTGCTGGGTAAATGAAAAGACTTTCAAAAGTTCTGAGTCCTAAAAATTGTAAGAATCCACCAGAGGGGCAAATTGCATGGCCCTTCAGGCATCTTTAGATTGTCAGAAGGTCAGATGATATTGGAATACTGTAGGGCATACAAGCAGAGCAAATGGTAAAGCCAGAAAGTCCTTAGAAAGCAGTGTCAGAGCAGATGGCAAGGTTTGTTTCACAGTCCATTTTACCCAGAGGAAAAGTTGGTGACTCCCCATTATGCCAAGCCATGTGAGCAGTCAAGCAGTCTGGATTGGTTTCTAGGTGGTCTGGGGCAAGAGTTGAGCAAGTCAGAGTTCAGTTGGATCTGACAGAGATGAGGATATGTAACTTTCTCTTATTATGGGTTCATGCGAACAATTTCTACAGTTGTTTATAGTATAGTAAGTAGTATTTTGTTTATATTATTGAGGAAAAATTAAAATAGCACATAGAAAAACAGAAAGCATATGAAGAAAATGACCAAAGATAGCCATGGAAGACAGCTCTAACACAAGGGAGGGGTTTGGTGAGATTGATTTGGAAATTATATTTTAGGGTTAAAGAGAATGACACTTTAAATTTTGCCATATGCAAGTATTGATTGTCTTCTGGCTTCTTTTTTTTTTTTTTTTTTTTTGGAGGAAAGAGAGGAAGGCAGTTGGGGTTAAGTGACTTGCCCAAAGTCGCACAGCTAGTAAGTGTCAGGTATCTGAGACCACATTTGAACTCAGGTCCTCCTGACTCCAGGGCCCGTGCCCTACTTACTGTGCCACCTAGCTGCCCCTTCCCACTTCTTTCTAGTTGCTTCTCTGGCTAATCTTTGAGCTTCAGCACTGCCTTCAACTTTCAAACAAGCAGGTACATACTTCCACTCAACATTCATGTCCCAAGTCATATTACCCAGCTTATTGAATTGGTCTCTGTGGACAATATCTTTAGTTTTACTTGTTTTCTGGCCATTTTCTTTCCAGTTGTCAATCCATTCATTCATACCTTTGGTGATAAGTTGGTTATCTGTGCACACGATAAGTCTGTTCTTATTTTGGGCCTTTACTTGCTGCTTCTAATGATGCTCTTTGGTTTGTCTGTCATCCAGAATATGTACCACTTATGTTTAGATCATGGTCTGGTCCCCAGTAGACACCAGTACCTCCTTGTGCCCCTTCTCTTCCATTATTTCTTTTTTTTGAGGGGGGAAGGCAGGGCAATTGGAGTTAAGTGACTTGCTCAAGGTAACACAGCTAGTGTGTCAAGTGTCTGAGGTCACATTTGAACTCAGGACCTCCTGACTCCAGGGCTGGTGCTCTACTCACTGCACCACCTAGCTGCCCTCTTCCATTATTTCTGCAGTGTTAGGGTCTGATGCTTGATGTGGTTGCCCATACTCACTTTCAGAGCCTCTAGACCGCCAGCCATAGTCACAGCTTCTTGGACTGTGTTTCTAACTCATCTCCAGTCTCTCCAAAGGTGTAAGTAATCAGTGCCAGGCTGGGGGCACAGCTAGCCTGGGAGGGGTTTTAGCCATCTAGTCCAAATCCCTCATTGGGGGTAGTTTCTAAAATTCTTCCCTCAGATGAGGAAACTGAGACTGAGAAAGGACAAAGACTTGTCCAAAATCACAGATAGGGATTTTACTAATTATTAATCATTTAGTAGGGATTTGAACCCAGGTCCTCTGCCTCCTATTTTACTACTCTTTGTCCTGTACCATACTACCCATGTTTCAAAACAGCTCTGGACTCCCATGGACCCAGATTCCCAACTTGGGTCTTCTCATTCCGAAAGTGATGGGGTGCTTGGGTGCCTGTGCTTGGATCCCAATTCCAAAATCACATTTCTCCCTAGCCTCAAAACACTGCCCCTAGCAGTTTCTCTCTAGCCAAACAGGACAGCATGCCCTAGCAGAACATTTATCTCTCTTCCTGATACAGTGGCCAGCTGTACCTATAGGATTTATTAGTTTGAACCAGCTGTGTACTGACTGAACTGGCTGTGTACTGGGTCATAAAGATACTTACTACTCACTGCCCTATCATGTGCATTCTAGACTTAGACATATGTATACTCCCTTATATTTATATTGTCTAACAAGACGTTGGGAGCACCCTGGGTATTTCCCAGTCAGCTCTGACCATTAATTGACTTAGTGATGTTTCAGGCCTAAAACCACACGTCCCTGTAGCCCCTCTTTGGGCTATTTCCCAGTGAACTCTGGGTAAAATACCTTTGCACTACATACCAGAAGTGCATATTCCTTTAAGAACTGACCACTCCTTAACCACTCTCTAATCCCTCCCTAAATCACCTAATTAGCATATTTGGCACATGCTTTACTGTAGAATAACCTATATAAATTTTACCTGTACCCCTCCAAGGTTGCAGGTTCCCTAAGAATGCTTGCCTGCTGAAAAGAATAATAATAAGTCATTGCCACCTTGAATTAAAGAATGCTTGAGATGGTGAATTCATTCCAGACAGCCTTGACCCTTAATCTGGGAACTCTAGTCTTGGGGTTCCTGTATCTCTGGTATTTCTCTTAACCCCCAACAAAGTCACTTCTCTGGCTGATTTTTTCTCCTGCTCCAAATAATTCTGGGAACTTCTGATGTTAACTCAGATTCAAACAAAAAGTGGCCCACAATAGGAGCAGACCCTTTTCCTCCTCTGAGAAGCCTTCCCTAACCACCAATCTTGAATCTCTCCCCATCCCCCAACCCCCCTGAGCTCCTGGGCCACTCACTGAATGAAGTACATTCAGTACAGCATTAGTACAACGAAATATTCATTCAGGTCAGAAATATGCAATAAAGCAATGGAAAGCAATTACCACCAACATTCTCAGTAAATGTCTCACACCCCTTCCCCAAAGATAGCCTAGAATTTTAACTCCTTTAAATAATCCTAATTCTAATGGGAAAGTTTTATATAAAGTCTCTCTGTAGCTAAAATAAGAGGTTGCAAAATGAATTGAATCTAACACCAACATTTCTGCTTAGATGGCAGCTGGTCTTAGTATCTCTCTGTACCTATGACTCCTTGCTTTGTGGGGCTTCAGGGGTGCTCCATGGCTATTGTGTTCCTGGATGTCCCTCCCCTTCTCCCAAAAGCCTGTCTTGTCCATGACCTCATTCAAAAGGATGTCTCTAACCCATCCTTGTTGTCTGGTCCCAGGTATCCTGGGAAATGTAGTACTTTTCACTATTACATCCAAATAAAGGTAGGGTCTTATAGTCCATTTTACCTGAAGCAGGTCCTCCCTTAATCTCACCTTCTACAAGAAGCCTTTCCCAATCCCTCTTAATTCTAGTGCTTTCCCTCTGTTGATAATTTTCTATTTATTCTATATATAACTTACTTGCTTGTCTCCTTCATTAGATTGTGAGTTTCTTGAGGGCAGGGAACTGTCTTTTGCCTTCCTTTGTATTCCCAGTGCTTGATACGTAGGAAGTGCTTAATTGTTGACTGATTGAAAAAATGATATCCCTAAAGCACAGATCTGAACATACTCAAAAATCTTAGCTCCTCCCTATTGCCCTGGGATAAAATGTAAACTCCTCTGTTTGACATTAAAGTTCCTTCACAATCTGATGCTATTTCCAGGCAGATTATAAAATACTCCTCTTTACACACTCTCACCTAACTGGTCTTCTTTTCTCCCTACTTGAGATTCCATAGCCTGCTTCCATGACAGGCTGTCCCCCATGCCTTGAATGATCTCCACCTTATTCCCAGCCCCAGTCTCTCTGAACTTCAGTCTTGCTTCATCAAATGCTCATTAGACATTTCAGACCTAATGTCCTAAAGACATCTTAAACTCAACTGTCAAAAACAGAATCCATTCTCTCCCCCCACCAAAAAAAAAATCCCACCCTTCTACCAATCTTCCCTTTTTCTGTCAAAGGCACCACCATTCCTTCCTTCCATCTCCCAGACTCATACGCAGAGCATTTTTCTCAATTCCTCACTCTCTTCACCTCACATATACAATCTGTTGCCAAATATTGTCATCTTTTTTTCCACTTAATAGCATTTAATTTTTTTCCAGTTGCATATAAAGAGTTTTCAGCATTCATTTTTGTAAGATTTTGAGTTCTAAATTTTTCTCTCCCTCCCTTCCTTCCTGTTCCCCAAGACAGCAAGCTATACAATTATGTTAAACATATTTCCACATTTGTAATGTTGTGAAAGAAGAATCTGAACAAAAGGGAAAAACTAAGAGAAAGAAAAAAACGAAAACAAAAAAAAAGTGAAAATAGTATGCTTCAATCTGCATTCAGACTCTACAATTCTTTTTTTTTTTTACTTTTTGGCAGGGCGGTTGGGGTTAAGTGACTTGCCCAAGGTCACACAGCTAGTACATGTCTTAAGTGTCTGAGGCTGGATTTGAACTCAGGTCTTCCTGACTCCAGGGCAAGTGCACTACTCACTGCATCACCTAGCTACCCCCAGACTCTACAATTCTTTTTCTGGATGTGGATAGCATTTTCCATCATGAGTCTTTTGGAATTGTCTTGGATCATGGTATTGCTGAGAAGAGTTAAGTCTGTCATAGTTGATCATCACACAATGTTGCTGTTACAGTGTTCTCCTGGTTCTGCTCATTTCACTCAGCATCAGTTCATGTCTTTCAAGGTTTTTCTGAAATCCGCCTGCTCCTCATTTCTTATAGCACGATAATATTCCATTACATTCATATAACACAGTTTATTCAGCCATTTCCCAATTGATGGGCATCCCCTCAATTTCTAATTCTTTGCCACTACAAAAAAAGTGCTGCTATAAATATTTTTGTGCATGTGGGTCCTTTTCCCTTTTTTATGATCTCTTTGAGATACAGACCTAGAAGTGGTATCGCTGGATCAAAGGGTATGCACAGTTTTATAGCCCTTTGGGCATAGTTCCTCATTACGCTGCAGAATGGTTGGGTCAGTTCACAACTCCACCAACAATGTATTAGTGTTCCAATTTTCCCACATCTCCAACGTTTCTCATTTTCCTTTTCTGTCATATTAGCCACTCTGATAGCTCTGAGGTAGTACCTCAAAGTTGTTTTAATTTGCATTTCTCTAATCAATATTGTCACTTCTACCTCTTATCACCTCTCACCTGCATTATTGCAATAGTCTTCCAACTCGTCTCTCTGCCCCATCTCTCGCCACTCCAGTTCATCCTACACACTATTGCCAAAGTGATTTTCCTAAAACACAGATCTGACCATATTGTAACTTCCTACTCAGTAAACTCTACCATTTCCCTAAATAGTTCCCCTTTAAGATAAAATATAAATTCTTCTATTTAGTTTTTAAAGCTCTTCATGACCTGACCTCTGTCTATCTCTCCAGCCTCCTTGTACATTACTCCCCCTTTCACATTCCATTATCCAGTCAAACTGGCCTTCTCTGGGTTCCTCATACCATCTCCTAATGCTGTGCTAAATGCACTTCCTCCTCACTCACTTCTCAAAAAACCTTTCTTCCCTCAAGATACTGCTCAAATACTAGCTTCTACATAAAACCTTTTCTGTTCTAATTGCTAGTACCCTTCCTCCCAAACTGCCTTATATTTAACTACTTTGTATTTATTTCTTTTCATTTTTTATGTTTATTCTCCCTCTTTGGCAGTTCATTTGTCTCTAGGCATAAGTCTGCTTCAGAGAAAAGAGGTTGCTGAATTGTCTGACTCAGAATGAAGAGACTATAGTCGCTCATGTGCACATGACAAGTAGTAGAACATTGGAGCAAATGAAGAATACAGTCTGTTTCTGGGACTTGCATAGTAAGAATCAAAGAAGTAGAGAGCTTTTAGGTTAATATCTGGGCAAAGAGGAACACCAAAACCACTTTAAGATTGTGGGACAAATGTAATTTATCCAAATATAGACAGAATTCTGATGAGAATTTAATTACCAACCATAAGCTAAGGAGGAATTGACTGCTGAACCAAAAAAAGATCATAGAAGAAGGGAGTGAGGCCAACGAACAAAGAACAGATTTCAGAACTGGGTCATAGAGAGAACTCTCTTTGCACTTTTCCTTGTTACCAGGAAGATTGGTTATCCAGTAAGAGGCTAGACTGCTCTCTATTGCCACCTGCTGCTGAGAAGAATGAGGAGCTGGGAGAATATGCTCTGTTCCCCAGAAGTATGATTTGTTGTTGAGAAAAAGAAAAGTCAAAAGATGCTTCTCGGCATTATCACCTGTTGTTGTTGAGAGGTGGGGAAAGAAAAGAAGAATCTTTCAAGGGAGCAGAGTTGGAGAAGCTTTTGTGAACTTTAGGATAAAGGTCATTGCCTACTCCTGACAGAGCAAGATATTTCTCTAGCTGAAGGCATCAGCTAAGCTGAAAGCTCGAAGTGATAGGTACTATAGTTGCTATTGAGGAGTAAGCAGCTTGAAACAGAAAATGGAAAAGACTACCCAATAAAGTAACTAACAATGAGGTACTCCATAGGGACAGCATAGGTTAGTTTAGCTTATCAATAGAAGCACCTCTTCAGCACAGAATGTAGACAGCTGCTAAGACAGAAAGAGGATGTCATAGTCCACAGTCCCAGAGCTTTGAGTTGTCCTAGCCTAGACTGTGTGCTTTACTACCTGGCCCTCTAAGCGTATGCCAACTCTTCCCCAAGGACACTGTGCATTGGTACAAGTGTTATTGGTGAGATGTTTTTATAAATACTATGTGTTTTCTTTGCATTTTAAAGAAATATTTTTGTTAAGACTGAGTGTGGGAGCTAAGGTTGCTGCTGTTTGTCCTTCATTCTCGAAAAGGACTATGACATCAGGGAGGGGATGCCATGACATGCAAGTGAATTGGATTTAAGTGAGGGAGGGCTGTGCAAAGTCACCAGCCTCACTTTTTTTCTCTGGAAACATCTGGGTTCAGTGGCCAGATATGGATCAGGACAACTGGAGATGGCCCAGGATGCAATGGGGGACCTTGGCCTTTTGAAGCTAAGGTCTTTAACAGGTCTCAGTTTGACTGAGGCAGTGCCCATTCAGTGATTAAGGCTTAATCAAAATGAGGCAAAAAAAATGGCCTCTTAAAAAAATAGATCTGGGAGGGAAAGACCCTCAGAGTTTCTGGTGAGAACAGGAACAATTGTTATTAATATTTATTCTGAGCCAGTCTGGGCCCAAACAGTGACCAAGTCGGGTTTAGTCTGGAACCAGAGTGATTTGAGGTTAAGGCTGATCTTTAAGACCATCATATTTTAATAAATCATGGAAGAAAAATGCCCAGACATTTTAGAACTAGAGGACAAAGGGGAAACAGAATAAATCCATTGATTTTTTTCCTCAAAGAAACACCAAAATGAAAACTTCCAGGAATGTTATAGCCAAAATTCAGAGTTTACAAATCAAATAAAAAGTACTGCAAACAGTCAGAAAGAAAAATTCAAGTACCAAGGAACCACATTCAGAATCACATATGATTTAGCACTATAAGGGAACAGAGAACTTATAATATGATATTCCAGAAGGTAAATGACACAGGCTTACAACTAAGAATAATCTACCCAGCAAAAATGAGTATAATCCTACAGAGGGGAAATGGATCTTTAATGTAATAAGCTTTCAAGCATTCCTCATGAAAAGACAAAGCTCATAGAAACATTGAAGCTCAAACATAGGAATCAAGAGAAACATAAAGAGGTAAACATGAGTGAACAATCATAAGAGACCAAACAAGAGTAAACTTTTTACATTCTAATATGGAGAGATTTATACATGTGTTGCTTATGAACCCATTTATCATCCAGGATCTTAGAGGAAAAAAAAAAGAAGGCCTGGGAATTGTTCTCTTATGTCTTCATGATCTTAAAAGAAGAATGGAAAGAGAGAGGAAGAGGAATATTCTGGGATTGAGGGCAAGGGATAGAAAGGGTAGAGAAAATTATATCACATAATCAGGGTGTGCAAGTTAGAAGTCTATATAAATAAAGGAGATTGAGGGGATCCTCTGACACTTAAACTTTACTCTCATCTGAGGGAAGGATAAACGCACACACACACACAGACACACACACACAGACACACACACACACACACACAGTTGGTTACAGAAGATCATTTCACTAAACAAAGAAATAGTAGGGAAAA
Organism: Trichosurus vulpecula; assembly: GCF_011100635.1. Lineage (NCBI taxonomy): Eukaryota > Metazoa > Chordata > Mammalia > Diprotodontia > Phalangeridae > Trichosurus > Trichosurus vulpecula. Next base: position 45,130,956 of record NC_050579.1, read on the forward strand.
TTGAGAAGGGGGAACAAGATGGAGGGTAGAATAAGGGAGAGATTAGTCCTAAGCAGAACAAATTCTAAGGATTATAAAAATAATTTTAACTCTTTTTTGAAATGGTAAAGAAATATAATCAAGGAGAGTACACATCAATTGGGGAATGAGTGAACAAGTTACATGATATATATATTTTATATATAACATATACAATATAATGATATAATATATTATATATCACATATATCACATTGTATATGTGATATCTAAATACAATTGAATACTATTATACTATAAGAAAAAATGAAAAGGATGTTGTCAGACAAACTTGTAAGACTAATATGAACTGACACAAAGTGAAATGAGGAAAGTAATTTATATAATGACAACAAAATTGTAAAGACAAACAACTTGGAAAGGCTGAGGAACTCCGATAAGCTTAATGACCAGCGATCCCAGAGGACTAATAATGAAGCATTAATTTACCTCCCGATAGAGAGGTGAAGGACTCCAAGTTCAGAATGAGACTTTTGTGGGGAGAATATGGCTAGTGAGGAAATTTGTTTTGCTTGACTGTATATGTTTGTAACAGGAGGAAGTAAAAGATTGAATATTAGTGACTGATTTGATCACAGAAATAAATTAGTGAGGGCTCAAGCAATTAGTGTGAGAATAGTGGGAATAACTTGTGAGAATCATGACCTACAGGGTTACCCCTAGGACAATGAGAGTTTGGGCAGAAGCTTTGTGGACAACATCTTGGGAAGCACCCCAGCCTCCTAAAGAGGGTACAGGTAGGATGAACAAGCCAACTCCAACCCAGGGAAAAAGAGCTCCTAAGGAGAGTTGAAGGTTAGTGCCACGCTTGTGGTCAACATATATACATACTCTTGTTTTCTCTCCATTAGACTTCAGAATAGGACTTTTTCATTATTTGTCTTTGTGTTCTCAGCACTTAGGTACAGTGCCTGGCACAGAGTAAGCTTTGAAAAAACACTTGTTTGTTGGAACCCCTATCCTCCTATAAGGCATAGCTCAAGGGCCATCTCCTTCGAAAGGACTTTCCTGATTTCTCCTGGTTGTTAGTCCCCACACATGCATCGCTTTATATTCATTTTGTTTATATCTTGTATTTATCTTTCTATGAGCCTGTTGTATCCACCATGAATATAAGGTCTTGAGGTCAGAGACAGTCTTGCTTTTGTATTTTATCCTCAGTGCCTGTAGTAAGTGCTTTTAAATTGAGAACTAGAAGGGACCTTAGAGGCAATCATGTCTAAGTCCCTCATTTTACAGACAAGGAAACTGAGGCCCAGAGAGATTAAGTAACTTGATCAAGTGTATGAAGGTTTCAAGTGAATCTGGGTCCTGCTATTCCAAAGCCAGCATTCTTTTCACTATATACCTCCCTCATTTGTTGACTGATTCATTGGAGAGTCAGTAACTAATGTGAATTTTCATTTGTCATAGATGATATTAATCTAAAATATACATGCTTTACATGAATGCATGTACAATGAATACACATTCATTTTAATGTCTTTAATATGTGATATTCAAAGCTTCTATAGCATAAAGTTGGCAACATTTTGGTTTATGTTACTGAAATAAATTATTTTAATATGCTTAAATGTACATTTGCTTTTGTTTCTCCTTTGTAATACTGATGATTTACTAAAGGAACTGTTTCTATTGGTAATGAGATTATAGGTGGATAGAGCTTAGGTCCGCCACTAAAATTCTCTTTCAATGCCCTTATCATGGCATCAAAGTCTCTATGGGTTCTTAAAGGCTATGCTAGCAAAATCCATTTTGGTAGCTCATTTCAAGCTAGAAAGCTTTTCAGTGGGGACCTGTTGGCAGATTGTATGTCTGCTAAGGACCAGACTGACTTCCTGAAGGCCTCATCACCAAATGCTCACTGGAAGGCAATAAAGGTTTCAGCCTCCAACAATTCAAGAAACATTCAACGAAGGAACAGAAAGATGACAACCTACATCAGCAGAAGGAGTACTCATGTTCATTCAGTCAAATTATAGATCTTTCAAAGAATTAAAGTATAATTTAGATTTGAGTAAAAGAAACTTCGTACAATAAATAACGTAACCCAAGCCCCCACCCCTTACAATTACATATAGAGAGTTAATAAAAATTAATTAGAAAACCCCTGAGAGCAGAAATCAAATCCGTAGTTATCAGCTAGCATTATGACTCAACAATATCCACAAGACCCTTTGACCCAACAATACCACTTCTAGGTTTGTATCCCAAAAAAAATTAAAATGGGAAAATTGCCAACATATACAAAAATATTTATAGCAGCTCTTTTTGTAGTGGAAAAAATTGGAAATTGAGGAGCTGCCTATCAGTTGGGGAATGGCTGAACAAATTGTGGTATATGAATGTAATGGAATACTACTGTGCTATAAGAAATGATGAGCAGCAGGACTTCAGAAAAACCTGGAAAGACTTATAGGAACTGATGCTGAGTGAGATGAGCAGAACCAGGAGAACACTGTACACAGTAACAGCCAAAATGTGCAATGACTGACTTTGATAGACTTAGCTCTTCTCGGCAGTGCAAGGATCTAAGACAACTCCAAAAGACTCTTGATGGAAAATGCCATCTGCATCCTGAGAAGGAACTTTGGAGTCTGAATGCAGATGGAAACATTATGTGTTCTCCTTTTCTTTTGTTGTTTTGTTTCTTCTTTCTCGTGATTCCTCCCGTTAGTTCTGATTCTTCTTTACATCACCACTAATGTGAAAATCTGTTTAATATGAATGTCTAAGTAGAGCCTATATCAGATTGCGCGCCATCTTGGATCTTGGGGAGGGGGAAAGGAAGGGAGGGGGAGAAAATTTAGAACTCAAAATCTAATGGAAGTGGATGTTAAAAACTAAAAATAAATTAATTATATTTTTAAAAACTATTACATCAAGAAAAAAAGAAAGTTAAAAAAATAATATCCACAAGATACTGGAGTACTGACCAAGCCTTTAAAGAAATGCTAAAGGACATGGGGACACTGAGAAGACATGTTCAGGACGGTACAAAGTAGTCAGAAAAGAATTCACTGCTCACACACAGGCAGTAGGTCAAATTAAGCTGAGGCCTAGAACACTATTTGGTGCATATCAATCCCTCATTTTACAGATGAGGAAACCAATTCAAAGAAACAAAGAACCTTGTCCACAGATAGTATGTGTTTAAACCCAGGTCATTAGACTTTAAAGTCCCATGATCTTTTCAGTGTATCACACCGTCTTTCTCTTCCCCTTTGCTGTCGGATTCCTAGAAAGAATTATTTACAATGCTACCTCCATTTTCTCCCCATCCACTCACTTCTCAGTCCCTTTCCATCTGGCTTCCAATGTCCCTACTCACCTACAAGTATTCTCTCCGAGGTTATCATTTACCTCTTAACTGTTAAATCAATATCCTCTTTTCAATCCTCATCCCTATGAATCTTTTTTTTTTTTTTTTTTGCAAATTTTGATGCTGTTGACCACTTCTTTCCTTCTGGTCACTATTTCTTCTCTATTCACCCTAGCCATGTCTTACCTATCTGCCTTCTCTCAGTCTCCAGTCCTTGGAGACTGATGATGATACTGGAGCATTATCTATCTCCTGCCTCCAATAGTGGATGTTCCCCCCAAGAATCTGTCCTCTTAAAATTCATCCGGTTCCATGGGTTCAACTATTGACTCTATGTTTGTTGTTGTTTAGTCATTTCAGTTATGTCTGCTTCTTCGTGACCCCATTTTGGGTTTTCTTGGCAAAGATGCCGGATTGGTTTGCCATTTCTTTCTCCAGATCATTTGACAGATGAGGAACTGAGGCAAACAAGTGACTTGCCCAGGGTCACATAGCTAGTAACTGTCTGAAGCTAGATTTGAACTCAGGAAGATGAGTCTTTTCTGATTCCAGGACTGGCAGTCTGTCCAGCGCACTGCCTGGCTGCATCATCGACACTATACTGATGATGCCCAAATCTGTATACTGCAACCCTAATCTCTCTTCTCATTCCTGCTTTATCAACTGTCTCTGGATATCTTCTGGATATCGGATAAGCATCTGAAGCTCAACAGCATAATCTTCCTCTCTCAAATCCACCCTGCTACAAATTTTCCTATTTCCGATGCCACCATCTTCCCAGTAACCCTGGCTCATAAGTTTGGAACCATCTTTGAATCCAAGGAAATGGAATGGATGGGGAAAAAAAGCCAAGGGAAGACGAGGCAAAGAATATAACCAGGATTAGAGACAATGGGAAAGACAAGGAAATAATCAGGTCACTGAAGGGGGCAGAATACACAAACTCGGGCTTTGTTACCATAACCTTTAAGCCTAGAAGGAGGAGGCAGGGAAATGACAATATAAAGACTATCATGCCAAGATCTTAGTCACTCCTCCAGTTCTTCCATATGGGACATCTGGATGGTCATATACAACAGCGAAGCAGAAGAGGGTGTTTTACAGGGAAGATGAAGATATCAGCTAGTTAATACAGCGGATAGAGCACTGGTCTTGGAATTAGGAAGATTCATCTTCCTAAATTCAGATCTGGCCTCAGGCACTTACTAGCTGTGTGATCCTGGACAGATCACTTAACCCTGTTTGCCTCAGTTTCCTCATCTGTAAAATGAGCGGGAGAATGGCAAACTATTCTAGTATCTTTGCCAAGAAAACCCCAGATGGGGTCAAGAACAGTCAAACATGACTGAAAAATAAAAACATACAAGATAGAGTGTAAATGGGAGGTATAGGCTGGCGTTATATATATATTAAGTAACATAGTAGACATTATATTACATATAATAGTATGTTAAAACTGTTGACTAGCTCACATGCACCACATTAACTGAATTTTGGCCTGCATTAAATGTAACTTTGTATCATTTTATAATTCAAATTAAATCAAATTTCACATTAATCACATTAATAGCTGCATATACAAATTTTGGGATCATCTGCATAAAAATACTTGAACCCATAGGAGCGTATAAAAAAGCTATATAGAGAGAAAAGAAGGCAACCTAGGACAAGAGCCTCAGAGGTAGAATATGAATGATGATTCAGCAAACAAGATTGAGGAGTAATCATCAGGCAAGTAGGAGGAGAGCCCAGGGAGTAGGAAAGATGAAAGAAGAGATAGCACCAAGGAAGAGGGGATGTGCTACCACATCAAAAGCTAGAGTCCAAGAAGAAAGACTGAGAAACGGCCATTGAATTTAACAATTAAGAAATCTTTGGTAAGCTTAGAGAACACTTTGATAGGATTGCAAAGGATTAAAAAGTGAGTAGGAGGAGAGAAATTGGAGGCTAGGCACAGAGACAGTTTTTTCTCACTTCGACTATGAGAGAGATTTGAGACACATATGGGATGGTAGTTTGGGGGACCTGTTGGGTCAAGGGAAAATTAATTAATCAATCAATCAATTAATAAGGATCTCATCCTTTCAAGGAATTTACATTCTGCTGTGCTCACACACACACAAACACACATACTCATTCCATATCACTCCTCAAAATGTCTCAAGATGAGTCAAATGTTTCCTCTGACCATGTAGGAGCCTTGGGCCTTCCATCTCCTGCTGGATGCAGATGTCCCCTGAGGAAAGGCAACGAGGGGCCTGACAGGGTGTCTTCCATCTGCCCCAAAGCAACAATTTTCATCAATGCCAGCACGAGACAACTTTGATCTCTTGCTGCCAGCCCAATCTCCCAGTCAGGATGTAGACAATCTCCAGTGCAAAGAGAAGCAACCGTCCCTTTGACCTGAGGCCTTCAATCTCCTGCACCTGTCACTTGAGAGAAGAGGACAAGGAAAGTTGGTGGGGAATGGCATTTCTTTTTCCGGCAGTGAAGGTTTGACTTCGATCACCTGCTGTGCCCTTTTTCTGCCTAATCTCCACCCTTTGGAAGGAGGAGGAGGAATGAAGAAGGGCCTCCCATCTGACCACCTAACTATGCCTTCCCATCTCAAACTACACTTGCCCAGCCCAAGCCTCACTTGGTCATTGTTTGGGTTTTGATGGCTCAGAGTAAGCTTAAATAGCAGTTGTTTCTGTTTTGTCCAAAAGCCCTGAGGGTCTTCCCCTCCCAGATCGATTTTGTTTATTAATTTTTTTTTGGCTAGGTAAAAGAGGCCATTCTTTGCCTCATTTTTACCTAACCTTAATCAGTTCAGTCAAACTGAGACCTAGGAAAGACCTTAGCTTAAAAAGTCCAAGGCCTCCCACTTGTTTGTCCTGCCAGTTTATCTTGCCACTGCACCCAGATGGCTCCAAGGGAGAGGGTGAAGCTGGTGGCTTTGCACAGCCCTTTCTCACTTAAGTCCAATTCGCTTGCAAATCATGGCATCACCTTCCTGATTTCATGGTCCTCTTCTAGAAGGGAGGACAAAGAACAACAGCACTTGGGTCCAGCTTGATTTTCAACTTCCTTGGGGAAGAGGAATGGTAGCCTCCACTCAATAATGAACAATATCCTTCACATCCCAGTGATTTATAATCAAAACCTCATTCCCCACCCCTTACCACCTGATTCCTTATTCCTATCCCCTTCAAACTTCCCACCCTAGATTTCTATCCACATACTGCCCAGTCCTTCCACTGTGCCCTCTGGAATGCCTGTTCCATACATAACAAACTTGCCTTCATCCTAAATCTTTTCCTCTCCCACTCTTTACTGGAACCTGGCTCCACTCAGATGACATAGCTTCCCTGGTCACCTTTTCCAGTACTGGATGTACCTTCACTTCTTCTTCTCAGCTCACTGGTCAAGGTGGAAGAGTTGGAATACTCCTTGCTCCCCACTGCAACTTCTAGGTTCCTTCCCTACCTTTATCATTCAGTAACATCTTTAAGTTTCAGGCCATTCATATCTACTACCTAATCAAAATCCTGATAGCTGGTGTCTGTAGATACTACCCCACACCCCATCATTCCCCTTCCTTTCTCAATGAGTTCTGTGTATAGCTCACAATTTTTTTTGCTTCCCAATTTCTTATACTAAGGGACTTCAACATACGTATTGATTCTTCCCTCAAACACTCTAACCACTGAGTTCTTCAACCTACTTATTTCCTATGATCTATTCCTCCACCCCAATTCAGCTACAGACAATGATGGTCATATTCTTTTTTCTTTTCTTTTTTTATTAATTTATTTATTTTTAGTTTTTAACGTTCACTTCCATAAGTTTTAAATTTTCTCCCCCTCCCCTCTCTGTCCCTCCCCGAGATGACCTGCAATCTGAAATGGGCTCTACATATACATTCCTATTAAACATATTTGCTCATTAGTCATGTTGTATAGAAGAATTATAACAAATGAGAGAAACCATAAGAGAAAAAAAAAAACAAAAAAAGAAACTAGTCTTTTCACTCTGCATTCCGACTCCATATAATTCTTTCTTTGGATGTGGATGGCATTTTCTATCATGAGTCCTTTGGAATTGTTTTAGGCCCTTGCATTGCTGAGAAGGGCTAAATCTATCAAAATCAGTCCTTGAGCAGCGTTGCTGTTACTGTGTACAGTGTTCTCCTGGTTCTGCTCACTTCACCCAGCATCAGTTCATACAAGTCTTTCCAGGTTTTTCTGAAGTCCACCTGTTCATCATTTCTTATGGCACAATAGTATTCCATTACATTCATATACCACAACTTGTTCAGCCATTCCTCAGTTGCTGGGCAATGACAGTCATGCTCTTGATCTTGCTGTCAGCTCCGTATTCAAGGCTTCCAAAATCCCCTTATCTGACCATAATCCATTGGCTTTTCACCTCTCTCTCTGCCTTACTTTACCAAACCCTGCTCTTCACCTGCATCTCCATTCCTTGACCCCTCCATTCTTTCCCAGGCCATCACCCCTGCACTAGCCATCCTCTCCTTTTCTCCCCATCTTGAGTCCTTAGCAAACCAGTTCACCTCTATACTGTCCTCTCTTGAATCCTTAGCCCCTTTATCATTTTACCAATTATGTCCTGCCAAGCCTAAGCTTTAGATCCCTCCCACTATTTGCTGCCTTTACTCCTCCACAGGTGCTGCTGAACAAAGGAGGAGAAAAATCACACAACCATTCTGATTGGGTGCACTACAAATTTATGTTACGAAGCTTCAACTGGGCCTTCACTGCTTCTAAGCAATCCTACTATACCTCCTTCATCAACTCATTATCCCAGAGCAGCTCTGCCAAACCTTTTCATCCCTCCCCAAATCTCCCATAGCTTCCCCCCACCCCACTCACCTGAGAACTGTGCCTCATATTTTGCAGATAAAATTGAAGCCACTTGCCATTTATTTATTTTTGCTAGGTAAAAGAGGCCACTCTTTGCCTCATTTTAACCTAGCCTGTTTCTCATTTTATATGTCTACTTTGACTATCTCCTCCTTCACTCATGTCTCACATGATGATGTGGACTTACTCATTACCAAGGGTTACCCCCTCTACCTGCTCAGTGATCCCATTCCATCTTGTCTCCTCCAACAAATTGTCCCCTCTGTCATCAATACTCTATCACTTATTTTCGATTTCCCCTCTCTACTGGCTCAATTCCTACTGCCTATAAACATGCACAAGTCTTCTGTATCCTAAAAAAAAACCCTCACCAAACCCTTCCATCCTCACTATCTTATATCTCTTCTCCCCCTTGTAGTTAAACTCCTCAAAAAACCTATCTACAATTGGTGCCTTCCCTTTTTCTCCTCTCACTCTCTTCTTAACTCCTTACCATTTGGCTTCTGACCTCATCATTCTACCAATCTAACTGCCTTTCCAAAATTACCAGTGATTTCTTAGTTGCCAAATCTAATGGCCTTTCCTCAATCTTCATTTTCCCCGACCTCTTAGTAGCCTTTAAAACGGTTGATCACTATCTGCTCTTTGATACTTTCTCCTTTCTAGGTTTTCAGGACACCACTCTCTCCTGGTTCTCCTCCTACCTATCTGATGCTTCCTGCTCAATCTCTTTTGCTGGATCCTCATCCAAGTCATGCCCTCTATAGGTGACCCTCAGGTTTCTGTCCTAGACCCTCTTCTCTTTTTCATCTATGCTGCTTCATTCGGTGATCTGGTTACCTTCTGTGAATTTAACTACCCTCTCTATGCTAATGATTCTCAAATCTACATTTCCTCCACCAGTCTCTCTACTGATCTCCAATCTTGCATCTCCAACTACCTTTCAGACATTTCACACTGCATATCCAATACACATCTTAAACTCAACATGTCCAAAACTCAACTTATTGTCTTTCCTCCTAAATCCTCCCCACCTCCTACCTTGCCTATTACTGTAAAAGGCATCATCATCTTCCCAGTTCCTCAGGTTCATAACCTAGGTGTCATCCTGGACTCCTCACTCTCTCTCACCCGCCATGTCCAATCTGTTGCCAAGGCTTGAAAATTTCACCTTTGCAACACCTCTTGAATATGCTCACTTCACTCCTCTGACACTGCCACCATTCCAGTGCAGGCCCTCATCACTTTTGCCTGGATTATTACAATAGCCTTCTCAAGGGTCTGCCTGCTTCAGGTCTCTCCCCATTCCAATTCATCCTCCATTTAGCCTTTAAAATGATTTTCCTAAAGCACAGCTCTGACCATGTGTAATAACAATTTAGAGTTGAAGATCTATATTGTGATTATTGCCTTGCTAATATACCATGTCACCCCCTTACTCAATAAACTCTAGTGGCTCCCTATTGTCTCCAGGAACAAATGCAAAATGATCTGTTTGGCTTTCAAAGCCCTTCATAACCTTTCCCCCTCCTGCCTTTCCAGTCTTCTTATACCCTACTCCCAGCTCAATATTCTTTGAGCCTAGACACTGGTTGCTCCATCTGTATTTGTTTGCATGTCATCCCTCCTATTAGATTGTGAGCTCCTTGATTGTCTTTTGCGTTTTTTGTATCCTTAGCACTGATCACAGTACCTGGCACATAGCAGATGCTGAATATTTATTGATTAAACACATTATGTGCCTACCATGTGCCCAGCACTGTGCTCAGTGCTGGGGATACAAAATTATCAGTGAGTTCCCTCGCTGTTTTGGAGACTTCCCTTCAAATCATACCAGAATTGTGTGTGGGGGCTGAGGTGAAGAAGAACCCCTAGGCTCCTGGCACACAGATTTATATGCAAACAAATCCTAGTGTAAAAACAAAAGGGCCTGTTGAAGCCACCTTTGTTATGAAAACCTGCCATATACAAAATCAGTTGTCATTATTCAGCATTCTGGACAGCTTTTATGTTGGTCCTTACAAATTGTATTTGAATGGGAGTACAGATAGAATCTAAGTCTAGAGATTTTCAAGTTTCTTATTTATAAAAACTTGTTTCCAGGCCTGGTCCTCAGAAGAGTATTAAAATTAACATATACTAAACTAGCATCCTGAGACTTTCAGCAACAGCTAAGATGACTTCTGAGCCTAGGTTAGAACACATGTTGAAAGGAATCCTGACCTTTTTAGGGTGAGGAGGTAATGTCTGTAATGAAATCGTTACAATTTTTTTTATTCCAAACTGTAACCATCAACGAACCTTCAAATAAACAAAAACTTAGGATTATACATTTTTTTTAAAAGTGCGTATTAACTTTAACAAAGCAGTAAGAAAAATGTGTTCTATCTGCCACCAAGTCCCCTTCTGATCTTTTACTTCTGTATATTCCTTAATTTTGTTAGTTGGGGTACATGTTCAGATTTTTTCACTTTATGTCCCTTCATGATGTTCTTCCTACATTTATATTCTTCATATTTCTCATTTCTTAATGGCACAATAATATTCCATTACATTAATATGACAGTTTCTTCAATCATTTCCTAATCAATGGAAATACATAGTGTTCCTAATTTGTGCTATTTTAGGTAAAGTTATTGTATGTAGACAAAAGGGGCTTTTTTTCCTTTTAATAACACATTTAGGGTACAGGTCTAATAGGATCACTATGTCAAAAAGTATTAAGTTTTGGAACTTTTGTTCTTGTTTAGTCACGAACAACTCTTCGTGACCCTATTTGGGGTTTTCTTGGCCAAGAAATTGGAATTGTTTGCCATTTCCTTTTCCACCTCATTTTACAGACGAGGAAACTCAGGCAAAGAGTTAAGTGACTTTGCAGTCACACAGCTAGTGTCTGAGACCCATTTGAACTCAGGTCTTCTCGACTTAAAGGCCTGGTGCCGTATCCACTGCGCCATCTAGCGGCCCAGTTTTGGAACTTACTGTATGCCATATTACTTTCCAAAAAGATCACACTAATTTCACAACTTCATGGGTTTTTAATAGGGTGCCCATTTTCCCATATCCCCACAATTATTTAATTTTATTTTTTAATTAATTTAGTAAATTTCAATCTTGATAATTAAAGCAATACCTCAGAGTGTTTTGAAAGTTTGTATTTTTTTCAGGTTATCACTCATAATTTGTTTCTTCCTTCAAAAACTGCCGGGCCGGTTACTATCCAGTAGATTTTAACATAAATGTTGATCAATTCCTGATAGATGCTGGGTGTTGGGTTTTTATCAGATATATCCAATAAACATTTACTACTGCAAAGATCTTTTTTATGTGGTGACTGTCATTTTACATGGCATTTTCTGTTACAGTCCAACCCCTGTAAAGCTCTCTCCCTTACAAGAGCAAAAAATTGGACCATGTACTTAAAAAGGATTTATTTTCCCCGTTCCTTTTTGACATTGTACACAAAGCTTTGTCCTACATAAAACATCATATAACCAAATATTTTGTTATGCAAAAATATTATTAAATCTACTTTCCTATAATTTGTAAAGAATCTCTCCTACCCACACCTGATATAAACTGAAGACTTTATTGCTTCATTTCTTCTTTAGTTTGAGTTCTTAAGGAGACTTTCTGCTCCCAGTGCAGATCATTATAATACTCCTTTTCTTCTCCCTCCTCAAAACAAGCTGGGTGTTTGTTAACCTTAGCTCCTCAAGGAAGGTTTAGCTTCAGCCCAGGGAATGAGAGTAAGGGCTTGGAGACAGGAATAGAGAAGCCAGAATGGGCAGTCTCCATGGAGTCCAACTCTGGATACCTGGAATGACCCAATCTGTTGCCAAGGCCTGTCAATTTCACCTTTGCAACACCTCTTAACACTTCACTCCTCTGACACTGCCACCATTCCAGTGCAGGAAGGATGTATTTGAGGCACCTAGAAGAGGAGGGGACCTGGAGAGCGAGGTGCTGGGAGCCTAGAGGTTGGCGGTGTAGTGTGGTTGGTAAGAGATAAGGTTCCATTTCCCATCAGTCACTTCATAATCATGTGACCAATTGCAAGTTGCAACTACAATGATCGTTTCATCCATAAGATGGGGATGACAATAGTCCCTACTTCCCAAGGCAGTTGTGAGGATCAAGAGGTGAGGTGTGTGAAGCCCTATCGAAATGTCAGTTATTAATAGCAGGCATGAATTGCAGTGAGACTAAAAACAATCCTGTTGAGAAGCTACCATGAAACTACCAATATCCTGACTTAGCGCTTTGGTAAAAGAGACAGGAATAAGGCATGGGAAAGGAGGCTCCGGGGGGAGGAATTTCTTCTACTAATGCAAGTCAGCACCTCCTCTGCAAATTACAGCTTGACTTAGCTTGAGTACAGGAGTGATTTGTTCAGGGTCACCCAGCAAACGGAGTCAAACTCTATCCACTGCCTCATGCTGCCTCCCCTTGAGATCCACCTGTGCAAAGGAAAAGGTGACAGGCATTGTGCTAAGCACTGGGCATACAAAATGCCACCTGTCCCTGTCGGTCATCCTAAGTGACAAATGCCCTCTCCATCCAGCTGTGGCCCGATTTGGAAATGTGCAACATTACACCACTGATGCAAAGATAAAAATGATTCTTTTCTGGTACCCATGGAAAGAACTTTATATGCATATGATAGACCAGAATAACAATACAATAATTCCTTAGACAGTAGTCTAAGGAATAAAATCACTACCTACCAGAGAATCTCCACTCTATTATAGAATTCCCAAGCACCCCAGCCAACTGCCCTGTCTTCCTATATCAGAGCTTCCCAATCCCAAATCACTATTCCTTTCATTCTTAGGAGAACTGTCCTTCCCGTGTAGCAAGACAAATTCAAAGAAGCCATCTGAGCTCTTCAGCCTCCAACCTCATCTATCCATTACCCAAAGAAGGAACAAGTGAAAAATAAATAGTAAGAAAATGGCAAAGGAGGGAGGCAGGAAATAGCTTCTATAAAGATGTTCTGATCCTAAAGCTTGCATGACTGGGGAGACAGGGTGTGGGTGTGGGCCAGCACTAGCTAAAATGCAAAAATTGTAAAAATATTGTTCTGAGCACTCAATCTGAACCAATCCCAAGTCCTGGAATGAGGTGTCAGGTTGGGCAGAATCCCTAGATGTGGCCATTGTCAGTGATGGCCATGTGGAAACTGTCACCCTTTCCATCTATGTTTTTGGTACATAAACTGGGTGACTTGTCCACAGTAACAATCACCGTTGGAAGAAAAAAGGACAACGTGGTGTAACCAAAAGAACATAGACTTTGGGGTCAGTGGGCCCGAGGGCAAATCCTAGTTCAGTGACTATGAACTTGAAGCCTTTAATATGTCTGGGTTTCAGTTTCTTCATTTGCACAATGAAGGGCTCCAGTTCTAAATTCCATTAATCCTCCTAAAACTGGATCTACTATTTACCTTGAAACCAACATCCGTCTTGTTTGGCAAATTTCCTTTTCTTCTACCCCAGGAACAGAGCTCCCTCTTCAGTTCTTCTCATTTCTTGGCTCCTTTATCTATTTCCAACAGTGAGCACACCTCAGAGGCCCAAGGGAGCTAAAAATCCCTTTCTTCCTGGTGTACAGCCCTTCCCCCTCACTCAAAGTGGTAGTTTTGAGTTTTAAGGAAAAAAAAAATCACCAAACTTTATTTCGGTTTTAACTGTTACAGAAGACCATCACCTAAATACTATGTGACAACTCCCCCCCACACCCTTTTCGGCCCCATTTCAGGGAGGAGACCAAGCACTCCTTCGCCTCTGTTCTCACTTCTTGTCCTCCTCTTTCTTTTCCTTTTTGCCATCCTTAGTCGCTTGTGAGGCTAGTGACCCCATGGCATTTCGTATGGCCTCATTGTTCGGGTCCACACCTGGCAGATTCTCCAGGACACTCTGTAGAAACTCAGGGTCTTGCATCACATCGTAATCATCCTCCTCCTAGTTGGAAATGACAATGTTAATCTTGGAGCAGGTAGACTATGTCTGGTCCCAAGACATCCTGTTTCCTACCCCTGAATGTGACTAGGCAAGAAGGACATCCCTGGCCAAAGCAAGACAGAATCCACAGGACCCAGATAATTTGTCACCTGGGTTCCCTTTTCATATTCTAACAAATCTGCTTCTTCTAGAGGCCTAAGTCTGCTCCTCTTAGAGAAATAAAAGACAGGATTCTCCTGGTCCTTTCCCTGAGACTGAATTCACTGCATCTTTTCCACTCAGCAAGGATATCTTTGCTTTTCCACCAATTTCCCACAGTGAGAACACTAAGAATACACAAGCCCTAGGAGAATGACAGGACTCTCCAGGGGTAGGCCGTGATGACTCGACTAGGGAGGGAGGGGCCAGAATTGGAATCCTAAACTTGGATGCTAATGAGTTTCTGGGGAGTTGGAGGGGAAGGGACAACAGTTACCTTGGCAGGCTCAGAGGTATCCATGGCTGAGCTGGCATCGATGTCGCCTGACTCTGCCTGACCAAACTCTGGAAAAGAGGGGTCCCTTTGGTCAACATGCTCCCCAGGCCCTTTGTCCATGTCCCCTTCCTTTCAGTTCTTCACTCACCAGCTCCCTGCAAGGACATCTGCATGGCGTACGCAATCTGCTCTTCTTCAGTCATGCTGCTTAAGTCAGGGAGCCCACTCCGACCAAACTCTTGCTGACTGATGGTCATCTTTAGCAGGGCATCATCTGAATCTGAGGAGTCAGGGAGAAAAACCAAAGGGTAGTAGGGGGTACGCCCTTCTCCCATGCCTTTGCCTGGCCCTTTGAGGCAGACCCCTATTCTGCCGTCACCAGATCTCTTCTCCTGCACCCCCATACTCTCATTCTGTCATACTGCCATCTTCCTGGTCTTAGATCTCAGGCTACCCAGCCTTAGGTTCCCATCTCTCACCCCCACCTTCGGTCCCAGCTGTGGCAATCCCAGCCTCAGCAGCAGAGGCTGCTGCTGCCCGTCTTGCCTCCTCCTCTTGCCTCTGTCGCTGTTCTTCCATGGATACACGAAGCGCCTGAGGGAAGGAGGGAAGGTCAGGAGTCACCTTCCCAGCTCCTCCAGCTCTAGAAAAATTAGGTGGGGCTCTGGAGCAAGAGGATAAAAGAGTGGATTCTGGTCTATGTTTCAGGGAAAAGGATGAAAAGGACAACTGGATGGTGTGACGAGAAGGGGACTAGGAGAATGGTTGGGGCCAAATTGTGAGGACTGGAGGAAACCATCTCAAAAAGAAGCAGTTTTGATGTAACCCAGGATTAGAGCCTCCAAAGCCTGGATAATCAGAAAGACAGTGAGGCTTTTTAAGGGGTATGGGGGAAAGAGATGGACACACGAGCAGTGTCTTGCACCTAGCAGGTATACAAGAATTTGTTGAATAAGTGACTAGGGAGTCCTAGAGATGCTGCCAGGAATATGAGTATGAGGGACAGTAGGGGTTTGTGTGGGATCAGGGCTTTTCCCTCACCAGGGCCAGTTCAGGATCAGCACTGGGGTCCACCCCAAACTCGAAGTCGCTGGCCCCTAGCCCCAACATGGCACCACCTTCTCCAGCCAGGATAGGGGAGCTGATGAGGGCATCAGCCAGGCTGGGCCCAGGGGGTACCGTCACCAGATGCGAGCCGGTCCCATCCTTGCCATTTAGCGTGTTCACGAAGGCTGTCAGTTTGTCTGTGTTTGCCTCCTGGGGAGAAAACAATACGGGAGGCTGATCTCACTAGGGAACATCATCCTTCCCACTGTTGTTTCCCATCCCAGCAGCTCTCCAAGGGAAGGCGCACCTCTAAGTAAGGATCTCTTTTCAGTACCCCTAAGATTCTTCCCTGTTGGTTCATTCAAGTCAGAATCCCAACTGCCCCCCACTTACCTCCTCCCCAAAGTTGATAATGTCAACATTCACTTTCTCTTTCTTTAGCCGCTTTGCTAGCTTCACCAGCTACAAAGGGAGTTGGGAAAATGAAAGATAAATAAAATAAATAATAACTCACATTTATACAGCACTTTGAGATTTACAAAGTACTTTATTCAAAACAACCTGTGAGGTGGGGAGTATGAACATTACTAACTAAATGAAATAATAAATGTAAACTGCCATAATAACCTTAAAGTCTTTTATGAATGTTAGCTATAATTACTTTCCCTATATTAAAAATGAGGAAACTAAGGCTCAGAGGCATTAACTATCACCCTGCTAAGTCTCAAAACGAGGCTATGAGATCTGATTTCTCCTTACTTCAAGCCTCGCCCTCTTCCCAAGACCCCATGCTGCCTCTTAGGAGTCACTGCCTGTTCCTCTCACCTCCTGAGAAAAGCCCCACTCCAGACAAACAGAGCCCCTCACCCTAACTGTCCCCTCTCCAGCATTGAGGGAACATGAGTATCCAGATACGCAGTGAGCAGCATCATGGGGGAAGGCCCATCCATCCGAGTAGATCCCTCATTCCCATCCAAGATCTGTGCTAAGGTCCAGATTCCCAAACATCCCCTTCCCCAGAAATGCTCTGATCTTCCAGATCTCCACTCCCCACTCCCAGCCCATCTTGTCTCATCCCCTGGCTAGACTCACGTCCTTCTCATTGTCTTCTACTGGGCTGCCCACAAAAGCAATGATCCGCATCTTGTGGTTCTTGCCTTGTCTGTGTTTCAGAGCCAACTTGTGGGGAAAAAAAGAGGAATCCTAGTCTCAGGGACAACCCAGGGATCACTGCCTGCCCACTGAATCAACTCCCTGCCCAGAGAAGGAGACCATTCCTATGGTTTCTAGGAAAGGAGATCTCACTGGCCTTGCTTCTCCTTCTTCCTCCAAGTCCCAGATCTCTACAAGGTGTAAACCCTAACACCCAGGGCTCTGGGCACTGGGAAGGCTAGTATTTCTACTCCAAAGTCAGCCCCCACTTCCCACATTCCCTGAATCTTGGACTCTACCTCACCTCTTCCATTCTCAAGGCTAAATATCTCTAGATCACCTCCATTCTCCTGCTTGATTTGGGGAGTTGGAAGGAGATTATCCCAAGGAAAGAAAAACTGGTATGAAGGCCCTGTGGGACCAGAGTCAGAAAGGTCTGTCACACTTACATGGGCAACTCGAATGCCAATACAGAAGGTAATCTTGCCCTTGGGTTGAACTGTGTGGAGCTTGGACAAAATTCGGCCAGTGTCAGGGGTTAGCGTAGTAAGTACCTCACAGTCACTAGGAAGGGGACAGACAAGTTAAGTAAATCCAGGGCAGCATAAGACTCCTAACTGCTCCAATCACCTTTCCCTTTTGGGATTACTATAATTTATACATATTTTTCATTTGAGTATGTGTCCAATCTCTTCCACTTCCAGGTGCAGAGATTCTTTTCCCCCTTTTTATCCCCTACTATTGGACTCTCTACAGAGAACTTAATCAGCACAGACTCACTGAAAGGACCAAGGGAACCAGCTCAATGCAATCAATCCTCTTGGGGGCCCTATAGTCCACCCTATAGTTCTGTTTCAATTCTGTGCCCCCGCCCCATCCAAATCATCTTTTCCAAACCCATTTTTGAGATGACAATTAGTTTGAGGAAATGGTCAATTGTCAGTGGTCAATGCCAAGTGACTTCAATGATCTAAGTTGTTCTTAATTGCTTCTCAAATAGACTATATAACTTGGGTTTCATCTAGCCAGTTTATCTTATTATGTTTTGTCCAGGCTATTCAAGTGAATTGGAATTCTCTGCATTTACACACAGGAGTAGTGACAGTGTGCAACCCATTTGAACTGATTCATGGGAAAACAATGACACAGCCCACCAAGTCCAACCTCCGTACTTGGCCAGTGTGATGAGTCCCACGTTGTTCTCGGGGTTGCTTCGTGTCTTGGAGTGACATACTATGTTGACTGCATCCTGCTGGGCCTGTAGCCGTGTGGGCAGGAAATCCCCGTTCCGCATGTACTCACTGTTATCAACACTGTGGGATCAGGGCACAGGGTCGGGAATGAACAATGTTCCTGGGATGTCTGAATCTTAAGACATCACCCTTCTTACTTTCTGGGACCCTTCAATATCTCCTAAGCACGTGTGCACTATGACATACAGTTTGTACTAATCCAAATATTATTTTCTAAGTATTCTTAAGTCTTTGATTTGTTAATGGTCTATGTCTCCCATTGAACGGGAAGCTTCCCAGAGGCAGGCAAAATTTAAGAATATTTGCAAAACAGCATACATACCAATGCGAACAAGTAAGATACAAACCAGCTAAAGAAAAGAATATTAGTACAGCAAATCTATACGATGCTTTAAGGTTTAAAGAAGTCATTCTCATACCCCTCTGAACTAGATATAAATTTTATCCTTCCCACTTTACTGATGAGGAAACTGAGACTGACAGGTTATCTGACTCACTGATGGTCAAACCGCCAGTCTCTGGCACCCACTGTATGTGTGGCCTTGGACACCTCATGTAGTCTCTCTGGGCCTGAGTTTGTTCCTTTACAGAACACCTTTCAGCTCTAATCTTATGATCCTCAGCAATGTTATAACTGGGAACTGAACTTCACTCCAAGTGCAGTCCTATCACTGCTTCTCTATACTTGGTCACTTGGAGTTAGGTCAGCAGCTTTGATAAAAGATGGGACAGAAAGGCAGACAAATCAAGTTATGAAAATTAGGTTAGAAGGGTGTGAGTTTTCCAAGTTTCCCCTTATTCTCTCCCTTTTGATCCTCCGGGGCCACAGGTCAAGCACAGTGAGGGATACAAATGCTCTGGCCCAAGGTGAAACATGCACATGCATGTGGTCCACATCTGGTGATCTAAGCTAAGTGAAAGACGCTGCAGTAAGAGAATTCAAAATTCGTTTCTATTTGTCTTTGATGGAGGTGAGTCCAGGAGAAGTTCTAATGTTGCGGCTCATCTGACAGTAAAATGCTTCTACTAGCTCAGTACATACCAACTAATGGTGTGGGAAAGAGGCTGAGAAGCCTCAGAGGGAAAAGAAACAGAAGAAAGAAGGAACAGAGAAAGCAGTGAAGCCCAGGAGAGGGATTTATCTGAGTGATACCCAAGATGAAAAGAGGTAGGAGGGGTCTCACTGGAGAAAAGACATTTGAGTGGGCGAAGATATGATCACCATCTTCAAATACCGGAAGGGCCAACATGGGCAACCTCGGAAGATTTCTTGAAATTTTCCTTGAAATATTTAAACAAAGGTTAGATAACCAATTCTCAAGGATGTTCTTAGTAGGAAGATAGTGTTTAGGTTTAAGTTAGACTAGGTCTGTGGATATTAGAACCTTGTAGTGCATTATTCAGTTATTAGAAGGGTCTGCAAATGCAGGGACATACTTGCAAGTACAGCAAGTACACTCCTAACTCAAGATACAATTTTATTTAAAAAAAATATACACTGAATGTTAGGAGCACCATATTCCCAGATCTCACATCAAAAGAACAAGTCAGTCTAAAAACATGACAATTCTTTAAAATTAATTTTTATAAAACACTACTGGGTTGAATTCTGGCTAGATGTTAATTCTGTCAGAGAAGGCTGTGAAATACTTTTTCCTCCAACATACATTTACAAAAGTGGATTTTCTGCATTTGTTGCACTGAAATCTAAATATTGAAAGAAGGTATCTGTGGAATCAAATCTATAGCTTAAACTTTTTCAATTTTTCAATCAGCTTTCTCTGAGAACTAAAAAACAGTACCAGTCACCACATTAAATGCATCAGTATCGTAAAAAAGCAAATATACCTTCCGTAGTTGAATGTCTCACAAATATTATTATAACTTTTTAAATGTATGCAGATGCTATTAATACAATACAAATTAATTTGAAAGCTACTGAATTCCTAGTAGCATTTTGTCATTATGTGTTTTCTCAATCAGTGCATAATAGTAGTAAAATTAGTATCATGAGGTAGATTTCAAATTTTTTTTTAAATTTTAAAACCTGGGAACCATTAGAACTATATAAGCTAAGATCCATTCCAACTCTGAAATCCTGTGACTTGTTCTGCCTGGCCATAAAGAATAAAACTGGGGCAGCTAGATGGCACAGTGAGTGGAGCACCGGCCCTGGAGTCAGGAGGACCTGAGTTCAAATCCGGCCCCAGACACTTGACCCACGTACTAGCTGTGTGACCTTGGGCAAGTCACTTAACCCCAACTGCCCTGCCTTTCCCCCTCCAAAAAAAAAAAGTAACGCATAAAGGACAAAACTAGGAAATTGTGGAGGCTACTTTAGGTTTCATAGAAGGAAAACTTCCTAACAGTAAGAACTGTCCAAAAATAGTTCTTAACCTAACAGTAAGAACTGTCCAAAAATAGAATGGGCCATCTTGGTAGATAGTAAACTCTCCATCAATGGGGATGTCTAAGCAGAGAATGGATCCCTATCAGAGATGATATAAAGAAAATTACTGTTTAGGAATGAGCTGGAATACATGACCTCTGAGGTCCCCTTCCATTCAGAGATTCATAATTTCAGTGTTAAAATGAGCCAAATGTAATCCACAAAATAGTTAAATCACATTAAGATAATTAGGATCTCAGTGATCCAGATTAGCTATATCCTCACAAAAAATGTAAGGAGCTTTTTCTCTAGGTTCCGGGATTAATTTGAATACAAATTCCTTGAAAGGAGAAACAAAAACTTTGGGAACAATCCAAATGGTTACTAAGTATAAGGAAAATACTGGACTGTGAACAAAGTCAACACATGGAGATGGGATAGAAAAAATAAAGCCAAATGAGGCAAGGGGGATCAATCAAATAGTGAAGACAGAAACATTCCCCATCTTCAAGAAAGGAGAGGATAGGTTTAACCTTAAACAAAATTAGCTTGTAATCTCTTTTAGGTCAGGGGCTAGATTCTATTTTTAAAAATATTCCTACAGTTACACAGTAGAGAGTAAATATTCTGGACCAAATGACACCTCTCTCCTTTCATTTCTGCACCTACTAGAAATTTGTACCAGGGGAAGCCCTATAGAATCTCCAACTATGGATGCCTAAAACTAAGCTCATCATCTTTCCTCAAAATTCAACATACAAAGTTGAACTTCCCTAACCTTGAGTTACTTAGCCTCCAAGCCATCTTTGACTCTCCTGCCCCATCAGTCGCTGTCATGTTGGAATCCCTCTGCCAAACCATTCTAAGCCCACTGTCTTGTTGCTTCCAATGTTTATCTTCTCCAATAAATCCTAAACTGATACTACATTAATTCTCCTAAAAAGCTACCTTGCACTATCATTTTATTTTGGTCAAGAACTTTCAAACAAATGATTTCATATTACCTATAAGATAAAGTCCAAACTCCTTACTCTGGCAATCAAGACCTTCTGCAATCTGGCCCCTTCTTCACTTTTTACTACTTTTATCACTCCCAACAGCAACCTACCATACTCGTCAATTTGAACTACTTAATGTTCCCTGAACACAACACTAACCTTGGCACCTCTTTACTCACGCTAGGTCCTCCTTCTGCCCCAGGGCCTCCTCATCCTATAATTCAATTCAACAAACATTTATTAAGCGCATACTTTGTGCCAGGCGCTGTGCTAAGCATCAAGGATACAAAAGGAGGCAGAAAATAGTCCCTGCCTTCAAGGGGCTTACAATCTAACTGGAAAGACAATATACAAAGATATGTATACAAAGCAAGCTACATACAAGATAGATCGGAAAGAATTAACAGAGGGAAGGCGCTGAAATTCAGAGGGGTTTCCTGTAAAAAATGGGATTTTAGTTGGGACTTAAAGCAGGAGGGCAGCGCACTCCAGGTATGGGATACTGCCGGAGCGTCACAGGACCCAAGAATACCTGTTGGTGGGTGAGATGGGGAAGACTGGAAAGGTCGGAGGGGGCCAGGCTACGAGACCCGCCTTCTCCATCTCCGCCAAGTGACCCGTGCACAGTGCACAGATGGCATCAAAGCCGGGTCTGCTGCCTCTGCTCCACCCACCGCCGTAACTGCTTTTCGGCACTGGGCCGATGTTCCTGGGGGCCGACGTGCTTGGGGGAATGTTTCTGGTCTCCGCGGTCCTATGACAAGGCCCCCGGGGCAGGGCCGGCGTCTCTGGCCTCTGCGTGCACGGTCCCCCGCCAGCAGGAGCCCGGCTGCCGCCCGAGCGGGCGCTGAAGGGGGGAAGGGAAGCCCGGGGAAGGGGCCCAGGCTCGGCTGGGCGAGCAAGGGAGGCCGCGCTGGCAGCACCACGATGGGCCCTGGGCTCCAGGGCGGCCTCTCCCGCCCCCTCCAGCCTGCCCTCCCGGGCCCCGGGATGACTCAGGGAATCCGCTCGGGGCCGCTGCCGCCGAGGCAGCCGCGCGGCACAAGCCGCACTCCCTCGTTCCCGCTCCCGGGGGCGCCGGCGGCGGCTCCTCGCGCTCCCCGCCCGGACCCACTCCCTCCCGTCGCCCCGGACCCGGTCTCTTACCACACCATAGTGCTTTCCAACACCATCTTGCCTCCTTTCTCCCTCCCTGACCGGCTCGTCTGGACTACCCAACAATGCTTTATCCTATTGGCTTAACCCGGCTCTCCAATCCCAGGGCTCTATCGGGGTCCGGCGCATGCGTTACACAGTGGGAGCCGCGAGGTTCTCTGGGAGTTGTAGGCCAGGAGCGGGAGAGGGGGCAGAGCGAGGCACCGGGCTTAACCAGAAACCCGGAGAGGGGGGCATGGGCTCCTCCTCGCCCTGTCTTTGCTTGGGGCGCTGAGTTGGACGGTTCGGAAAGCGAAGGATGGGGACTGCACGTGGGATTTCGCTGCTAAAATTCCCTCTGCCAGTGCACAGAGACGTTAAATAACTTGGCCAGGGTCACACAATCAGCATGTGTCAGAGCCTGGACTGGAACCCAGGGCTCCGAAGCTGCCTTGTAGGTACCTAATCAAAAGCCCTACGGTCTGCTCTGCTTATACCAACTGGATGTGCTTCCTAGGGAAAAAAACGGAAAAAGAGGAGAGGATTGCGGCTGGGTGTAGACTTCTGTTAAAAAAAAAAAAGTACGTTTTTTCTATACCTTTTGTTTTTGTATCATAGTCATTTCTGGAAATGCCCTTCTCCCCGCTTCATAGTAAAACCTTCCTAAATATAGATGCAGTAAGCACTTCTTGATACAACCTTGTGCCCTAGAAATCCGCCACCTTTCCAAGCCTATACCTATATCTTTAAATAGGTGACTGGGTAATCTCCTTGGGATGCCCCGAATCACCCCCTGCCCCAACCCTGACCAAGCAATAGGTGGAACTGGTGCCAGGCTAAGGAAATGAAATGAGGGAGTCCCTCCCCTCCGCAGTGATGCAGGCAGATTCCAAATTCTTCACCCTCAAAGCCTGAAGGAGAAAGATAATTCTTCGCCCTCTTAAAGATTTTTTTCATATGGAATTTACGAATCAAGAATTAACTACAAAACCATCTTGATAAATGAGAGGAGTAGCTCTAGGTAAAGACAAAATATGAATTCAGTAGAGACAGATGCAAAACCTCTGACAAATACAAATGCACTACAACTCACGTTGATAGTTACATGTGTAGTTTAAAAAAAAAAGCAAACAAACCGAGAGATTATGATTGCTCCTAAGCTGTTAGCAAGTAACATTAATGAAAAAAATCTGAGAACAGGCAACTGTATTAAATGAACTGAAATGCATTAAAAAGGCAATGATAGGGGCAGCTAGGTGGCGCAGTGAGTAGAGCACTGGTCCTGGAGTCAGGAGGACCTGAGTTCAAACCCAGTCTCAGACACTTGACACACTTAACTAGCTGTGTGACCTTGGGCAAGTCACTTAACCCCAATCGCCCTGCCTTCCCCCCTAAAGTGTAAAAAAAAAAAAAAAAAAGGCAATGATATCTCCTCACTACGCTTTGCCTCGGTCAGATCCTAATTAGATCATGTGTCTAGTTTTTGCTATACTTTTAAAAGTCTAGGTAGGAACTGGGGATGATATAGAGTACCCAAAGGTTTCTGTGATCTCATCAATGGGTGTGGTCCTTCCAAGAAAGTAAATGGACGTTCAAGCCTACTGTGCTCTTTTCTCACCTGGCTGCCGTACTTCTGGATTTCTCGGACTTCATCACACCCCTGGAAACTCATTCTTGGGCTAATTTCGTCAGCCTTGGGACGCTATTTCGTCACTACCCTTTGTCTCTGGGATTGGAAAGTAGGGCTATCAACTCCAAACCTTCATTTAAGGAGAGTTCAGTCCAGATCTCTCATTTTGTACTTGGCTGCACTACTTTGGGACTCCTCTGCTTTTCCATCATGCCCCTCTACTACTTTCTTCTCTCACCTTTTTCAGCTTCCTCGTGTGTTTTGTCTTCCTCAATTAGATTATAAGTTCCTTGAGGGCAGTGACTTTCTTTTTTCATATTTGTAGCCCCAGCACTTAGTACAGTGCCTGCCTGGCATATAGGCACCTAATCTGATGTTTTCTGATTTCATGTACAAGAATGTCAAGATGGCTGTGATTTGGTTCTTCTAGTCTACTGGACAAGGACATCATCGTTTGTAGGCAGTCTAAAAACCTTGCGATCTGAAGCACCTTTGGCCCTGATTTTCTACCACTGTTGATATCACTGAAGTGGAAGGGGAAGTGACACAGGACTGAAGGTCATTTCGTATGTTGTGGAGACAGGCAGATGGCACAGTGGGCAAAGTGTTAGACTTGAAGCCTAAAAGACATGTTTTCTATTCTCCTGGAAACATTTACTAGCTATGTGACCCGGGCCAGATAGAATGAGGATAATAGTACTCATCAGTAACCTACTCCAGGGTTAGTCTGAGGATCAATGCAGCCTCTGAGGCTGAGATGTAACAAAGTATGGATCAATTCTCTGCTGCTTATGCTAATTTTGGCTTAACAATTAACACCAAGAAAACCCAGGTTCTCCACCAGGCAGCACCGCACCTTTCATATATGGAAGCAGCAAATGGAGACACACTGGATGCTGTGGAAAAGTTCACTTACCCTGGCGGTATACTATGTGCACACAGATGATGAGGTTGGTACACAACATTGCCAGAGCTAGCTCAATGTTTGGGGGGCTCTGAAGAAAAGTGTAGGAGAGGAGGTACTGGGCTGCCTACCAAACTGAAGGTTCATAGAACCCTTGTGCTGACCCATTGCTGTGTGCTTGTGAAACTTAGTGCTCTGCCAGCACCACGACAGGAAACTGAATCACTTGAATTGTCTTAAGAAGGTTCTGAAGATCAGCTGGCAAGATAAGATACTAGACATTAAGGTACTTTCTTGAGCTGAACTGCCAGGCATTCAAACTCTAGGCTGGCCACATTGTTCGAATGCCAAATGTTGTTTGTTCTAAAGAGGACCAATGTCATTAGGAGGGTGATGTCTTGACTTGCAAGTGAATTGGATTTAAGTGAGGCAGAGCTGTGCAAAGCCATCAGCTTCACTCTCCTCCAGAATCATTCAGAGCCCAGTGGCAAAACACAGGTCGGCTCTGGATACAGTGGGAGACCTTGGCCTTTTGAAGCTAAGGGCCTCCCCAGGTCTGTTTTATCTGAGACAACTCTCATTCAGTAAAGAGAAGGTAAGAATTGAGGCAAAAGATGGCCTAGTTTGCTTTCATAAAAATCAGTCTGGGAGAGTAAGACCCTCAGTTTCTGGCCAGGATAGAAATAATTTCTATTTACATTCACTCTGAGCCATCAAAAGCCAAACAATAAGCAAGTGAGGCTTAGGCTGGGACCTTCTATTGGCCAATCAGAGAGATCCAGTGCCAAATGTATATTTGATTAAAAGACTATCTTAAGAAAAACTCACACAAGGCAAGTGCTCAGATGGTGGTCAGAAGAAGCAATACAGGGACATTCTCAAGGTTTCTCTTAAGAACTTTGGAATTGAGTGACATGGAAGACACTGGCAAAGGATCACCCGGATGTTGTGCCCACATCAAAGAAGGCACTGTACTCTATGAGTGAAGCAGAATTGTAGTAGCTCAAAGGAATGTGAAGTGTGTAAATTTAGAGCCATCTCCTCCCTAAATGTGCACATGGACTATTTGTGTCCAACCTGTGATAGAACTTTCTGAGTTCATATTGGTCTGATCAGCTGCAGTCAGACACACTATACCTTGACTCTAACATAGTGATGTCATTTGGGTCCTCTTCCAGAATGAAGGACAACAATCAACCAACCAACCAACCTCACAGGGTTAGTCTGAGAATCAAATGAGAGAACATGTAAAGCAATATACAAAAATACTAGCTATCATTCATTTACTTTACTTATTTCTTTACTGTATAGCCATAGTTAAAAAAAATAATTATTGCCAAATGCCTCATGATAGTCTTATCCACTTTGTCCTTGGAATGCAATCTATTCCTAGGACAATATTTGAAATCTTTCTATTGTGGCAGAATTTGTCAGAGCTATTGATGGTCTTTGAGAACCTTCATGCCATGATGAAGCACCAGAGGACTTCATGGAGGTAGCATACCATTCTTTAGTCAAGGGCATATGACTAGCTCTCCTACTAGAATATTACTAATAGCTAGCATTCTGGGAGGAGGAAGAGAATAAGCATTTATATAATACCTACTATGTGCCAGGAACTATGCTAATTGAGTTTCAATGATCTGATACTTACAACAACCCTGAAAGGTAGGGGCTATTATCATCCACTTTAAAGTTGAGGAAAGTAAGGCAAAGAAAGGTTAAGTGACTTGCCCATAGGTAGTGTCAAGGCCAAATCTGAGCTCAGGGCTTCTTGACTCCAGGGCCAGGGGATCCACTGGCACTTTCCACTACATCACTTAGATGCCTCCATTTAAATAACGTTTTAAGGTTTGCAAAGAGTTTTAGCCATGTGTCATGTGATCATCAGAAAAAACCTGACACACCTGCTATTATCAGCCTCATTTTACAGATGAGCCTGAGAGGAACTGAGTGATTTGTCCTGGGCCACACAGCCTGAGGATTTGAACAGGGTCTTCCAGACTCCAAGTCCGGCACAATCCACTACCCCACCTAGTTTCTTCCCAAGGCTAAATCAGAGATGAATCAGTTAGACAAATGAAATGGCTAAATAAACTGTGACACATGGATGTAATTAAGGCCGGACTTTTTTTTTTTACTGTTTTCTCTTTTAGAAATGCTAAAGTAATCAAATGCCTTTGATTAAGCCATACTAGGTGCAAAGCCCCGGGCTCACACCCTTTGGCTGATCACTTGTGAACCCTTCCGGCCCTGAACAGGGTATAAAACCCCAAAGGTTAGCATTTTGTCTGGGCCTCTCACTCAGGAGGGGTGTTGATGTGGAGACTCTGGGCAGCCATTTTTAAGAGCCCCCTGGCTGTGAAGAAACCCAGATGTTTTGTTTGGGGACTCACTCATGGAAGGAGTGTAGAGACTCTGGGCAAGCTGTCTTACTGCCCCCCGGCTTTGTAACCCAGATAGATGTTGGTGCTTCTCTGGTAACTATGAATTGTGATTTGAATCAGACAAGGTCTGTCTGTTGACGTCTGTAATATATTTGTATTTGCTCTGAAGTTCAGTTTGCTGGCTTTTCCTCCTGAACTAAGTGAATTATATTTGTATGTTGGATTAAAGTGAGATTGTCAACCCCTTAAAATTACTTTCCTTGGTAAAGCAGATCAAAGAACCTGTGCTGGCAGCTCCTTGTTGCGTCTTACACCCCAATAGCAGCTGCTAGCCAAACTGTTGTTACATTACTACATCATTAAAAACGACAAATACAAAGAATTCAGAGAAGCATGGGAAGAGTTAGAAACTGACAGTGAAGTAAGGAAAACCAGGAAAATAATATGTACAAAGAGTGAAAAGGGACAGAAAATAAAAGCGAATGTTGTGCAATTATAATCACCAAACTTGACCCCAGAGGTTTTTTTTAAATTTTATTTTATTTTTTCAATTAATCATAGTCCACCTTCTATCCCTCTAACCACCATCCCCCTGAAAAAGACAGGGAGAAAAACCCCTTGTGACAAGCAAGTTTCCACAATAACATATCCAAAAATATGTGTCTCAATCCACACTCCAAGTCCACCACCTCCCTGTCAGGACATGGGAAGTATATTTCGCCAAGGGTCCACTGGGGATTGTGGCTGGTCATCGAATTGATCAGAGTTCTTAATTCCTTCAAAGTTGTTTGTTTTTACAATATTGTTGCTATGAATAGGATTTTTCTCTTTCTGAACAGTATTAATTGTTCTCTTTCTGCTCACTTCACTCAAGCGAAGGGTTGAGAAAACATACCTCCCTCCTCTTTGCAAGGGTGGAGTGACTGGCTGTGGAATATTGCATACATTGTCAGGAACTATTACTGTGTTGGTTGCTTTTGCAGAATAGCTTTCGTTTCTTCTTTCCTTTAAAATCTTTGTTACCAGGGATAATAGGCAGAAGAGGGGAAAGGATCAATTTAAAAAATGAAGGGGATGTAAAAACAGAAGAAAACAAACACCAATAAAAACAAGATTAAAATATAAAGAGATAGAAAATAAGTTTATAATAAAATAACTTGGAGAAATCTGAAGGGTGATTATTGTTTTCACTGGGAGTAAAAATCCAAAGTATAATGAAATACATACTACTTTGGGGTTTTAATGAGGATGAGAAGTTGTTTTATGTCCTTGAAAGATTGAAAAGGAAATGGATTTAAGTCAATTCAGGAGGAATTTTGGTTGGATATAAGAATTTAGATATAAAACACTGGAAAAATTGTAAAGCCTCCATCATAAAGGCAAGATGATCTTCCAAAGGCTTCCCACCCTTTTATGTTCATGATTTATATTAATTTTCCTAATTTTTACACATGCTAATCAGTCCCAAGATTTACATTTTAGGACATGGTCCTTTGTACAAACAGCACTGTGAATGACTGCCAAATAAACAGCAGTATTATTGCTGACCACTGGAGGGCTCCTCCAACAAAGGCAGAAACCCCCTAGAGTTGGCCAAACCCCATCTTAGCTGCCCATTCAGTGTAAGGAGCAGCATAACAAAAAGAACCCAAAGTCAAAGTAACTGAAGAGAGTAGTGCACTTCCTCAGCCTAAGGTTTTTAGAGTGAAAAATTGTTCTTAGCTAATCAGAGGGGCTGAGGCCAGGTTTTTTTCCCTTATCCGGTCTCACAAGTCATCTTTGGCTGGAGGTAATGTGAAGAATAGAGGTTTCGAGCTGTTGAGAACTCATTCTTCATCCATAAAAAGAGGGAAACTAAAGTATAAAGACAGGATTTACCTAGGGTCACACAGGTGGTAAGTGGCAGAGCTGGAGAGTCTAACCCAAGTCCTCCAACCCCAAATTTAGTGGCCTTGCCACCGCACCAAGAGAAACAAGTGACTTTATATGACACCTCAATTTAAGATGAAGAAACTAAAGCTTGAGGAGCTAAGTGACTTGTCCAGGAACACATGCCTAGTAAGTGTCTGAGGTACCCTCCATCTGCCAGTGAGTGGCCCCTCCTCCATATTCTTCTGGAATCTGTTCCTTCATTTCCATTACCAATGCTACCACCACTTTGGGCCCTGATCACTTCTCACCTGAATTTTACAGGAGCACCCTCCTGAGAAGGAGTAAATGGTAGTGGGGAGAACAATGGACTCAGGAGTTGGGAACCCTGGTTTTGAAACCTTCCCTGCCACTGGATGTGAGGCTATGGGGCAAATGACTTAACATCTTAAGGGTGTCAGTTTCCAATATTTAAAATGAAGAAAATACACCAATCACTTAATTCATGGGGTTGTAAGCAAAGTCCTTAGCAAACCTTAAATCACTGAATGAAGGTATCCTGGACTGTTATCTCCCACTCTGGGCCTTATAGTACACTGAAAGAAGATTAAACATTCTCAGGTGTGATTCTGGACATCTCTTTCCCTTCTCAAAAGCCTTCCATCGTCTACAGGATAAAGTCCAAACTTCTCAGCTCGGCATTAAAGCCCATAATAATCTGGCCTACTTTTCCAAACTGTCCGATCAGCCTCTTGTGTGTCACATTTATTGTTCCCTCTGATCATCTATTCTCAGGGTACCCCTTCATCTTCAAACCCTGCTTGTCCATCAAGGCCCAGTTCCCATTTGCCTCTGCCATAAAATTTCCCTAAACCAGACACTTTACCTTTCTTTCAACTCCTAAAAAGCATTTTTTTAATCAACAGTGGTGTCTAAAAGTGCATAACAGTGACATGTGAGCACTTAAAACCTGCCTTCTATCATTGAAATGTTCATTTTTGCCTATGTTTTGCTTCCCCATTAGATTGTAAAATCCTCAAAGTCATGTATACTATGCACACATAAGGTGTCTTCCCCTCCCAGACTGACTCTTTTGCCTCAATTCTCACCTATCCTTTGGGCCATCTCCAGTTGTTCTGAACTATATCTTGCTACTGGGATCCAGATGGCTCTGGAGGAGAAAGAGAGGCTAGTGATTTTGCACAGTTCTTCCTCACTTAAATCCAATTCACTTGCAAGTCATGGCATCATCTTCCTGATGTCATGGACCTCTTTGAGAACGAAGGACAAACAACCTGTGAATAGCATGAGCTGCCCCACAGGGGACCCAAATGGCCAATTCCAGTTGGGCAATGCAGCTCCTTCCTTCCTTCCCTCTCCCTCTGTCCACATAGGGTATCATACCTTTAACTGTGGGGTGCTCTGGCCAAAGGAATGTAAATTTTGACTGCTGAAACCTCACAATATATCTGGGGGTTTACAAGCTAGATTTCTTTCTTAAGGACCATGCCTTAAATCCAAATCACTCTAGCTCTCCTAGCTTGGCCAACAATAGGTCCCAGCCCAAGCCCACAGGGTCCCTGAATGCTCTGAGTGACTGTAAACAGCAATTGTTTTTGTTTTGGCCAGAAACCATCTCAGATTTTTATTTCTTTTTTACTTGGTAAAAGAGGCCATTCTTTGCCTCATTCTTACCTACCCTTAATCAGCGAATGGGCACTGCATCGATCAAACTGAGACCTGGGAAAGACCTTAGCCTTAAAAGGCCATGGTCTCCCACTGCATCCAGGGCCATCTCCAGTTGTCCTGATATGTATCTGGCCACCGGACCCAGATGGCTCTGGAGGAGAAAGTGAGGCTGATGACTCTGCACAGCCCTCATTCACTTAAATCTAATTCACTTGCAAGTCATGGCATCACCTTCTTGATGTCATGGTTCTCTTCAAGAAGGAAGGACGGACAAACAATTAGGTGTTCACTATTTGTTCAAGGGTGCTGTAGAAAAGAAAGTGGTGGCTTTCAACCTGGCTCATTCAATCCCTAGGATGGGTTAGAAGGAACTCACCTTTTCCCTTTTACTCTACCTGTCCCATTCTAAACAGGTAGTGAGAGCTCAGGTTCAGCACAGCAGAGGAGGATGCTTTGGGCACCTTGGAAAGGAAAATTGGGTCGAGGAGAAAGGAAGCTGTTCAGGGCAGGAAGCCTTAGAGGAGGCCAGGCAGCATTGCAACGTTTGAAACCCAAGCATTAATGGGGTAAACTTTCCTCCCTCCATCCATCCATCCCACATACCTGTGTCCTGACATAAAATGGGGCATGGAATACAAGATTATACTGCAGCTTCTACCCTAAGTTTAGAAATGAGCTAACACCAGGAAAACGGGACGTGGGTAGGGCAGGTTGAGTCTCAGAGCAACAGAAGGAAGGCAACAGTTTGGGGTCACCTGAATAAAGTGTGTGGAAGGGAGAGTGGTAAAAGAGAACCAGAAAGGAAAAAGACAAAAAGCTTTTTAAAAGGGGTTAAAATAACTGATAAAAGTTTTAATACATTAAAACCACGTACTCATCATTTTATAATGCATTTGCCATTTCTGAACAATACAAAGTAGAGGCAGATAGCGACGCTTCATAGAAATGCTGAGGCCCCTTCCCTTCTAATTCCCCCTGCCATACAGAGGCCCAGCCCTCCCTCCAATATCCTGTTTCCCTCCCACCCCCTAGAGATTAACTCTGCCCTGAATAAAACACTTAAATACTTCATAAATAGTAAATCATGAAAAAAATAGCAAGAATTCTGTTTCCTTCTTATTTAAAAAATGGCAGCAAAGACAGAAGGCCAGAAACTGGCTTCAGGTGGGGGTTGGGGTGTCTAATATAGACAGTTACTTGGGTACAGACTAACCTGATAGGGGGAAAGGAGGGGAAAAGGGGAATGGGGATTCAACAATCTGCCTGAGATTCCAGCCCCCATTATCCCCACAAGACCAGAGTGGTGAGGTGGAGACCTTTGATCCTTGTCACTGGGGAATAGAGGTCTACAGTACCTTTTCCCCAATCTCTCTTCTCTTGAGGATGCAGGGATGATGACTCAAGAAGAGATTTGAGAGACGCTACATTCTTCCGTCTCATCAGCGAGGACTGCCTGTTACATACACAAAGCTGTCCACCCTCCCGACCCAGTTCCCCAGACAGCAGGACGCTGTTGTAACAGACAAGAAAGAGCAAGGAGGGGAAATCCTTTGAAGAAGGATACAAGATTCACTTGATAAGTCTTTATATTCAGGAAAACAACCAGAAAATATTTCAAATTGCAGAGAGTAATAATCAGTGTGGCCTGACAGTCAGCAGGGATCCTGGTCACATCTCTGACCATTTATCCCAAGGCCACTCCAAAGTAAGTATTTTGTTTAGCCATGTGTAGACTCTTATCTCAGATTCTTAAGACAGGAGAAACTCATAATGTGCTCCAAGAAGAGGATGCAAAGAGGATTCTCCTGGAGTCATAGTCGTCACTGTCCTGTGCTTTACCAGCCTTTCTCCTCTTTATGGAGAGCCTGCAATCCTTCCCCCCCGACGTGTCATTGCTCGAGGCCTCTGAGGTGGCCAGGGTCCAACTTCTTGTTCTGAAATTGGCTTGAAATCTTTTTTTAAAAAAGAAAAGGGGGGGGGGAGTGTGAGGAGCTTCTGAAAAGCCAAGGAGGGGGTAGGAACACCCCTACTTCCCAAAAAACTTTTACCAAAGTTATAGAGAACCTCCCCTCCTGAAGCCAAGGAGAGAGCCGAGGTGGGGGTTGTCAGCCAGCCTGCTGCAAAGGAACAGAGTCCAGTTGCTAAAAAAGAGGTGAGGAAGGCTGAAGAGAACCACATGGTCCACCAGCCCTACTTTCAGTTTTGGAGAGGGTACAGTCCTAAAGTCAACTTTGGAAGCTGAGCTGGGAAGTGCAGAATGGGGGCCACCCAACTTGGGGTCCAGGATGCTCTCCACACAATGACACTGCCCGGACTGCCTAAGGCACTAATTAATGCCCATCCTGGGGGTGGGGGAAGAGGCTCCTCTTGGGGAGAGGGTTCTCCCAGACTCTACTATTCTCCTTTTCAATAGCCAGGAAAGGGGGAGCTCAGCAGCGCTGGGATTGGGGCTGACACCTTGGGACCACAATGATGGAAGAATCTAATTCCAAGTGCCAGGTCCTCTGTTGGGTTTTTTCTCACTGGGGAGGGAAAGAAAAAATGAGTAAAATTGTGGGGAAGGAAAAAAGAGTAGAAGAGAATCATAGCTTCGGAATAATTAAAGTTCATTTCAGCCTGGGCAGCAGAAACAAAGGCTCTCCACCCAATTTGGGCCATATCACTGAATCACAAAGGGGGAAGGGATTATGGCAATTAACAGTACGACCAGCCCCTCCCCACCTTGATAATAATTGTCTTGTGCCTTAGGACACCAACCTCCCCAAATCCCAGTCACTCACACAGCTGAATTCTGACTCTACGGCGTCAATTCTTTCTGAAGGAGGTGAACTGTGGGAGGAAAAGTGTTAGGGAAGAAAAGTCAGATGGGGCAAGGCGGTGTCCCTGCTCAGGCCTCATTATCTTTCCTCCTCACTGCCCTGCTCCCCCTACCCCTCAAAGGTATTTCAATGTTACCGCTTCTGAGCATCAGGTGGAAGAGGTTAAGGAAAAGCTAAGTTAGGGACTGTTATTTTCCTCAAACTAGCCAACTAAAACCTATTTCCTAGCTCCCTCCTGTGGTCCTCCGCTCCCTCAATGGTAACATGAATTGTACCAGCATCCTCACTCTGGACCCTCGCACAAAGGCCGACAACACTATTCCTCAGTACTGTCAAAAAGTGGTTTGGCAGGGGCAGGAAGGGGTCTCACTCTGAAGATTACTGGATGAAAAAAGGTTTGGAGAGTGGAGCTAGGGGACTCAGCTTTGAGATTAGAGCAGTCAGGGAGAGGACTAGGCAGTAACGGGACTCCGCCCAAAGCCGAGGCCCAGTCCCAGGGTAGGGGTTCGACCCTCCCCTCACCGATCAAGGCTGAGGTTTCTCGCCCTTCTCAGGATCTCTGAGCTTGAGCCCACAGGAAGGTGAACCTGCACACCCATGAACCTAAGTGGAGAGCAGAGGACAGATCATGACCTCTGAGCATCACAAGAGGTCACAAACTGCCTTTCCAGAAGAGTACAGAGAGCTGCAGAAAGGGATGACTTTTGGAAGAGGGGCCAAGGAACAAACCTGTTAGCGGGCGTGTTGAATTTCTCACTGCCTGGAGAGGTAGAAAGGGTGGTGGCAGCAGAGTCACTATTGGTCTCATCTACTGGTGGAGTACGGGGGAGTAAATCAGGGCGGCGAAAGTAGATGCCTAGAAGATGAAAGATGAAATAAGAACCAGTGAGGAAGGAGAAGAGGAAAACTCCACAGGAATTCAGCATCCCACTGAGTCAGCAAAAGGAGTCCAGGATGTGGTAGAGGCTCACAGGCATCCCCATCGGAAAGGTGCTGGGGAAGCAAGGGGAGGAGGCTCCTGCTGGCCCATGGCCCCACTCATGGTGCTCACCTGGCTCCACTTCCACCTGGGCTGTCATTTCTGCCTTGTTATCTCCAGAGACGGGGACTGTCAGCGGGGGAGGGGAGAGAGAGTTTCCACTTGGGCCCATGCGACGAAGGGATGAACTCATTCGACTCTTTTTGGAAGGAGAGAGCTTCACTTCAAAAGGGAGAGAGAGACTGGCTTAGTACTCAACACAGAAATCAGCACTGTGAAAAAATGTATAAAGTGTCTGACTTCCCTTCCCCCACCTTCCCATCCTTCTGAAAAGGGGAGAGCGAGCTTAACTTGTACAGCAATACATCAGTAGTCAGTTCCACTGGGGAAGAAAATGGGGTGACAAAAGGTAAGGGAGATGCAGCTTCTCCTAAACCCTAAATGGGTTTAATACTGCCCACCCCCTGACTGTCCTTCCCTCCAAATTCCCCTTATTCAAGAAGGCTTAAAAATGATTACCCTTTCAGCCCTGTAAATTGTCAATGAGTATTACTTGCGTTTTTTAGTATATTGTCTTAAGAGTTCTATTAAGGCTTTTTATTTGTATATGTTCTTTCCAACTTACATCCCTCTCGAAAGAAGAGGCTATCTTTGATTTCTTTTGCACCATCCCAGACAACTTTGTTCCATAAACAGTAATTAAGCAAAGACCTGATTATTTGGTAGAGTTCCATAAAATTCCTAGGTCCCTGAGGCCCTACTGAAGGAATTTTGGTGGACTTAGTAGTGAGAGGGGAAGCAGAAGCATGGAAAGGGCCTA
Organism: Trichosurus vulpecula; assembly: GCF_011100635.1. Taxonomy (NCBI): domain Eukaryota; kingdom Metazoa; phylum Chordata; class Mammalia; order Diprotodontia; family Phalangeridae; genus Trichosurus; species Trichosurus vulpecula. Next base: position 45,166,690 of record NC_050579.1, read on the forward strand.
AAGCAACACAGAGGCCAGGATGAACTAGTCTATCTTTGGTGCTGAGAGGGAAAAATAGAAGAGTCCCTGGTGAGATGATAGAGACTACAGTGAGTTTATGTCATAGTAATCACTGTGAGCATGGCCTGGGACAGGAGACAAAGAAACCCTCCTTGCATGCCTCCCACCCCCACCCCAAGATAGGAAATGTATGTTATCGTTCCATATCTAGTTGGTTGTCTGACCCACGGCTGGCACGGTTGCCACATTCTGAAGCTGCACTCTGTAATTCCCCCAGCCCTTCCAAATACCCTTCACCTCAGTAGCACAATGTGTAGGGATAGTGACGGCGTTGGGTCATCCGGGAAGAACCACTTACAGGGGATTTTCTTGAATACTGTATGGCACATGAATCGATGGAACCGCTCAGCATAGAAACCTGGCCTATGCACTGACACTGTGTCCTGTGGAGAAGAACAAGTTTGGGAAATAAGACTCTGAGAAAGAGGACCCCCTGCCCAGTTCTAAATGCCATGTGCCCCTGGGCCAAGGACCTATAGAGGGCAGAAGAGAGAACAGGGAGAGAGCCTAGACTAGTGATTTCAATAATAAAGGGAATTTCTCGATCAACACAGGTGGTAACCTTCTCTGAAACAGTCAGACAGAGGTGCCTGGAGCACTGAGAAATTAAGTGACCTGCCCAGCTCCAAAGGTCAGCATGTCACAGGACCACAGGGTCATAAATTCAGAACTGGGAAGTTTCAGAGTCAGTGAGTCCAATCTCTTCTTTTTACAGACAAGGAAACAGATCCAGAGGGGCTAAGTGACATAGCCAGTATATTTCAGACTCAAACCCAGGGCTTCTCAAACTCAAAGTCAACTCTACTCATTTCATTATAAAGAAAACTGAGCAGGGAAATGCAGGACAAAGGGGTGAAGAAGCAGGTAAAAACAACCCACTTACCCCATCATGGACCAGAGCTTTCCACGAATGTTCCAGCTTCTTCATGAACCTGTGAAAGAGTTATTAGTGCAAAGACATCTTGAGAGTCATGGATGCATTAAAAAAAATTATGATTTGTTTTGGGGGGGGTGGTAAATGGTGGCTAAGAGGACAAAGCCATCCGAACTCTCAATTCTCCGAAGAATTGAACAATTCAACTGGACAACTGCAAATGGGCAATGGGCTGGGGCCAGAATGACATGGATGGAGAAGAGCAGGCTGGATAGTCTTTCAGTAACTACAAAGCTCTTTTAACAACACCAAACTTCCCCCAGAAACAAAAGCCCATCGTTTTAACACTAATATTTTGCTGGTGGCATTGTATGGCTGCAATTCACAGAAAACTATACAGTCTCCAAAGAATTAAAAAGCAGAGGACCATGGAGATTACACACAGGTTGCTACACAAAACAAATAAGAAACTACAACAGGAACTTCAGTAAAGATGTCATCAAATAAATATATGATCAAAAAAATGGATGGGCTGGGGATTTCTCTCCATGGACTTCCTGTGTCCATTGCTACGATGAGAGAAAGTAATGATGGCACCAAGTGTGTTGGGTAGAAGCTCTGTGGCAAACATGTGTCAGCCAGGATGGGAAGTTATGGATGAACTGCAATCTGCATTGCTGGAGGGAACACCCACACGAGTGTTCTAGATATCTATTTGAGAATGTAAAAAAAGGGCAAAATCTATGTGAGGAATGAGGTGGTTATCTCGACCAAGGTAACTGTGTAGATCAGATTCTGGTTTGTTGTGGTGGCAAGGGGGATCTAAAGACAGGTGATCCTTTCTTCATGAAAAAAATCAACAAATACTGAATACTTGTTATGTAGCTGTTCAGCATTCTCAAAAGCAAGAGCCTCCCAGGGGAAAAGGGAGAGAGGAACTCTGGGCTGCAGCAGATGCTCCTCACCTCTGTTCAGTGGGGCTAGAAGCTAGGGCTCTTAGCCCAATTATAGAAACTCCCTTGTTTTTCCCTACTGGGAAAGTGAGAAAGGAAGAGAAGTTAACTTCCAGCTACAGCCTGCAGTGAAGTGTGACTCACACCATGTAAAGCAGTAGCAGACAGATGGTCTTGGGGCTGACTTAGCTTTCTACCAGAAGGCATGTGTGAATTGGGGGAGGAAATGAAGCCTCTCATCTGAAATCTTGCATAACAAGCAGATGTCTTGAAATCTATGATTCTTAATCAGGAGCTACCTTGGAGGCAAGGCTAACTTATCTGACTGGAAGGGGGATATTTAACCCTATACACCCATCCCTTCTCAGCTCCCAAACCTAGGATCCATTTTTGTGCCCAAGAGATTCTTACCTATAAGACTGTAGAATGTCAATGATACCGATATAGAGCAGCAGTCGATCCCCTTTATTGTTTCGGGCAGGAATGCCACCCATCCTGGGACAAATGCAGTGAGGGAGAAGAATGAAGAAACCACAGAGCTATAAGAGCATGCTGCCTCCCATCCCTACACCAAATCCAGGCATGGACTTGAGGTCACCAAAGCACAAACTATACTTAATTACCAAGGATTGGAGAATCATGAAATCCTCTCCCTTCAAAAACATGGCAGGCATGTTCCTCCCAACCCTGCCTTTCAGGAAACCTTCTTTAATGAGCCCCACTGGACAATGACAAACCTTATCCCACAGATATCACAATCTATACTAGATCTTTACCCATATTATAACATTTTTCTTAGGAGTCGTGCTATAGGACAACCTCACTGAATAGTATTCCAATAACTAGATTTTCTTGGATGGTCGCCAAGATGGTCGCGTTCTAAACTGAATTCCAATCAACAGTGCTCTGCCTTCCACTCAATTTCCCAGGACCCATCATATACTCACTGGTCCTCTGTTTCCATGGTGCCACCCCGTCGGGCCTCCCCCTGGATGGATTCCATTGCTGTGGAATAGAGAGCCTTCTGTGGGGCTGGTTTTCGAGTGTCATTCCCAGAACCCATTTCAGTGGGCAGCCGCTCTCGCTGTGCATGCTCCATGTTGTGAATCGCCACCAGCAGACTATAGTCCATGATTTTGAAGCTTTGTAGCACCTAGGTACAAGGAAGATACTTTGACTATAGGCTTTGTGAGACACATGAAATCCAAATTGGAAAAAAAGAAATGAAAATTCCAGCATGAGGATGAGGATTATTAGGGCCTAACACCTCCCCGCCACCCCTGGCAGAGTTTGGACAGGTTCTCTTAGAGTTATTCTATTAGCAAATGGTTCTCAAAAGAATTGCAACCTATCACAAATAATTTTTACAAATCAAAATCAAAACAACTCTGTTTCACCTCCTGGTTAGCAAACTGACAAAGATGATAACAGTCTATGCTGGAGGGATTACAGAAAGACAGGCACACTAGTACAGTGCTGAAGAAGCTGTGATTTGGTGTAACCATTATGGAAAACAAAGAACTAGAAACAATGGAAATAGCTAAATAAATTGTGGAATGTTACCATAACGCAATACCACTGTGCTGTAAGAAATCACAATTATGAAGAATTCAGAGAAGCATGGGAAGACTTAAAAGAACTGATGCAAAGGCAAGTAAGCAAAGCCAGGAAAACAACATACATAATGACAACACTGTAAGTGGAAAGAATAACAAAATTAAGCTAAATGCCGTGTGATTATGACCACCAACCTTGGCCCTAAAGGAAACAAAAAAATGAACTTTTCCTTGGCAAAAGAAGGCATGGGACTCTGCCTATTACTATCAGACTTGGTTGATATGTGTATCAATTTTCCCAAAGTGCCTTTTTTTCCCCTTTTTTTTTGTTTTTTGTCTTTTGGGCAGGGCAGCTGGGGTTAAGTGCCCAAGGTCACACAGCTAGTATATGTGTCAAGTGTCTGAGGCTGGATTTGAACTCAAGTCCTCCTGACTCCAGGGCTGGTGCTCTACTCACTGCACCACCCAGCTGCCCCATCCTCTGTCTTTCTTAACCCCTGGTTACAAGGGCAAGCTCACCAGACAGGAAAAGGATGAAGAATAAATTTGGAAATGAAGGTAATGTAAAAACAAAAGATACCAATAGCAAATTAAAGCTCAAAGACAAAAAGCTGTTTTCTCCTTCTTTCCCAACATAAAAAGATGGGGTTCCTATGACTCTAACAAAGGTCTTATGGGGAAGGGGACCCTCCCCCTTTCACCCTCCTTTTGGCCTAATCCAGGCTCACAAGTTTCACTTGGTTATACCTTGCTGAGTTCTCTAGAGAACAGCAGATTATCTTTCCCTAAATCTTCCATTCCTTCAGGGGTCCCTCAGCCCATTCTTCCCATTTTTCTCCCAAGTCTTCCTTGTAAGCTTTCACCTCCCCCTGCTTTTGCCCCTCCTTTCTCTCTGCACTTTATAAAATAATACCAGATTCTTGTGAATCCACTGCCAGGTGGTAGTGAGAGAAACAGGAGTTAAGCATCGTGATGAAGAGGTTACTCTACCTACAAACTTCACAGGGCTGGGCTCACTGTGATACTTGGTGTCAGTGGGAAGTCTGCTGACTTTTTTTTGAGGGAAGGGACATTTAAAGAATATCATCCTACCTTGTTTGCCACAAGGTCAAGACTGAGGCTTGATCCTGATGTTCCTTTTGCAGGGGAGAGGGGGCACTCACCAAGCAATCTCGCTGCAGAGTCTTGCACAGGGCATTATACATGTCAGCATCCAAGAAGAGGCCATCTGGCATATCTTGCAAAAAGTCCAGATCTTTGAAGGTGGGGAACACTTTTTCTCGCTCTTTCTGCGAAGCCCGTCGTTTGTAAGTTGAACCCTTGAGGTCATACTTGACATGCATTTTGACTGAGCGTGGAAGTAGGTTGTTCATCACCACAATTCGAATGTTCTTGCCACCTGCCTGTACACAGTACAGCCCGTAGAATTTGGGTAACAGAGTCCGTGGATTCTGATTCAGGTTCTGAGGGGGCAGAGACAAGAAGAGATGAAGGGGGAGTATGTTAAAGGGGAAGATGACTTTCACTGAAGCTCCAGGATAAGTGACACCATCATCTTGATCTCCACTGCTTTCTTGCCTTAAGAGTGCTGGTATTTACTTCCCAAGGCACATCTTTGGGGTCTGTCAGCCTGGGATTTTCAAGTTACTCCTAGCTGCCTCAATCCTCCATGGCATTCATTTCAATTCTTCATGGAAATCACTATACCAAAAGGAGCTGTGGATACAGTGACCCATGCAATAATAGTAATGTAGAGTCAGAACACAGAAAGAGTGAGGAAATATTTATCTGGAGTTGCTGAGATAAGGATGAGATCATCCTGTAACAAAGGAAATTTCCTGGGGACAAATGGAGGGAAGAGGGACTAGGAGGCCTTCCTGATCATTCCTCAAGCCTGGGAATGTATACACAAAGTGGGCAAAGGCAGCAGAAGTAAGTTAAAGAAACTGAACATGAGCAGGTGGCTTGGCTTTGGGCTTCTTAAAGACCTTAAACCCAACAGCATCACCCACCCTGGGCCTCAGGGTAGGCCAGACACAGGAAACTAAGACCAAGGTGAGGCAGGAAAGGAAGGGACAAAACATGCCAAAACAAAGCTCTTGGGAAGGAAGTGTCAAAGCTGTTTTTCCGTACTCCCTGGCGCCACGGCCTGGGAGTAGATGGAAGGGAACTGTAACCCAGATCTCTTACCATGTAGTATCCTGGCAGCAGCTTCTGTAAAAACTCGGCCTCTTTGTGCTGGACAGTCTTGATGATGAATTCGTCATCACTGGACACGTAGAAGATGGAGCCACTGGCTCCAGAGTTGCAGAGCTCAATCAGCGGCTCACTACAAAGGGAATACTGGGATCCAGAAAGAAAGGGAAAACTGTTTCAGAAACACCAGGACCTGGCAAACCTAGGAATGAAACTGTGGGCTAAAGGAGAACTAGGAACAAAGGCATCCCAGAAGCTTACCAGGTAGTCATCAGGCCGTATTCCAAATAACTCTCGGAAGTATCGGAAAGCAACAGGGGCATAAGTCTTAAAACGGAAGTCATTATAATGATGGCCAGGGGTCAGGTTGCTCCCTTCACTGTACAGGATAAGTAGAAACAGTCAAGATGTGCAAAAACTGGTAAGGAAGCCTGAGGAAGTCCCTCAGTGCCCCCCAGAGTCTCACCAAGATCACCCTCCCAGAGGGATAATCAAGGTTTTGACTGAGTCACTTAGTAAGTCAGGGGCTGAATATGGTGATTAAGGCATGGGCTGAGGGAGTGCTCACATTACTCCCATACTCAACTCATTAAAAAAAAAAAAAGCAGCAGCTGCTTTAATTTTCAGCTCATTAAGCATGTAAAACTAATTCTCTGTGGCAGCTGAGGACAAGAAGATCTGCAGTGGCAAGTCAGACCCATGATCCCTTTATTGGGCCTGGGAAGACACCTGACCTTTTAACCTCTTCCAAATGTGTTGCTCAGAAGGAAGATCACATAAACTTCTAAAATAAGGAGTTTAAACCAGAGTGTGTAGGACTACCAGCAATAGAGACTCTGGCCACAGTGCTGGGTGCTGGGAGTGGGTACCACACCAGGCCATCCTTTTCCTACCCTAAAAGTGCAGCAAGTGCCAATAACTTGCTATTCTGTTCTGGCTGAACCCCACTGTCCCAGTCAAGGGTCACCATTGAGGGTACTTAACTTCTAAAGGCCAGTGACAGGATGTAGACTAGACTCAAATAGCTGATATGGTCTTTCTTTGTGTGTCCTACTGAGCTGTTCAACCTTCCAAAAGCATTAAGTGCAAAGCATTGTGCTCATCACCAGGGTTACACAAGAGACAAAAACCAAACAGCCCCTGACCTCAAGGAGCTTACTTTCTACTAGAGGCATATAATGTACACAATTAAGTAAATTACAAAATAATAAGGCTAATTTTTTGTGTGTGTGGTGGTTATCTTTTGGGGGGGTGGGGGAGAAATCAGGAAATGCCACATCCAATCTCCTCGAGGAACCGAGGAACCTCTAAATCTCATTTTGTGCATTAGCAGAAAGGGACCAGATCTGTTCCCCTAAATGTCAGGTTGTCTCACCTGGGGAAGAAGATACTCTCCACTACATAGAAGTCTTGCATGAGGACATCACGCTCCGGTTTGGTGCTAAGACTGCCAACGGTATGGGTAATGCCCAGCTGAATGGCACCTTTCAGGGCTGATGAGGTTGTCTAGGGAAAAGAAAAAGTTGAATAAATTCAAGTTATTAAATCTGACACACACTATGAAAGTTCAGATTCAGGGTGCTGGAGGCAAGAAATGAAAGCAGAGCTTCTCAGTAATAGGTGCAAACAAATACATACTCCCCACGTACTCCTGGGCTTACTGCTACACCAGGGCCTGCTAATGCCTAGAGGGAGCAGAACATTCTGCTAAACAGAATAGCAAGAGGTGGGTCTCCAGGCAGGGTGCTCCCTTCCAAATGAGTTCACTACACTGCCAGACACACTTTCTTTAGGGCTCATTATTCTGTCTCTTCCTCACTCTTAGACTTCAATCTTAGGAACCCTGGAGCTGGGAACCCTGGAGGAGAACAACAGATACACACCTTTCTCCCCGAAAAGCACTTTATACCCCTGATGGTCACTTTGTGGGTGCCTGGCTGACTATGGAGATATTACAGTATTGTGCAGCAGGGCCTGACTAGGATCCCCAAAAGACTAGAAATTCTTAGTTGGAGGTGAAAGGAACATAAAAGATGCAAATCACTTCATAAAGAAAAAGGAATGGCTTAATAAACTCATCTTCCCCAACATGATAGAAATTCTTAATCCAGGAAGCAAAGGCCCCCTCTCACCCTAATTCAGGATCCTAATTCCACAAGAATTTGTACCACGAGATCCAGAGCCTAATACAAGGGGAAGGCATTTCTCTAATGAACTATGGAATAATTTGCCTCTTTGCATCTTGTTTTAGAGAAAAAGAGGCAGAAACAGGGGCCTAAGCCATTCTGAACACTGCCTACTAAAAAATGAAAAATAAACATTGCCTACTGTCGTAGCATTAGGAGAGTTTCGTCTATAAAATGAAAGAGTTGGACAAGGGTTCTTAATCTGGAATCCATGAACTTGTTTTTTTTGAGTACTTTGATGACTGTATTTCAATATAATTAGTTTCCTTTGTAATCCTACATATTTTATTTTGAGCATTTAAAAACATTATTCTGAAGTATGTATAGGCTTCACTAGAATGCTAAAGGAGTCCATGTCACAAAAAAATTAACTCCTGGACTAAATAATTGTACAGATCCCTTTCAGCTTTAAAGTTCTAAGATATTATAGACTTTAGAGAAAGTAAACTACAGCTTACCCAGGGCTGGAAGAGAGATTACAAACTACCAAATACAAAAAAGCTGGGAATAAAATGAAGCAATTTTTTCTCTCTCCCTCTATACCAATTCACTTGGTGATCTCATCAGGTCCTATGGATTCAATTATCCCTGGCTTCTTTCAAATCCCAGCTAAAATTTCACCTTATAAAGGAAGTTTTTTACAATCTGACTTAATGCTGGTACCTTCCTTATGTCAATTATCTTTGATCTATCCTGTGTAGGTTTTCTACCCCATTAGACTCCTAAAGAGCAGGGACTGCTTTTTGCCTTTCTTTATGTGCCTAGCACTTAGCACAGTGCCTGGCAAGTAGGAGGCACCAAATAAATGTCTGTTGATTTGTCTTAATTCTGTTTCAAGAATTGGCTCTGTGAAAACCTTACTGCAAAAGCCAAAGAGATAAGTGTATGTCACTATATTGAAGTGCTGATTTAGGATAATGCCACTAAGACAAAGAGCCAATATGACCAGAAGGCAGAATCTAGCACCACCAAATAAAGAGGCTGGCAGCCCTAAGCACCTCTTACACCAGTCAAAGGAGCTCTGGCATAGTGGTAGTGAGCATTTCTACAATGAGCTTAAAGTTTATAAAACCCTTTACATAGAGTATCTCATTTGATCTTGACAACATCCCTGTGAAGTAGGTACTATTATTAGGAAGCTAGCTACAGAGCTCCCAGGGAGGGATACAGAACAAGAACCTATGTTGGAGCTTGGCCAAGAGCTGAGAAAACCTGAAGTGGCTGTTCTTCTCTTTCCTTCCCCTGCCCCTGCCCCAATCTACATCTCTCTCTCTCTTCTTGGCTGGGCAAGCTCCAGTTGGTATCTCAAGGGCAGGTATCCAGGCTCCTCCCACCAGTTTGAAGAACTCTTTCATTCCAAAGACAACACTTGGAGGTAATGAGTTTGACAGGACAGGCTGCAACGCTGGCCTGCTGCTGTCTGTCTGGGAAATGCCATATAAGGACCTGGCCTCTTCATGCAGTTTCATGTATACAAGGCATCACAGGAAAGGTAGGAGGAGATGTATTTGCCCTGCAGTAAGGTGAGAGCCGCCTTGAAGGACCTGTTGTATGCGTTTTCCCAACAGAGAAACTCAGTTTCTTTAGTACAGTAAGCTGGTACTTGTTGCCAACTCTGTTGCAAGAAATGGACGGAAATGTAAACTTTCGATTAAGAGTATCCTTATTTAAGCATACAGAAATGAATAACAGTCTATCTTTTGTGAGGCAGACTGCATGGCACTAGCTGTGTGTAATGCTATTATGCAAAGGCAGAAGATGTGGGAAATTAGAAAAGGGGATGAGGGTGAACAGAGCTATCACTGCCCAGTTCTAAGAGCAGACACATGAATCCAGATATACCTTTTTATATGTCGTCTCCCCAGAGGGATCAACACTTCTATGTCCTATTTTCTTGACTGGACCAGAGGAGCCAGACACCTATAAAGAGAAAGAAGACAAAAGTAAATATTCACATTAGGCCATTACCAAAGTAGATACAACCACTAAAGCTCTGCTTTCTAGGTCAAGGGCATTTAATAAAGCCTCAAAGCATCAATGCTTATTTCCTATACATCAACAGAAGCAGGGACAAAGGTCAATTGAAGAGAGTAGCTATACAATGGTACTGTCAACAGAGAGGAAGAAAAAATGAGATTGTGGAACAGGCATAAACTATGCTAAATCCCTGGTTGACCTTTAAAAGAATGAAGTACTATGTAATGGAAAGCATTTTGGATTTAGAAATGAGAGACAACTTGATACAAATATCATTTCTAATACTACCTATGTGACAAGGTCAAGTCCCTTAAAACCTCAGAGACTCAAAATGGGGGTGGTATTTCTACTACTTACTTCACATGATTTTTAAGAGAATAAAATGTGGCAATGTTTATTAAGCACTTCGGAAACCTTAACGTGCTATGTGAAATGTCAGCTGGTGTTATTAAAATTACTAAAAAGGAAGCTCATTTTCTATATCTAAAATGATGATCATCAAACCATTCTAGACCCTAGTAAGTCAGATCAGAAGATCACACACTGCCTAGATAGTCTAGTCATTTGCTTATGGGAGCAGATTTAGAGCCTAGCAGTCACAAAGCTGAGATGGACCATTCTGGTCACAGCAAGAGAAATTTCTGGGACTTTAGTCTTGACTTAGTTTTCCATTCTCAAAATAAGTAGGGAAGAGGGAACAGTGATTTAGGGAAGAACCAATAATGTTAACCCTAGGAGCCAAAAGTCAGAAGAGAGGAGTGTAGATAAGGCCTCCTAGACTCCAGTACATGACATTAAAATCCTATGCTTTCTCTCAAGGCCCGTGGTTCATGAAGATAATCACAGCTGGTCACATTTTTATGATTTAAGATTTATAAAACACTTTTCAAACAACAATTCTGTAAAATAAGTTTTATGAGTACTGCTATCTCCATCTAACAGACAATGAAAATGAGGCTTAGAAGTTAATGATTTGCTCTGGGTTGTACAGCTAATAAGTGTCTGAGCCAGGACTTACACAAGACCTCCTGAGTCTCAATACCAGCATTCTTACCATTATATCCCTGGTTCGTGAGCACAGGGATCTTGGAAAATGACTCAGAGGAAGGGTTTCTTCAAAGGCCCTCAAGGCTTAGTACTGAAATCTCAGGTCTTGGTTGCTTTCTACCTGTATGTTCTGCGAGCTATCACAGACACCCAGATTGGGCAGAAAAATAGGAAAAGGCAAGGAATATGGTCCAGGAAGGAAGTTTTAAAGAATATTCTCCTGTATGGTGAAAAGAGTTGTGTTCTATGTTTGCTGAAGGACTAGATAAAATCAAAGCAGAAGTGACATAAGTTAGACACCAGGAACCTCTTTTCTGTCTACCAGAGGCAAGAGTCAGCTCACTCCATCCCAATCTAGGGCATAGTTAGTAGAGGTACGTACCATGTACAAAAAACCTTTTACCCTACCCAAATTCTTATTATCTTCTGACACTCACCTCAGAGGAAGGGGTCGAAGATTTTTTGGTTGACTGTACTGTAAAATACAAAACAAAAACATAAACATAAGTACATGCTAGACTACATGCACACACGCACACACATATGTGCGTGCTTTCGAGCACACAGTATTTCTTGCTTAAACACACTAAAAATCAATGTTTGATCCTAACATGTCAGTAAGTTCTTCATTAATTCCTTTTTAGGAACCTTGTACACAACACCTTGTACCCAACACATAATTTTTAGTTCATCTTCTTCTTAGTATACATCCTTCTTACACTGAGCTCAGATTCTCACTGAAAAAATATAGTTATTCTCTGAACACAAAGTCAGTGGCTCTGACTTGACACCAAGGTAGGAAAGGGGAGGGACAGGGAATATCCCAATGCTCCTAGAGAACCTAGAGCTGGACTAGTTTATTCCCATGTTCAAAGTAGGCTGTCATTATTACACATTGGTCTGATAAAATCCCTCAGAATTTTATAGAATATATTCTTGAGAGTCCAGGATCTTCTGTCCAATACAAACCAGAATAAGATGTTCACTCCATATGAGGAGAGGGTTTGGTTAGCACAGATTACAGTGAAACAGAAATAAAGACTCGCAGGAGGAGTGAAAGGGTACAATGGAAAGCACTGGTTCTCAAACTTTTTGGTCTCAGGAATACTCTTAAAAATGACTGATTAGCTCTCAAAGAGCTTTTGTTCATGTGCGTTATATTTACTGATGTTTACCACATTAGAAATTAAAATATCAATTCTGACTTCATGGACTCCCTGAAAGAGTCCCAGAGACCCCCAGATTTCACTTTGAAAACCACTGATGTAGAGGAACTTAAGGTATATAGGAACTACTTAGGATTTCTATATCTTGGCCTGGTTTACTGTGCTGTTAATGTCAATAAATTAAAAGATATAAGTAGTTTAGGTTTAACAAAAATACTGAGTGTTTGCTATGGACAAACTTTGTCATTCGAATTTCAATTTATGGCTTTTCATCCATTTGATTTAGGAAAAATGTGAAGCAATTATCTTTAAAAATTGGCTGCAGGACTTACACCCATGAACAGGTAAGTTTGCCCCCCTCACCTTTACCCACATGCCAACCAGGAAAAAGATGAAGCCAAAGCAAAGCCAGGATGACGGACAGTTTCTGCATTTGGGCAGAAGATAGAACTTTAAGCTACATTTATCTTCAGGGTTTACTCAATCATTTCTTTGGCCTACTTCTGAAGAATCTGAAAGGGAAAAGTTTAAATATCTTAAAAAAGAAATAAATGCTAAGTCCAAATATGATGGCAATTCAGGAATGAAAGTAAAGACCTGGGAGAAAGAAGAGAGAGGGAAATTTGGGGATACTTAGGGGAAAAAATTACATCTAATTATGTAAACCAGACAATCTAGATTTGAGGACCAGACAGGACTGAAGGAAAAGGTTCTGACTCAATACTGGCCACAGGCTAAGTGTTTACAGTCCCACAAGGCAGAGCAACAGAATTTCCCTCCCCATAGACAGGCTAGAAGCCAACGAAGTAGAACAGATGGTTCTCATTCCTCTCTTCCCAAAAAAGCAAAGAGTTGAATGCTGGTACCAGTTCTTATGCTTAACATTTCTATGCTGGTAAGAAGACATGCTACACAAAATGAAACATGTATGAAAAACAGATGCCCTTCACCCAGAGATCTAAAGAAAATTATTGCCTCTCCCTTACCATGGCCCTATAAATCCTTCACCCTTTACATATCTGACCAATTCTCACAAAAATTAACTTGAGTGAACACCAAAATTAGTTTGAGACTTGAGGGCCTAGATTAGGGATTCCAAAGCAGCACATTTACATTTTGATTGTAAATTTGTGACTGACTCTCTCAATTTAGTGGCTTAGCCTCTGAAAAAAGATAAAAAAGTTATTTCCTCGATGGGAGGAGTAAGATACTGAGCATGAATTCTAATGTGGGAAAGATGGGTCAAAGAGCAAGGTCTGAAGTTCATCTCCCATGTAAACACTCATGAATTTATACTGAGCATCTCAAAGCCTTGGTTTCTCTCACTCCTTAATCCTCTAGGTAGAACTTACTCTGCTTTGAGGTTGGAGACAGATGCCCAAATAAGACAAACAAAAGGAGAGCTGAATTCTGAAAATGCTGGTAGGTCCCACCTATGATTCCAGAAGACCACAAAAACATGCTACCCACATCCTGATAAGTGATAGATTCACGGTACAGACTGAAACATCTAATTTTTAGACATGGCCAATGCAAAAATTTGTTTTGTTTGACCATGCATGTTACAAAGATTTTTTTTTTTTTTTCACTCCTCCTTCCTTCCTTTCACTGGGGGAAGGAGGCGAAATGAGAGGGAGAGAATATTCCAATTGGATGGAAATTGAGTCATTAGTAGAGGCCAAAATAATGAAAATGAAGGAATTTTTACAATGCTATTTCCAAGAGAAGAGGAAAGAAAGGAGACAAGAGGGAAAGAGGGGGGTGGGGAGAGGAAAGGAGAAAGGGGGGACAGAGAGGGACAGGGAGAGAGGGGGAGGGGGGGGAGAGAGAGAGAGAGAGAGAGAGAACTTGACAGCTCTAGGACAACTTTGTTTCATACACTCCTTAAAAGAGGTTCTGGTTCTTACACTTTCACAGTATTCATGTAACATGTACCAACCAGATCTAGAGCCGTAGTCCTAGACAATGCCTAAGATTGGTGGGAGGACTCCATCCAATGATGTCTTTCTCTCTCCTTTTTTTAGCTGGGATACCGCAGCTGCAGAGCTGGGGTGCATCCCAGGAAGCTTGCAGCTGTAAGGGTTGAAGAAAGGGGGCTGCCAGGTGCTAAATAATGGCCCTCAGACCAAATGGCACTTGGAGAACAGGACTGACTCTTCTCTTTGCCGGAAGTTATGTCCTTAGGAAACTGATTAGCGTGCCAAGCTACCAGGGAGGGATAGAAAAAAGAGAAAACCTATAGGATTTTGCTAATGCTGCTAACAAAGACTCAATGCTACAACCCAGCTTAGTGCAGAGGCCTGATGGACATTGGAGTGCCAACACTGGGTACCATCTGCTATGGACTGCCCACTTAGCCCTAGAGTTCTGCCAACTTGAGATGGCCTATCGAGGAAACTCCAAAGCTGGAGCAGCCAATATCACTGCACCTGTCCTCTTCACAATTAAGCCTTCTTTCCTCTGTCTAAACATTTTATAATTGTGGGAAATGGCCTCAAAAGAGAAACTGTCAAAAATGCCAACTCAGCATGGCAATACCAGCTTGATACTTTCAGCTGAATCGTATTTGATCTAAAATACTATGCCATTTGACTTGAGAGGAGAGGAGAGATTTAATCTCTTTGCATAAGACCAAATTTCTTTAAGTAGGACATTTATTTCTTGACACTTTTCCTCAAATACCTTCTGGTAAGAATACAATCATCCCAGTATATTCTCTTATTGAATGGGGAACCCAGAAGAAGGAATAGAGGTAAATATATAAAATGACTTTTCTCAAACAGGAAAGGTTTCTCCCTGGCATTTATGAGATCTTATTTTTTTTCTCCTAAAATGGTATTTAAAATACTGTTAAGTTGAGGTGTGGAAAGCTTTGGAAGAACTTAGCACATATTTCAACCTATGAAGGTAAACCAAACATACTAGTAACTAGCTCAGCCAGGAAGGCTGCAGAGTAAGTCTGAACAAAGCCTGATATCACTCTATTCTACCACCACATTCTAGTAGTCTCAAAGATGAAATATTTTTTGCTCCTTTTCACCACCATTACTGTGGCTTCTCTACAACCTTCCACTCTGTGATACTGAATCACCCTCATAAGCCAACCTTCTTTGATACATTTTTTGAGCCAGTTTCTTCACACTGATATGTGGGAACAGGATAAGAGAGAAGCTTATGACGTTTCCAAGAAGACTTTTAGGGAATTACCAACTTAAGGAAAAAAGATATGACCAAGATAATTTCTAGGCAATTAATCCAATGGAACATATGGCCCACAGGACAAGAAAGAGATCAGGATGCATATACAGCCAGAAGGAAACAAAATGGAAAGCATAATCCCAGCAGTAAGACTAACAATTCTTAGGTCAATGATTCTCACCATTAGTGTTGAAGTACTATTAGGGGAGATGTTTTGTAGGTTCATAGATCTTGGAGAAAACTAGCTTCAAAGGTACCTTAAACTGCTTAGTTTGTAGGTATTAACAACCCCTTCATCCAAGAGTATTGTGATTAAGCACAGAAAAGAGAAGCAAAAAAGGGAGAAACTATGAAATTCTTCACAATTAGCACATTTAGCAACAGAAGAAATAAGGAGGAGTCAGGCAGGAACTCTATCCTCTAAGAGATTCAGTGCCAATGAGATACCAAGACAGCAGCTGGTGAGACACAGTACCATCATTAGATGCATTCGGGGTACACCTAAGGCCACTGCCAACACTTTCTACTTCTATTCCACTAAAGCTTATGTAGCACAGAGGGGGCATTCCTGCCTCCTCAAATCTAACAGAAGGAAAAGAAGTAGAAAAGAGAGTTCATGTTGTGTTAGCACTGGCAGGAAGTAGTGGTTAAGTGACAGAGACAATGCAGGTCTCTCATACAGGACCCTAAAGTAATGAGTGGTACACTAGACTTGGCTAGAAACGCTTCCCTGAAGTCTTGAAACTGCACTGGTAAAAGCCAGCATTGGTATAGACAAGGTCCTCACCTACCTTACTTCCATCCAGCCTATGCTGACCTTCACTAAAAAGGATGATGCACAACTGTGTTATCCTTCATAGCATCTGCAAGATAGAGAGATGCAGGACAGACCAGCTACTGTATTCAAGGTCAGTACTGCCTGAGCTTTTAGTCCAAGTGCTTTGACAGTGGTATCAGGCCCTGGAGCAGGGCTGTTAGCCCAAAGACTGAGGTGAATGACAAGAAGGTGCTAAAGAAGCCAGGATGGAACTGGGGTATGTAGAATGACCTCAGTAACAGTACCTCTCAGAGTAGGAAGGTATCAATAACAGTAATCTCATATTTATAACTTGAAGAATATAAAACACTTTTTTGATTCTAACAACAACTCTGAGAGTAATTCATTTTACAGAAAAGGAAAAAGCTGATAGTTTAAATGGCTTGTGTAAAGTGACACAGACAATAAGTGGTGGAGTTGAAACTTGAACTAAAGTCTTTTGGCTCAATCTAGCGCTCGTTCTAGTGCTACAGCTGGTTAATGAAGCTGGAATATTTTTGCGGAAGTACTTCGACAATTGTAAAGCAGAAAAAAGCAACAACTCTAATCGTTCTCCATAATTGTGTGGCACATACATTAAGGCCCAGTGTAAATAAAGCTCAGTATTCTCTTTCCATGAACTCCTTTATCTTGTAAGCACCTCCTTTTTTGACATGTTGTCTTCTCTATTAGAATGTAAGCTCTTTTGAGGGCAGAGACTGCGGGCTTTTTGCCTTTCTCTGTATCTCCAGCGGTTAGTACAGTGCCTGGCACCTAATAAATGCTTGTTGACTTAACTATGTCCCCTCATACCACTTTTAGGCACCCTACCCACAAACCTAGAATGTAAAAGTAAGGAGTCATTGATTTCTTTACCCCCCACCCCTGGCACTGGGCATAGTATCCTGCACATGATAGGAACTTAATAAATATTTGTTGAAGGAAGGAAAGGAGGAGGGAAAAAAAATAACAAACCACATTTATTAAAAGGAAAGGAAGGTGGGAGAGAGAAAAATAAAAGATTAAAAAATGGAGAAAGATGAAAGACCTACCTATACAAGGTGGTGGAATGTGACCAACAATTGTCTCTGGTACCATTCAGTGTAATGGGCTGCTTTGCCCTGCCTCTCCTGGTTGTTCCCAACATGCTTTCAGGTATCCTACTTTATTAATAGGCCCTGAAGTACATTTCAGAGGACTAGATATAGCGACTTTACTGGAAACAAAGATGAAGCTAAGACAAGTTGGCTGCTTTACAGAAAACACGGAGTGGCTACAAATAGCCTGTTTTGGCCAAAGGAGTAGATGACACAGTGTCAGGCCCAATGATTCAGACTTCCAAGCCCTCAATATAGAGAGCAGAAGAGAAAAAAAGTAGATGAGCAGTCTGTGACCCACTTGGGTCACCAATCACTTATTTTAGGAGAATGTCACTTCTCAGTTACCTATAGCTAAATCAGCTAATGACAGCTGGCTTTAAAAAAATACTCCAAATTGGAAGTTTGGCTCCATGAGCTCCACATGAAGCTGCTTACCCATTCCTAAGCTAAAACAAGAAAAATTCTTGAAATCACTGCACCACAAAGTTGGAAGAGCACTTAAGAGATTATCTATTCCAATCCCTGTGGTTGACATATATGGAAATCAAGGCCTAAATATGTTCAGTACCTTACCCAAGATCTTACAGATAGTGAGAGACAAAACCAGAAGCCCAATCTATTAATCCCCTAGTCTAGTATTTTTCATGCTTCATGCTTCCTTCTCCAACTGGGTGACTCTAACAGAATATTGGGGTTCAAAAAAAACCAAAAACTGCAATGAATAAGCTGATGACACATATTTTTTGATCACTTGGAGATACTTGCTCCTCAGTGCCCCAGGAGGTCAGTTTCAGCAACAGAAGAACACAGTTCTCTTCCCTCAGCTCTTTTCAGTGAAATCAACAATATCCTTTATCTCCTGTGTGACAGCAGGCAATTTCTTTAACCAAAAGGAATGAAAACCAGGTAGATCCTTGACGACTCCCCACTCCTCGCCCCTTCCACTGATTAAACTGAGGAGCTACCCTATTATTATATAAGAGAGTGCCATTTTCCTGCCACTCCTGCACCTGAGGGGGCAGTTTCTCATTTTCACAGGTCCCAAAGTTTCTCCAGGAATGAAGGAATGGCTTGAAGCTGCCAACCCAAGGAGAGTAAAATTCCAAAGTGCCACAAACAGAGGAAAAAAGAGCTTTTGCCTTTATAATAGGAATCATCAGTTTTTTTAAAAAATAGAAATAGTTTCCTCTGAGATTGCAGATTTCTGCCCGGGTTTGGTACCTATGTTTTCATTGCTTACTGCAGCAAAAAGCATAATGCTTTCAGCTCTTTTGCACACATCTAGAAGCATTTCTGCTGATCAGAGCATGATTTCCAACCTTCTTCCCCCAAATAATAAATGGAACAACAGTGAATTTTAATCAAAAAGCCTTTTTTACCATTTTACCAACAGTCTTATTTATTATTGTGGAGGAGACACAAAAGAGGGAATCTTAAATACCAGGATGTTTACAGATTACTTAAAATTGACTGAATGAAGTATAAAACTTTAGCACTATTCCCTAGTTTCAGAGCATTGTGTAGAGAAACTGTCAGCAAGTCAACTAATCCCATACTAGGGCGTTCATTTACAAAATGGGGAGGGAAGAAGGCCTCCGTAGCTAGACAAGGGCTGGCAAACTACAGTTCAAGGGCTAAATCCAACTGACTTTTTTCAATGGACTGTGAGACATGAATGGTTTTCACATTTTTAAAATGAACTGGAATCCTTGGATGGTCCAATCCCTGGACCCCTGGGTTCATTGCCAAATTGGTTAACACAAAAATTTTCTTGTTAATAACACCAACAAAGCCCTTCTAAGCAATGAGAGCAGTGGAAATTAGATAGCCAGGAGAGGTAGGGCAGAGAAACAGGCTGTTGGAACAGTAAGAAGGATGCTACAAAAAGACTCCAGGGTAAGCAGAAGGGAGGCACTGGCAGATGGGAATGGAGGAGTTGGGAATAGCAGTTCACATTGTATTAGAGAACTGTAAGCAAAGATACTTCTATATTAGGAGGGGACTTTTTTTTTTCCTCCTCAAGAGGCATGATGGAAGGGAGAAGAGCAGGAACCTTTAGTCAAATGTGCTTACAAAACCCTTCATTCATAGCCCTTTCAGAGAGGACTATACTCCACTCCATCCCATTCCGAGGAACCTGAGATGGTTATGGGGAAGGGGAGCTGGCTGCTAGTTATTGTGGGGAGCTCATGCCTCAATAAGCACAGATATGCATCAGATCTACCTCTCTTACGGGTGGCCCCACAGCACAGAAAGTGGAAACCTAAATGAGGAAAAACAGAAAGTTATCATAAACTGAGGAGTTTCTACTTGCTTATAGCAGAATGAACATTTTAAAAGATTCTAAAAGCTTAAACTAAGAAAAAGGAAAGAGATTAAGTCCCATGGACCAATTTTCAAATGTGGAATAACTTTTGATACTGAGTGTGCCATTTTCAAAAGGTCACAAGTCAAGGAAAAGCTTTGGCAGAAGAATTTCATTAGCAGACATAATACCCTCACCCCAACCCAAGAATCACATTTTTCCTTTCAGAAATTTTAGACAGAAGCTTTCCATTTTAAGTAGTTCTCAGTTCTTTGTGTCCAACACTCATTCTCTACCAGGTCATCACCATTCAGTTACACTGAACACATGCTTATGTTGCCTTCCATTAAACTAAACTCATAAACCTGCCACTCTGATGCTCCAAAGCTGTTACAAGAAGGGGAAAAAGCCAACAGAAAACATCCAAGGTGCTATTGACACTTTTGGGCTCCAAAGATCCCCAACATTACAAGATGATTCCCACACATTCAAAACCCTGCTTTTGATGCCAGCTAAAGTGACCAGTAAACCCACCTGAGAATATATCATACTAGGGTTGCTGCTCGAGTATATCACCCACAGAGAGCTTCCTAGTCATCAGGATAACACTGATACTTTCCTATCAGAACAGAAATAAACAAGTCTACCATTTAATCTCAATATATTTCCTGAACTTTAAGACTTAGGCTAAATGTTCCAGTACAAATATCACTGGATTGTTAAATGTTGCCAATGTAACCTCAGAAAACAGTTGTGCCAACCGAATCAAGTCCCAAATCAGTTATACTCTATTCTCTCTCTAAAAGATGAAATTGTATCATCATCCTGTCACAGGACAGTTTTAAAAAATCATTTACTTAGTCCTAGTTTTAAGGAAGACTTAAATTTTGGTTCCTGACCCCACCCAGAGCTGTGTTTGTGGAGCAAAAGAGACTACTTTCCACATGGAAGGATTGGTTTCAAGTCACTTGGCAAAATGTGTATTTGTGTAGAGTTACAGTCATAACTCTATATAAATGTACCTACTGTTGCTGAGCTACTGAAAATTCAGACTCAATTTTGGGAGAAAGGAGAGAAAGAGATGAGGAAAACAAGAAGTTCAAAAGTAATATCAAGAGATGTGGTAAATGTAGACTTGAAAGGGGGGAAAAGAAATTGAGTGTCATAAGAAGAGATGACTGAAACAAAGCTGGTTTTACAGGCAGTAGATAGGTCTGCAGTGAGGGTTATTTCAACGTGTAGAGCAAAACAGAGCTGGCCTTAATACTGGAGCCTCTCCCTGTGTTTTCAGGGCAGAAGCATTTCCGTAGGAGATGAAATGACATCATCTACCAGCAGAGAAACTAAGAGCTTGTGTGTGGCTAACTTCAATATTTGCAGTATATATATAATTTTGGGAAGCTGCAGGCCAGACAGATATGCATTCCTAAAACTACTTAAGCTGCATGCTAGTTCCCAGACTGATCACAGAAGAAGCCATCTTAGAGAATTATGGGGCAATTTTTAATTGGTTTCAAATGTGCCAGTGAGTCCTACATAGGTCAGATAGAAGCAAAATAAACCAAAGAATTAAACTGCCAATCACTATGGTCTCTCATCTGGCACAGCAGAACATTTTAAAACAAATCAGTCAAATAATCAAGAAAGCCATTTGTTTACTGTACAAGTTCTCTGGAGGAATAGCTCCCTTCTAGATATTTGCAATCTGGGTAGTCATTCCCTTTACCCTGCCAGAGGTGGGAGGCACAATATGTTCTCTGCCTCAAAAAAAAAACCTCACAACTCTATCTTTAATGCCAGCCTGCCTCCTGAGAAGTTTAGCTGAACACAGCTCAAGGAAAGTGTTGAGAAAAGACCCCCCCACCCAACTCCCACCACATGTGATAATGACTGATCAAGAACATATATCATAGATAAAAATTAAACTTAGCTCAATGGAAATTTTCTTTTTCCTAAGAATGCATGACTGGCTTGGGAAGACATTCGAAAAGTTAGGATATTCCTAGAGAACAAATCTTTTAACCAAGTTAGTCTGGTGATACTGGGGTTATCTTAGTTGACAAAGGGGAATTAATACTTGTAAAGTCTGTGTGTGTTGAGGGAGAAGGGAATGGACTAAAAACCAGTCTGACAACCCTAGCAGGCATACCCTCGTCCAACAACTCCACCAATAACTAGCTGTGTGATCCTAGGAAACTCACTTCTCCGGACATAGTTTCCTCACCTGTAAAAAAAGACATTTAGTCTAGGTCTCTCATCTCTTCTAGCTCTAACTTTATTTCTCTTTTCTCAGGAGAGGATTAAGGTTCTCAGTTCTAACATTTGTTCTCCATGGCTTCAAAACTCTGCCCCAGGCTTGTAACAAACTCCCATCCCTCCCACAAAGGTCTGTTGAATGGCTCCTGGCCAAGAGACATTTAATATTTCTGGCCTATTGCCCCTTCAATCACCACTCCCAAACACAGCTCCAACTACCTTGGGGAAACAATCAATTTAAGACTGTAATATATGCATCCTTAGCATTCAGGAAAGTGCCTCATATATTCAATAAATGTTTGTTAAAGTAAAGTCTCACTCTTGAAAATGTCAGGGTGAACTACAGGATTGGCAACAACTGTCCCAAATATGTCCTAGAGTTCCTCATAACCCAGAATAGGACAAAAGTGGTAGCCAAATGGTCACTATCCTCTCTATGATCAGATTCCTGTAATATAGGACTCTGGTTCTTACTATGTATAATATGTTATCAACAAGAATATCTCTTGAAATCCCATCCCCGTTCATACAGTCATCTCTTCTAATACTTCAGCCACTTTCCTGACCGAGCCCTGCTTATTTGGATTGTATATTCACTTGGTAGCCAGGCATACAAAACAAGATATAGTAACAATGGGATTTCCCAGAACCTGATAATCTTTTCAACAGAAGCTTCCCGAAAAAACAATAAGAGACCCAAGAATAAAATGTCCATAAGCAAAATATTTTGCATAGTGACAGATCCACTGGCTAGAGGAGGAGAAATGAATCTTGAAGCAGGGTTTAAAAATGGGAGGAGGAGGAATAGAAAAGTAAACTGCAAAGTGAAACGAACAAAACAGGATCGACACCCAGAAAGAATAAACTAAACTTACTTTTTTGATGGAAAAGGGTGGGGAAGTGGGATGCAGTACAGGAAACAGGCTGGGTAAGAGCTTCCATTCTCTAGGAAACACCATCAGATCAAACACTCTCTCAGAGCTGAGTGGTGAAAGACTGGACTTAGAGGACAGCAGAACAGAGATTCCCATTCCTAGGGTATCATGAAGCACCACATAACCTGAAATACCCCAGTTGAGAGGGGGAGAAAAAGGAGAAAAAGAGACTGGGGACATTGGTAACTTGGGAGCTTACTCAGTATCAAAAGGGGTATTCAGACACCTCCCAAGAAAGCACTTGGCAGGTTTACTAGAGAAAATAACCCCTTCCCCGCCTTGATCTGTTATCATCTATCGTTCACCTTCAAAGGCTTTAATTTCCATATGCTCCCAAAAGATTAGTTTTTAAAGAACAGCTGTTATGTAGTAGATAGCCAAAGGTATTATCAGTAGTTTTATATCAGCTCAAAAAAAGCCTACAAAGATCATCAACAGGGCCAAAAATAAAAAGTATACTCCGGCACTCAAACCTAGTTCACAAGTTCCTAATCAATCAGGCACTGGGTGTGTGCAGAATCCATTCATTAAACCTGTCAATGAATGAACATAAGAACCATAATGTATACATGGTCAAGTCAGAAGCAACGGGAAACCTAACACCAAATCTGCATTTTCTTTAACACTCTTATATGCCAACAAGTAAAAGAAAACAAACTTCTCCACGGACAATTATTGCCCTCTCTTTAAAAGACAAACAAAACACCTTTTCCACCTTCAAAACTCCAGCATCTTTAAAAAAAAAAAAACAATAGATACCTATGTAGAATTAGAGGGAGAATAGAGACCAAAAGCAGGTCTCTAAAAGTAAGTGCATTGGATTAAGTTCTAGATAGTATGCATTTAAAAATTTAATTTTTCCCCTTAGGTTTCACTAACAAGATGGCTCACTTAAGTCTAAACTCCTTGTCACTCATAAGAAAACAAAATAGAAAGAGGAGAGAATCTGTCAGGTCAGCCTAGAAATTGCTTTTGATGTATACAATGAACACAGACAAAAAAAAATTCTCAACAAGAATGGCTGCACTATGGGGTTATCAGATTACAGCACAGTTTACTGGTTGGGCAAGGCTAAAGAGAACAAAGGCATCACAGCCACAGATGGATGAGTGGGCCTCAACAAAAAAGTCACAAACAAAAGTGACCCAATGTCATGTCCTCTGGATGGAATCAAGAATAGAGCAGGTCACTTCGTATTCCTGATATTCAACAGGGAATGGTGACATTTCAGACACACGTTGTGATGAGACTGCTGTTCTGGCCCTTCAGGAATCAAAAGGAGCTACAGTTCATGGATGTCTAAGAAATAAAATGCATTTCCACGGGAGTCAGACTTTACTTTATTGTTCTATGTTTATTTCAGGTGACCTGATTTCACTAACCTCCAAATCGAGCCAATAAGAGGAAAGTTGGGACCCCCTTTCAATAATGGGAGAGAAGGTTCTAGGCTAGGTAGTAGATTTCAACGCTCTGATGGACTAAGACAAGCTGGAAACAAAGATTGAGATATAGATGTTGCACATTGGTGTGTGACAGATGGCTGCACTGTCAGCCCCTACATATCATCTTCAATTTTATTAAGATGGTGTCATTGTCCCAAATAACAAAGACTGGAGTGAAGGAGAAAATCTCCTATGCAAATCAAAAAGTTCAAGCAAAATGACAAACTTTTGCCACTACTCATTAACAAAATGCAAGAATGAATCTGACATAAGATATTTACCAGTCATTGTCTTCCCAAAAGCCAAACATGTTAATTACCCCACTACGAAGAGATGTTAAGCAACTCTTACAGCTTATGATTTGCTACACCCTGTATTTCAGTTTGTTAACAGATCATTAGGGAGCAGCCCAGGCCTGATGGGCAAACAATCTGAAAGCAGGCAAGAGAATGAATTCTGGGGTTTAATAATGATAGAGACCGACATTCTTTTAAACACTGGCCCTTCCTGACTGAGATGGCAAAGCTTTTTAACACCCACAGATTGAAGAGTGGCTCCTCTATAAGGGTCACCCTGTCCGCTCCCTTCACTTCAGTTTTAGTCTTGCTAGAAAACATTGCCTGTGGAATTCCAGAGTTCTACTGAAATGTTAACACTGTTTAAATTCAAGAATGAAGAGCATCAAAATGGAGAAAAGATCAGTTTATTTCAGGGGAATAAGAATACATGTTGTGTCCCCACAGTGTTATTTCATAAATATTTAGGAAATCATAAGTTATCTCCTATTTGTTTCAATTTCGCTATTTCCCTGGAGCCAGAGGTACAATTATCTTCTCCAATCAACACACAAAATCTCTTTCTTATTAGCTTTTCGGCACTAGGATCAAGCTTCTGAAAAACATATCCATGGAGGGAAAAACACTATCAGATTAAAACCAAAAGTACCCATATACATCTAAATATATAAAAATGCATCATGCTACATTTGGGCACAAGTGTGCCTCTCACCTCAAATTTTCAGACACATTAGAGGAAACAAAATAATTTTAAAGGCAAAAATAGTTTGGCTGCAACTTCTTAAATAATTTGCCAGAGAAAAGAAAGAAATTACATAATTATACAAAGTACTTTTTAAAAAAAGATGTACAATTTTATGCTGAATGTTTTCATGCCCATTAAAATGTGTGGTAAAGTATAACCCAAATCTAACAATTGACTTTCTGGCAAAAACAGGAGAGTTAACAATACATAAACATCTATTTTTTTAATTTCCAGATGACAAAAGACACAACACTGCCCATAGGACACAAGGCCCACAAAGTTAAGAGGTGTAAACTAGTAATATCGAAGAAGGCTAAAATTAGGATTCTTTGTAGCAGGAAAAGAGGGGTGAGGATAGAGGGAAAAGTATAATTAAGTGACAAACAGATGTTTCCTCCTTATTGTTAAACCCATTCATCTGGTCAATCTCTCCAAAAAAGTCTTAATCAAGGTTTTGGAACACAAACATAAGCTCTCATAAGTAATCCAGTAGTAATAGACCCCCCTTTTTTTCTAGCTAATTAATGACAAGTCTGATTAAAGACCATATACAACTATTCTATTTTTCCCATCCCTACTTGGAGGATCTGACTTCCAGCCAAGGACGGAAGGCAGTCATTTTCCAAGTGTCTCTCCTCAAGCTCAAAGTGACTCCCCATAACATGTGCAACATAAATAAAACTTAAACTAATGAAATGTCTAAGACTTTGTATTCTGCCATTCAGCTAATTAAGAGTGTGAAAGCTAGGTCCCTGAAAACCATCGATCTATTCAAAATTGGAAAGGGGGGTGGGGGTGAGAAGGGGAGAGGGAGACCAAGAAGTGGCAATCAGCACAGGGACATCACCAGGCACCAGATTTTAGGCAGAGCAACCAACATCCAGCAGTATTCCCAGCTCACTGGAGGGGGCAACCATACCCATTCCATACCATCTATTTCCAAAGAAGATACTCCCACCCAAAGTTATCTTAAAGATTTTTCATCAATCCCCAGCCCTTTGCACCATCCCTTTCCAATCCCTGACTCACATCCCCTTCCTCCCCCAACGCCACACACTTTCCCTCCCACAGACACTCTGCTGTTTTTTCTTCTGGGCTCCTCACATCCTGCTGCTCAGCCCACTCCCAATCTCCCCCAAATTCTTCTGCCTGACCCGAGATCCCTCTTCTGGGGCCTCCTTCACCAAACCTCGACCACTCCCCCCAAACCCCCAAAGGCACACTGCCCATCCTTTCGCCCCGCACGTCCCACCAGTCAGTCCTCCCTCCTCAGGCGCAACCTGAGGCCCCACCTTTGCTGCCTCTCAGACCCTCTTTTGGAGACCCCGATTTCTCGCACTCCTCGTGGGGGGGGGTCCTTTCCCCTGCTTTCCGGCACCCACTTCCACGGCCACAAACTCTTCAGCCACTTCGAGCCCCCTGTCTCCTACCTCCCCCGCCCCCTGGTAAGGAGTCCTATGTTCTTTAAGAGGTCCTATGTGTGTCTCTCCCTCTGCGCCCCCCAGATAAGCGGCAGCCACCACCCCACACAAACGCTCCCCCTCGATTCCCGTCCCCGGACTCTGAACTTTCCCAGCCGCGGGTCTCCGCTCTCGGTGCGTTCCCTCCCGGCCTCCTCACTCACTCCCCACCCCGACCCGCTCTCGGCTCCAGCCCCTCTTCGGGTCCGCCCCAACCCACGGCCCCCGTACACCCGCCAGCGGGACCACCCCCCGGCACCCCTGCCTCACCTGAACTGGAGGTACAGCTACTGCTCCCCAACTCCAAGGAGGTAGTCCCGACCGTCGACGACCCGGAGAACGACGCCATCTTGGCAGCCCCCTCCCCCCCACCCCGGCGCCCTCGCTCCGTCGCAGATCGGGCTTTTCCCCTTCCTGGAGACGAATCTCCCTCGGCAGGCTCCGCAGGTAGCCCGCTTCCCGCCGGCCGGCGCCCCCTCCTCGAGGGCCTCACTCAGACGCGTCCGGCCGGCTCCGGACCCGGCTCAGGACCGCACCATTCGTCTGGCACAGGGGGATTCGCCCCCGCTCTCGGGCCCCGACACCGTAAAGATCTCAACTGGATCTGCTTTCCCCCTCCACCCTGGAAACTCTTTGGTGTCGCCCGGACCGCTTGGGCCACGCCTTCGGGCTGAACCACACCTAAAGAAAAAAGGGGGCGTGAGAAGTCCCCTGCTGAGCGAATCCCAACCCCTTCCAGAGACTTGTTTATCGTCCAACTTCGGAGCGCCACACTGGGTGTCTAGGAAAATCCGGAGCCCGCGCATGCGCCTGTTCTCCGCCCTACTTCGCTCGCGTTCCAGCCCACACTTTCGGTGGGCGGGAGCCAAGGGACGGCGAGACCAATCTGGGCACGTCTGGAGGTCTCATGACGCGAGCCTCACACGCCCCAGCAAATCCCGGGAGGCTCTGGGGGGCGGGGAGGGGAAGCCGAACTCGCTTGGCCTTCCTACACTATGGTGGCCTGGGTGGGTCATTTAGGAGTGGGCTAGGAGTCAGAGTATATAGTTAGCGTTCAGTTAATCAAAGGGCACTGATGGAAGAAAAAGCCCTTTGCAAGAGAATTCACAAGTCTAGGAACTTTTAGCGAGTTCACAAGTCAAGTTCCAAGAGCCCCACCTCAAAGGCCTATGTGGTCCCCACCCTCCTGATATTCGTCACGATTATCTTCACGTATGTTCATTCATTTGACACACGTTCATTGGACTCATTCTGAAGCTGTCATGCCTCTCTCACAGGCTTCTGAACACGTCCCATCGCATACTTCTCCATGCCCCACTGGCCAAGCAAAACGTGCCCGTAGTAAGCACTTATATAATGGTTGAATGAGTGCAAGTCACCACGCTCAGAAGGCCGTAATCAGTGGATCGTATCAGAGGTCATCTGACCCCAACTAAAAGTCATCGTGCCGCTCTTGTTCTCAGTCAAGAATTCTTGTAGGTTTAAAGAAAAATAGGCATAAGACAGAGAGCTTTAGCTGACATTTTCATCCTGTCATCTTTGTATTAGGTCTATTCAGTTTCAACAAAGATTGCCAGAAGTATTGTGGAAATTTGGAGGAGAGCAGAGAAATCCTGTTTAAGTATTTTCAAGATCATTTCTTCCCTATCTCCATTTTAATATTTCAATAATTCAGTTTTCTCTTGAGGAAGAAATGTCAGGGCTGAAACGTCATGGACATCTGCCTCATACATATATGCACCCCATGAATTATATAAGCTTATCTTGGGTTGAAGCATGCATTGCCAGAGTTAGCTCAGTGTTTGGGAGGCTCCGAAGGAAATAGTGGGAGAGAAGAGGTATTAGACTGACTACCAAACTGAAGGGCTACAGAGCCATTGTGCTGACCTCATTGTTGTATGCCTGTGAAACCTGAACAATCTACCAGCACCATGCCAGGAAACTGAATGGCTTCCATTTGAACTGTCTTAGGAAGACTCTGAAGATCACCTGGCAGGCTAAGATACCAGACACAAAGGTCCTTTCTCTAACAAACTGCCAAGCATTCAAACTCTACTGCAGAGAGTGAATCTCCAATGAGCTAGCCACACTGTTTGAATGCCAAACATAAGCTTGCCTAAAAAAGATGGAGAACTCACACAGGGCAAGTATTCACATGGTGGTCTGAAGAATCAATACAAAGACTCTCTCAAGGTCTGCTATCCATATCCAGAGAGAAAGAAGTACAGAATCTGTATGCACATCAAAAGCATACTATTTTATCTTCTTTTTTTGTTTTTTGTTCATTCTTTTTTGTGGTTTTTCTCCTTTGTTTCAATTCTTCTTTCATAACGTGACTAATGTATAAATATGTTTAAGATGATTGTACATATATCAGATTGCGTGCTGTCTCTTGGGGAGGAGAAAAGGAAAGGGGGGGAATTTAGAACTCAAAATCTTATAAAAGTGAATGTTGAAAACTAAAAATTAATTAACTAAACAAACAAAAAAAGAACTTTGGAATTGATTGTATGACATGGGAGACACTGGCACAGGACTGCCCATATGGTATGCCCTCATCAGAGAAGGTGCTGTGCTCTATCAGCAAAGCAGAGTTGAAGTAACTCAAAAGAAATGCAAGATGTGCAAATTTAGAGAATCCACCCTAAATGTTCACACAGACTATTTGTTCCCGACCTGTGTTAGAGCATTCTGAGCTCAAATTGGTCTGATCAGCCACAGTCGGAGGCATTGTAATTTGACTCTAACATAGTGATGTCATTTTGGTCTTCTTGGAGAAGGGAAGACTACAACCAACCAATATGCACCAAATGAACTTTGCTATCTCTTATGCCTATGAGAAGTCAAGAACTATAGTAATTGCTCCCTGCTGCCATCTACTGGACTTTTTGGTTTTGTTTGTTTGTTTTGTTTCCCCCCATATATTAGGTTGCCCAGCTCAAGATGTACAAAGGAGAGAAGAAGGAAGGTCGTTTGGTATGTTAGAAGAACCACTGAATTTAGGGTCAGGCAGGGGACTTGGGTTACAATCCTGGCTGGACTGGCTGAGTAGCTTTGACTAAATTACTTACCTTTTCTGTTCTTGTTCAGTCCTGTTTGAATCTTTGAGACCTCATTTAGGGGTCTTTCTTGGCAAAGATACTGGAGTGGTTTGCCATTTCCTTTTCCAGCTCATTTAACAGATGAGGAAACTGAGGCAAACAGGGTTAAGTGACTCGCCCAGGTTCACGCAGCTAGAAAGTGTCTGAGTCCAGATTTCAACCCAGGAAGATGAGTCTTCCTGACTCCAGGCCTGATGTTCCATCTACTGGACCATCAGCTGCAGTTGTTTTATTTCATCTGTAAAAGGAGAGGGTTGGATATGATTCCATGAGCTGCTATGAGTGTAGGAGATTTCGAAAAGGGCCACTACATTCCTGTGAAAATTCTCCCACAGAAGACAATACCTCCCCAAGGAGCCTAGGGTTCCTTTCATATGCTGAGTTACTTCTACAACCAGCAGTTATGAGTATAAAGCCGAGATTACATTAAAGTTGGACATCTCTCCGTGAGTCTGAGCAAGATGGAATCCAGCCATATGAAGGAAACCCATCGGCCTCAGCAATACATTTGAATCCAGGAAAGAGTGGGATTTGGATGACAAAAACAGCTCCAATGGGGGCCTCTGTCTTGCAGTTTCATTCTGGCCTAGGAAATCTTAGTTTTCTCTCCATGTATTAGAAAAGGAATCACAGTAATGAGCAATTATATATTCATAACTAAATCAGAGGGGTCGGGGAATGGGCAAGAACATAATGAGGGGATTCCTCCTTCTCAATCTTGACTCATGCAGGGGCGGTATGCTGTTCAGGCAAGGCAGCCCCTCCACCCCCTTCTCTGCAACATTCTGTTTGAGTCATATCCCTGATCTTCCCTAGCAACATTCCTGGCATAGCGCATGAGGACACAGGATGATGTGGCAGGGTGTGGGGGTAAGGGTAGGGCAGGTTGGTTTTGTATTCTTCAGGAAGTGGGAAAAGGGGCTAATCTCCATTTCCACTAGAAAAGGGGAAATGGAATGGTGCCTCTAAAAAGAATCATAGAGACAATCCTGCATGTATGAGAGACAGTTTGGCACAGTTGATTGATCCCCAAAGCACTTTCCAAACTTTAAGATGCTATATAAATGTCAGCTCTCATTATTATACACATCCCTCTACTAGGGAGGCCAGATATGACCACCCTCCAAAATATTGGACAGTTTAGTGAGTCTGGATGAAAAACAGGTGGAGGGGACAGAGGACAAGCAAGGAGTTTAGGAATCTTTTCTCTCCCTCACAATTGTTTTAAAATTACGAAACTGAAGTAAATTTACAGGAAAAAAATATAGCATCTAACTCTAACCTAGTTACCCCTTACAGGTTAGACTACTTTGCCCAGTGATATCTCTTCTAGCTCTAAATCTCTGTGGTTCTGTGAAATTATATTTTGATCTTTATTAATCTGAATAAGGGTCAGACTCCATTGATTATCTCACCTAATAAAAAGGAAAAACAGTTCTTGGGGCAGCTAGGTGGCACAGTGAGTAGAGCACTGGCCCTGGAGTCAGGAGGACCTGAGTTCAAATGTGACCTCAGACACTTAACACACTTACTAGCTGTGTGGCCTTGGGCAAGTCACTTAACCCCAATTGCCCTGCCTTCTCCCTCCAAACCAAAACGGTTCTTGATTGAATCAATCAATCAGAACCAAGTGTGAAGGGCCTGCATACTTTGTTCGTGCCCATCTATCCACAGACACTATAGTATAACCTGTTGCTCAAATATTTCTAGTGAATTGATTTTTGCCTAAACCATAAAGAGGCCATAGGTTAACTATATGTGTGTATATAATATATGCCTGTATATTAATTATTAAATATATTAACTATATTAATAGTTAACATATATAACATGTGTGTATATGTATATATACAAACACACACATATATGAAGAGTAAGGCAAATAGTTTGATCTCTGTCTCAATGTTAGGAATTTTCTAACGTAGGATCTTGGAGCTTGTGACTGAATTTATAACTTTTCATCTAAAATATTGTCCATAAAGCTGAAGAGAAGAAAACCATAGGAACCTTGCATTCCCCCAAGGCTTAAAAGAAGCTAATTTTTGTAATATTGCATTATATATACATACATGTATTTTTATATATGCTGCGTATATATACATAGCAAACCTTAAAGTGCTGTACAAATTCTATCATCATCCTTTCCAGAGGAATTGTAACAAACATAAAAGATTGCAGAGCACCTTATGTATTATAATGATAATAATAATCACTGCTAACTTCTATATAGTGCTTACTATGTGTCAGGCACTGTGCTAAGCACTTTACAAATACTTCCTGAGTCTCACACCAGTCCTATGATAAGTGCTATTTTCATGGCCATTTTTTAATCTATGTTCTTAACACATTGTTTCACATAAGCATTTCCTCGTTTTGACATCGTCCACACACCATCTTTAACAGCTTTGTTGACAAGCCAGTCCTTGATAAGGTTATCTGATTCCCTGTTTTTAAAGGTGAAGAAAGCTTGGAAGATTTGGGAGACCAGGACAGGCAAAGCAGACCACTGTGTGTTAGAAAGAGACCCAGCAGGGAATTAGATGCCCTGGACTCTAGTCCCTTCCTGCCACTAATTCGCTAGGAGACTGTTTCTGTTCTTTTCAGTGACACAGTCTTCCAACTCAAATGCCACCACGCAAGGACAGTTTGAGCCCAGACCCAGCTGCCTCTCACGTAGAAGTTTACTGGAAATTGTTGAATGCTTGAGGGGGTGGGGGGAGGAGAAGTAGGCGGCCCTAGAGGGAAGGGGGCGGAGCTGTCCAGGCTCCCTGCCAGGAGGCCGGACTGTACAGAGGGAGGGGCGGGGCTGAGGAGCGGGGCGGGGCGAGGAGTGAGTGAGGCGGGGCCGCTCCGGAGCTCGGCTCCTTTCTCACCTCGGCGCTCGGCTGCTTCTGCCTGTGACGATTTCCCCTTTCCGGCGGCGAGGCTGGGCAGGCGGAGAGCGCCGAGCGCCGAGCGAGCTCGGGGCCGCCGCCGGTGACGGCTGGGGCCGGAGGAGGGATGAGCTTGGCCGGGGGCCGAGCACCCCGGAAGACCGCAGGGAATCGATTGTCTGGGCTCTTGGAGGCGGAGGAGGAAGATGAGTTCTACCAGACCACTTATGGGGGGTTCACAGAGGCAAGAGCTGGGCCCGGGGAGGGGGCGGGGCCGCGCGAAAGGGTCTGAAAAAGGGGCCGGGGGTGGGATCTGAGAGAGGAGAGCTGGGGGGGAGGGGCGCCCCTCCTCAGCCTTCGCCCTTCCCAGCTCCTCCATGGGACAGTGGTCGCGAGGGGAGGGCCAGGTTTGTATTTCTGGATCCTTCACCGTCCCGGGCATCAGGCATCCGCTAGGCCTGGGTTCCAGTCCAGCCTCTGACATTCACCAGCTGGGTGGCCCTGGGCAAGTCGCTTCACTCCCGTCTGCCTCAGTTTCCTCACCTGAACGCAGTGGGGATGACGACGACGACGAAGACAATGGCCAGCGTTTATGGAGCGCTTTACAAATATTATTTCCTAATAGCACCCACCTCCCAGGGTTGTTGTGGGAATAAAACGAGAGACTCTTCATTAATAAGGTGCTTAATGCCGGCTGTCAGTATCATCATCTACTCCCAGAGGAATTACAGTGAATTTTAAAGACTGCAAAATGCAGTATGCATAATTGTTATTATTATAGCTAACATTTATATAGTGCTTACTATGTTTCGGGAGATTCCAGTGATTCATTTTTTTCTTTTTTTTTGGTGGAGGAGGCAGTCAGGGTTAAGTGACTTGCCCAGGGTCACACAGATAGTAAGTATCCTCTGGACTCCAGGGTCAGTGCTCTATCCGCTGCACCAC
This sequence comes from Trichosurus vulpecula, assembly GCF_011100635.1. Classification (NCBI taxonomy): domain Eukaryota; kingdom Metazoa; phylum Chordata; class Mammalia; order Diprotodontia; family Phalangeridae; genus Trichosurus; species Trichosurus vulpecula. Next base: position 45,200,157 of record NC_050579.1, read on the forward strand.
CTAGCTGACCCGTACCCAGATTGGCTCTGGAAGAGAAAGTGAGGCTGGTGACTTTGCACAGCCCTCCCTCACTTAAATCCAGTTCGCTTGCATGTCATGGCATCACCTCCCTGATGTCATGGTCATCTTGGAGAAGGAAGGACAAAGAACAACCATGTGCCAGGCACTGTACTAATTAAGCCATTTTCAGACACTTCATTGAAGTCCCACACCAGTCCTATGAGATAGGTACTTTTATCATCCCAGTTTTACAGATGAGGAAACTGGATACTGAGGCTCCAAGAGGTTAAATAATAGCTGACATTCATATGGTGCTTACTATGCACCAGGCACTGTGCTAAGTCCTTCACAAATATTACTCATCTGTGTCCCACACTGGTCCTATGAGATAGATGCTTTAATCATCCCCATTGTAGAGATGAGGAAACTGGAAACTGAGGCTCCAAGGAGTCAAATAATAATAAGCACTTTACAAATATTCTCTCATTTTATCCCCACCACAATGCTATTTGAGGATGGGAACCTGAGGCCAGAGAGGTTAAGTGACTTGCCCAGAGTCACAGAGTTGGTAAGTATCTGAGGTTAGATTTGACCTTAGATCTCCCTGACTCCAGGTCCAGAGCTCTGTCCATTGTGCTGCACTGCTTATTTACAAATTGTTTCCCAGAGTCACACCACTAACTTCAGGGGTAGTGTTCCTGTCCGCCGGGAGATAGAAGAGGGACCCTCAGCAGTTTGGAGATTATTTAAACAATTAGATTTTGAACATTAGGGAAGGGATGATCAGAGTGAACTTTGAATTGCATGAGAACAAACGATGGTAATTACTAAGAACAAGGTGGCTCGGTGGGTAGTGTACTGGGCCCGGAGTCAGGAAGACTCGAGTTCAAATCCAGCATCACAGACTAGCTGTGTGATCTTGGGCAAGTCACTTAACCTCTGTCTCAGATTCCCCAACTGTAAAATGGGGGTAATAAAAGCACCTCCCTCCTCGGGGTCGTTGTGAGGATCAAGTGAGAGAATATTTGTAAAGTGCTTACTTAACACAGCACCTGGTACTTGGTAGCATGATATAAACGCTAGGCTAGCAATTATTATTATTATGCCAGACTGACTTCGTTTCACAGGATCATAAATTTAGAGCCGGATGGGGCTAAATAAATTTAGAGCTATAAAGGTCACGTAGTCTAACCTTTTCAAGCATGTATAAGGAAAAGCAGGTCTTAGTCAGGGTTACATAAGTAGTAAGCAAAAAAGTCTGGATTTCAATCTAGGTCATCAGACTCCAAGTTCGGTGTTCTTTGCATTTCGTGTTTGGTTCCTTTTTAAAAGAGGTTCTCAAGGGAATTCTGTAGCCATAGTAAACCCAGATTTCTGGAAACCATTTGACAAGAATTCTTAATGAGATCCTTATGTACAAGATGAAGAGATGGGAGCTCGATGGTAGTGCTGTTAAGTGGAATTGTAGGTGGTTGGAGCCTTTTATCCAAAAAATGTTGGGTTAATAGCTCTTCTCACTTGGGACTCTGTCCTCTATTTCTTGCTGTTCTATAGTTTTCATCAAAGATGGGGATGAAGGCACAGATAGCTTATTTATCAAATTTGTAAATAGCCCCAAGCTGAGAAGAAGTTCTGGATGGCATACTTAGGCTTCAGAGCTTCCAGCCTGTTGATGTATCATGAAATTTAGCAGACACAAATGTAAAATAAAACACAGCTCCAGCGTTAAAACTTCAACTGTATGGGTACAGAATAGGAGAGTTCATATGAAACAGCAGTTCATTTAAAACAGATCCAGACAATTTCAAAGAATCACAGAGTTGGAAGGGGATCTCAGAGTTCATCTAGTCCAACCTGTGCCCAAATGGGAATCCCCCTGCCCCAGTGTTCCTGACAAGTGCTTTACTCAACTTTCTGACTGAATGCTTTCAGTGATGGGAAACTCAGCACTTCCCCCTACGTACAGCACATCCCAGTTCTAGGACAGCTCCGATTGCTAGGAGATATTTCTTTACATTTAACGTTAATCTGCTTTTCTGTTTGTTGCATTCATCGCTCCCATTCCCGTCCTCTGGGGCCAAGCCAAACAAATATTCCTCTTCCGCTTGAGAGCCTCTCGGGTACTTGAAGGCAGTTACCGTACCCTCCCTTAGTCTTCTCTAGGCTAAACATCCTATTTCCTTCAGCCGATTGACGTTTTTCAGTCTCGTCCCCATTCTGGTCACTTGTTTAGGTATGATCGCCAGGTTGTCAGTTATCCTTCTGAAACAGGCATGACTGAATATGGGACTAGACCCTAGGCCTCTCAGGTGGCCCTATAATGGTGGCAGCTTAGCTGGGTGCCACATGACACTACTGACCCATGTTTAGCCTCAAGCTTGCAGATGCCCCCACATCTTTTTCATGGAGCTCTTAGGTAACCACTCCTTCCCCCGTCTTGTTCTTGTGCAGTTTAATTTTTCGAACCTAACTCTTGGGCGTTATCCCTAGTTCATTCACTAAAACTCAATGCAAATCATCACTGAGACATGGCTGCCAAAAAAAAACTAATTTGATTTTAGGCGGCATTAAGCAGAGTATTCAGGGAGAGGGAGGTGATAATCCCACCACATTCTGTAGCAGTCAGTCTTCTTTGGGAGTAGTGGGTTTAGCTCTGAGGATCACAGTTAAGAGAGGCGCTGACAAATGGAGAAGATCCATTAAAGCGCAACATGGATAGAAAAGAGTCTGGAAACCGTATCTCATGAGCGATAGTGGGAGAACTGAGGGTTGTTAAACCTTGAGAATTTTCCTTCAGTCAGGAGATATCTTTAGATATTTAAACATCTGTTATATGGAAGAGAGATTGAACCTGTTGGGTTTAGCTCCAGAGGAAAAAACTAGGAAGTTGCAGGAGGCAAATTTTAATGCCACATGAGAAAGATTTTTTTTTAACCAGTTAGAGTTATCCAAAAAAAAAAAAAAACGGTTTGACTGCCTCATGAAGAAGTAAGTTTCCCATCATTAGAAAAGTCTAAGCAAAAGATGGATAGCCACATGTTGAAGATGTTTTACAGGGGGTTTCAACATTAGGTAAGGATTAGTCTAAATCAGAGGTGTCAAACATGCGTGAATACTATCCAGACCAGATTCAAATGTAATAGAGAATATTGAATAAAATAAATAAAAATACAGTAAAACATAGATGATGTTAATACGTGGTTTTCTAAGTCAACATGCACCAGCAGGGATCATGATGGCCCCTGTTTCTGTTGGAGTTTGGCACCAACCACCTCTAAGTTCTCTTCCAACTCCTTTTTGAAAATTCTCTGACTTTCCCAAGGTCATCCAAACCTATGCCCTGATGTTATGCACCAGCCCATAGAGACTATAGTTTGAAATTGAACTCATAACCTTTACTCTGAACCCACTTCCTCTTCAGTCAGTCCTACCATCATCCTCCCAGATTTTTAGGCCAAAACCCTTGTGCTCATCCTTGACCTCTTCCTTTCTCCCCATATCTGGTCATTATTAATTCCTGCTGGTTCTTGTTTCAATTCATGCTGCCTCCACCTTTGCCCAGGCCTTCGTTACTTCATTAATTACATCAGGCCTCTGTCCTGTCATTGTAGGGGCCTCTAGTCTTTCCAGATTGCCCTACAAGCACGACCAGATTAATCTTAAAACACACTTTTTTAACCAATCCTCACCCCCTGTCTGGTCAAAAACTTTCATATGCTCCCTGTTATCTTCCAGATCAATGTCTTAGTCTGGCATTCAAGGCCTTCTACAACATATTTCCAACTTAACCTTTTTATTCTTATTTTCACCTACATGAATCCTTTCCTTCGGGCAGGCTAGTCTAATCATTGTCCTTGTCCCAAAATGATGCCATAGCTATTCCTGCTTTTACCTTTGCCCACCCTTAAACACTTCCTGCCCTTTCCTCCTCTCTCTACCTCTCCTTCAGGGCTTACTCAGGCTGTGCCTCTTGGAGGAAGCCGGGCCTTATTACTCCAGCCCTTACCGAGGGTACCTTCCCTCCAAATCTGACAGCACTTTTGGCCCACATCTCTTCCTTACGTACCCTTCATTACTAATTCTCTTTCCATAGGCAGTGTGACGTACTGGAAGGAGCCCTGGATTGCGGGTCGGAGGACCCGGGTTCAAATGTCAGCTCTTCCACTTACCATCACTTACATTCACTAAGTCTCAGTCTCCTGATTTGTAACGTGGGGATAGTTGTATTCCCTACCTCACAGCCTTGTTTTTAGAATCAGATAAAGCAGTGAGTGTAAAATACTCTGTAAACCTTTTTGGAAAAGGCCTCCGTGGTTGTGAGCTCTTATTATAACATGCTGTCTCAGCCAGACTGTAAAATCCTTGACAGTGACACTGTGGCTTCTTCAGCTTACTCTCCTGCACACATTTGGTGCCTGATAAATGTTTGTTGACGGCGAGCACTCAACAGACATTTCAAGGCTATTCTGTACCAACCCTCTGCAAGGCACCGTAGAGTATAGAGTGAAAAGTAAAATGTGCTCTCCCAAGGAATTTAAAGCCCATCGATGAAGATTATAGACGTGAATTACATATATAATTAACATTAATGCAAGGCACAATACAGTGAGTGTACAAGAGAGGAACAAATGGCTATGGAAGATTAGAAGAGGGAAAAATCGTAAAATTTATAGAATTTTAGAGCTGAAGGAGCTCTCCTATGACATCTTGTGCAAAATCATTTTTAAAAAATAAATTTATTTTTTATTTTTAGTTTATAACACTCAGTTCCACAAGTTTTGGGGTTCCAAACTTTCTCTCCATCCCTCTCCTTCCCCCTCCCCCCAAAATGGCATGTAATCCAATGTAGGTTCTACATATATCTTCACATTGAACTTATTTACATAATAGTCCAATTGTAAAAAAGAATTATAACCATGAGAAAGGAGAAATGAAACCAAAAAAGAAGGAAAAAAAAAGGAGAGCAAAAAGTTTGCCTCCATCTGCATTCAGATTCCATAATTCTCTTTCTGGATGTGCATGGCTTTTTCCATCATGAGTCTTTTGGAGCTGCAAACTCGTTTTCTAGATGGGGAAGCTAGACTTTCAAAGACTAAACAGCTTGCCTAGGGTGGCACCAAGAGGCCTCAAAGCCCTAGCCTTTGGATTCAAAATCAAGCCCAAGAGAGCTTTCATATTTCCAAAACATATTCCTAGCCATCATTTTATTTAATTCTTACAACAAGCAGATGGGGCAGCCAGGGTAGGTATCAGTATTCACAGAGTAGATAACCGAGACTAAGAGATTTAACTTATCCAAAGTCACAAATCATAAGTATCAGAGGTAGAATTAGAAGTTATTGTTGGAAGCAGGGATGGGGGCCCCAAGTAGAGTGTTTGGGTAGCCCTCTTGGTGGAGGGGTTTTGTTGTTCTTTAGTCATGTCCTACTCCTTGTGACACCATTTGGGGTTTTGTTGGCAAGGATACTGGAGCGGTTAGCCATTTCCTTCTCCAGCTCATTTTATACATGAGGAAACTGAGGCAAACAGGGTTAAGTGACTTACCCAGGGTCATACAGCTAGTAAATGTTTGCTGCTGAATTTGAACTCAGGAAGAGGAGTCTTTGTGACTCCAGGCCCAGCACTCTATCTACTGTGCCACCTAGCTGAGTTTAATATAATGATAATAATGTTAGCATTTAACTCAATTATAGCACCTACTATGTGCCAGGTTCTGTGTTAAGTGCTTTACAGATATTATCTTATTTGATCCTCACAACAACCCTGAGAGGTAGGTACTGTTATCATCACCATTCTACACATGAGAAAATTGAGGTAGACAGGTTAAGTGACTTGCCCAGGGTCACACAGCTAATAAGTGTTTGAGGCTGGATCTGAACTCACATCTTCCTGACTCCAGGTCCAGTGCTTCAGCCACTGAAGAAGAAGAGAGTCACGTCCCTGATCCATGAGTGACAATGTTCTGTGCTGACCAAATTCCCATTTTCTCCTTCCTCCTCCAGGAATCTGGTGATGATGAATATCAGGGGGACCAGTCAGACACAGAGGATGAAGTTGACTCTGATTTTGACATTGACGAGGGAGATGAGCCAGCAAGTGACGGGGATGGAGATGAACCAAGAAGAAAGCGTCGTGTAGTCACCAAGGCCTATAAGGTGGAGTGGGGACCCTGGGGTTGGGGAGGGCCTGTCCCAGCACCATCTTTATCAGACTCCATAAGCTCCTGCTGTCTTTCGCCAATCTGCTAGGTTTTTCCCATTCCAACCCCACTCCCTCAGTGTCTGGGTTCCCTTCTCCAGGCCCCAGGTTCTTGCTCCTTCTCCTTATCCCCTCAGCCCCTGCTCTCTGATCTCAACCTGCCCCCAGGAGCCTATCAAGAGCTTGAGGCCTCGAAAAGTAAGCACCCCAGCTGGCAGCTCCCAGAAGGCACGGGAGGAGAAGACGCTGTTACCCCTGGAACTGCAGGATGATGGCATTGACAGTGAGTTGGGACCTGTTTGGAAAGGATGGGGAGACTGTGTCTCATCATCAGAATGTCTTACTGCATCTTAGCTCTGGAAGGGCCCACCATCTACCCCTCCAGTCCAGAACGAGACCTAGAGGATTGTGGTGGAACCATGTTGTTGACTGCAAAGAAAAGAATAAGCCCAGGGTTTATTAGATGCTCACAGGTATGAGGCCTCCTCATGAGTACAGAATAAAGCAGCTCTCTCTTAGACACAGAGTGAAATAGAGACTCGGTTCCTTCCCTTAGGGAACCTGTTGCCTAAGTTGTGAGAAGAGATTAGTCCATAGATAAACGCCTTACAGCCGACGTTTGGAGGAGCCACCTGGTAGAAAACACACAGCCAGTGTTTAACTCCAGGCTGTCAGCATGCTTCTGGGATACATCTCCTTGTGCTCCAAGAAGGTCCCCTTATTTGATATAGCTGCATCACAGCAGAGTTAGGAAAACAAGCTAATGGTAAATGATGACATTGAGGTGATCTGTCCTGAGGTCTTCTCTAACAGCATGGCTGATCCAGAGTAAAAGCATCGTAGGACTTAGAGCAGAAAGGAGCCCCAGAGATCATCTAGCCTGACTCCTTCATTTTGCAGAGGAGGAAACTGAGGCTTGCCAAGTCTAGTGATTTGCCCAAGGCCTCTTAGGTAGGAAGTAGCAGAGCCAGGGTTTGTTTAACAAGTGAATGAAAGGGAAAAGGTGTTGTTGGGGATTTGTTGTTTTGGGGGAAGGAGCTAAGAGAATGTTGGTCTGGGTGGGCTTCTTGGAGGAAATGGTCCTGAGGTACAAGATTTCCCACTTTCTCACTCAATGTCTCTAGGCCGGAAGTCCATGCGCCAGTCAACTGCTGAGCACACTCGCCAGACATTCCTTCGGGTTCAGGAGCGGCAGGGCCAGTCACGGCGCCGGAAGGGTCCTCACTGTGAGCGACCGCTGACACAAGAGGAACTGCTCAGGGAAGCAAAGATCACAGAGGAGCTCAACCTTCGTTCCCTTGGTCAGCTGGGGAGATGAGAAGCGGAGAATGGGAGACAGGAGCTAGGAGAGCAGAGGGAAACAGGAAGGACCGGGGGGGGGGGGCGGAGATTTGATGTAAGAGACACAGCAGGGAGAGGCAAGGGTGGATGGGGAGCCCGGCATTGTGGGAGGTGTGAAGCGGGGGCCATGGGGCAGGAAAGTGAGAGAAGGCTCTGGACAGACAAGGCTGCAGTGCTGTGGGGTGGCATGGCCGGGAGGGAGGGAAGCCTTGAGTGAAGCCTTAGGAGGCAGAAGGCATGGCCTGGGGGAAACACTGATGGTGCAGGTGCCCATGGAGCAGGAAGCCCTGACTTCCCCTCCGTCTCCCAGAGAACTATGAGCGTCTAGAGGCAGATAAGAAGAAGCAGGTTCACAAGAAGCGCAAATGCCCAGGGCCCGTGATCACCTACCACTCCATGACAGTGCCCCTGCTGGCTGAGCCGGGACCCAAGGAGGAGAATGTGGATGTGGAGGGGTGAGTGGGAGAGGTTCTCCTGAAGTCTGCCTGCCCCTGCAGCATCACCATGCCCCGCCTCCCCTCCCCTCCCCTCCCCTCCCCTCCCCTCCCCTCCCCTCCCCTCCCCTCCCCTCCCCTCCCACCCCACTCTTTTCTCCCATCTATTCTCCTCAGGCCAACAGAGTTTGTTTCTTTTGGGGGGGGGGCGGTGCAAGGCAATTGAGGTTAAGTGACTTACCCAGGGCCACATAGCTAGTAAGCATCGTATCTGAGGCCAGATTTGAACTCAGGTCCTCCTGACTCCAGGGCCGGTGCTCTATTCACTGAGCCATCTAGCTGCCCCCAAGGGAGTTTCCTTTGTCCTGGCTTACTTTTTCCCTGTCGTTTTGTGTTTCTTCCTTTTATGTTTGTCCATCCCCCAGTTCAACCAACAGGCTTTTCTGTTTCTGCCTCTTACTCATAGACTTCTTGTCTCTTCGCTCTCTCAGGCTTGAGCCACCACCTCTGGTGTCCACAGTGGCTCCTCACTCTGGAACGGGGCCGGTAATCCCCCCTCCCCGGTGCTCACGTACTTTCATCACCTTCAGCGATGATGCAACATTTGAGGAGTGTTTTCCCAGGGGAAAACCCCCCAAGATCCCTGTGCGTGAGGTCTGTCCTGTGACCCACCGTCCAGCCCTGTACCGAGATCCTGTCACAGACATTCCTTACGCCACAGCGAGAGCCTTCAAGATCATCCGGGAAGCGTACAAGAAGTACATCACGGCCCATGGACTTCCACCTGCTGCTTCTGCCCTGGGCCCCGGCCCACCACCTCCAGAGCCCCTTCCTGGGCCAGGGCCCCGGGCTCTCCGCCAGAAAATCATAATCAAATGAAAGCATGGCTGGTCCTCAGAGATTCCTCCTTTGCCCTTTGTCACCCGGACCTTACTGACCTCACCTCCCTGCCTCCCCTCTATCTGTCTCTTGCCCTCATACCTATCTCGAACACCTTGTTCTTCCCTCTATCCCCAAAGTGACCTGCCCATGTCCCGTGTGTATTTTTTAATCTAATAAAAATAGGAAAACTCCTGTCTGATAAGCCTTCTGTGGAGTGGAGGAGGAGGGACCTTTGTGCCATGGCCAGTGAAAGATGTCTTACCATTATTTTGATTGAGCATAATACATAAGTTAATGTAGGAGGTGGCACGCACATGTCTTTTCAACCAGACTGCACACCTGTTGAGGGCAGGGGCTGTATTGTTCTATGCCTCTTGTGTCCTCACTGCCCAGCACCTCATAAGTGGTCTCTGAATATTTGCTGATGACCCAGCCAGGACTAGAATTCAGTGTCCAGAACACTTCTCTGCTGAGTAGAGAAGAGCTGCTGCCATGGCTGCTACTGGCCACTAGGGGGGCTGGGGGCCGGGCTGGGTGTGTGAGGGGGTGTACATGCGATCTCCCACCCCCACCCCCCACCTGGCCAGAACTAAAATAATAAAATGCTGAGCTCACTGCTCCCCCTGCCCCCTCCCCCAGCACAGGGCTCCTCCTGCCGCCCGGTCAGTGCCCAGGCAGAGCAGACAGACCGACAGAAGGGGAGGTGAGAGGGGTGGGGGAGCTGGGGAGAGGTGGGGGAGCCGGGGAGGGGTGGGAGAGTGCACTTCTTGGGAATCCTGGGGAGTTGGAGGCCGACTGTATGTATGTAACACTGTCACTCAGGTTGTGTGTCCCCTCAACACTGAGGGTCTGTGTGGTTTACACTCTTGGTATTTCAAGTTTGGGGTGTGTGTGTGTCCCTGTTTGTGTGTGTCTGGATGTGGGGGGTATGTCTGCGTGTGTCTCCCCAACCCCCCACCCTATGCCCCCACCAAATGTTTCTAGAAGAACTTGATCCCATATTACAAGGCATGAAGTCATTCCTCCCTCACCCCCCAAACAGGGCCAGTGTCACCTTCCACTTAAGGGCAGAGTTGAATGCTGGGGACCTGGTACCTTCCTTCCGGCCTCTGTAATTCCTCAGCCTTTGCACCTGGAGGGGTCCCTCAGGTTTCCTCCAGCCCTGAGCCCCGGGTCTCTCTTAGGACTGAGAAGTTTGGAAGGCACAGGAAGTGAAATTCTGACAGTGCCCCAGCCTACCCTCCCCCTACCCACCCCCAAGCCTCCCCCTATTGCTCAGGGAAAGAGGAGCAGCTGGCTCCAGTGTCCCATTCCCTCAGCCCTCTAGGCTCTCCCTAGTCTAAGGAAGGAGCTGGACTGATTGAGAGGGGGGAGAAATTTCCCTAAAGCTCTCCACCCCCTCCTTCCATAGGAACTAGGCAGGGGCCCAAGAGATGTTGGCAAGGGCCCCAGGCAGCTGTGTTGGGGGTGAGGGGGTAGGAGAGGCGTTGACGGGTGAGGGTGTGGGCTGTGTGTGTGGGTTGCTGCCAGGACTTCTTCCCACAGAGATCCTCATCGGGGGTGAGTGGAAGCTGGGGAGGCCGGGAAGCAGATGAAAGATCTCTGATGCTAAGCCCAAGTCCCCCATCCTCCTTCCTGCCTCCCACCCCACCCTAGCATCCTGGGCTGCCCATTGCCCCAGGTTCCTAAAGGATCTCTACCTTCCTTCACCCACTATCTCTTCTTGCAACTCTCTGGCCTGACAACTCCCTAATATTCCCTAGGCTCTGATGGACAACATGTCATCCTATCAGAAGGAACTGGAGAAGTATAGGGACATTGATGAAGATGAGATCCTGAGAAGCCTGAGCCCTGAGGAGCTAGAACAGCTGGACTATGAGCTACAGGAAATGGACCCCGAGGTAAGGATATCGGATGGGAACCTGAAGAATGTCCTCAGGGTTCTAGACTACAGGGAGGAGGGGTCAGGGAATCCCTAAGGGTGCAAGGGGGTCAGATGGGGGATCTGAAGACGCTTCAGGGAACCCTAAGGGTGTCCCAGATTTGGGAGTGGGGAGTCTGAGTTGGTACTTCCCCCCACTCCTACCCCCTCCCAAGAACATGCTCCTGCCAGCCGGGCTAAGGCAGCGTGACCAGACAAAGAAGAGCCCCACGGGGCCCCTGGACCGGGAAGCCTTGATGCAGCACCTGGAACGGCAGGCCCTGGAGACTAAGGAGCGAGATGACCTGGTGCCCTTCACAGGAGAGAAGAAGGGTACAGGAACCTTAGCGGGGCACTTGGCCTCTCACCCTGCTATTACTTTATTCTGTATCATTGGCACGTCCCCATTTCCCCTCCTCTCCCTCATGCCAGTCATTCCCACTTGTGAGCCCCATTGTCCGGCTATTCCATATTTCTTGGGCTCTATGAAGTAGCAGCCCATTGGGGTCAGAGGAAGAGGCATCCCAACATCTGGACCTTAAGTTCCCCCCTCTCCATCCTGTAAAGACCCAGACATTCTATTCTCCAATTCTCCCATTTTCCCCAGCAAAGCCATCTTTCTTCTCAGCTCCACGTCCCAGTCCAGAGTCCCAAGTATGTTGACATTCTAGATCAAACCACTCGCTCCTCTGGACTCACCAGGGTTTAGGCACTGTCATACTTGACCTGACAGGAGACCCAGATGTTATGATGCCCAGACCTATGTAGGGCCTATGTGTGTCATCTGACCTAACTGTGATCTAGCAGCTTAGGTAAAAAGGATCAGGGCAGGCAGGAAGCCAAGGATATGGATTGGAAAATGGTTCCCTTTGTTGACTATCTTCCCTCCACCAGGGAAACCATTTATCCAACCCAAGAGGGAGATCCCTGTGGAAGAACAGATCACTTTGGAACCCGAGTTGGAGGAGGCTTTGGCCAAGGCCACAGATGCTGAAATGTGTGACATTGCAGGTGGGCAACCCTGGTGATAAAGGAGGTGGGGGTTGGTCATGAGGCCCGTGGGGAAAGAGGAATACGCTGTATTAATGAAGTATGGGACAGGGGCAAGTAAGCAAAGGGCTAAGAAACGTCGGGAAAGAGTCATCAGGCCTGTTAGGCTAAGGCTACATTGCCTTCCCCTCCGCTGCCCCCAGGCTCATTGGTGGAAAGATTTGGGGGAGGTTGAGTGTCTCACTCTTCCTTTTACTCACATATTCCCTTTGCTATCCCTTAGCCATTCTGGGCATGTACACATTGATGAGTAACAAACAATACTACGATGCCATCTGCAGTGGAGAAATCTGCAACACTGAAGGCATTACCAGTGAGTAGGAGGCAGTGGGCACAAAAGGGTGGGCTCACTGATGGGGACAGGACTGGGAGCATAAGGGTTAAAGGGAATGGGGGATGGGATATGAGGGATGGGGGAACATGGGGGATTTCCCCCCTGCTCCCCACCCCCTCTAGGTGTGGTGCAGCCTGACAAATATAAGCCAGTACCAGATGAACCACCAAACCCTACGGACATCGAGGAGACATTGAAGAGAGTTCAGAACAATGACCAGGAGCTAGAGGAGGTGAACCTCAACAATATGCAGGTATTGTATTTGGTCCCACCCCAGAGGAGAAAATGATTCATTCTAATGGGAAGGCCTCATTGCAGAAAGAAACCTGATTACCTCCTTTCCTGCGGACAGGACATCACAGCCTCCACTATTATCGAGCTGTGCCAGGCCATGAAGGGGAATACTCACGTTCGGAGCTTCAGCCTAGTAGCTACACGAAGTGGTGACCCCGTAGCCAATGTGAGTCCTGGAGACTCATTCCCAATCACGCTCCTCTGGATGCCCATTAATATCTGCTGCCCCCTGTCCCTGGACTCCCATCCTTATTACCCAGAAGTACATGAAATTGCAGGCTCAAATGGTTAGAAGGGAAGGGACCTCTAAGGACATCTAGTCCAACCCCCTCCCCCCCACCAGGCACCACCACCATTTTACAGTTGCAATAGTGGCCTGAGGTCACCCAGGTCTTGGTCCTCAAGTCCAGTGCTCCTCCTCCTGGTGTGTCCCACTTCTCCCCAGCCTGGAAGTTGACCCAGGTCACAGTATTGCAAAGACTCAGTGCCCTCTAAGGTGCCTCCTGGCTCTAAGTCTATGAGCCAGGCAGTTCCACAAGATCTTCTCTCAGACTGCACGATACTCCCTTCCCTCTCATTTTGTGTCTTGCTCAGCTCCCCTCTGCCCTCATTGTCCCTCAAAATCCCTCCTGGAGACTTGTTTTCCACTTGCTCCATCTGCTCACCCAGCCCCACGTTCCTGTCATTCAGGCTATAGCTGAGATGCTGCGGGAGAACAGGAGCCTTAAAAGCCTCAATATTGAGTCGAACTTCATCAGCAGTACAGGGTTCATGGCTGTGCTAAAGGCCGTTCGAGAGAATGCCACACTTACCGAGCTAAGGATGGATAACCAGGTTAATAGCTTCCTCCTCCAAGATAGCCCCACCTTCCCCAAACCCTGAACGTTCAGTAGAGAATCAAGACAGCACCCTTACCTACCCCAACTCTGGCGCCTTCTCTGACCCCTCAAAAACACAGTAATCATGGGGGGATAGTCAGTGACCAGAGGGGCTGGTAAACAGCCTGTCTTCTCTACTCCCTCCCTGTCAATGACTCCTACCCCTCCTCCCAACCCTTCCAGCGTCACTGGCCAGGGGATGCTGTAGAGATGGAGATGGCTGCCATGCTGGAGCATTGTCCAGCCATAGTTCGATTTGGCTACCACTTCACACAGCAAGGACCTCGGGCTCGGGCAGCTCGAGCAGTGACCCGGAACAATGAATTACGTAAGTGACCACGGAGTTGGAGGAAGTTATGAGGCTTAGAATTCTCTGGGTTAGTCCTTCAAACATTAAATTCAGTTAAGTGGCTAACTGGGAAGTTCCAACAGAAATCAGAGGAGCCAAGCTCTGCCCACAGGAGGCTTTGAGTGGCTGACGTAGAAGTGGGTAAGGTTCTTCCCATCTACTTTGAGACTTTGATGGATCTGTGATGGGGACAATCCCTTCAGCTGTACAGATCCAAACCCAGTATCTCTTCTTAGCCTTTGTGACTTCAGTCCACATCTTTCCATAAATCATTCACAGGGAATCCAGCTAATGTGCTTCCTCTAGATGTCTTGTCATGGCAGAGCTATACCAACAGGACACACAGGCTGTCTATCCCTTCTTATTCCATAATCTCATACACGAGCCAGCTCTCCCCTTCTGTACCTCTTTCCAGCCTGGAGCACTGGCTTCCTGCCTGCCCTCATCTCTCTGATGACATTACTTCCACACAGATCCCTGGGCAATATGAGTGGCCAGAAACGGATAGTGGGAGACAGAAGACAGTTTTATTAAGGGGATGGGGGAGCACAGAAATTAGATGTCCTAAGACACTACAAAAAATGAAGGAAAATTATTCTCCTGAACAGACTCAAAGCAAGAGCTTGGGTATAGACCCATTTCCTGACTCCTCCTACCTCCACAGGTCGGCAGCAGAAGAAGACATAATGCTGCCCTTCCCTACTGTTTTAAGCTAGGACCCCTGGATGCTGGAATTCCCATCTCCCTTTTCCTGTAAATAAAAGTCTTTTTCCCTACTTCACCTGCTTCTTTCTTTGGCCTGGGACTGGGAAAATGGGGAGGTGCTCTTGGCATTAAACATGCCTTCCCCCCAGGGTGTCTGCCAGTTCACTAGGGGATTATTTATACCCTGGAGATCAGGAGGTTCTAGGCTCAGGTTACCTCTAAGGGGAGGGAGAAATCCCTCCCTTTACTAGTCCCCTTATGCCTCTGACCCAACCCAACACACACATCCTCTTCTTTATTTCCACTCAGTGTTGGCTCCTCCAGTACCTCCTGAATTTGGCTAAGCCCTGCTGGAAAGCAGGAAAAGCCCCTGTGGAAATGGGAGGGGAAAGCAGGGGGAGATGAGGTAGGGAAGGCATCTGACAACTCAAAGGGCAGAGTCCTGCCCTATATACTTTATTAATAGGGCAGAAGGCTGGGTGCAGCTGACGCTTGGCATGGTTCTAGAAGGGGCGGGGGTGGTATAGGGAGTTGTGCAGCCTGCAGGGGTAGAAGGACCTGAGATAGTTGTATGGCACACAGAGCCAGACCTTAGAGGAAAAAAGAAGTTAGGTTCCAAGCATCTTCTTTGATTTATTTAAACAAAATGGGTGGGGAGGTGGGCTATCAATCCAAGGGGAGGCCTGGGGGTTCCTCTTCATCAGAATCGAACTCCACATTCTTATCCTTTAGCCACTGACCTCTTCCATCCTGGATCCAACCAGAGCTGAGAAGATCAGAGAAAATAAATCTGGTCAGAATGAGGAGATAGGTTCACAGAAGAGAGGGAGGAGAGTGATAGAAGGAAAGAAGAGAAGCAATACACCACGCTACCCACCTGCGCAGGGTCAAATAATGGTCCAGTGCTCTTCGTCTGGCAGGACTCAAGGGCACAGGGGCTGGGGCTGCTGCTGAATCCCTCTTGGACTGTCTATCACCCTCGGACTTGGGTGTTCTGCCAGCCTTCTTGTCTGAAGGTTCCTCAGTCTGGGGGGGCCTATATGGGAGGTGGGGAGCTGAGGGCGAAGGAGCTTCTGGTCTGAGGGAGAAGGAACAAAGTTTATGATGTTCATATACCAAGATAAGCTCCAAATGGGCACATGCTTTAGACATAGAGAGTGAAAGCATACGCAAATTAGTGGAGAATGGAAGAAATGTTCTGTCCGATTCATGGATAGAGGAAGGATTCATGACCAAACAAGAGATAAAGAGCAGGTCAAATAATTTTGATTACATAAAATTAAAAAGTTTTTATACAAACAAAACCAAAGCAGCTAAAACTGGAAGAAAAGCAGGAAACTGGGGGGAGGGGATCTTTGCAGCAAATTTCTCTCATAAAGGTCTCATTTCTAAAATATATAGGGAACTGAGGTAAAATTGCAAGAAAAGGGCCATTCTCCAGATGATAAAATGGTCAAAGGACATAAATAGGCAGTTTTCAGAAAAGAAATCTAAAATATCAATAGCCATACGAAAAAAATACTCTCAATCACTATTAAAGAAGTGCAAATTAACACTGAAGTACCATCTCATACCCATCAGATTGGCTAAAGTGACAAAAAAGGAAAATGACAAATGCTAGAGGGGATGTGGGAAAACAGGCACACTAATGCACTGTCAGAGCTGTGAACTAGTCTGACCTTACGGAAAGTCATCTAGAACTATGTCTAAAAAGCTATTAAACAAGTGCGGCCCTTTTGACTGAATCCAAAGGATTTGTTCAGTGAAGTTTGGATTCAGTCAAAAGGCCGCCCCCAAGGACCTAGAGGGCCACATGTGGCCTTGAGGCCGCAGGTTCCTCACCTCTAGTATATACCTTTTGACCCAGTGATACTGTTACTAGGTGTACAGCCCAAAGGGATCAAAGAAAGAAGAAAAGAACTCACGAACAAAAATACAGCAGCTTTTTTGTAGTGGGAAAGAACTGGAAACAGAGGGGATGCCCATCCATTGGGAAGTGGCTGACCAAGTTATGGCATATGAATGTGATAGAATATTATTGTTCTGTAAGAAATGATGAGGGAAGGGGGCAGCTAGGTGGCGCAGTGAGTACAGCACTGGCCCTAGAGTCAGGAGGACCTGAATTCAAATCCCGCCTCAAACACTTGACACACTTACTAGCTGTGTGACCTTGGGCAAGTCACTTAACCCTAATTGCCCTGCCTTCCCTCCTCCAAAAAAAAAAATTTTATTAAAAAAAAAAAGAAATGATGAGGGGGACGGTTTTAGAAAAACCTAGGAAGCCTTGTATTAACTGATACAAAGTGAAGTGAGCAGAACCAGGAGAACGATTTATATAATAATTGCAATATCGTAAAGATAATCCGCAATGAAAGACTCTGATCAATATGACAAAACACAACTCCAAAAATCTCATGATGAAATATGGAGAGCGATGATGACCTCAGAGTGCAGGTTGAAGCATATTTTATTTTCTTCTCTTTCTCTCTCTTTTGTAGAAATTTGTTTTGTATGACTATACACATTTGTAATGGATTTTGTTTGTCCTGACTTCTTAATGGCTAGGGAAGGGTAATACAGAGAGAATTTGGAACTGAAAAATAAAATTAAATTAAATTTTAAAAGTTTACAGTGTTGGGTAAGAAGCTAGTCATCTTTTGTCCCTAATACACTAGAGTTATCTACTTCTGTTCCTCCCATCTCAGAAGCAACTCCTAGTAATCTTTCTGCCCATCCATACCCAAAGTCTACTATGGGTTACTACTAATTCAATATCCTTTGACCATTTATCATTTGAAAAATGGCTCTTATTCTTGAAAATGCAACTCAGTTCCCTACATGGGAACCTATGGGATTTTTCCTTCCCATCTTCTCAACTCTTTGATATTCCCCTGTCTTTGCATCTTTTTATTATTGAAAGCATTCATTTAACAGTTATCATGCATCTGCTGTCCTGGGTGTTGGGAGATAGAAAGTTAAGATCCCCATCTTCACGGAGCTTTATAATCTAGTAACAAACACTTCTAGATTGATTGCCCCATGTTTTATTCTTCCCTTTTCTCACCCATCTTCCTGTTCCTCTAATTTTCTTGTTCTTCTATAAACATTGCCACCATTTTCCTGCCTCCATCCTCTTGTTTCACCTCTCTTCAATCAAAATTACCTGTTCCTCTGCCTTCGACAACAACTGTTATAGTTTGGGGCTCTTCGTAGGGCACTTTGGGTGATTAAACGGGTCTGGGCCAGCAAAGGAGCCTGAAGGAAAGCAGAGGTAAACAAATGCTGTCAGACCTAGGAAGAATAAGATACTTCAAAGTTCCCAGGATGAGAGCTCTACCTAGGACAAGCCTCCTTTTCTCACTCACCTGGTCCCTGGTCTTCTCAGTTCTCTCTTCTTCCTGCTGTTTTGGATTCTGTTCTTCTCCTCTCCACTGGCGCTTCTTACCATAGAAATCTTGCAAGCCTGGTAGGGAAGACGTATTCAGCATGGCTCAGGAGTGCTTTGTCAAGTTAATGCTCTGCTTTTAACCCCTTAACTTACTGGCCAAGTGTCTCTTCCCTGCACGGTGAGCAGTCAACATGGTCAGTGTGTCTAATACAGGCCGGTGGGGACAGACAGCACAGGCAAATCTGGAGGAGAAAGAGCTGCAATAGCCTCAGGGACCCTTCTCAAGGCTATTCTTCCCTGCCCCCTTCCCAGGTCTTCCTACTCCTTTGCCAGTGCACATCTCTTCCAATCTCCCCCCATCACCCACCACTCTTCTCTCCCTCTCCTGGAATCCAAGGCTGAATCAAGAATGGACTTTTCTTCTCATCATCCCCTTGTCTGCCTCCTCAAGTTTGATGTCTCCTAGACCTCACCGTCCATCTCGGAGCATCAGTGCCTCATCTTCTGGGATGTAACTGGCCAGCAAGTCCCCAACTCTCCGTTTCTAGAAAATGAGTAGGCAAGGTGTAGTCCAATGCTGTAACCAGGAATTCTGGTGCCGAGGACAAGGCAGTGGGTGGGGAGGGGAGAAACTGGGGGGAGACCAAGAGGCCAAAGGCCAGCCCTGGGAAGGAAGTTGGGGGGGCCAATCCATGGATAACTTTATCTTGTGAGTGAAGGCCTGGAGATCCCACTTCAGGGGTACAGGTAGTCATCATTCTCAATGGGCCATGCTTAGCTTTCTTGTAAGCCACAATTATGCCAGGGGAGGGAAGGCTCCTACCCCAGGGAATCTTGTCCATGCCTCTCCCCTGCCACACCTCAACCGACCCTCCAAGTCTTTTGACTTCCCAACTCCTTACCAAAAGGAGGCCAAGGGTAGCAGAAGAGGGAGAGGAAGTATTCTGCCTCAACCCTGGGATGTGAGGTCACAGAAGCAGAGCAAAAGCAGTCTGGCTGTTTATACATTTGATTCCAGCGGCTCGTCTGTGACCCGCTCCCAAATGTCGATCAATAGTCAATAAACATATTAGCGGCTACTACGTGCCAGGCACGGTGCTAAGCGCTGGGGACACAAAGATGAAAAAGCCGGCGCTTGCCCTCCAGGAGTTTGCAATCTAACAAAGGGGGAGGGCAGCACACAAAAAAAGAAAGCTGAAAGGGGGCAGGGATGAAAGAAGCCGCAGAGGAGCGCAGGCCGGTGGGAAACCAAGAGAGGTCTAACGGGAGGTCCGTCCCAACCCTTCACCTCAGGAGTCTGTAGCTCGACCCTCCAATCATCCCAGCAGGGGGCACTGGGAGCGGAGTGGGAGCAACTAGGCCCACTGGACCTTGCAACATTAATGAGATTTCTCAACCAGGAGTTTACTGGGGGCACGGCGAAGTCAGAGAAGTCCAAACTGAACGCCAGAGATGGAAGGGGCTTCCCTCTGCTACCCCCTTCTCCTCTCCTCCCCTCTCCATCCCTTTCTCCAATCCCTTCCTCCTTCTTCTCCTTCCCCACCCCCCGCATAGCCACGCCCCTGGGAGAGTTGCCGAGGCAACGCGTGAGCCTCGTTTCAGGGGCGATAACTACCCCGCCTCGCCTCACCTTGAGAACATTGAGCTGGCTCCAGTCGTCCCCCTCTCTCTTGAAGGACATGGTGTTTTTCGCAGCCCTCCTCCACAAACCTGCTATAGCAGGTCCACCACCTAGACTCCGACGCCTTCACAGCCACCGTAGCTTCCACAGGGGCGGGGCGCGGAGCCGTGTATTTTGGTTGGTTGGTTTCTTACTTCCGGGGCGTATGCTTCCGGGAATGCGAGAGCACCTTCCCGGCGGCTCCCTCCAAGTGGCCTCTCAGAAGGACTGCATTTCCCAGGATGCTTTGGGGTCCCGCGGCTCTCTGGGAATTCAAGTCTTTCCCAGTGTCTCCGGAGACCCCACGGCTGTAAGGCCCTTTAAACTGGAGGGTTCGAGGCTGTCTCCTGGTCCCGGAGCCTGCATGGGCGGCGTGATCTTCCACCCGGGCTGGGGTGGGGAGCTGGCCTAGCCGTGCTCTAAAGGACGCCTTGGCTGCGGGCAGCGACCGAACCGGCGCCAGGGCCTTGGACGGGAGAGGCGGGGCCCGGCACTTGAGCTTAACCAGCGGGGGAGATCCGCAGCCCGGAGTGGGAGTCGGCTGCCTATGGCGGAGGCCGGTCCCCGGGATCTGGGCTGAGAAGGGCGTCTCGAAGGTCAGGGGTCAGAGGGCGTTGGGGTCGGAGGTCAAGGCCCGGCCTGGGCCGGCGAGACTATGGCGTCCCCCTCCCGTCAAGCGCCACCGGGGGGCTCCGGGCTCCTGCGAGGGAGCCGGGCCCGGTCTTACGGCAGCCTTGTACAGTCCTCCTGCTCCCCGGTGCGCGAGCGGCGCGTGGAGCACCTGCTGGAGCCCGGGGATACCCTGGCCGGCCTGGCGCTCAAGTACGGGGTGACGGTGAGTGGGCGGGGGGCATGCCGGGGGCATCTTGCGGGAGGGCTTCCCTGGGCCCAGGCTCGTGGCTTCCCCTGGATCCCGGGGCTGTGGCCAGGTTGTGTTTAGAGCCTGGACTGTGCTAGACCAGGACGGGTCCCAATGCCTGGCTGGCCTCCTTTGGGAGGAGCCGACTCGCACCCCTCCCTCGCTGAAAACATTCTTTTCCTCATTAAGATAATTAGGAACATAGTGAGACAGGGATCGTGGAAGCCTAAGTTCTGTCCTCTGATCCTTACCACAATCTTGGGAGGCTGGTGCTGTCATGATCCTCGTTTGACAGATGAGGAGGCTGAGGCAGAGGAAGTGATTTTGCACAGGGTCTCGCAGCTTGTAATCGTCCGAGGTCCGATTTGAACCCGGGTCTTTGTTCCCCGCCCCCACCCCCACCCCAAGCGTTTCACTCACTCTGCAGCCTCTTCACCCCAGTGTCTGTTGGGAGGTGACCCCCGCCCCCCCCCCAGCCACAGAGGAGAGGCCCCGAAGGTTCTCCGCGAAGAGCCGGGGTGTGGGAAGGGTGTACCCCATAGAGAAGGGTGGGTGCAACCCATAGATGGAGGAGCCCATCCGGGTGCAGCTCATGGGCGGCTTCTGACCATTGTCTGACCTCCCGCTGGGGAGGCTTCAGACCGGGATGGAGAAACACTCACCGCTGGAATGTGTGGGCGTGTTTACCACCAGATTTTGGCTAATCAGCTGGGGATCACAAAATAAACACAACACACACTCACGCAGGAGAAGTATCCAGGAGAGCATACAGAGCCTTGGCTGATAGTCGGGCTGTCCAAACTTTGGTGCAAGATACTGCACTTTTCTGGACCTCAGTCAAATAGGGGTGTTGCTTTCCCTCCCCCAAGGGTGGTTGGGAGGAGACAACTGTGTCGCATCATTGTGAAATCATTTTTTATAAAAGTCAAAAAACAAAATGAGAGGACGGTAAATGCACTTTGAAGAGCAAACATGCCATTCAAATTCAAGATAGTATTAACTTTGGGGTTATTCAGAGTTATCAGATTTTAATAGTAATAGCATTTCTAGAGCACTTTAAAGCTCCCAGAACGTTTACATCTCATCCCTTTTGATCCTTACTACAGCCTTGTGAGTTAGGTGCTGCTGTTAGAAACTCAGGCCGAGAGTAGTGACAGTGGCTTCCCCAGGGTCCCACGTCTGATAAGTGACTGAGCCAGGATCAGACTTAGTGACTCCAAGTCCAGCCATCCATTATTCAAGTTCATTATGATACTTTTGTGATAGGATAGGAATATCTTGATTTCATGTCAGGTTTCCTGTAGTTGGACTGAATGGGTACTTCCTAATACTAACATTCTTAGAGACTGATTTTGAGTACTGTCTTCCCAATGTGTTATGCCCCAGTTTAACGAAGATATATGATCAAAAAATGCTGACAAATTCATATAAGCTTTAAAAGTAAATATTTCAGGGTACCCAATTTATTGATAAGGAACCCTGAGTTTTTTTAAGAGTTTGTCACTAGCTTTTTCTGTGTTCTTAGGCAAGTCATGATCTCTTAAGTAGGCCTCGGTGTGTTCATCAATAAAACAAGGTTATCTACTCTCCCTATTCCCAGGGATAGATGTTAATACCAAATGAAGCAATGGATTTGAAAATGCATTCAAAAATATGAAGTATTCTAAAATTTGGATTTATATTATTATTGTTGTCATTAATCTGATGCCCCTCCCTTTTTTCCCCCAAGATGGAACAGATTAAACGTGCTAACCGCCTTTATACTAACGACTCCATCTTCCTCAAGAAAACGCTCTATATTCCTATCCTGACTGAGCCCCGGGGATTATTTAATGGGCTAGATTCTGAGGAGGAAGAAGACAAGGAGGAAGAGATGCCGTTGAATCAAGGTGGAGCTGAAGCTCCCTCACCCTTGAGGAAAAAACAAGAGGAAAAAGCCAGTGGCGAAGGCCTTTCTTCCAGCTGTGGCCAGGACCTCCCCATACCCAGCCATGACCTCTCTGCCACAGACTTCCTCAAGAAGATTGACTCACAGATCAGTTTGTCGAAGAAGGCTGCTGTCAGGAAGCTGAAGAAAGGCGAGAGTGGGTAAGTCTTTGGCGATTCTGAACAGCTCCTCGGACCTGCACCAGAAGCCTTTGGTCTAGCAGAAGGAGCACAGAATTGGGCGTCAGGAGATGGGAAGCCAGGCCTTGGCACCAAAACACTGCAGGACCCCACTTTCTCTCGAAAACCAAAGAATTGGGTTAGGTGAGCTCAAAGGCCCCTTCAAGCTTAAAATTTGAATTCTAGAAGCAAAGTGAGCTAACCCCTGCTAGAATACATATATGGTGGACAGGGGCTTTTGGTTTCAAGTTCCTCTTACTACTCTGTCCTTCCAATGGCAAGGCCAGTTGAGCCTTGGGCAGACTTGACAGAATTACCAAGGCAACTTGCTACATCTCTCTATGTAGCTCACACACCCCTACCCCCACCCCAGCTCTTCCTTCAAATGAGAAATCTGTAAGGTTTTTAGCACAGTTCCTGACACATATGCTTCATAAGGACATATTGCTTCCTTGCCTCCCTTCCTGAACACTTTTCCCTTCATCTTTACCTGCAGGGTACCTGGGGAGGATCTGCATCCCCACTTGGCTTCCCCCCGAAAACAGCAACGTGCGGTACTGGGCCCTGTACCCCTGACTCGAACCACAAGGGCAGCCACCTTACGGGACCAGGAAGATGAAATCTTTAAACTCTGATACCCCCAAAACTGTTGGGAAGAGAGAAGCGGTGAAAGAACAGCTGTCTGATGGCGTGAAAGCTGAGGACCCGCTGTCTCAGCCCATCCTCGTGATCTGGCCTTCTTGTCATATCAGGGACTATGGGGCTACAGGAGGAATTGTAGACAGGAATGGAAGGCTTGAGATTAGATCCTTTCCAAACTCTTCTGACTGAATCTTGAGATCTTTTAGATTCAGAGAGCTCTGTCTGTCCCTTCCTTTCTCTGGTTCCTGTCACAGTTCCTTGGCCTTACCATAGGGTGGAGGGATCTCCAGTACCTGTCCCCCCACTCCCTCCCACCCTCCTCTCTAATTTATTTGGTGCTATGTTGGAATCCTATTTATTGGCTATATTTTGTTTTCCTAGCAGAAGATAGGAGTCCTCCCAACTCTCAGGGGATGGTGGTTAAGGAATGATCAGCCTGATGGCTGCTCCTGTAGACCCCTCCATCTAGGGAGCCCCGGGGACCGTTGGGAGCGTGGGTACGTCTGAGCCCCAACCGCTGCTGTGCAACACTGAGGTACCGAACCAGCTTCCCTGGGTGCTGTACCAGCTTTCTCCCCAAATCAGGAAGTGAAATGCTGGACTTGGCCTTGACCTAATTGGTCCTGTTTTCTTTCTCATGGCTCAGGAGATTAGAGATTCTGGTTATCCTTTCCTTCCCTGCCACTTTTCTGGGAGCAGTGGCCACTGGTCACCTGAATGGGTAGTCAGTGATTTTGGGATTTTAAAAAGCAGGCCTGACTACCTGCGTTCTGCATGCATGTGTATGTGTACCTTTCCCCCCCAACACATACTGAGCACTGGAGGGTTCTTTTGTTGCCTCCATGACCTCCTGGTTCCTTTCTTTCTCTCCATTGCATATTTATTTGTGGTTTGTAGCACCAGCTTGAGGTGTAGTTCTGTGTCTTTGAAGAGAAAACAGCAGGCTAGGGAGGCTCTTTGGGGCTAAGAGCCTGCCTTATTTTGTTATTTAATGTTGGATGTGGAGGAAAATGAATGTGTCTTCCCAAACCCCTCTTCGTTGTTGATAGTAAGTTGCTAGAAACTGCAGAGATTAAACAGAGAGCCCTGTACACGTTTTAGCAGGTTTATTTCCCTTTTGAGTATCGTCCTCTGCCCTGCCCCTCTCTGGGAGCAAGGCTTCCAACATCTATCCAAACTGTCCCCAGGACTGGCCTTGAGTTTGACATCCCCCCTTCCCCCCATCAGCAGCTTGGGAGAACTGTTCTCCTTCCTGGAAGGGGTTTCCCCATATCATGTGTCCAGATCAGGGGGAAGTAGAAGATCTGACTTTCACTTCATCTTTTTCAGGCAGCTTCATTTCCTGTCCTGGTGGCCAGAGGCATAGTGGAGGGAAGGGCTTGTGAACCCCAACTGTTTCCCACCCAAGGGTAAGGGGTCCTCAGAGCCAACCATACTCTAAGGAGACCCAGGCCAACGGGCTGGAGGGGGTTAAAGTGGGTGGGTGGACAGAGAGCCATGGCCTGTTGCCCATTCAGAGTCCACCACCTTGTTGGGATGGATGGAGCCAGGGAACAAGCCCTCAAAGCTTTCCTTCATCCAGCAGCTTCCTCAGCCCGTCACAGATCTTACTAAGGTGCTGGGCATAGCCAGGGCTGTAGAGGGCAGTGAGCAGGCTGGGGTCTGAGAAGTGATCGAAGACATGGCGGATGCGGCCGTGAGACTTGGGCGTGAGGTGGTGCTTTACCAGCTCTAGTAAGGTGTCCCGGCACTCTGTCAGCAGGGCAGTCAGCACAGCGGCTTCGAAGGTGAAATCCACTTCACCGAAGCTGAGGGCAGTCATGGCGCCTTGGCGCAACTTCTGACGGAAGCGGTCAGCCAGGGCCATCTCCCCGGGGTCAAACTGCTCGTTTCGATGCAACACCGCCACCTTGATGGCCACTTTGACCAAGTCCTTGATGACCTTCTGGGCCTCACCCCGGCTGTGGGTGTACTCTTTAGACACCCTGTAAAGTTCATCCAACACTTCACTGCTGGTGTCATCGATGAAGAGGTGTGCCACTGACCGCCCGGCCAGCTTGCTCAGGAGTTTCTTCTCTGCCTGCAGGGCAAGGTTTCTTGAGCTGAAGGGCTCCATGATCCCTGGGGGGCAGAGATCCAAGTCCATGTTAAATATCAACTGAAAAGACAGGCTGCCAGGTCCCTTTGAGGGAGATGGGCAGCTTTCTCCTTCTTTTGGTTGTCTCCCTACTGTCCGTGGCTGGGTCCCTGTCTCTTCATTTGAGCCCCCACATATTTGCTTCCTTAGAGCTCTGTTTTAGAGACTCTGAACCTCCATGGGTAGGACAAAGGAGCCAGGGACCAATGAAGGATATCTAGGAAACCAACCCACCATGAGCCAAGCCTCAAAAGAAAGCAAACTGTGGAAGGAAGGGAGGGGAGACTGGGAGAAAGCAGGGGACACAGGGGTGGCCCGATGTGTTCTCAGCACCCAGAGAAGCTACGACTCAGGGCCCCCCAGAAGAACTTAGTCCTGGGAATCCAGGGTTTTCATTTGGGGTTGAATTGAGGCCCCTCTAGCCCTTGCAGAAGGCTGACCAAGTCCTAGAGTTTGCCCCAAACTAGGCTCCTGCCTCAGGTTCCTCTGGTGGTTTTGCTTCTCACTTCCCCCTCCCCTCCTCGACAGGATGTGGCTGTGACCACAGGGAGGAGCAGCCACACCCTCTCCCACTCCTCATAGCGGGAGTCTGAAAGGGTGGGACAGGTGGGTACCTGGAGTCCAGCTCCCCAGCAGGATTCATGCAGTCAAGAGCCAGGGAAGAATTTTGCTCGTGGCGTAGCGTGAGGCTCTTCAGTTCTGCGCCGGGCACCTGGGAGCAGAAGAAGCTGTGTGGGCCCTGTTTCCTCTTATCTGTGTCCTTGTCACCCCCACTTTCTGTCTCCCTATCTGTGTCTGCACTGTCTCACAATCTCAGACCCCTGTGTTCTGGTCCCTTAGTCCTTTTCATCGCTGTTAATTGTTCACTCATCTCTTAAGTTCTTCCTGCATTTCATCCCACCATAGCTCATCCCCTCAACTTTGTCTGCTCTCTCCCTTCATTCTTTTGTCCCCATCTGTGTTCAGTTACCCCTCTTCTGCCCCCCACTGTCCCTAGTGAGATGTCCCCTGGGGTTTAACACTTCCCCTGCAAAAGAGAAGGGCTAAGGTGAGGGAAGTGTCAACATTCTACCCACTCCTGCCTTCTACCCCTCTCCCCAACTTGTCCCTTCACCATGGCCCATCCCTCACCTTTGAGGCCAGTCTTGCCTTGGATGTACCCGGAGAACTGACAGAAGATGAAGAAACTTTCAAGAGTCTCTTGCCTAGCACCGCCCCCTGGCCCCACCCTCCTTCCCTCTTCCCTCTTCTCTCTCCTCTTCCCCCACCCCCCAACACGTGCAGACACAGTGAGGTCTAGGACTCTAAGGGCAAGAGCCTCCTACCAATGATTAAGGAAGAAAGTCGGTGGGCCTCTTTGGGGGAAGAAACCAAAACCCTTGATCCATATTTTTGAGGTATCCTGATTCTCTTGGTCTGTTTCTGTCTGACTCTCACCCACTTTCCCCAAGGCCCCCATGTCCCTATTTCTGGTGTTCTGCCTTATGAGTTAGTGGGCTCCTTGTCAACCGGAGGGCTAGCGGTATCCAAGCACGATGAATGTTGTAGGAAAGGTTGATAAAACAGGTGGGGGATAAGCTTCCTTCTGATTCTCAGAATCCTTTAAGGGAAGAAGCCAGTTAGGGCTCACTGGAGAGGAGTCCAGGGACTGGAGCCTAGCAGGATCTAGCCCAGCTCTAGTCCTCTGAATGTGCTACCTTCTGAGAAGGGACATGGGACACCTTTAGGCTTCTAGTCCCCTGAGCATTAGGGGGACGTGTTTCCTTCTTGTTCTTTACCTCCTCTATGGGAGTGAAGAAGCAGGGCATCTACCTAAACCATGGGTGTAAGACCACAGATGGGCAGCAGATGTCAGCATGATACTGAGAAACGAGGTTTGCAAACCAGTCTCTCTGAGCCCTTGAGACCCATCTGTTCAACGTGCCTGCGCATTATCTAGTGTGCTGGACTGCATCGGGCAGAATAGGAGAAAAAAAGGCGCTCTTCTTGCCCTCAAGATTGCATTCTGCTGGGGATAGGGATTGATGTATACCCGGGTAAGTATGGCACAGAATTAGGAATGATGAGCCCAGAGGAGAGATCAGGCAAACTGTCCTCGGAACACAGGCATCAGGGAAGGTTCCAATGACAGCCGCCCCCAAGCTGAGTCTGAAAAGAATTCAAAAGGCAGACGTGAGGAAGGAGTGTGTTCATAGCTGTATGTGGAGAAGGCAGGTGCTGTATCAGGTTTGGGAAACAGCTGGTAGTCCAGTTTGTCTGGAATGAAGAGTCTGGGGAGGGGAATAATGTAGAATGAGGTGGCAGCCACAGTGTACAGGGCCTAAAAACCAGGCCCTCTAGGCCCTCCACAGTTTGTATTTTATGCAAGTATTTTATTCAGATACTTGGAGACAGTTTTCATGCATGTTCACGTCCTCTTTCCCCCCACCCTCATCCTTCTCTAAACATTCCCATTACCTTAAGTCAATTTCATAAGTTTTGAGGTTTAAAGGGATACATTTTGTGATTTGAAAAATTGGGCTATAGAGACAAGGATATTCAGAAAAAATGTATTCTTTTATGGTTCTAGGTAACCAAGGATTTGTGGTAGTGTGGTTTGGAATGTAAATGTTATAGGAGTTTAAAAAAGGGAGCATTGCTAAAGAAAGGCTTTAGCTCCCTGTTTTCTGATTCTCTCTCTTGATGCTTCCCTTAATAAGGATCAAACTCTCAACACACCGTGCCTGCCATTCTTACTTCAAAACATTCCCTTCCCATTCCACCTAATCTGACTCCTTATCATCTCATGCCTGGACTACTGCTGTAGTCTCCTAATAAGTCTGTTCATACAGTGGCTTTTTCTAAAACAGTAATTCCAAGTGGTCCCTGCCTACCTCATAGGGCTGTTGTGAGGATCAAACAAAATAACGTGTAAATAATCTGTGTGTAGTACCCTTTCTTGGAGAATCTTCCAACTTGTACTTGAATTGTGGAGTTGGGTGCCCAGAGGGTGGCTGTTCCTGTCAGGTCCCTGTGGGTCTGCACTCCTGAAACAGTAGTTCACAATCTCCCAACGGTGAACTTGCCCTTAACAGTTGACCAGTGGAAACAATTGGCATAGAGCAACAATATTTACTAAGATGGGATTATAAAAACAAAAACTATAAAACAATTCCCTCCACAAATCTAAGTGCACTCTTTCACAAATGGACACAGAAGGGGGAACAAACTTGGTAGCACATTGGTAGACCAAGGCAGCTCCTACTTCAGGCAGTTCAAGGCCCACCTTGTGCTGCTCCCACATGGATGCATTGTCTTTGATGGGAAACTGAACTCCCAGTATATCCTCCTCTCCACAGTTCAACTCTCAATTGCCAGGACTAGTTCTCACAGTTCCATAGTAGGTTCTCCTTTGCTGCCAGAGGTCACCCTGCTTGAAGCTGTTTCCAGCTTTGAATGCTATACTTCTCTGCAGCATTGTCTCCATAGACAATGTGTATCCGATCCCTACTGGATCCATCTCAACTGTGCCTCATCCGCTCTCAGACTGATGATTACTGCTCTCTGCCTGATGAGGTGTCTCCCACTGACCCAGCAGCTCTGCTGGAAAGCACTGTGACCGATGGGGTAAGGAGGAAGAATGCAAAATCTCTTCTTCCCCTTCTTTCTCTCAGGGGCTGAGTTCTTCCTCAACTGCTAGCACTCCTTCCTGCACTGACTAAAAAGCTATCAACCTACTTTTTTAAGGGCCACTAGGGGTCATGGCCAGTATTTTCCCAACTAGTGGCTAAATTCCTCTTTCAATTCAGTTTTTTCATACTTTGTAAAAGAATCAGAGGGCTTATATACATCACCCAGTAAGAAATGTTGTCAACTTGTTATCTGTATCTGCCCCTTATTTTTGTTATCTACATTCTGGGCTGGGGTTGGGAGAGGTAAGGAGGGGAGAATGGGAAACCAGCTTTTACCCACTACCTATGCAGAAGGACTTTGTAAACTACAAAGAGGCAGCTAGAACGTGCAGTGGATAGAGCACTGGGCATGGAGTCAGGAAGGCTCATCTTCATGAGTTCAAATCCAGCCTCATACACTTACTAGTTGTATGACCCTGGGCAAATCACAACCCCATTTGCCTCAGTTCCTCATGCGTAAAATGACCTGGAGAAGAAAATGGTAAACCACTCCAGTATCTTTGCAAAGACAACCCCAAATGGGGTCATGAAGAGTCAAATGCCTGAAACAACAAACTACAAAGCATTGTATACACGGAACACGGTGGTGTTAGTAATTTCATTACTGCTCCTATATGCAAGAACCTGCTACACCTATCCAGCCACAGTTTAGTGGATAGAGTGCTCCAGTCAGGGGATTTGGGTTTGAGTTTAACTTGAGACATTTACTAGATATGTAATTGCAGGTTAGTCACAACCTCTCAAAGCCTCCATTTACTTATCTGTGAAATGGACATAGTCACTGGTACCTGTTTCATTGTTGTGAAGAAAAGGGTTTACAAACCTGAAAGTGCTATATTACAGTAAGTTCCTTCTCTCAGTATTCCCAACCAACACATATCTGCCATTTCATTTGTATAGCTTTTACACTTGGCTCTGCTACTAGTAATGGAATCATGGGATCATATATTTAGAACTTGAAGGTCTATTTAGAACTCACTGGTCTTCTAGTCTAACCTCGTCATTTTATAGCTGAGGAAATGGAGACCAGAGAGACTGTGACCTGCCCAAGGTCTCAAGTAGGAAATAGCAAGAGGATTTGAACCTAAGGCCTTTGAATCCAAAGCTAGCACTTTTCCCACTGTATCACAGCTGACCTATATAAAGTGTTTTAAGGTTTGCAAAGTGCTTTATGTAGACAGTCTTATTTGATTCTTGTAACAACCCTGTGAGATAACTACGAAGGGTATTACTCCATTTTGCAGATGAGACTAACTAGACTTTGGTGTAGGTAAGTGTCTTTCCCATGGTCACACAGCTAGTAAATGTCAGGGGCAGGATTTGAACTCAAGTCTGGTACAATCTAAATCCAGCATTCATTCCTTACACTACTTTTTAACCAACTCACTGTGTGACTTTGAGGAAAGTGATTAGCTTCTATGGGCTTAGTTTTCTCTTATTTAAAATAAAGGGGTTAGATTACATCAGCATTTCCCAAAACTTTTCCTTGTAATAAGAATAGAGGTTCAACGGAAAAAAAAATATTGGTGCTGATGAAGGCTGGCAGGGCTGCTTCCTCTCCACGCTGACCCCATCTTCCATCCCTCTACCCCACAGCTCAGTCTTCATTCACCTCAAACCTTGGTCCACCTTCCTTCAACCGTGTCAGTTCTTCCCACTCCATCCCCCGAGTTGGGTAGCTATCCCCATCACACGCATGCCACCATCTTTTTTCATATTCTGTTCTTATCTCTTCACGGCCCCTTCTCACCCGCTCATCTCCATCTCTCCACAACACATAAACATTGTGCCACCCCTACATGTACTTTTGGTCTAGCGTACAAACCATACTCCTTCATACCGTGTTCCTGATCTCTGTTTTGCTCCCAAATTTCCCCAACCTTTTATCACGTAGGCATTCTATACCCTGAGATAGCTCCAGACCAGCATGTATTGGTTCTGTCAACCTGGTTCAGTAGAGTTCCAGAGATAAATTAGGTTGGGAAATGGTGATCTAGAAGATCTCTGAGGTCCTTTTCAGCTCCAAAAGCGTCCCACCGCAGCGTCCAACTATGCATTCACTCCTCCTTATATGTTTCCACTACGAAATGCCCTCTCTTCTCATTCTCTATAGAGCACAATTCCAGTCCCATCTTTCCATGAAACTTGCATTGATCTTCCCTTTCTACACCACGGATAACACTTGTCTATGCCATACTGGGTACCTTGGTTGTGTTCTCTTTTGCTCTTGACAGCAAGTACTAACCTATCCGCTAACATCATTAACTGTATCCCCCAAAACACAACTTTAGGTAAAACAAGGTTGTTGGTTTGATAGGAACAATGTTATAAATGGAAGATTTGGGGATGTGCCAGTGAGGAGAGAGTGCTAAGAAAATGGTTTGTGCCACTGGAGGAAGCCTTTGCAGAGGGTGTAGGGATGATCCAAGAGAGCTGGGGCTGGGGCAGCGCAGAATCCAAGAGGTGGAAGAGACTTTGGCCTTTATTTAGTCAAACTGTACCTCAATCAATTAAGTATTAAGAGGTACAACATCTGCCTAGGAGCATCTATCCAATTTCCATTTGAAGAGGTCCAGTGAGAGTGAAATCACTCCCGCCAAAGGCATTCCTTATAATGCTTTGGTTGTTAGAAAGTCTTTCCTCAGGTGGAGCACACCTGCCTTTCTAAAACTTTCAACTCTTACTCCTAGAGTTACCCTCTGGGGCCAAGCTAACCAAATCTAAACTCTTTTTTGGGGGCAGCAATGTTGTTCAGTGGATTTGAGTCCTGACTCTGTCTCTTTTACTTTGTGACTTTGGGAAAGTAGCTTGACCTGGAACATACAATCAAACACACATTCTCTCTCTTTCTCTCTCTCTCTCTCTCTCTCTCTCTCTCTACCTGAGCCGACAATTAAAGGATTTTGTTTCCAAAACCCCAACCTTCTTTGTAGAAAGCTGAAGAGAGGGTGCCTGGAGCTGGGGTCCTGCTGGTTGAAAGCTGGAAGGCCTCAGAGCCAAGATCATGGGGAGACAGAATTGGAGGGCTTGGGAGAGTTCTAGTTCAGGTTCTTTCTGAAAGAGCATAGAAGTGCTGTAGCCAAGTACTTCAGTTGAGCCTGAACCTGGTGGAATGTAGATTACAATCAACTGGCGGAACAATGTTTCTTACAGAGAGCAAGCCCAGTGAACCCAAAAGAGTAATGCCCTCGGTCAAAAGATCTTGCCCAGGAAGAAGTCCCTTGGGGGAAATCAGGAGAGGATACAGGAGCCCTGGGGCACTGGAGTTCTGAGTTGTTTCTCCACACATTCTCCATGTGTTGGCCCCATCCTTTGTGATCATTCTTTCTATTCATAGTTCTTATACAAAAATCTCTATTTACTGTTGTGAGTGGAGGGGAGTGATATAAAATAAGGTAGGAATGGTAGGAGCCAGATTGTAGAGAGTCTTAAATGCCAAGCTGAAGAATTTTTATTTTATCCTAGAGGCAGTCAAGATTCACTGGAGACTTAAGTTGTGTAGCAATACAACGACACCTATGTTTAAGGAAGATTATTCTATATCAGCAGTTGGTTGGAGAGGGGAGATATTGGAAGCAGTCTGATTTAGAAAACTATCATAGCAGTCCAAGTGAGAAGTACTGAGGGACTGAGCTGGAGCCAGCGACTCTCTGAATGGAAAGAAGGGGATAGATAGGAGAGAGATTATGGAGGTAAAATCTACAAGATTTGATAACTGGTTAACTGTTAGGAGTAAAGAAAAGGGGGGGTCAAGAATGACTCTAAGGTTGCAAACCTATGTGATTAGGAAGGTGGTGTTGCTCTCAAGAAAAACAGGGAAATGGAGAGGGGGACTAGATTTAGGGAGGAAGATGAGTTTTAGAAATGGGAAATTTGAGATATTGATGCCGTACCCAGGTTGAGGTATCCAACAGGCAGCTGGCAGTATGGGACTAAAGCTCAGGAGATTTTTAAGGGCTAAACTCAGATTTGAGAGGCACCTGCTTAGAGATGATACACTGAATCCTGCTGAGATCACCGAGGAATGGAGTATAGACTGAGAATAGGGCCTTGACACCCATGGTTAGGGAGTAGGAGGTAGATAGATCATGAACCAACCAAGAAGACTGAAAAAGAGCAGTCAATTATGTAGGAGGAGAACCAGGAGAGATCAGTGTCATGGAAACCAAGAGAGGAAAGAATATCAAGCAAGAATAGCCAGGAAAATGTGCCAGAAACTTCAGAGAGGTCAAGAAGGATGAGGAATGAGAAGGGGCAATTTGATTTAGAACTTAAAAGGTGATTGGTCACTTTGGAGAAAGCCTTTGCCATTGAGTCGTAAGAAGCCTGCTTTTAAAGAGTTCAGAAGTGAGCAAGCAGACTGAGAAGGAATGGATGTTCTGAAGAGAAGAGGGAGCTTCCCTTATTACAGTTTTAAGCTTGGACTAGATTTTTGCTTACTATACCATACTGTCGAACTTACAATCCGCTAAGTCCCCCAGATCTTTTCAGAGTGTTAGCTAGCCTCCTGTCCCCCATCTTGTACTTTTGAAATTGTTATGATGATTACAAAGATCCAGCAAGAGCAGATCACGCCAGATGAATCTGGTTACTAAACTGATAGCTCAGGGGAATGCTGTAGATAGAGTTGACCTAGATTTTAGCAAAGCATTTGATATAGCATCTCTCACTATTCTTGTGGAATAAATGGAGAAGTGTGAACCAGACTATAATACTAAGAGATGCATTTGGAAATGGTCGAAATAACTAGTCGTAAAGGGTAGACATTAATGGTTCAATGCCAACCTGGCAGGAGGTCTATTGCAGAGTGCCTCAGGGATCTATATTTGGCCTGTGATGTTTAACATTTTATCATTGATTTTGTTAAAATCTAGAGGGTATGCTCCTCAGATCTGCAGATGACATAGAGCCGAGAGGGTTAGCTAACACATTGGAGGACAGAACCTAGATCTGAAAGGGAAAAAAAGACATTGTTAGGCTAGAGTACTGAGCCAAATCTCAAAAGAAGGGATTCAGTAGGGTATGTAAAGTCTTAAACTTGGGTTCAAAAAATTCACTTCCCATGTACAAACCAGAGGAGAAAATGTTGAACAGCATTTTGTTTGGCGAGGGGTCAGATAGGGGGAGACACATGCAGGGAGAATTTAGGCAGGTTTAGTGGTTGACTAGCTCAACATGGGTTAGCAAT
The DNA here is from genome assembly GCF_011100635.1 of Trichosurus vulpecula. NCBI lineage: Eukaryota > Metazoa > Chordata > Mammalia > Diprotodontia > Phalangeridae > Trichosurus > Trichosurus vulpecula. Next base: position 45,234,194 of record NC_050579.1, read on the forward strand.
ATGATGCACCCACTTAAAAAAAAAGCCAGTAGCATCTTGGGCTTCATTAAGAGGTGAAGTATCCAGGAATAAGGAAATGAGAATCCTTTTGTGCTTTTCCCTCATGAGACTACATGTGGAATATTGTGTTCACGATTGGGAACTACAGTTTAGAAAGGACATTGAAGAGCTAGAGAATACTCAGAGCAGGGAAGCCATGATGGTGAAGGACTTTGAGTTCATGTCATTTGAAGATTAGTTGAATGAACTGGGAAAGTTCAGCCTAGAGAAGATCTAGATTGGGGGGGAGGGTGCTCCGAGAGACGGGAGAACTAAATTCAGATATTTGAAGGACTGTCATGTGAGAGAGGGATATTTGTTCTGTTTGATCCCAGAGCAAAGGAGCAATGGTCCTGGTCCCAGATCCTGGAGCGGTGGGTGGAAGTTGCAAGGAGTAAATTTAGGCTGAATGTCAGGAAAAACTTCCTAACTGTCCGAAAGTAGAATGGGCTGCCTTGAGAATGGTGGATTCCCCCTCACTGAATATTTTCTAGCAGGTTAGGTGAGTATTTGTATGAATGTCATGGTTGCTGAGGTCCCCTCCAACCCTAAAAATAATGGTAATTTTTTTAACCCTCTACATATGTATGTATAAATTTTACCTTTGAAGGCTATGACAGTGGAGAATAAATGGACGGGTTCTAGCATAATGAAAAGGCTTCAGATATTGTCCTGGAAACATTTTCTTTTTTTTTAAACCCTGATTCAACATCCTTTATTTTTCCCCACATATATTTCTTGGGAGAAAAAGAAAAATTTCTTATAATGAAAATGCATAGTCAGATGCACATCCAGAGAAAGAATTATGGAGTCTGAATGCAGATTGTGGCAAACTATTTGCTCTTTTTTGGTTTCGTTTCTCTTTTCTCATGATTCATTCCGTTAGTTATAATTTTTCTTTACAACTGGACCATTACGTAAATAAGTTCAATGTGAAGGTATATGTAGAACCTACATTGGATTACATGCCATCTTGGGGAGGGAGAGGGGAGAAGAGGGAGGGAGAGAAAATTTGGGACCCAAACACTTGTGGAACTGAATGTTGTAAACTAAAAATAAAAAATAAATTTATTTAAAAAAAAGAAAATGCATAGTCAAGCAAAACAAATTCCCACATTGGCCATATCCAAAAAATATGTCTCATTTTATATCTTGATTCCATCACGTCTTTATCAGGAGGTAGGTAGCATGGTACATCATCAGACCTCTGAAATCATGGCTGGTCATCGCATTAATCAGAGTTCTTAAGTTTTCAAAGTTGTTTGTCTTTACAAAGTTGTTACTATGTACATCAGTCTGGTTCTTCTCATTTCACTCTATCAGTTCATATAAGTCTTCTAGGTTTCTCTAACCATCCCTTTCATCATTTATTAGAGCAATATAGTATTCCATTATGTTCACATGCCATAATTTGTTCAGCCATTTCCTAAATGCCAGCCAAGCCAAACCAAGAAGCATTTATTAAGCATTTACTACTTGTAAGGCACTGTACTAAGTTCTGGGAATACAAATACAAGCAGAAAGACAGTCTTTACCTTCAAGTAGTTTACATTCTAATGGAGGAAGATGACCCCTAAAAAAAAATCTGGAAAGCAGGGATAGAGAAGGAGTCTATGTGAGGGCATGGTAGACAAAGACCAGATAGTCAGAAGTGTATCCCAGAAAGAGATGAAGAAATGCCTGGTTTGGGCATTTTCCTCAAAGTGGCTTAACCTGTGGCCCACAGACCCCAATTGATGTGCATTCCCTTGATTTCTAATTACTTGCTACTTCAAAAAGAGCTGCCATGAATATTTTTGTACATAAGGGTCCTTTTTCACTTTGGGTAGATTGCCTGTTTTCTGAGGACCAGTGTAGCTAAGTATGAACAGCTTCATCACCTTTAGGCAGAACACAAGGTTATGAATTCTTTGGCCATGACAATCAATGAGACGAACAAAAATACAAAATGGCCCTCAGTCCTTCTCTTTTTGTGTTGACATTGCCAGTATAACATGGTTGTCTCTGGCCCCAATCTCTTAGAGCCAGACCTATTACATTCTACTCCCCATGGGGTTCCCTGTTACCCTGAAGTAGTTGAGGAGTCCTTTTCCTTTACCACTGGCTCAAGCCTCCACTAGCTGTGTTTCCTCCCCTTTCTTTTTTGAGGGGCCCAGTGACTAGTACTCCAATTTCAGTTAGCTATTTAACAGATTATCTTTTACAAAGGAATATATACTTCAGAGATACAGCAAGAAGAAATGTACAAACATCTCCTCCAACACCATGGGGCATAATTCCCTACATACCACCTATGTCCCCCAGTTTGGGAGTGGATCAGGCTCAGAGTTTAGTTTATTTCCTATATAACATTAATCCTACCAAGTTCATGTCCAAAGCTGCTATGGGTATTGGCTTTTGCCAGGCTTGAGTCCATATCCCTGGATCTTCAGGGCCTTTCTGTTGGACAGGCTGCAAACCAACCTGGATTCCTGGACTTCTGAATCCCCATGGCTTGTGCTCCCCAGAATATAGTTGGTCCCTTCTCAATGAAGGTCTTCAAAAAAGAGGATGAATGAACACTTGTCTTTGTTGTAGTGGGGATTCCCTTTTGGCTCCTGGCTAGAGTAGATGACCATCAAGATTCCTTCTAACTCTAAAGTTCTTTGACTCTGTGTAGAACTCAATGTTGTTTAGTTGTTTCAGTAGTGTCTGATTCTTCACGTCCCCATTTGGGGTTTTCTTGGCAATTTATCATTTCCTTCTCCAGCTCATTTTTACAGATGAGGAAACTGAGACAAAGAGGGTTAAGTGACTTGCCCAGGGTCACACAACTGGTAAGTGTCTGTGGCCAGTTTTGAACCCAGGAAGATGAGTCTTCCTGACTCCAGGCCTGGTAGTCTATCTACTATAATACCTAACTACTGAAGAACTCAATAACACTCTCTAAATTATATCAATAATATTGAGTGACTTCAGTACAGAAATGGACACAGGGAGGATGGTGAAAAATTTGTTGGGATATATGGCAAGGGATTGAGAAACAAAAGAAGCCCAAAACTTGCAGACTAAATAGAAGCTTCATGCCTAGACAGCATTGATACTTTCTTCAAGGAGAGATTTAGGGGGTATTGAGTAGGGCAAGCTCTACATAAGATGTAGAAATTGACTGTATTTTAATAGATAGGAAATAACTGGTTATTATGGAGGTCATTTCTGAATGAGCTATGTACAGTCAGACCATCGAGTAGTTAAAGCAAGTATAAAAATTGATACCCTGTTGAAAGAAAGAATAAAGACAAAAAGAAGATGATGCATGCAGTTAAAACATTTCTAGTGTAAGTTATTTAGACAAGCTATTGATGGTCCCCAAATGGGAAATGGATAAAGGAGCAGACATCAACATTGATCATTGTTATTTCCTACGGAAGTTTAATGAATGAAAATTGATTGCTACAATGCAGAGGCCAAAAGAACCTAGAAACCACTTCAGCCAGCAGCCCTTGTTCTCCTTGCCAAACAATTATGGCAGCCAAGGGCAACACTGGTTTAGCATGTAAACTCATTTGTAAAATCTTACTGAGGCATATTGTAGGGGATTATATTGCCTCCAAAAACAATGAGAAGTAAAAGGAAAAGCAAGTTTACAGAAAATTTTGTGAGGGATCCAATTAAGCCAGATCATCCTAAGAGCGTTTAAGGATAAAACTGGAAGAGGCACAATAAATAGATGGGAAATGGAAAACATCTGTCATCATTTCCATAACAAACTCTATTAATGACAGTGGAATGGCCACATTTAGACTCTTACGTCATAGTCCCCAATGTGTGGCATGAGGATGTAGAAATGACATTAACAAAAAAGATGATAAGAGCAATTGGACAGACCAGAATAATAGATATGGAAGGTCCGTGCTGTAGGCAGCACAATTTTAAGGGAATTGGGATTCTCAAGATATCTGAAAACGAGCAACATGCCAGAACTTAGGGGAAAAAAATTACAGATGCTATTATTCCCCAAAAAGCAATTGAAAAGTATCAATAACTGATTCATTTGCCTACTTTCTCATCTCTACAAAGTCTTTTTGAGAACAATCTATATACATATCAAAGGCCTCTTTGATGAAATTTGAAAAGAGAACGGAAGGCTTCCAGAAATCATATTCTACAGCAGACCATGTCTTTACAGTAACACAATTGACTAAAAGGTTCAGAAAATAGGAGATCCCATTATGCTTGTCTGAATAAATTGTTTGTCAGCTATGAAAGAAAATTTGATTCAGTAGAGCAAAATGCTCTTCTTCAACCAGGCATTTCTTTCTCTTACTCTAAAATCCTAGAATCCTTAAAAGATATGTAAACAAAAATAACTTTGACCCTAAGATTATTTCATCATCAATCAAGGCATAAAATAGGGCAATGTATGCTTACCATTGATGTTCACCCTTGTGATGGAGAATGCCCAGCATAAGGTCCAAATGGAAAAATATTTATGTTCAAAAGATAAGGAGTATTTTATTTGTTTCTGGGAAGTTTGGCATCATTAAAAGCATAATTCAATTTCCCAAATGCAGTAATGGGTCCAATTCCTTAATCATCTTCATTGTCTATCCACGATATATACATATGGGGGTATGTGTGTGTGTATACCTGAATGTGAGTATCTATACATGTATTCACATACAAAAAGAAAAAACTGAATCTCTCTTGCATATAATTATACACCTACACACACAAACATATTAGCTGCCCAATCAACTGCATATCATAGGCTGGACAATAGGCATTTTTCACATACTTGGTCTTTTCTTCTTGGATAGTTAGGCTAATCTCTTGTGAGTGATTTTGGATCTCATTTAGGAACATTTAGAGAACTTCATTATCTATGGGGAATCCTTCCGTTTGGACTCTATAACAATGGCTCATCTCTTTGGTGAGCGTATGTCTCCCTGGTTTTATGCTTTGTTTGATGGTAATGAAGAGTAGGACAAAATTATCTCTGTTGCTTTATCTTTCAAGGCATAACATATGAATGGGAAACATTTTGGAGGAGCTGTTTTAAGGTGGCATTTCACTCTACTGAATCAAACTTTTTATAGTCACTAAACAATAAGTATGGTGGGATCTTCTCTTTTCTATACTTTTTGGTTAGTTATGTGACTGTGGTCCACTGTAGAAATAACACTGACGAAAACTTCCCTTTCCCTTTCTCAGATTTTCATCAAGAAAGCCATTTATTTTTATAAAGATTCTGTCGAAATGGGGAACTAGGCATAGTAGTTGCTGACATTTTCTTGATAGCCTTTTTAAAAAAATAATAGTAATACATATGATTCATTAGTGTCCATGTAATGCTAGGAAGGCTTTCAAAACCCTGTTTGCATACCCTGTAGATGATTTATGGGAAAACATAGACAAGTGTTCCACAGGATTAGAAGGCATGAATGGGTTGCAATCTATACCATTGGTAGGAGTACCCGTGTTGGTGATATCACAGATCCATTGAAGAGGAATGAAATTTCATCTTTCATTTCAGCCATTATACTAACCTGTCAGGATCTTTCTGGATCCTGACTCTGTCATTTAACACGTTAACTGATCCTTCCAGGTTTGTATCATTTGCAGATTTCATATGCATGCCATCTACGCTTCCGTCTGAATCATTGATAGAAATCCCTAGGCATTCAACTAGAGACCTCCATCTAAGTAGATACTGACCCACTAATGACTGGGTTTTGTCATTCATCTAATGTCATATTCATGTAACTATACTAACATCTAACATGCATCTCTCCATCTTGCCTTGAAGGATAGCTTGAAAGATTTTGACCCATACTTTGCTGAAACTTGGATATTTTGTGTCTACAAGATTTTCCTGATCTGCCAGACTAGGAATCCTGTCAAAAATGAAATTAGACTGGCTTGACCAATTACTGATGAAGCTAGGCAAGCTCCTACTGGTCAGTGTTTCCATTTCTAAATTTCCAAAAAGGGAGTTACGTTTTAGAATTTCATTATGAATTAAAGTCAAATGTCTCAGCTCTTACAGATTTCACCCCCATCAGAAATCAGAATATTTGTGCTTCTGCAGCCCTACAGCATTTCTATATTACACATGTTTTAAATGATCACTGACGGTGGCTCAGCTATTAGATCCACAAGTTCTTCTAGCACCCTAGTGTGTAGTTTGCTATGGCCTGGTGATTTGAATGCATTCTCTTAAAATTTCTCATTCATTTTGGGTTTCAACTCCCTGTTAACCCATCTTTTACCTAGACAAAACAGATGCTTTCTCTCTGTCTTATTGTTACCTCTTATCATTGTCCCATCTACTCTGAAGAGTGAACCCATCCTTCCTTTGAACTTCCTCTTGAACTTACCATAGCGTTGTGGTCCATAGCTTTCACCTTCTGAGTTTTATAATTCTTGACAATCATCTTAGAGGACCATGCCTCTTTTGTGTTCCTTTTCAATTACCTGTCTTTGCCTTCCCAGTATTAGCAGAGTGCTTGGCATATGATGGTCAACCCATTTGGGGTTGTCTTTGCAAAGATACTGGAGTGGTTTACCATTTTCTTCTCCAGGTCATTTTACACATGAGGAACCGAGGCAAATGGGGTTGTGATTTGCCCAGGGTCATACAACTAGTAAGTGTATGAGGCTGGATTTGAACTCATGAAGATGAGCCTTCCTGACTCCAGGCCCAGTGCTCTATCCACTGCACGTTCTAGCTGCCTCTTTGTAGTTCACAAAGTCCTTCTGCATAGGTAGTGGGTAAAAGCTGGTTTCCCATTCTCCCCTCCTTACCTCTCCCAACCCCAGCCCAGAATATAGATAACAAAAATAAGGGGCAGATACAGATAACAAGTTGACAACATTTCTTACTGGGTGATGTATATAAGCCCTCTGATTCTTTTACAAAGTATGAAAAAACTGAATTGAAAGAGGAATTTAGCCACTAGTTGGGAAAATACTGGCCATGACCCCTAGTGGCCCTTAAAAAAGTAGGTTGATAGCTTTTTAGTCAGTGCAGGAAGGAGTGCTAGCAGTTGAGGAAGAACTCAGCCCCTGAGAGAAAGAAGGGGAAGAAGAGATTTTGCATTCTTCCTCCTTACCCCATCGGTCACAGTGCTTTCCAGCAGAGCTGCTGGGTCAGTGGGAGACACCTCATCAGGCAGAGAGCAGTAATCATCAGTCTGAGAGCGCTTGAGGCACAGTTGAGATGGATCCAGTAGGGATCGGATCGGATCGGATACACATTGTCTATGGAGACAATGCTGCAGAGAAGTATAGCATTCAAAGCTGGAAACAGCTTCAAGCAGGGTGACCTCTTGTTGGGAGCCAGTCAGGTCTCAGGAACCGCTTTGTCCTGGGTCTACCTAGCCCATGTTGGCTGGGTATGTTGGAGCGGAGGGAGGGAGGGAGGGAGGAAGCTGTATCTGGAAATCTGGGGCCAATCAGGTCCCAAGGGAAGCTGTCTTTTTTTTGGGTAGAGCCTCCTCATATTGTGGTTGGGAAACCCTGGTCCTATCCCATACCGCCCATTGGTGGCAAGGTCCTAATGATCTTCTAAAGGACTTGCCTCTATTTAAATGCTTATAGGGCTTTTCTTGGACAACTTCCTTGCAAAAGCAGTACTAAGGTGCGGGGGCGGGGGGGGGGGGGAGTGGGCAGGAGATAAAGGGGAGGGACAAAAAAACCAAGAATGTGAAGGGGCACAAAACCCAGAAATTCTAGATCTTTCCTACCTCCTTCAAAAAGAACAAGTCTCAGGTGTCATATTCTGGTCCATGTGATGCCAAATATTTGCAATTCATGGTGGGTTTTCTAATTCAAGCTGTTCATGATGAACCAGAGAAGCACTAGGAAAGTCAGAGCCACAGCACAGATGACAACTCCAGAACAGTCAAAGAATCCTTCTGATGTGAGGTGGTATCTTATAGAATTTTAGCCCATGAAGCCTTACCTGTCCTTTCTCTGAACCTTTTAGAATCTGCCTTCCCATAATCTAGAGTGGGTATTGGTCTGTTTGCAACAAGCTTCTCCTCTCTCACAAATAATGTGTGGTCACTTTCTTCCAGAGTTCTGATCATTTCCTTCATTGATGAAGACTTTGATGTTAGTCAAAAGCAGGTCCAGAATTCCTTTTTGTTGTTTCCTTCACTTTTTGAAGAATTAAATGGTCTTTAAAACAAGTCAATGATTTACAATCTTCTCTGTTTTGGTCAGAGAAAGAAAAAACACTGGCTTTGGATCAAAGGACTTGGGTTCAAATTCTGCTTCTGCTATTTACTTCCCATGTAACCTTGGGCAAGTCACTTAACATGTCTGGGCCTTCTTTTTCTGATCTTTAAAACAAAGAGAATGGAATAGATGGCTTGTAAGATCCTTTCTAGCTCCAGATTTGTGATCCTATGAAAATCTCCCAATAGTTAGTCACTCATTGCTACTAGGAGGTAAATGCTGGATAAATACATTACAATTGGCTCTGGACAAACAAATAGCATTGCTACTGGATTTTGTGGCACAGAAGTGAAAGTTTGATGGTAATGGATTAATGATATTGATAAATACATTTGATGGAGAGTGAAGTGGGATAGTAGTTCCCTGAGAACTTCTCAAAATTCATTCTTTCTGGTTAGTTCCCAGAGTAATCAACTACCCTAAGTTCAAGTTATTATGTGGGTCTGGACAAAAATTCTAGCACACAGGTCCCCAATGGTGCACTTATCTTTAATAATCAGCCAGGTGCATAATTAGCTCAAAGTAAAGGTATTTACTAACATGGAACTAGGAACTAATTATTAGCTAGAATTATTAGGAACATTTACTAACTAGGACCAAGAGAAACACAACTTTCCCTCCATAAGCCTAGGGCCCATTCTCCCACAACTACAAACAGTATCAGGAGGAAGAATATGTACAGTGCATATAGAGTATACTAGTAGAGAAGCATAGAGTAGAGGAATAGCACGTGCCTGAGGCAATTGGCACCTCCAGCACTGCAGGACCCCAGTGATCTTTTTATTCTTGTGGTATCCTTATGTTGCTTCCCCAGAAGACATGGCACAGCATCTCTTGCTCTTGGGGCAGGTTGATAGCCAGGGCTAACTCTTTGAAGACTCACAGAACTCCTCCTACCTCATGCTTTGAATGATTGAGCATATTCCCTGCTCATTGCAATGTCTCCTACTGGGCAGATAGTTCCACTGAAGATGATGTAGGTGATTGGGGAGAAAGGGAGGAGAGGAAACCCCTGCTACCTTGGAGTAAATGCCCAAGAGAAAAGGCAAAGAAAGATTCACTTTTAAGAACATGATTTTTTCTCCAAAGCTGGCTCTCTTCTTTTCTGACAGAAATGACATTCCTCAGAACTATCTCCTGCTTCAACTGAAGCTCTAGAGAGGGTATCTTGATATTTAATTATCACCAGGGATGTGACCAATCCTTTGGGTAGCCATTGGCTAGCCATTCTTTAATTCCACCAAGTTGGACTGAAGAACTTATCTACATCTTGTAAAGGGATAATAGGATTCAGGGGTGGGGAACCTGTGGTCTGGAGGCCACATGTGGCCCTCTAGGCCCTCAAGCTTGGCCCTTGGACTGAACCCAAACTTCATAGAACAAATCCCCTTAATAAAATGATTTGTTTTGTAAAACTTGGACTCAGTCAAAAAGCCACACCCAAGGACCTAGAAGGCCATATGTGGCCTTGAGGCCACAGGTTCCCTGTGTAGACACTTCATTTAACATCTTCACACCGTCTACAATTTCATCACCTGAATTGGGGGTGGGAGGGTGGAGAATCAACTCATCGGTGTTGTCCTAGTCAACATTCCCCATCAAACTGTTTTACATTGTTCTGTAATTGTTTTGTTGCTAATTGTTTCATGTGTCTGAGCTTTGTCTACCCCCAAAGACTATCGATTTCTGGAAGGGAGGAATCAATATTTATTTTGTATCCTTTACTCTGCTTAGCCAGTGGTGAGCACATTAGTAGACACTAATCATGCCTTAGGTAAAACTGGTTGTGCTGTTATGGGCAAGTCACTGAACCTCTCAGATCCAGCTCTCCCATGGGTAAATTGGAGCTCATAGTTGTGTCATATAGACAGAGATTGTCTCTGCCTTAATGAACATCCTCCAGTATGGTTTCAGGTGCCCACAGACAGGAGATAAATCTCCTGGATGTGGGATTTTCTGGGAGAGGAGCCATGACTAGACATGGGAGTTGTAGCAGTCAATGCAGATTTGGAAGATGACATGGCAGTCATAGGTGAGAGAGAGAGAGAGAGAGAGAGAGAGAGAGAGAGAGAGAAGGTAAAGGAAAACAGATGAACAGGGAGAGTCAAGTTTGAAGCCAGAAAGTAGAAAAGAGAGGCTGCCAAAATCAAGGGAGCAAGTGGATGATAGTGGCAAAATAATGGGAGACATGGAGTCAGGGAGGGGGGAGAGAAAGAAGATGGATATGGTGTAATAATTCCCAACAGAAGCTCCAAATGGGACATACTTTAGGCATAAAGAATGACATCATAAATAAAGTAGAGGAGTACATAAGAAATTATCTATTAGATCTAAGGATAGGAGAAGAGCTCATGACCAAAGGAGATGGGGGGGTTCATAGGAGGTAAAATGGACAATTTTTATTATATAAAACTTATAAGTTTCAGTGCAAGCAAAACCAATTCAGCTAAAATTAGAAGAGAAGCAGGAAATTTGGCTGGGAATGGGGAATCTTTGCAGCAAGTTTCTCTGATAAAAGTTGAATTTCTAAGCTATATCGGGAAAGGATTCAAATTTATAAGAATAGGAGCCATTTGCCAATTGATAAATGATGAAGGGATATGAAGGGACAGTTTTCAGAGAAGGAAATTCAAGCTATCAGTAGCCATATGAAAAAATGCTCTAAATCACTAATAGAGAAATGCAAATTAAAAAAACAGCTTTGAGGTACTACTTCATGCCCATCACACTGTCAAAGATGACCAAAAATGAAAATAACAAATGCTGGAAGAACTGTGGGTAAATAGGTATATTAATGCACTGTTGGTGGAATTGTGCACTGGTCCAGTCATTCTAGAAAGCAGTTTGGAACTATGCCCTAAAAGCTATTGAACTGTGCATACCATTTCACCCAGCAATACTACTACTAGGAATAGATCCCTAAAGAGATCAAAGAAAGAGGAAAAGGATCCATATGGACAAAACTATAGAAGCTCTTTTTGTGGTGGCAAAGAACTGGAAACTGAAGGGTACCTATCGTTAATTGGGGTAGTGGCTGAACTAGTTATAACATTTAAATGTGCTATAAAAAATGATGGAGATGGTTTCAGAGAAACCTAGAAGACTTGTATGAGCTGATCCAAAATGAAGCAAGTAGAACCAGAAGAATAATTTGTATAACAGCAATATGGTAAAGAAGAATAACTTTGAGACAATTAGGAATTCTGATCAACACAATGATTAATCACAATTCCAGAGGGCCCGGGATTAAATACGCCACCCACCTCCAGATAGAGAGCTGATGGACTCAGAGTACAGCCTAAGGTTTATAGGTTTTTGGACACGGACAATGTGGGAGTTTGTTTTATTTGACTATATCTGTTTTTAACCGGGCTTTGTTTTTCCTGCTTTCCCAGTGCTAGATTGGAGAGGGGAGAGTGGCTGGGAGGGAAATAATTCAGACGTAACAATAAAACAAAATTATTTTATATATATAAAAAAAGATGGGTGTGATGTCCTGAATCCTGCCTGGACCATGATAATGACTATGACGTTGAGGACAGAGCTTTCAGTCATTTTCCAGCCTGACTTAACGGAAGCTTGGGAAAGGTTCTAAAAATCAAAAGGCAACGTACTCTAAGCTTCCATCAGCTATGAGGTATGAAGTGACTTTGCCCCCCTGTGACGTCTGAAATAACAATAGAATCACTCTGGAGGTGAGATTTCTACCTCTTTGCACATGCATGCCGTGAATGTTTTGTTGTTGGATTGTTGTTTACAATTTCATGTTTTAATTAAATGTTTTGCTCTTGGGTTTATGGGTCTCTAATATGACTAGCAATAAGAGTAACACATTGGGTGGGGGCTCTATCTATGGGTTGAATAAATTATCCCAAAATGATCATTTTAGAATGTCAACACTAAAACTGTTATCCTTGCCTTCCAAGGCAGCTAGGTGGTTCAGTAGCTAGAGCACTAGGCCTGGAGGCAGGAAGATCTGAGTTCAAACGCAGCCTCGGACATTTAACTAGCTGTGTGACCCTGGGCAAATAACTTCTGCTTGCCTCACTTTCCTCAACTGTAAAGTGAGAACAATAACACCACCTACCTCACTAGTTGAAGTGAGGGCTAAATGAGATATTTGTGCCGGGCACATAATAGGCGCTATATCCTTGTTACTCTATTCCCTTCCTCCTCCTCAGTGGAAAGAGCACCTGACTTGGAGGCAGGAAAGATTTGGCTTTAAATCCTGTTTCTGACATTTATTAGCTGTGTGACCATGGGCCAGTCATTTAAAGTCTCTCAGCTTCAGTTCTTCTTCTATAAAATGGGGATAATAATACCTGAAATACCTGACAGGGTCGTTTTGATGATCAAATGAGACAATGCATGTTAAGCGTTCTGTAAACCTTAAAGCATTGGGCAAATATGTTATTATTACTCAGTAAATCCCTGTTAAATGGAAGTGAGGCTGGAGCTAAGTCCTAAAACTACATTGTATTCTGTGCACTTCCTTCTTTCAATTTTCCTCTCTGAGTTTCTTCATTGTCTCTCTCATCCTGTATCCCAGCACTAGTGCCTACTCAATACCATGAATCCAGAGCTCATAGAGAATAATTTTGGGAAAGCACGGCTGTCTCACTAACTCTGGTTCTCAATCTCTGTATTTTTCTGCCACTGTCCTGTTTCCCTATCTCTTTCTTTATGGGTATGTTTCTCTCCTTCTGGTATGCTCTTTGTTGATTAGCCTAGTACTACCCACTCTGACGCCACTTTAGCCATGTCTTGCCTGGAAGAACAGACCCTGCTATGCCCATCCTCCCCCACTTCAGAGACTAGGAAGTGAGGGGGAAGGTCAGAGAAAAAAGTCAAAAATTCCAGTGCCCCCCCCCCAGCTGCCCCCTGTCCCCAGAATTTCAAGAATGTTTTTCATCCCAAACCCACACAGGAAAGAATCTTGAGCAGGCATCACTAAGGTGGGGACAACAACAGAGATGCCTGAAAGAGCCTTCCCTCTTCCATGCTAGCATTCCTGGAATCAAAGGAGCTTTGTAGGGGGTGTGGTGGAGTGGGGATGGAGAGAGCAGTGTTCTGCTTTGCCACTGGACAAATGACGGGGTCCATCTTAGGGGACAGGGTAGTGTCTCACAAATCCAGTGTGTATGGTGAAGAAAGGCTAGGAGCTTGGGAAACAGAATGCGAGAAGGGTCAGGTCGGGCTATGCCAAGAAAGGCTAACGGGGGGAGGTGGAGTACGGTTTGTGTCTGTATCTTTCTGCAGCTGAAACGGAGTCTTGAGCCCGGGTCAGTGTCTCTGTGTTGCTGCTTGCTTTTTGTGTCTCTCTGTCCTCCCATTAAACCCGGTCTCTTTTACCTGTCCTCCTCCATCACCCTATTGCCCACTGGGTCCATCCTGTCCAGCTCTTTCTTTCTCTCCTCACCCCACCCCAGCTCCTCCCTGACCCAGCCCCAATGGAATTGGATAGACTTTCCTCCCCAGATGGTTCCCACTCTTTCAGTTTGGATCGGGTCCTCGTGCTCGTGGCTCACAAACATCTGTCCTTCTTCCGCAACCCCTGGCATCACAGACCCTGGTCCAGGCTTCAGAGGAAAGCTGGAGAAATGGGAGGTTTCCCTGGGGTGGAGGAGGGCTGGGCCCAGCACGGGGGGCTGTGTGCAGGGCCAGGATCGTCGGCTCGGGGATGTGCATGTGGCAGGGACCCTGGAGGTCACCCGGCCCTTACTTTCCGCCAAAAAGCAGTGGGCAGCCATCCCCGGACCCTGTCTGGGTTCACAAAGGCCAGGTCGGGGAGGAGACGGTGGGGGAGAGCGAGACAGCCCCGGGGGCCCAGCTTTCCGGCCTCTCTCCTTTTCTCGCAGTCCTTTCCTTCCCCCCCAAGTGCTTTCTCCCCGACGGCCTCTCCCTGGCAAGAAGGGCCGGTCTCTCCAGTCCCTCGGTCTTCCCCTCGGAAGGTCTCTGTTTTTTCTCTCTCCGTCTCCCCGACTCCCTCCCTCCCTCCCGGGCAGGCCCCCCCACCCTTAGCAGCTCTTCTGAGATAGGTGTTCAGAGCGCGGGACCCTGCGATTGGCCAGGGGGCTGTGGAGGGGGGGCGGTCTCTTCACAGCTCTCGGGGGTCTGGATTGGGCATCGTGGAGTGAGGGGCGTGTCGGGAGGAGGCGCTGGGGCCGCCCGCGGGAGGGGCGGCCGAGGCCAGGGCCGAGAGCTCCGGGCGGTCGCATTGTTTTCCTCCGCGGAGCTGCGGCCACAGTGGGTTCTGCGGCTCGGACCCCGGACTCACGAGACCCGGGAGCCCGCCCGGAGCCCCCAGCTCCCGGCTACCGGCCTCCTCCTCCCAAGCCAAAACCCTCTCCCTGTCCCCCGAGATCCCCGCTCCCGGACCCCCAAAACCGGGACCCCTGGGATCCCCAAGCCCCGGACTCTCGAGTCCCCGGCCACCGCCTCCACCCCACGGACCTGGCTTCCAGGGCAAGTAACCGCGGGGAAGCTCGGGGGCAGGGGCCGGGGCTGGAGAAAGGGAGGGCAGCGGAGAAGGCACGGGGGACTGGGGGAGCGGCCGAGGCGGGGTCCCCGCAAGCTGCGGGGGGCAGGCTCCGGGCTGTGCCGGGGGATCGTGGGGCGCGCGACAGGACTGGGGAACGGAAGACCCAGGGACACCAAGAAGCCTTGGCGCAACGCCCTCGACCCCAACTTTCTGGGAGGCTTTTTCGGGGTATTATCTTCTGGACACAGATTGGGGGGAAGGGGGGAATAATTTCCGAGATCAGATCTGGGGAGTGGGGTACTCTATCTAAAGTGAAATGAATCGATGGGCTAAGCCCTTTTTCACCTCAATCTACCGAAGTGGGAATCCCGGGCACCAGAAATTGAAGGGGATGGGCAAGGGAGGGGAGAAGTCATTCCTGGACCTTGATGTCTTGGCTGAGCTGCTTTCCCTAAGGTAGGGAGAAGAGTCCTGGAGGGAGGGACTCCAGGCCCCAGCTCAGAGTAATCTGATATAAGGGTGGTGTTTGTAGAAGTCTTTTTTCCTTCTGAAGGGTTGTGACCCCAGCCCCAATCCCAAACCCACCCTAGGACTTTGTTATTTTAGGTTGCCACTGAAGAAGGCAAAAAGGGTAGACTCTATTTGTGGGCCCCAGTGACTACCAGTTTAGCTCTGTCTCCCCTAAACCTTCTCATTTGTTGCTTCCAGCTCCCCTTCCTCTGTTCCTCCAAAGCCCTGTATCTGTTGTCCTATCCCCTGGTTCCCCCCACCCCTGTCAGCTCCCGGCCTGCAGGCACCCCCTCCCAAGCCCCTCCTCTCGCTAACGTGGCTCTGGGACAGAGTCCCAGCAGCAGACGTTCACCCCCAGGTCCCCTGGCCTTTATGTTTGGAGCTCCAGAGATGGGAAGGGGGGCACAATTTGGAGATTTCTCCATCAGCTGGCACAGTGCCCACCTCATGCAGGGGTCTAGACACCTGGATTATCCTTGCTCTGGGGATGACGGGAATGGTAGAGCCACTGTTTATTTAGAACCAGAGAAGAGAGAGGAGGGGGAAGAGTCTGAGAGAGGGTATGTTTCTTTTAAGCCCCTCCTCAGTAAAGCCTCCCCCTTCCCTGAAAGGAAGGGGGACAGGGGGCTGGACTATAGGGCTGAGGGTTTCCTGCTATTGTCCCAGGGTGGGAGGCCCCCCCCCCCAACCCTCCTGCCAGACTCTTTGGCTGTGACCCCAGCCACTCCCCAGAGGTGGCTTTGAGCCTGAGGCGAGAAGAGGGGCCAGCTTCCTCTTCCACACAGGAGGTGAGCCCAGGCGAGCCTGGCTCCTATGCCCTATGAGATTTGGCTGGTTAAGAGACTCAGGATGCTGATTGCTTCTGTTCTCCAATACCATCTTGCTTACTATTTCCCTCCACCTCATATAACACACACACACACACACACACACACACACACACACACGCATGCACACACACACACAAATATTACTGCCACAATGGGAGTAAGAGGCCACTGAGGTCAAGGTGGGGGTGGTGTCCGGCAGGAGAGAGCGATTTTAGGCCCTGGAAGTAGGCAGACTTATCCTGCTAATGCCTAGAAGAAGCTGCAGAGGGCTCCCCTGGCCCTGCAGGTGAGAGTGAAGGTACCAGTGCAAAGCCCAACCAGATGTTTTTTTTTCAAGCCAGGCCAACCCAGATCAACCCTGGGAACTGAGGGAAAAGGGCATTAGGCCACTTGTGCAGAAAGCAGCTGACATTAGGGGTGTTGGTGAGCTCTTTGGGGAAGAGAGCAAGAGCTGATAGGCCTTTGTCAGAAGACTAGGAGGCACCACCACTGGCCGGATGGTGGAGAGTGGAGGGATGCTGTCGGCTCATTTTGCTTCAAGATGAAAGCATGCAAATGAGATGCAAATAAGCCTCTATTGTCTTGGTTCCCAGCTTGGGCCTTTTTGCTAAGTATTTTCAGGATTCTGTTGAGGAGTGGTCTCCCAGTCCCTTGTTCACCTTTTTGGGTCTTGTCCTGGCTGCTTCCTTATCTCCCCTAGGCCTGCCCAGTAGCCTCAGGTGTTCTCTTTGCTCAGCACCTCCTAGGCAGGAAGGGTACCCCAAGAGGCCGATGCCTGGCAACCTCTGCTTCTCAAGCCAAGCTCCAGTGGGCACTTCCCTGTCCATGGTCCTTGTATCTGCTTCTCCCCACCCTTGACCGCTTCACCTTCTTTCCACTGCCCTTTGCCCTTCATGGGTCTCTCCTATCTCTTTGGAGCCTTGGCATCAGCTCTTTGGGGATGGGATGACTTCTTATCACTCACCTATTATTAGATCTTCACAAGAGTCACAACTCCAGGTAAGAAAAAGGGGGTCTCTGGTAGGGAGGGGAAAGAAGGGAGTGTGGCCCAGGAAGCAGGGAAGGGCTGAGACCAAAGTCATTCCAGGGTGATACTATTTGTTGTCAAGGGCAACAGTGGTGGGGAGGAAAGGTGCGAGAGTAATGGGAAGGACAACAGGAGAGTTCTCAGGGGAGTGTCAGCATCCTGAAAAGAGGGGGGCCTTATGGTTTGTGAGCCTGGAGGGTCGTTAGTTGGCTGCTGTCCCCCCAGGGGAGGGGGTCATCATTAGGTGTCTCTGCCCCTCCCTTCCTTGAGCCCTCTGGGGTCCCTATCTGACGTTAACCTCCCCCAGATGATGTCATATGGGGGGAGGGGACTCTCCAGGGGGAGGGAGGGGGCACCTGGGTTCCTGACTCTGGGAATGGAGCTTGCTGGAGGGGTGGGGCAGAGGAGAGGGGAGCTGGGATCTTAGAACAACAAGGTTCCCAGTTCTTTCATCTGGGTGGGGGAGGAGGATTAGATTATAAAGGTATCCCTGTTTGTGTCTGCTAAAAGGACACTTGTCCTTTGGGTGGGGTACCTCCTGGCACCCCACCCATAGGTTTCAGAGCAGCAATCATTGGCAAAAGCCTGAAGTTACTACTATGTTTCCATCTCCCTCCCCACCCCCATCCCCCCTATCCAGAGCTGGTTGAAACTAGGGCCAGGCGGTTTCAGGAGGCTGATGGGAGGGGAGGCATGTCTCCGTGTCTCAGGATCTTCTTTTCACCTCAACTCCCACCCTTAGCCCATCCATCTCTCCCCCTGACTCCGGGCTCTGGTCATCAGGCTGCTGGCTGAATTATTTATGTGTTAATTTCAGAGGCAGCCCGATGAGGAGGGGAAGAAGATGAGGCTGTCCAGCCCTTCCTCCCATTCCAGCTCTCTCTCTTCCTAGTGTCCCCACGGGTGGTACTTCTCCCTCAAAGGCAAATATACTGGGTCAGGGGGGCCAATGAGAGGAGGAAGGGAGGGGGTCTGGGGAGACAGCTGCAGCCAGAACTAAATATAGCCTTCAATTTGGCTTTGATGCAGATTCATTTTTGGCTAAGATGGTCCTCTGTCCCATTCTGAACCTTTAGTCCTGGGGGGGGGGGTGCCTGGATCAGGGCAGCAAACCCCAACATCCCACTTCTCTTACTGAGTGAAGAGCCACGGGCACACCTGAATATCAGAATGTTCTTTTCCAGACCTAGAATGAGAGATGGGCACAGTGTGTCCCTCACACATATACACTGGGCTGCCAGGGAGGCTGTACTGAGGAAAGTCTGTTAGGGGAGGGCAAGAGCAGACCTGCTCCTTCTCCCTCAAATGGTCCTCAGGAACTACTATTTATAATGTGAGGCTTCAACACCTTCCCCCCTCCCCCTTCTCCGGCATCTAATTATAACAGGGAAGGTTTGGTGGAGGGAGGTGGGGGGATGAGGGGAATCAACCAGAGCAAGTCTGGGGACCCAGACAGAGGAACTGAGGGACTAGGCAGGGAGGGGGAGGGGAAGGGGATATGCCCTGACCTTACCTGAGGTCATAACTTGGGTCTGTCTTTCCCTTCAGCAGCCGGTTTATTCCTGTTAGGGTAGATGGAACTTGAGTGACAGTGACAGGCATGATTGGGACAGGTGTAGGGAAGAATCCCCTCCCCTCTCTAGGGTCCCCTGGGGATAGACCAAAGGAGGAGTTGTGTCCATGTCCCTGCCTGAGAAGACCAAAATACAGAAAAGAAACAAATACAGAAAAGTCCACACCCTTGGCTCTAAATCTCCCAGTGAATCCAGGCTTCCAGCCCCCTCCTCTCAAACTTCTCTCTGTCTTCTCTCTCAGGCTTGACATATGGGTGAGAGAGTGCCACCTGGGGCCTGAGCCGGCCTGCCCAGGATGCCCCGTGGCCCTCCCTTCATGTCCTTGTTGCTCCTGCTATCACTGCTCTCCTCAACTCCTCATACCCACGCCACCTTCCCCCAGGATCCCCTCCCTCTCGTGACCTCTGACCTCCAAGGTAAGTGGCAGCCCTGTTCAGCTCAACCCTTCTCTTCCTCATCTGCCTTTGGCTGTCTCAGAATTCCCCCAGACATTATCCCCACCCCCTATTCAAGCACTGTCTCTTTTCTGACCAATGTGGGTTCCACGTTAGCTTCTCATATTAATCAATCGGTAATTAATTATTTATTGAGTGAGGATATTAGGCTAGATGCTGGGGAATATAATGAATGTGACATGGCCCTAGCCCTTAAGGAACTTAGACTAGCCAGGGTGATGAGAAAAGCCGAAGAGTTAGGGAACTAGACAAAGCAGTGATCCTTAATTACTAAGTGCGTAGTATAGACAGCAATGCACTGTGGGAGTTTGGAGGATGGAGAGGTCCTTGTTGGCCCGAGCGGCTAGAAATAATTTAACAGAGAAGGTAAGACTTGGTCTGATTCTAGAAGGAAGGGTAGGGTTTGGATACATGAAGGTGATAGAAAAATGTTATTCTAGGGAAGGAGGTAGGAGGCAGATTGGGGAATAGTGAGCAGGAAGGTGAGGCTGGACGAGTAGGTAGGGATCAATAGACTTACTCTTACTCTATCCATGATCAAGTAGCCTCTCTCTTTTGTGTGGAGGGAGTTTAGATGTTTCTCTCTCTTCTCGTAGGGTTGGGGAAAAGGTTTTTGGGGTGAGGCGTCGGCGACCCAAATACTTCTCCTTTCTGCTCCTTCCCCGCCAGGTGTATCACCATTATCCTGGTTTCGGGGCTTAGAAGGAGATGCTGTGGCTGGAGAGCTGGGTCTGGACTTTCAGAGATTCTTGATCCTGAACCAGACGTTGCTGGTAGCTGCCCGGTAAGTTGCTTGTAACATGTGAATGGAGTGGACATAGACATGGCAGCTGGGAATACAAGCAGAGACCTAGCAAACATGAATACATACACACAGAGGCATGGTAGATCTATGGACACTGGAACAAAAATGTACCATAATATGATATGGTAAAGGCCTGCTATAAGCCAATATGTTCAGAGACACGGGTCACAGGACACGTTTAGATGAAGAACAGGTGTGGGCGATATAGCTATACTTGTCTGTGGAGTTATACGTATGTCTAAACCTGGCCAAGTATGCAGTGGGTGTTTACCATATGGAAAATTGGGGGGGCAGGAGATATCAAATATTGACCCACTGACCCATTCCCTCTTTGTACCTTTAGGGATCATGTTTTCTCCTTTGATCTTCAAGCTCAAGACTGGGAAGGGCTGGTACCAGATAAGGTGAGAGACTGAGGGACAGTCTGGGCTGTGGAGTCAGGCAGCAGAAAGAGGGTATGGGGTCAAACTCTAGAATCGGTGCTTTCTTCACAAAGCTTCTTTCCTTCTCTTCTCCATCAGTATTTGACATGGAGAAGTCAGGATGTGGAGAACTGTGCTGTTCGAGGGAAGCTGAGGGTGAGGGATGTGATAAGGGATTGGGGGGGGGGGCCTGTGTGTCTCCTTCCCCCATGACCTCTTCTCCCAAGACCCCTTTTCCTTCCTCTCCCAGAACACAGGGGAAACAACCCAAAGGGAATAATGCTTGGCATGTCCAGTCCCCAACCCTTCTCTTGCCCTTGGGGATCCCAGAATGCCCAGTCCCCCTGTTACCTTCAGTGACCTTTGACCTCTGGTCCCACCTCCTGGGGCCCCTAGGACGAATGCTACAACTACATCCGTGTCCTTGTTCCCCGGGACTCCCGGACCCTCCTTGCCTGCGGGACAAATTCATTCAGCCCCATGTGCCGAAGCTATGGGGTACGGGAGTTGGGGGGATGGGGTTGCAGGCATGGGGGGCATGGTGCGGAGGGAATAAATTAATGAATAATAAACATGGGGGGACGAGCTTTAGAATAGGGTTGGATCTTGGAGTGTTGGATGGGACATAAGGCCCAGGCATAGGAGACATGGAGGAGACCCAGGAGAACTTGTAATGGGGGGGGGGTAGGCATAATGAAAAAGGAATAAGTAGGACTAAGAAGAAGAAGGAAGAAACCTTTGGTTTTCAGTTTAGTCCCTGAGATACCCAAGGGCCTTAGGATCACATTCTCCCTTCCTCCCACCCCAGATCTCTTCCCTGCAACAGGAGGGTGAGGAGCTGAGTGGGCAAGCTCGATGCCCCTTTGATGCCACACAGTCCAGTGTCGCCATCTTTGCAGGTAAAAGGTTAGAGGGTGGTGGGGTGAATAAAGGCTGGTGGTTGAGAGACACTAACAGCCCCTTTCTTGCCTCCCTCAACCCCCACCAATTCCACATCTTTATCAATCAACACCCACAGGAATTTTAAGGATGAGTGGAGAATCTCCTTGAAGGATATGTATGGGGGTGGAGAAAGTGGGGTGTGAATGTGCTGTTAGAATGTCTCAAAACACATCTTTCAAATGTGTTCATACCCTTCTGAGACCTGCTATGTTCTTCTGTGTTTCCCCCAACTTCCTTCCATGAGACCTCCTCCTTTCCTTTCATGAAACAGTTAACAAGCCTTTATTAACAAGCACTTAATAAGCATGTGGCACAGTGTGCCAAGCCCTGTGCTAAGCACTGGGGGTACAGAGAATGATAAAAGACAGTCCCTGCCCTCCAGGAGCTCACTGTCTAAGGGAGGAGAAACATGCAGACAACTATGTACAAGCAAGACTGTACAGGGTAAATTGGAGATAATCAGAAGAGGGAAGGCAGGAGCGTTAAGGGGGATTGGGAAAGGCATCTCGGAAGATTTGAATCCAGGGATTCCAGGAGACAGACATGAGGGTGGGGGACAGCCAGTGAAAATGCCTAGAGTCAGGAGATGGACAGTCTTGTGCAAGGAACAGCAAGGAGGCCCGTGCCACTGGATTGCAGAGTGTGTGGTAGGGAAGAAGGAGTAAGATGCCTGGGGAGGCAGGAGAGGACCAGGTCACGACACAGCACAAGCCCTTCCTTCCTGTGGCCTCTCATGTCCCCCATCTTCCATCTCCATTTTTCTATGATGACCTCCCATGACCTTGGGATGCCCCCTCCAGAGGGTAGTCTTTACTCAGCCACGGCTGCAGATTTCCAGGCCAGCGATGCTGTTGTTTATCGAAGTTTTGGCCCCCAGCCCCCTCTCCGCTCCGCCAAGTACGACTCCAAGTGGCTTCGAGGTCAGGGGGGATCAGGGTTGGGGAGGTAATAAAGGGGGAGCCTGGATCCTTGAGTGGGATGTAGCGGGGTCTGGGGAGGAGCAGGAAATTTCCTGAAGGATATTGCATGGGGGTGTGGGGTTGCAAAAGGTACCAGGGGATTGAGGGATTATCAAATCCTAGAGTTGGAAGAGACCTATGTAGACACTCCCCATTTCATCACTCTCTTCCCCAGAGCCACACTTTGTCCATGCCGTGGAGCACAGAGACCATGTTTACTTCTTTTTCCGAGAAGTCTCTGTGGAGGATGCTCGGCTGGGACGGGTAAGCAGAGTGGACCCCACCTTGGGGAGAGGAGACAGGGGACTCTTCTATGCTCAGCCTGTTCTGGCACACCCAATGCTAGCTCTCTCCATATGACCTATACCTTTAGCTCTCCGTTTCCCTTGACCCCACTTCCCCTGTTACTTCTGCCCTACCCACCCAACATTTATCCTGGTATCTTATTGACTCTCCTCCCCACCAGGTACAGTTCTCTCGTGTAGCACGTGTGTGTAAGCGTGATGTAGGTGGCTCTCCCCGGGCCTTGGACCGTCACTGGACATCTTTTCTGAAGCTTCGGCTCAACTGCTCTGTCCCTGGAGACTCTGCCTTCTACTTTGATGTGCTGCAGGCCCTGACTGGGCCTGTCCCTCTGCATGGACGTCCTGCTCTGTTTGGGGTCTTCACCACCCAGACCAACAGGTTGGGAGGCATGTGAAATAGGTGTGGAAGATCTCCTAAGCAATATGGCCCACCTATCACAACCAATATGGTGGATCTACCCCAACCAATATAGCCAACCCACCCCAAATACTTTAGCCCTCACCATTCAGGTTAGCAGTTAGGGTGGAGGAATATGCCATCTTCCATAATCTCTGTGCCTTATCGCATCCCAGCTCGACCTGTGGCCAAGCTACCTTCCCCTCTTTTAAGGCCACCACAGAGCAAGGTGGTGGCTCCTGTTTCCTGTATCTAGGATGGTCAGTGACCTGGGAGGGAGTGTTCCTTGCCTTTTCCCAGACCCAGCTCATATAGTTCCTTTCCCACACTTTCCTGGTGCCCTATAGCATCCCTGGTTCTGCTGTCTGTGCCTTCTACCTGGATGACATTGAACATGGGTTTGAGGGCAAGTTCAAGGAGCAGAGGAGCGCAGATGGGGCCTGGACCCCTGTACCTGAGGACAGGGTCCCCTCACCCAGGTATCTATGGGCGGCTTCAGTGGGGATGGGATGGTGTCTGTTCAGTTCATGAAACTGTTAAGCACCTACTGTGCGGAAAGCACGGGGCTAGGGGTGTAAAAGGCAAAAAAGACCACCGCTTCCCTCAGTTTACCTTCTATGGGGGGGTGAGTGGGACATGAATTCAAATAATAGTTCAAGCAGTATCAGATAAAAAACAGCAGGAATATTTGAGTGTAGAGGGAGAACCAGTAGTGGAGAGAGACTAGGGATAACAGGAAATGTTTCTCTAGGAAGGTCCCCCTTGAGCTATCTTGAAAGAAGATAAGGCTTTTGAAAGACCGAGATTAAAAGAGCATTCCGGGCTTAAAGGAGTGCTTTTATTAACCCAGATACTGGGAGCCAAGTTCAGGGAAGGGGAAATAGTCCTGTCTGGATGGAATCTAGTGTCAGTGAAGGGAAGTTATCTCAAATAAAGGTGGAGAACTTAGAGCCGTGGGCTAAAGGGGCTTGAATGCCACGCTGAGTAATTTGTGTTTTATGCTAGAGGCAGTAGGGAGCCATTGCAGGTTTTTGAGCAGAAAAGTCTTAAGGGTTAGACCTGTGGTTTAGGAAGTAGGTTTTGGCAGCTAGGTGGAGGATTCGTTGCAGAAAGGAAAAAAAAACAATTAGGTGCAGTGGTCTGGGGAGAGGGGATGGCAGCCTGCATTAGGGTGGTGGTTATGTAAGTGGAAGAACAAAACAGATGCACGAGATTCTGTGGAGGTAGAATCGACAACCCTCGGCAGCTGGATGTGAATGATGGCATGGTGGGTGGGGAGACAAATGAAGAGTGACTGACTGGAAGGACGGTGGGACTCTTGGCACATATAGAGAAGTTCAGAGCCGTGGGGGAATCGAGGTGTGTGTTTGTAGGTGTAGGGGAGATAGCGAGCTTGTCTCTGTAGGTTTGAAGGGCCCGTGGCCATCTCCTAGGAAGTGTCCAGCAGGCAGTTGGAGACACGGGATTGGTCTGTGAGCAGAATAGGGTTGGGGATGGGGGCTTGAGCAGGAGGGCCGCTAGCAAGAGAAAGAAAGGGATGGTGTAGTGCTCTGGTGGGTTTCCTTGGGCAATCCCCAAATTGCAGGGATGGGATTGAGGAATGAAGTGGCTGTGGGGAAGGGAGGGGTTGCAGGATGTCAGTGAAGGGACCATAGAGTTGCAGGTTCTTAGGGATCCAGGGAACACCACAGTATCTAGTCACCCTGCCCTGAGCACTGCCCTCCATGTATCCCTCAGGCCAGGGTCCTGTGCAGGGGTGGGTAGAGCTGCTTCATTTCCTTCTTCCCGGGACCTCCCTGATGAAGTCCTGACTTTCATCAAGGCTCACCCATTGTTGGATCCTGCTGTGCCACCTGCCACCCATCGGCCCCTTCTCACCCGTACTGGCAGGTATCCAGGGGTGGGATCAGAACGGGAGGAGGGTGGGAAGGCTGGCAAGGAATTAGGTGGAGAAAAGGGGTGAGGGAAAGATGAGGAGGGCAGCTCGCCAGCCTAGCCCCCTTTCATGTGTCCTGGCAAATGTGACTCAGTAGGGGAAACCAGTTAGGAAATGGATGAGTATGAGGTGAAATGACTGAAGAGCAGAAGAACCCAGACCCCCCAGTTCCCCTCAGGAAAGGAGAGTAAAGTGGCTCCCAGCCCCACTACTTGGTTTGGGGAGAAGAGCAGCAGAGAAGGGAGTTAATGTTATGTAATGGAAAGAGTATTGCTAAAAGTCAGGAGATGGGGTCAAGTCTTGGATTTCCCACATATTGGCCATATGGTCTTTGGCAAGACAGTTATCCCTCTGTGGGCCTCAGTTTCCTTATCTGTAAAATGAGTGGTTTGGAATAAATGTTATCCTACAGTTTTGGTGAACATGGTCTCAGTGGGACTCTCTTCCTTATGGCTTTTCATGGTAGAGCCATCTAGACCCACAGTCATTGTCCAGTATGGCTCTCCCATTGCATGATCTCCTGGAGGAGTCCCTAGGGAGGGCAAACTCCCCAACTTGACCATCTCAGGTCTGCAGTATGAGGCCCCCTCTCCCTTAGCTGACTCAGGAATTATACCTTTCCAGAGCCCTGCTGACCCAGGTGGCTGTGGATGGAGCAGCTGGTCGCCACAGCAATACCACTGTCCTCTTCTTGGGTACTGAGGATGGGACAGTACTGAAGGTGCTCCCCCCAGGAGGGGGGTATGGTAACACCGAACCAATCTTGTTGGAGGAGATTGACACCTACAGCTCCTCCCGGTGAGGTCTTTGAAAGCCAGATTCAATTTTTTATCCCTGGGGTTAGATCTAGGACACATTGGCAAAATTGGAGTGGGAAGCAATAGGCCTGAGAACTTGGACACTGGAGTCCCTTCTCCAGGGACTCAAAAAGGGCTTGACCACCATAAAAGGTGCTTTTAACGTAGCACTTGAAGGTTTACAGGCCAGTTCATATGTGTTATCACAGTTGATTTGGCAAAGAGACTGTAAAGGATGCTTGGGAATCATTGGTGGGGAAGAGAAAGGGATTCTCCAGTGGGAGAGCAGATGTCCTGGGGAGCATATGGGGAGCCCCAACACAGAAGTTCCAATTCATCTCTCTGGCCCTGCTCTGTCTCTTCACTATTTACTCTTGTGTAAGGAGCCTCACTTATACGTCCCCACCTCTGTCCCTCTCCCAGGTGTGGTGGGAAGCGATCAGCACAGTTAGCCCGCCGGGTTCTCGGCCTGGTGCTGGATCCTGATGGCCACAGGCTCTTTGTGGCTTTTTCCGGCTGTGTTGTCCACATGCCTCTCAGTCGATGTACCAGGCATGGCGCTTGTCAAAGGTAAGAGACGCTGAGGAGGGAACTGACATGTATGTAGACTACTTAGGGACAAATAGAACTAATGGGGACATGGTGGAAGGACCTAGGAAATAGAGAGTGGGAGGAAGGAAGATGGATTGGAAGACCCAGAGAATCTGTTTCGGTAGAGAGCAGTGTGGATGGGAGGCAAGAGAGGACAGAGCTCACTTTGTGAGGGTTGTAGGAGATGTGATGGAGAGGTCACAAAGGGGTAGGGTAGCTTGTGATATGGGGCGTGCTGCATTGAAAGGGATCAGACACAGGTTTGGGGGGTTTGGAATTGAGGGGGACTGAAATGGGGAAGAACCATGATGCCATCAAGCACTGGTGTCAAACTCAAATAGAAAGGGATCTTGAGGACCACGCAGTGCTTAGACAAGAACAAATTAACATTATCTATGTTTTATTGTATTTTTATTTATCTCATTAAACATTTTCCACTTGCATCTTAATCTGGTTCAAGCCTAAATTTGGGAGTTTTATTGGCTGGGACATGAGCGAGACACCTGCCATAGAGGGCAGGATGCTGGACTCATACAGGAAAACTAGGACTTAAATCCTGCCTCTGATATTTACAGGCTCTGTGACCAGGACACATTAGTTACTTCATCTCTGTGAGCCCCTTTGCTCATTTGTAAAATGAGGAGGATAATGTCTGTAGAATCAGAGGATTCTGAGGCTCAAATGACCATCTTTGCAAACTCTGAAGCACTATATAAATGCTAGCTACTATTACTGATACTATGGGAGCCAAGAAGCAGAGAAAGGGGGAAGGATTTTTCCCCTGCCCCCTGCTTCTTCCCCAGACCTGTGGGACTCGTTTTCCCCCCAGAAGCTGTCTTGACTCCCAGGACCCATACTGTGGCTGGGGAAGCTTCAAAGGCTGCGTGGATGTCAGGGGACCCGCCTGGTGAGTGAGCGCTCAGTGGGTCCCCATTTCTGCGGCTGGCAGCGAGGGGAAGTGGGAGAGTTGAATGCAGGAGTGGAAGCAGGGTTGAGTTGAGCATTGAACTTCTCTTCTTCCTCCCCAGGACTGACCTGGAGCAGGATGGGGACAGGGAAGTCATGGAGGAGGGAGACTGCCACGGTAAGGGGAAGCTGTAACGGCCACCACCCTAATAGCTGCCCCACCACCACCACCACTGCACACCTTCTCGCTGTCTCTCAATCTTTTCTCTGCCTCTTCCCCAACTCTTTCGCATCAGACTCCTGATCTCCCTCTTTTTCCTTCATGCTGCCTTTTTCTCCCATCTCACAGATGGGGCCACTGGGAGTCATTCAGGGCCAGGGGATTCTGCCTATGGTGAGTCCTCCTCTCCCATAACCTTAGATTCAGCTTGCTTAACCCTTACTACCTCATTCCCAAGAATCTGAAATTGCTAGTATGACTGGGAAGGTGGGAGTGGTGGTCAGGGAGTGGTCAGCAACTCTTCCCTCTAATCTTCCAGACCCCAGGGCTGGGAGTGGTGACTGAGGCTGCACTCCTGGACTCTTGGGTTCAGTGAGAAGGGGGGCGGGCTAATCCATCTGTTTGAATTGTTCTGGGGAAAGTGGCTGAGAGTAGGGACCTCACTGGCTCTGACTTGGTCTCTGTCACCAGAGCCTCTGGGTCCCAGCCCTCCCCCTGAGGCCCCCAGTCCCCCCAATGATGCCCACCCCTGGTCCCCGCCCTCCACTCTTCGGGCTCACATAGAGGGTAAGGCAGGTAATGGAGGGTGTCGTGGTTTGATGGGGGTTGCTGCATCCCAGGGAATTTAACACCTTAGTGGCTGGGGTTTGCTTCTTACTAATACTGTTCCGTTGGTTGCCTCCTCCCTCCTCAGACCTGGGCCTCCTCTCTCAGCACCGACTCCCTCTGCATGGACAGAGTATGGAAGGTGTTCTCAGCATGGCTTGGGGGGGGCAGGACTCGGGCCCAGGGACATCTTAGTCCTGGGATCCCTTCTTTGTGGGGGTGTCAGTGTCTAGGAGCTGAGCCAAAGTCTGACTGTGGTTTGGGAGGGGAGGTCAAGGCTATGTGCAGTGGAGTTGAGGCTTCAGCTCAAGGGATGAGGGTCAGGCTTAACTGTCTGGATGGCACTTCTCACTTTTTCCGTAACCTCTTTCCTTGTCTCCCATTTCCACCGCTAAGTGTCTCTCTGTCCCCTCAGGTGTTCGACGAGATCCGCCCCATGCCTCATCTCCTCACACGGTCCCTGTGCCGCTCCTTCTGGCCAGTGTGGCAGCAGCTTTTGCCCTGGGGGCCTCTATTTCTGGTTTCCTGGTCTCCTGTGCTTGTCGTCATGCCTATCGACACACTCACAGGGGGAACAAGGATGTCGAGACCCCTGGACTCCCACGCCCCCTCTCTCTCCGAAGCTTGGCCAGGCTCCACGGTGGGGGTCCTGACCTACCCCCTCCGACCAAGGATGGTGACTCACCCCCAGTGCCCCAGCTCTATACCACGTTCCTACCACCCACCGAGGGCATGCCTGCCCTAGAGCTGGCCTGCCTGCCCACCCCTGAATCCACACCAGAGCTTCCAGTCAAGCAACTCCAACCAGTCCAGGGGCCTTGGGAGTGGAACCATAACGGGAACAATGCCAAGGATAGCTCTGCCCACTGCCGAAGTGGCCCTGGACCTGCCCCGAGGGTGTTGGTGAGGCCACCCCCTCCTGGCTGTCCTGGCCAGGCTGTAGAAGTGACCACCTTAGAGGAACTGCTTCGCTATCTCCATGCTCCTCAGCCTCCTAGGAAAGGGACAGAGGCTCTGTCCCCAAATAATCCCTGTACCCCTCTCCCCTTGGCTACCCGGGTGCAGTCCCGAGTCCCCCCACCGGAGCCAGCCCATGCCCTCTTTTCTGGTTCCTCTCCACTCCCACGAGACTGTACCCCTCCACTCCGGCTGGACATTCCCCCAGATGGGAAGTGCCCACCCCCATCGCGCCCCCCACTATCTGCCCCTGCTCCTCGACTTGGGATTGGAGGCACCCGGGGTATATCCCCTTCACCACACCGGGTGCCCCCAGGCCTGCTAACTCGAGTCCCCTCAGCGGGAACCTCACGATATTCTGGGGGTCACGGAAGGTACCCTCTGTACCTTGGCCGGCCCGAGGGATACAGGGGACGAGCCCTGAAGAGGGTTGATGTGGAGAAGCCACAGCTGCCCCCAAAGGCTCCCCTCCTTGTGACCTCCCCCTCCCAAGTGGCCCCTCCTGGTGGCCATTTTGACTATTGATGGTAACTACCCTGCCTAGAAAGGGTGTGGCAATGAAGACTCCCAAATGGACAAGTAACTCACTAATCACATTGCCTGGCTCCATCCTTCCTGGACTCCGGACCTCTCTTGTCCTGTACTTACTGCCCACCTTGGGCTTATTTATTGACTCTCATCCCAGCCTTTCCCTGCTGCCCCTAGTCTCCAGGGGTTTGGGTAATGGGGGAGGTCTTACCTCCTTCTCCAACCACTGCGAGCCAGCCCTACTTAGTGGGAGCTGGCTGGGGCTCCCACCCTTATCTCCTCCAGCCAAGCTGCCTTAGCCCTTCCCCTCCCAGCTTCCTCCATAGTCTGGGACCCCCGGACTGGGGATGTCCACGATTGGGGGATTGGGGTAGGGTATGTCTGTATAGTGTACAGTGTTCTCGGGGCTACCCGAGACATCATCACCTCCTACTGTGTAGGAGCCTTCCCTCACCCCAATACAACGATGTTACCCTGACCTACTGTCTGTTTACTAATGGGGCGGGAGAATGGTGCCAGAAATGTCTCATAATTTCTCTGGTTCGGCTGCTTCTGTTATGCATCTCCCTCTCGGCTTTTGTAAAGCAGTTGGAGTGGCTAAGATCCCAGCGGAGTTAATCAGGAAAGGTTTCCTCAATTAGGGAATTGAGGAAAAGGTGGGTGGGGATGCGGGAAGGCAATTTCCAAGGTTCCAGGGCTTTTGCAGATGGAGGGAAGGAGTGCGAGCCAAGGGTCGGGAAGAGGATGCCGGGAGGAAGCTGCCAAGCGCCTACGATGTGGGCTGGGCGGGGGGCGCGAGGAGTCCGGCGAGCGGAGAGCTCCCCGCTGGGAGGAGGGGCGGCGGGGCACTGGGAGGTTGGGTTTATGCAAGCCCCCAGACGGTGGTATTGCGCTGGGTGGGGGAAGGGCTTGGGCAGGAGCTTGGGCCTGAGACCCCAGCCTCGCGCACCACCGCGGGGAGATCGACCAGAATGCGCTTTCTTCTACGCACGCGCAGCTCTCCGCCCCGCGGTTATAGCGCTGAGGTGGGCCTCGCCCTGCCTTCCTCGGGGCGGGGCTGGCTGGCTACGCCCGTCCGTTATCGAGAAGGGCCAATGGGAAGGACGGAGTGGCCCCCACTCTGTCGCCCCGCCCTCCCCGCGGCCCGCGCTGAGACCTTTAATAAGCGGCTTCAGCCGCGTCTCCTGGGGATTCCACGCGGGGTCTGTGCTAGGAGGCTGCGGCGCGGGAGGCGCCGTGCGTGTTCGGCGCCGGCTGCAGAGGGGCGGGAGCTCGGAGCTGCCGACCTACATATACCCCCTACCTGCTCCCAGCCTTCCCCTTTGCTCACTCCCCAAAACCTCAGCACTTTCCTGGCCCATGCCCCTCGGCTTGGCCCCTGGGCAGTACGAGGGCTTTGCCTTTTTAGCATTCCCCCCCCCCCCCGCCCCATCTCTGAAGCTGCCCTTTTTCCTAGTCCCGCTCTGCGTCCTCCTGGTCTAAAATCTGGGCCTCCCCACCCCCAGCTCTGGGATGGTTCTCTTCTGGCCCTTCACGCTCAGCTTCCTGCTGGCTCCCCCAGCCCACCCTGAGGCCGCTGTTGCCACATGCCCAGCGTTCGTAGCGATCCCCACTTTTTTCATCCTCAAGAAGAATGGGTGATTTCTGGGCGATCCCTAAGGCCCCTTCCAGCTCCTAATGCAATGGCTTCCACTCACTTCCACCCATCAGCCGTGGCGGCCTGGCTTCGGTTTTTAATTGCAGAAAGCTCCTTTAACTGCTCTCAGCCCCACCCCCCAGCTACCCTAATTTTGCATTGCTGTCTAATTTACGCGGTTCACTTCGACACCTTTATTATGTTAAGCATCAACTCCGTTAAGCTCTGGAGATGTAGGAAAACGGAAGATCCCATTTTACAGCCGAAGTGTGTGTTGGGGGCGGCATTTACAGAAACACTAGAGTACAGTGTTACAGGGGCTACAATGTAGCACACTTGTAATACAGTTCAGAAGCTGGCCCTCCAAAGCTGGAGACGGTGCAGCACACAAAACTGAACTAAAATTGAGGCATTTCTTTCAATTTAGTTGTATTTTGGGAGGTGAGGAAAGAGCTTAATATACTATAATACGATAAATGCTTAGCTGGGGTTAAAATTAAAAATGAGAGATTTGGGAAGGGTGGGCTCCATTCTAGGTAAGAAGTGGTTTAATTTTTTTTGGAGGGGAAGGCAGGGCAATTGGGGTTAAGTGACTTGCCCAAAGTCACACAGCTACTAAGTGTCAAGTGTCCAAGGCTGAATTTGAACTCCTGACTCCAGGGCCGGTGCTTTATTCACTGCGCCACCTAGCTACCCCTAAGAAGTGGTTTTGTTGGTGGTCCAACAAGCATTCATTTTTTAAGTGCCTACTATATACCTGATGCCAAGAAAGGCAAAGTCTCTTTGTTCCCAAGAAGGGTCCATCCCGAGAGGAAGGAGACCTGGGGAGTGGGGGGTGAATTGGAGTGGGGAGAGACTTTAGACAAGGACTTCATTTATTGCATTAGTCCAGTAAGAGGAGAGGAGGTCCTTTTCTAGGTTGGTGGCCATTTAAATGGAGACAAAGGAATCTATAGGAGAGACTGTAAAAGTAGAAACCACAAAATTTGGAAATGGATTGGATGGGGGCGGGAGGGTAAGAGTAAGGAGGTGAGGCTGTACCAAGGTTGTGATACTTGAGTGATGCAGGAGGGTGATGGTGCCTTCCACATCAGTGAGGAAGTTCTGAAATGGGGAGGGTTGGGGTGAGAAAATGAATTGTGTTGGACGTGTTGAGTTTGAGATGCCGGGCAAGGACATTCAGTGGGAGATGTCCAACAGGTGGTTGGACATGACAAGACTGTAACTCATGGGAGAAACTAGGTCTTGGTTATATAGATTTCAGATTCATCTGCATAAAGATGATAATTGAACCCATGGGAGCTGATGAAATTACTGAGATAGTATTGAGTGAAAAGAGAAAGGGGCTTGGCATGGAGCCTTGGGTTAACACCCACAGTTGCAGGGCTTCTTCTGAACAGGAAGAGGTGTCTTCTGAATGCAAATTCCTCAAAAGGAGGGATCCTTTTTTTGTATTCATATCTACAATGCTTGGCACATAGTAGGTAATTATTAACAAATGCCCGTTGATTGATCGAAGAGGATTTCCAACAGTGCCTCATGTATTTTAGGAACTGATAAATAAATGTTGAATAGAATAGGTGGAGATGTGGAGAATGTCCATTCTGTGCAGAGGGAACCACAGTAAAATAAGCGATTCAGGAAACCTGAACAATAGTCTGGCTTTGCTAATAGAGTGTGACCTAGACACCCTTGTGAGAACAGAACCACCCTAATGTGAGAGCTAACCAATATGAAAGGAAGGGGAAATCTTCCCAGACATGTGACATACCTGTATCTTCTCCAAACCAAGGTTTGGTGCCACCATTGTGGTAAATACTACCTCAAAAGAAATTCACAAATACTATCTAGAGTAAAGCTGATGTGATCAAGGGGAAGGAAGTAAACAAGCATTTATTAAGCACCTACTATATGGCAGGCATTTTACAAATATCGTCCCATTTGATCCTCATTAATAGTCCTAGGAGGTTAGATGCTGTTACCCCATTTTAAAATGGAGGAAACTAAGGCCAACAGAGGCTAAGTGACTTGCCCAGTCACACAGCTAGGAAGTGTCTGAGGTTGGATTTGAACTCAGTTCTTCCTGACTCTGTGCCCAGTGATCTCTCCATTGTCTCTGCAAGGGAAGAACAAATACTGCCAAAGTTTTTTTTTTTTTCCAAGTTAGGAGAGTCACAGGTTCATAGATTTAGAGCCGGGAAAGGCTTTGGGGGTTGTATGTAAGACCCAATTTTACCGATGAAGAAACCAGACCAGGGAAGTAAATTGATTGGCTTAAGATCACCCAGGTAGAAAACGGCAGATTTAGGGTTTGAACCCAGATCCCTTGACTCCAGGTCAACCAACCTGCTCCTAGTTTAAATGGAAGTTTCCACAGGAGACTAACATGAAAAAATCATGGAAAAGTCAGCTTTTCATATCGTAGATCATATCGTAGAAAGCTTTAAATGCCAGGATAAGCTGGCATTTTGTCCTGAGGGCAGTAGGATATACATAATACATTTACTGTGTGACTGAATAAGTCATTTCACGTTTGAGCCTCTGTCTCCTAAGCTATAAAATGAGGCTGAAGCAGATGATGGCCAAATGAAAGACTAACACCAGTGTCCATTTTGGATCTCACGATCTTATGAAACTTAAAGTTTATCTTCCTTTAGGGTCTCTTGCAATGAACAGCCTAGTGAATTCATTTTATCAGGGTCCTATTTGAAGCTAATTGTGAAGAATACTAATTTCTTAGTTTAAGAACTGTCAGGGTACAATTCACACATACTTAAAAATTTCAACTGATTTCAAATCAATTAGTAGTGATGTCAATAAATGGGAAAATCTGATTTAGAAATCAGTGCTCCTAGCTGTCTTGTGTTTGCACTTTACATCTGGTCTTCAGAAGGATCAGAAGCTGACAATAAGAAGAAGCTGATTTCTCCTGCAAGGATTTCCAAGCTGGAATCCCAGAGGCACCTTAGAAGGTTGTGGAGAAAGCAGGGCCCTGGGGAGACAGAGTCCATCACCTTGTGACAGGCTCCAGGGATTTGAAACACAGAAGGTTCCACAATCACCAGCTTGGAAAAGCTGCTCTGCCCTCATGGGCTCTAAGGAGGCTCAGTCACTAGGGGCCTGAGCTATACTGTGGTAACTCAGATTAATGTCCCCTAGGTACCTCATCATACATCTTGGAACTCCTAATTTAGTTTCTGCCCTCTGAAGACCAGAAACTGACCCTTCAAAATTCTGAGAACTCAGGGCAAAGAACAAAACTGAACTCTAAGATGAAGAAATAATTTATTTTTAGTAGGCATGATAATACCTAGGGAGATTTTAATAGTCCCTGCAATCCTGTCCCAACAAGTAAGGCTCTGGCATGCATTTGGTTAATAGCAGTAAGTTCTTTCGTAAGATATTGCCAGTTATCAGCCCCTCACCCCCAATTTTTCCTGGGAGTGATCTCACCAACAAGACAATAAGACCCAGGAGAGTTTCCCATGTTTCATCTTTGCATTTTTCCTGAATTAAGTTCTCGCATTTGTAAAAAGAGATGGGTTTCTGGCACTAAGATAATATTCTGAACCAGCCAGGAAACAATTCACCAGCTAAGAGACAACCTGAGGAGAAGAGACAAGATTCCCTCAGCCCCTCAAGCTGGCAGCAGCTCTGAAAAGAGAACAGCTTTGACCTTTAGCGGTTTTTCTTTACTTGCCTAATTCTCCCCCTGGCATGGTCTTAGGACTATGACCAGGCTTAAACCTCACTGTAAGTAGCCCCACAGGTTGCTCTGGGAACTTCTTAGCCAACTCACCTTGTTATTTCTGGAAACTTCTTATATACATGAACAGGACTGGCTTTTATACGAATGGCTTCCACATTAAACCACGTTTTCTTACCTACCAGTTACACTTGTTGGAGGCAGAAGGGGCCCGACTCAGGTAGAGGAGGTGACATGAGTAAAGTGGTCCCTATTTGTTCTCCTTCCATTAAGAATCAGTGAACCTTGAACCGTTCCACCCCACCCTCCACTACTCTTCTTCCGGGAACTTTGCTTTAAGGAAAATATTTTTTAGAGGTGGGTGGTGGGTAGAATAAACAACTTCTGGCTAAATCTACTAGGTCCTTCACACCTACACCTACATCAGGTATGTTTCGTGGACCCTTACCCTGCCCCTGCCCACCCCCCCACCTTTGGCTGTCTGGTGAAACCCATGGGAACCTTCTCTGAATGTTTTTAAATGTGCAGGATACATAGGATTACAAAGGAAACCAATTATATTGAAATAATTTTTTTCCCTATACAAGTTCACAATCCCCTTGAAATCTACCCACAGACTACTTGGGGGGGTGAAGAATATTAATTCTGTCTCTATCCCCTTAAACTCCTTGCCTTTCCCTTCAGTGCCCCCAAAGAAATACATAACCTCTGAGACATCGGCTAATCACCCCATTAGCTCGGAACTGCTGTCGGCACACATCTACCGTTTTCTTGTTTCCCTGGGCTATGGCATCTCTGTCTCTCAGCACTGGTCTCACCCCACACAAGGGCGAGGCATTTCCTCCATCCCTCCTCCCTGGAGATTTGTTCACAGGGAAACATTGGGGTGTGGGGGGTAGGGAAGGGGATGACATTAATTTAGCAGGAAGGCCATACCTTGAAAGTTCAGTTGCCTAGCCCATTCCCATATCAGTCTCTGCCTCTCTATAGCTGTCTACCAGGATAAAAGAGGTCAGAGAAAGAAAAGGAAAAGGGTGTGGGAGCCAGCTGAGGAAGGAGACTGATGAAACAAAGAAGGGATGAACACCCCAGTAGACAAGTTCAGAATGAAGTTCCATAGCTGATAGATGCTGGAGTAAGGTGTATAGCTTTTGCCAGAGGCAGAAGTAGCAAGACAACCAGCGGCAGTAAAACTTTGGCATTTTATTAAGAAACATCTTTATTTTTAAAACAATTGTACAAAAATTGTAAATATATATAATATATATCTGTATATATGCATACATACGCACTCATCAGAATCAAACACTATTTCAATGACATCCTAAATAGAAAAAAGGAAAATATTTAGGTTTCCTTAAAAGTGTCTTGTATATAAAACTGTCAGACAACTTGAAAAATTGAGGGCACTTGGAGAAATGGTTTGTGCTGAGCGGTCTGAGGGGGAGAGGCACACTGGGGAATGGGGAATAGAAGGCTGGTAAAAAAGGAAAAGCTGAGGGAGGGAGATTCTGTCATTGTTCGTAACAAAGCAAGATCCCTGAAGCAGAGAGGGCAGCATGGCTGTGGGTCACAACCTACATTAATTCTCAGAAACACCCTCCAGAACACGGCCAGGGTGGAAGGGATGGGGACAGGGGCCTGAAGGGGGAAGGACAGAGAGACACAGGAACTCCCACACAGAGAATGGAAATGACCAAGTAATTACGTTCCCCCTGTGTGGAAAAACCTCATTGTGGTAAGTGCAATGGGGTCAGAGAGGCAGGGGATGTGAGGTGGAGATTTGGGGTCACAATTTCCTGACAATAACATGACTGCTATTACACAGTCTAGAAAATGCCACCAGCACCTCCATCCCTTTCAGCCCTGTGAGGCTCAGAAAAGACAGCACCTGGGATTCACAGCTACTCATGGCCTCTCTTGCTGGTGGTCCCTGGGCAGAATGTAAGGTGTGCATTCAGAGTTCATCAAATGAACAGGAATTGGGGGCATTTAGCCATCATGTGTGACAGAAAGCAGCATAGAGGGCATTAAACGTCCACATTCACCTCACCCTAATTTCTGCTTCCAGCCTTTCAAGGTTGGGTGTGCATCGCTAGAAATAAAGCGTAAGGCATAAGTCCAAAGAAATCACAAAAAAATGTCTAACTCTGGCCCAGCATCATCTGACCTAAAGACAAAAGTCACTGGGGGAGTGGGGGTGGGAACTCCCAACATGAGGAGGGAGAGGCCCAGAAAGTCAGCTCCCTCTTTTCTGGCTCCACTTCGGATAACAGTCATAGTGAGAAGAGACACTTAGTCCATCCTACTGAATTACGGAGCTCCATCTGCAACGTTTGATGCCATTGTAAAACATCCAGCACCCACAGCACCAGTCACACCACATGCCAAGCAAAGCCTTCAGAAGCCCAGTACCAGCTGATCATGGATACTCGCTTCACAGCCTTCTTCACGGCTGCCCAAAGAGCAGCCTTCACAAAGGAACCCAAACCAAGAAAGGAATAGTCTCCATTCTCTCCCTCCTACCTTTGCAATAATCTAAGGAGAAAAAAATACTTCTTACAGATCCCTTAACTTTCATTCTACATAGTTTTTCCTCGGAGTTGAACCCTGAGGAGAAGAAAACATGGAAAAAGTATGTGTCTGTGTTTATCTATACATGCATGCCTGCACACACACACACACACACACACACACACACACACACACACACGCGCACACACACGGCACCAATAAAACATCTAAGTCACACAATTCTACTCTCTAATGGGACAGCCCTATGAAGAATTCTGTTCTTTTAAAGCAAAATAAAGAAAACAAGTAATTTCATATGTCACAGAGATTCCTGGCATTACTGAATTGAGAGGAGGTATTATTTAAATGGTGGGGGGGTGGGGTGGAGGAAGTGAGACATAAAAACAAACACAGATGGGTGCACGTGTACATACGTACGTACTATGTATATATGTATCTTGAAACTAGTTCTTGTAACGGAGAAGTCCCCACAGGCGCAGTGAGAGGAAGGGGCTACAAATTCATACCTCACTTTCCCTAAAGTTGAGAAGGA
This sequence comes from Trichosurus vulpecula, assembly GCF_011100635.1. NCBI lineage: Eukaryota > Metazoa > Chordata > Mammalia > Diprotodontia > Phalangeridae > Trichosurus > Trichosurus vulpecula. Next base: position 45,272,113 of record NC_050579.1, read on the forward strand.
AGGAATTCCTATTTCTTCCTTTTTGAGGAATGAATAAGACAGATCACCCTTAGACTAAAATGCAAAGGTAAGCCTGAGGGTTCCTGACAGTAATACTGACATTTCTGAAGCAGCCTTTAAGAGAGACAATCCCTGGGGCCACAAATTTCCTTCTCATTAGTACCAACTCTCTAACCATCTGCCTGGGGAATAGGAGCTGCCATCTAACCCTCTGTGGCTGTTCTGCCAATAAGCCCTCTCTGACCCTCTAAAGCCAGATCAAGTAAGGAAGGAAGAGCTGCTGTGTAGTTCCCTAGGACTAGGGCAATTACCTACCCCAGCAAATCCCAAGAACACAGACCTATGGGAATTACTATCATTTAACATCAACCAACCTCTCAAACCACCCTGTCATAAAACCAAAGTCCAAGCTCCTACCTCCCTTCTCCTGAGCACTAAACTCTATTCCAAAGGAATGAAGATGATGGGGTATGCTGGTCCACTCTTTCCCACCAACAAGCCTTTAATATGCCCTTGTAACCACCAAAAATACCCCTACAACCTACCTTCATGACCTGCCAGGAACACTGACATTCAAGAAATGGGCAGAGAAGAGGTTTGGGGAAGGAAGTCAAGAGTAACTTGTATCAATGCACCAATCAAAATGGGAGGGAGGAAGAGGGATTTCTGGATGCACAGAAAGAAACATGTAAATGCCAGACAAAGAAGGGAAAGTAGGACAAACCTGCATCACCCACATCATGTCTAGAAGCCAAGGTTCTTTGGCCTAAAGAGGTTCTATGGGTCTGAAAAAATGCATTCAAGTCAACACATGAAGAGTGAATAGAAAACAAAAGTCCCCTGAAATGCTTTGCTCAGCTCTCCCCCTTCAAGCTCATGTGCGCACACGAACACACACACACACACCCACTCCTAATCCCTGGCTCCCCAAAGGGAAGCTGAAAACAAATAAAATACCCCAAGTGGAACCCAGAGGATGTAGAGTCCAGGTCTCCTTCCCAGGCCAGGGGAAGCCTCTAAGAGCCACCCTGCTCCATGAAGGCCACAATGAAGGCTTGGGGAAGGCCTGGCTGAGGGAGCCACTAGCTGAGACCAACTTCCAAAACTGATTAAATGAATATACAGCAATAGAGCCAAATCCAATTGTTAAATTTGTTTTTGAAGTTCTGTTTTCAATCTATTCTAAGCCCAAATTGATTCTGAAACTCTGGAAAACTGCATCAAATTGCTTGGTTAATCAAGGTAAATGGAGCCATGTTAACTGTCAAGTTTTTTTTCCAAATTAAAAATGCATGTTTTCCCCATGATCACTAATTAAGACAACCATATTCTAAACAGTCATTCGAGTGTTTACTTAGCTCATCTCTCTCTGGGTTTCTTCCCCTGCTTTGCAACAAAAGAAGAAAGACAACACAGCTAGCGGGAGGGGGGCCCCTCTCTGAAATATAACCCTAACCCACCCTTGCATTCCCGTTCTCCCTTTATAAACAGTCTTTTTCTGGAAAACAAACTCTACATTGGCACATATGAAAAATGAAGGCAGAAAACACTTTTCAAATGGCATGTGTTTTTTGTTTTGTTTTGTTGTGTAAGTAGTCCTTGGTAAAGTCTTTGGTTCCTCCTCATTTTACAACACTGATAGTTCTGATTTAGTCACTCAACATGTGTTAACATTCACTAAAGGCAGCATACTACTTCACTAAGTGCTAGGGGGAAGGCAGACATGAAGGGAGAGCAATAATTAGGCAAATTTACTCATCCTAACCTCAAACACAGAACAAAGAAACTCTCTCAGCCGAAGCTCTGATATTTTGCATCTATGAGTGGATGAACTGAAACACCAGGAAAAGGCACAGGTAGGTCAAGAATGTGCTGCGCTGAATACGAGGTACAAAAAAATGCTTCTCTTTTAAAGGCCATACCCTGATTCCACAGCCCTGAGCAGACTCTCCGAACAGCCTCCCAGCTCCTGCTGCCCGTTCCCACTGAGGGCAGACACACCTCACAGGTGAGCCCTGCCAGGCTTCACTTAGGCCACTCTGGATAAGTCCTGGCAACCCTGGCTGTCAAAACTTTAATTTCTTAAACTTGCACCTCTGCTGTGACATAAAACAGCTTCAAACAGTTGTTTTCAGAGCAGGCAAATCAGGGCAGATGAGATGGAGATATTCTGAATGCAAGAGCATTCCCTTTTCTTCTCCAAATCTCATCTAGCAGGCAGGCACGCTTTGTAAGTCCAAGGCAAATTTCAGGTCACGTGCTGGTAATATGATTAAGGAGTCTGGGTGTGTAGGGGAGTTATCACAACAAATACAGAACTCTGGGGATTTAAAATTAGGGACCTATTTATAAAAGCAAACAAAGTCCCCTAAATGTTTATGCTTGAAACAAATTTTGTGAGCTGAGAAATTTGGTCCTGATTCTTTGGGTCTCAGAAGACATCTCCCTGTAATTTATGTTTTAATTTTCCAGTTGTATGAAGAAATCTCCTGAGCCCACAGGGCTGTGTCCTGTTGTTATTTTCTTTTTAAAATGTCCTTGGTATTTCTTAACATTCTTAGAGGAGTTTTTTCCCGTTTTTTAGTTTTTAAAGGAAGAAAATAAAGGGGGAAGTGGGGTAGAGGCCTGAATATTAAGATGCCACAGTTTCCATGGCAACATCAGCATGCAGTTCCACAGTCCCTGCTGACCCTGTAACTTCTGTCCCCCTCCCTTCCACCTCTTCTTCCGTAACCACCAAAGCGTCCACCTCAGCCACCTCCTCTACCATAGGGATCTCAGTTCCATCTGGCTGCTGCCGGGACATGGCCTCCAGCTGGAGACGATATTGTTCAGCTTCCTGCTCTTTCTTTAGCAGCTGATGTCGGTATTCCTGGGCTCTGCGATTGGCCTCCTGGAGCTGCTGTTGGAGCAGTTCTCTCTGTGGGTCTTCCTATAAAAGTAAACCAGAGTCCATTTATGTCTGCCTAACTCCTGGGTGGGAAGAAAATGCTCTGATCCTCCATCCCCAACAGCCTGGTAAGCATCTCCAACCAGATGTCCCATCGGCGTTTCACACTGGACAGATCTAAAAGAGAGCAAATTCTCTTTCTCCCAGACCCTCCCCTCTCCTGTCACACATTGGCTTCTTATTTTTACTCACCCCACCCACAAACCTAATCCGATTTCTAGTCTTGTCCTATGCTTATACCATCGGTCGAGGACAGGCCCTTCTCTACACTCACACCAACCACTTGGATGACCGCCTGGCCCCCTGCTTGGCCTCCCTGAGCCATCCATCCTCCACTTAGCTGCCAAGGTGGTCTTCCTAAAGCTGCGGTCTGACCACGTCAGCCTCCTACTCACCCTGAGCCCTAGGGGGACCTAGCACCCTCAGGAGCACTCTGCTATCCAGCTCCTCCCACATGACAGTCCCAACTCCAAGCCTCTGCCCTGGCTGTTGCCAGGAGCCTTTTCCCTACTCACCTCATTGGCCCCTTCTCTCCTCCACCAATGCCAAGAACATTACCTTGGCTTCATCCACACTGTCTGTCACTTCTCTTCTTTGTTTCTTGGCCACTGGCAGCTCCCCAGCTGCTTCTTCCTCTTCTATTTCCTCTTCAATAATGGTCTCCTCTGCAACCTGACCAGCAGGTACAGTTAGAACTATAAGCCAAGGGACACCAAGGGGAGGAAGTGAATAAACAATAAAAAATATAGGTCTTGTTTTCTGTGGGTTTGGGGATTCTCTATTCAAAGAAATCAACAGTGAAAGGTTTAATTTGATACCCTTTATTATATACACTCTCTGGGGAACCCAGAGAAGACTATGGAAACATTTCAAAGCTCTTAAGGGAGCAGAGGGGTACATAGTCAAAACTACTGAAGCTCTGAAGACAGTCCCACTGTCCCACTGAAGACAGTGGAGCTAGGCACCAAGAACAAACAATTAATTTTCCTTTTTGTGTAGTATGGTGTAGAGGTTTGGTATGGAGGTATATTTACTAATGGGATTAATGGAGATGGAATGAAATAGCAGGAACAATCTGAAGAAGACCTAAAGCATCACCTTGAGCCATTCACAACAGAATAAAACTTTAGGAGATGTTACAGTTCACAGAAAAGAAAACTATAGCGATTCTCTACTTATCTGTGTTAATGGAAAGGAGCTATGGCAAAGATCATCTAAAACAGACCTTCTGTATTTTGGCTTTAGTCTATTTGCTTCATTAAATTTAACTTAGGCTGATTTTATAACTAATTTGTATTCCTCGATTTTACTTCAAGGGACAGTAAATCTGAGCCTCTTCCCACTGCCACTGCCTCACCCACTAGAGATCAACCTAGGAACTCAAAATCTGCTGGAGGTAATCTGTAAATGTGGATAATTCACAAAATGTAAATTTAACAGTATGTCAATCACAATTCTTATCTTTGGGATAAGAATTCTTAATAGAATTCTTCTATTAAGAGTAAGCTATGCATAGGGATAGGGCCTAGACCTGTAATTTCGATCCAATAGAGAACTTTCAGGTGAAGACTGTCTCTCCCAATTCAGGTTGACACTTTCTCTGTCTGAGAGAGGTGCCCAGGGCACTGAAAGGTTAAATGACTGGCCCTGGGGCCAGGAGGTCTCCTGATTAAAGGCTAGTTCTCTAGCCACTACACCAGGCTGCTTTCAGAAGCAAGCCAAATAAACATAATGCCAATCACTCCAACACTAGCATATTTTACAAACAGACAAAAATCCTAATGCATTTAGCGTCTTACTCCAATTAACTCAACTTTCACCCATTCAACAATTTCAGTAATCGAGCATCAAATAAGTCTTGAAAAGAATCTGGGAACATAAACTGTGTAGATGAGCTTGTTATCAATAATTTTCTAAACAGGCCTGAGAAGACCTAATTGTACTGTAAGTTTTTATTCCTTTTTACATTTCTCAATACAGACACAAATTATTTTTTTTTTCAATGAATATGAGGAAGGGAAAAGTCTCACATAGCATCATGCAAATGAGAAGTGTGGGATTCTGAACAGAAGTCATAGGTTTGGTCAACACCTGAGTCATAATGGTAAAGAGAAAGGTGAGTACGCTGACTCTTTTCTCACCTCAAGACATTTTTAGAAGGAGTGAAGAAAGCTGAAACAGCCTGACTTCGTTTTCATGCCAATCTTTGCAGTATCCTGCAACCTCTATGAGTCCATCCTCATCCTAACTTGCTTTTACATTTATTCAAGAGTTTAATTTCTGTTCTGTCTTTTAATAGACAGTCATCCAAATGGGGTAGCTCACCCTGTTGTCCATCTTGCATAGTCACAATGAAAGGATGGCCAATACCACCAGTGGGAATTGCAGTCTGGAGGTTACCCAGAGGAACTCCATCTGTCACTATGGTGATGACCCTTTGGCCTCCACTCCCCACCACTTGTTGGATTGCTGAGTCAACAGAACTTGCCTCCATGATTTCTTCTGAATTGGCTAGAGATAAAAGAGGAATAAAAAGTTGGTTTTTTTTTCCAATCCCAGCACTTTTAATACAAGAATATAGCTCTATGAATCCTCGAAACAATAATATTCAAAAATCAGATGAAACCTGGAAATCCTGCTGAACTGAACAATTCATGAGCAAGTCACAAGATCCTGGTAACAATAATAATAAGGAGAGAACAGCCTGGCTCATGCAATATCAAGAAAAGCAAATCTGAAAAGTGGCATTTCTGAATGAGACTGAGAAACACGCCAATGCTGAATGAGCTACGTGATGTGCCGCATGTCTAAAGGTCTGCTCCTTTAAAGTAAGCTGGTCTAATGATATAGCTTTTCAATTTCCTCAGTTGTTGTCACTTTGCACATAGGATATACTTAACAAATGCATACTGATACAAGTGTATGTGCAAGGAACTGTGCCAGGCACAAGGACTTAAGGGGAAAAAATTCCAAGAAACAATTGCTAGCCGCCCTCAAGAAGTGTGATCAGTTATTAGTCCAGTGCGGCTGGTTCATGGAACGCACGTGATCAGAGAGAACAAGAGCCATGTATGATACAAGGTAGATTGAGAAGGGAAAGATTATTGGGGGAGTGGGGGAATCAGGGGTAGGCTTTACAAAAGAGGCAGCAGGTGACCTAAGCATTGAAGACCCAGACTCTGATAGGTGCAGAGAAGACGGGAATATATTCCAGACCTAGAGGGAGAACTGTATGAACTCACAGACAGGAGACAAACTGTCAAGTTCAGGGAATAGGTTAGTTTGCAGTCCGCAGTACTTGGATTGAATATACTTGAGTACTTTTATAGGAAAACTAGACATCGGCATAAGCGCAGTCCCTCCTTTGTAGAAGTGCAGAGAACTAATGAAAGAGAGAAAGAAAGGGAGGGACAGAGAGACAAGGAGACAGAGAGACAGAGAGGACTTGCAAGGGAGCTTTTTGCCAGGGAAGGTTCAGGTAAATTTAACAGTTTTTAATCAAAGGTCACCTTGATAAGACAAAAAGCATGACTACACGGACCAAGAGCCTTATTCTTAGAGGAATCCAAACATTCAATTCAATCCAATAAGTATTTATTAAGAGCCTACATACCAGGCACTGAGACTATTGTTTTGTAGTCTTTCAGTCACGTCTGACTCTGTGACCCCATTTGGGGTTTTCTTGGCAAAGATACTGGGGTAGTTTGTCATTTCCTTCTCCAGCTCATTTGACAGATGAGAAAACTGAGGCAAACAAGGCGAACTGACTTGCCCAAGGTCACACATCTAGTAAATATCTGAGGCCAGATTTGAACTCAGGAAGACGAGTCTTCCTGATTCCAGGAAATTTCCAGACTGCGCCACCTAACTGCCCTAGGCACTGAGACATAAATACGAAAAATGAAGCAATCTCTGCCACAAAGTTGCTCATATTCCACAAGGAGGGAAAAAAGCACAAAGAAAATTAAATATTTGTATTTACAAAGTAATTTCTGAAGGGAGGCTACTAGCAACTGGGCTGATGAGGACAGGCTTGGTGGAAGGCAGCGCCCTGGCTGGGGGTTCAGCCCCTTCTCTTTACTCCCATGGCCACCGCTCAAGTTCAGACCTTAATCACTTCTCTCTTGGACCGCTACTCCTAATTGCTCTCCCAGATTCTGTTCTCTAATTGTAGTCAAATACTCACTCATCTGTGTAAACACAAGTGAGCTATGGCAAAGATATAGAGCTGCCAAAATAATCTTTATAAGGCACTGGTCTGATCATGTCACTTTCCTATTCGAAAACTACAATAGCTAAAGGATAAGAAACTGGCTCTTCAGCCTGCACTGAAGGCCCTTCATAACCTGACTCTAACTTACCTTTCCAGCCTTCTCTCCTATCACTCCTGCCCTTCATGGCCTGTGCATTCCATGAACCAGTCACACTGGACTAATAACTAACTGCTGCCTGAGCCTCACAGCCCATTTCCTGTCTTCCTACATTTTTGCAAGACTTCCGTTATTCCTGGAATGCAATTCCTCTTCATTTCTACCTCTCCAAATCTTCATTTTTCTTGGAGGATTCAGCCACAAAGCCTTCTCTCCCCAGTTACTAGTGCTCCCTCTCCTCCAATGACCCCATATTGATGTCTCTGCATGTACCTCATAGGTCCCTGGTAAAACAGAAGCTTCTTGAAGGTAGGGACTTACATATTTTGCCTCTGTCAACTCCACCAACCAGAACAAGCAGAACGCCTGGCAGAACAGACTTAACAAAGGCTTACTGAACTGAATGGCAACAGAATAACTTATCATCATCACTATTCAAGTGTTAATGATGGAGATAAATTAGAACTATTTGCTTTTATGTGGGAACTATAAGAAAGATTCCCTGAGAATTCCTGAAATATTACTGGAGGATTCCTTTCTGCCTCCACACCCAAACTGTCACCCAGGTGTTGGAAGCTGCCTTTTCCCTTTGGCCACGGCTCAAGGACTGGAAGGCATTCAGGCTCTAAATCTCAGAAGTGCACTCATCCCTGCCCCCCCCCCCCCAATAAAAAACATCAGAGAAAATAAAAACCAGACAACTTGGAGTACACACACTATGGCAAAGAGACAGGTAATGTTCCTATCTATTTTGATACAAGATATCTCAGCTGGCTATTCAGACTCTAAGAGCATCAGAGTCAAAACATGCCATACAATATCTCTGAAAGATCATTTAATACAAATTAAAACACTTCATTAAATGTGAAGCAACTGGAATCCCAGCAGACACACCAAGGTTGCAAGGACACAAAAGAATGACTCAAATTCCCTGATATTATTCAGCTGACTGATGACATCACTTAGCAACTTTTCTTTCTGATGTTCAATGAATCCACGTTACCTTTTTTAGACTGCCTCTAATTAAGCACAATTCTTTTTCATTTCATGCAAATTGAATCTGAAAAAATAAAAAGGACTTTCACTAGTCACTTACCTGTGGCTCTGTGGGAGTTGGAAAGAGGAGCCGATGCCTCAGCCAGAGCAGCCAGGGTGGCCAGCACTGAGGTGGTAGAATTGGAGAACTGGACTGTTGAAGTATTGGAATCACCTATTGGGAGGAAAAGACAGATGAGACCCAGCAGAGTCAGGGTAATTTGAGATGGACTAAAACACAACGAAGGATTTAATCTTTCCTGTCAGTCAACACTATTTAAGTAAATTTATTTAAGGTATTTCCCTGAAATAAGCGTAAATGAAGAAGGTGGGTACATGGACAATTGAGATCCCCCCTCTGGCTCCCTCCACCATTTGGTTCCTATCTCCTTGCTGTTGTTTAGCATCAAGTCCAGAGCATCCCTCCACCTTTTACCCTGCAGTGGCAGCAGGAGCATCTGCTGCCAACAGTGAGTACATACACACAGCTTCCTTTACCACTGGCTGCCACAGTGGTTGTTGAATTCGTCCTGCTCAGACCTCTCACTCACCACTATATGGCCAGGTATGGTAGAGTTGAAAGAAGAGTGAACTTAGAATCAGAAGGTCTGGGTTTTAGTCATGTCTCCACTTCTCCCTGGATATGTGATCTTAGACAAGTCATTTAGCTTGTCTATTTCCTTATTTATAAAATTCAAACTACCTCATCAAAAAGGCTGTTATGAGAATGAAAGGAGAACATAAGGGCTTCGCAAATGTAAGCGAGTATTATCACTATTACACTACTAACACTACTATTGTGAGCAGGAAGAAGCTAGGTGGGGAAGACTTCAACCCAAACAGTAATTATAAGGGAAACTAGAATCTTCACACACACAAAACATATATCCTGAAATACAAGCAGATATACATTTGATGTTAACACTTGTCTAGTCCAATTATGTATTGGCTTAGTGCTTTGTCATGTGACTATCCTATCAAGACCATAATCTCCTGGAAGGCAGTCTTCTTATACGCAGGTGTGCCTCACTTTATGTATTGTGTTCCCAAACCACCTTTGTTCAAATTAAAATTTTGTGAAACGAACCAAATTTTAATGCTGTATTAAAGTTTCTAAAATAATCTATCTTCTTTGCTGACTGGCCTTCAATTGATAGTGATTCCTAATGCTCCAGCTTTGTGACTAATTGCAGCCCTAGCCTCTGATTCAAGGGATTTATGATTTGTAACTCTTAAATTTAACAAATTTCTGGAAGTGTATTTTTTCATGATGCTATATATCATTTCATAATGTAAAGAGCTGACTTAGTTTTCTCATCTGTTAGATCGCTAAGCTTTTTTTTTGATGGCATTAGTTGTCATACCCTTCTGCTGCAACTTTTGACTAAAATACTAGTCCTCTTCTGAAAATGATACAATTTTGATTACATAAAAAAAATATTGAAATTAGAAGAAAAACTGAGAAAAAAATCTCCCAGCAAATTTTTCTGATGAAATTCTCATATCTAATACAATATAATGAACTGATTCAAATTTATAAGAAAAACAGATATTCCCCAATGATCCAAGGAGGGCTATGGATAGACAGTTTTTAAAACAAGAAACCTGAGCAATCAAAAACCATATGAAAAAATGCTCCAAATAAGTAATAATTACAGAAATGTAAATTAAAGTGACTCTGAGGTTCCACCTCACACCTATCAGACTGAGATGCCAAAAGAAGAAAATGAAGCTCGCAAGGTATGTCAACTGGACAAGCCACTTAATCTCCACATGCCTTAGTCTCCTCATCTATAAAAATGGGGATAACAGCACTTAGCCCACAAGGTTGTTGTGAGGACCAAATGAGAATCAATGTGTGTAAAGTGCTCTTTAAAACTTAAAGAGCTATCTAAATGTTAGCTATTTCTATAATTGTTTTATGAGTACAAGATAATATTACTGAGCCATAAGAATTTATGAAAGAACAGTTTCAGAGAAGCCTGGGAAGATTTGTATGAACGGATGGGGACTGAAGTAAGATCCAGGGAAATGTATACAATAACAACTTTGTAAAAAGAAATAACTTTAAAAGGCTTACTCAATGACTGACCAGCTATACTTCAGAGAACCAATGATGAAGCTTTTTTGGACCCAGATAATGTGGGAATCTGTTTTGTTTGGCTATACCTATTTGTTACATAGGCTTTGTTTTTCTTTTGTCTTTTCCAATGGGGTGGGGCAGGGTAGGTAGAAGGAGAGGAAGTGGATGGATGTGAAGGATAGGATGTGGTAGCCAAAAAGAAAGAAAAAGAAGAGTGAGTCATTCAAACACTTTCTTAAAATACACAGAAGAGAAGACCAGAAAGAATGACAAACGAAGACTGTTTTGAAAGTTACGTGTTAAATTTATTAGACATTTAAAAAGAAAAGTATGTTGTACATAAAAGAAACTCACAGTTTTGTATATAGTCATCTTTTTCTGTTCTACTATGTGATAGTCAACTAGCATTTGTTAAATGCTCATTATGTGTCAGTCATACATATGGAAGTGTTCTTTTTATCCAGTGTTTCTGAAGTTCAGAATTTTTTCAGAAACAAAATTTTAAAAAAATATATAATTGCTAGCATTTAACTATTGCTAAATATAAGGTTTGTAAAGCCCTTTACAAACAACATCTCATTTGGTCCTCACAAGAACCCTGAGAGGTAAGTGTTGCTATTATGCCCATTTTACAGCAGAGGAAACTGAGGCAGACAGAGGTTAAGTGACTTGCCCAGGATCTCATAACTGGTAAATCTCTGAGGCAATATTTGAACTTAGGTCTTCCTGACTCGAGGTCCAGCGCTCTGAGCACTGTATTCCAAAGAAAAGAACCTGCTCAGGAAGCCAAACGGCTGGAGTCAATTAGGACTGCCTGACCTCCAGGAGGGAAGTATCTAGACTTACTTCCTGCAGGGCAGGATCCAACTATTTATTATTCATCCCCTAATGCATTTTCTTGGTTGGTGGTTGGCAGCCATAGCAAAACCTAATGTAACAGCTTACCATCCTCATCCCAGCCAAGGAAAACATGGAACCCTGTATCTTTAAGTTCCTTGTAAGGATTAGCTTGGTGGAATGAGTTCATCAGAACTCTGCTTTGCTAAGCCCTGTGACTACAGTGTTTTGGTTTTTTTTGGAGGGGGGGGCAGGGCAATTGGGGTTAAGTGACTTACCTAAGGTCACATAGCTAGTAAGTGTGTCAAGTGTCTCAGGCCACATTTGAACTCAGGTCCTCCTGACTCCAGGGCTGGTGCTCCACTCACTGTGCCACCTAGCTGCCCCCCTGTGACTATAGTATTAAGTATCAGCCTTCATTACTTTGGAACGATTCTGTACTTGGTTCAGACATTCACCCAATTTCCTTTCAATACAGAAATTAATTAACAAGACTACTTCAGAGAGTCATTATGTAAATGGTCTTCTATACACGGAAATTATCTGAAATGGAGGCCTCTGATCTCTGATACTTAAAACCAATTACAACTAACAAATACACCAACAAGGCATGTGATATATTAGACCTTTCCCAGAAGCATATGGGATAAGGTAGTAGATTTCTCCTCAATGAAATCTCTTCGTTGCTCCTGGAGGGCATAACCCAACATTAAAAAATATCATAAAGTGTGTTGGGGAACTGAATCATTTGTTTATAACTTGAAATGTATGATCAAAAGCCTCAGACCAGGATTAATTGGAGGCTTGGAATAAGGAAACTGTCACCAGCTAGCCAATCTCAACATTAGTGATAATTAGAGCAGATCCTAACGTAATTACTGTAAACCCAAAGGCAACAAGCTGCCATCATCTCAAGTTTGATGGAGTTAAGTGCCAGCCTTAGCTGGCGATGGGTATTTAAGCTACTCCCTGCTACCTATACCTATGGAAGGCAACAGAAGCAAGGAAAAGTCAAAACACCAGAGTAAGCAAAATTTATTTACGTCAAGTTTTGGAATGCATTATGTTAAAGGGCAGCAAATTTGTCTTTTGTCAATTTTTAAAATTAATTTGTGCCTTTTCAGGGTACATATAAGCTGACTGATGGTTGGAAGATACCAGGTTGTACAAGAACTAAAGTCTAGAATTTTTAAACTACTGCAGATAATTCACATATGGATAACTGAAAGCTCTGGAGGTGGAAGGCAGGATTTGAACTCTGCCATCTCAAACACCAAAATGATACACATTCTAGTATAAATTCAACTGTTTCTTAGAAAAAAGAACATTTTGGAGTAATAGACACTGAGAAACCTCAAAGTGGAAAAGAAAACCCTTCAGCTGAATAGCCTACTCTGAATTTTTCCTACTTCTTTTCTCTTCCTCTTTTCTACATGTATTAAATGACAGGAAGATCAGCAAGCTATGGAGAACTGGTGGGCAAACCGCCTCATGAGTAACAGACCACAGTAAGGATGTCACTTCAATTATGGATTGGCCTTAGCACCTCCAATTTGGTACTCCAAAGAGCCAAGAGGAGTTGCATATTTGTCCAAAACACCTCAAGGGATGTGATTCTGGCTCATGAGAATGGAGGCCACAGCTCTGTCTGCAGGACAAGCCAGTTTAGCATCAGAAACACATCCACTCCTCACAGGTTTTGATGCCCAAATAACGGAACCTTGTTTAAAGGATAACCAAAGTCATGTCCTCAAGTGTGGCCTATAAGCAGTGTTTTGGTGTCTGTGCACCACTAAAAATAACCTTTTTTAATTATGCATTTGAAGCAAAAGGTGGCTTATGACTTATAAAAGGAAGAGCAATACTGTCCCCTAGTGGCCACACCAGAGAAAACATTAAGAGACAGTTACACCACTTGGAGAGAACAAGAATTTTTTTTCCTTTAAACAGCCAATACAGTATTCATTCTCTAACATTTGGAAAATTGCACCAGAACTATGAATCTTCCTTTTAACTTTGAGTTAAGGATTAAAAAAAGTCAAGAATCAAGTCAGACGAAGTTAATGGCACAAAAAAGAGAAACCTCAAATTCCTTTAAGACAAATATTTGTAAAAACAACTGATAAATAAACTTGCTAAAAATACTGGTCTGCAAAAACTACAGCCTTCCTTTCTAAGCAGCCTGTAAGAACACACTCAATTTCTTTAGTTAAATAACTTACATGTAACTATTTTGGCAACTTCAGGGTTACGACTGGATTTAAAATTTTTCATCAATTCCTCTTTTTCTATACATGCTACACCTCCAGAACATGGGCATTCGATTATTTTTCTTGTTATCACCTGACAAACACTTCTCCACTTTTATCTGGGAGATAAACAAGTTGCTTAACATATTACATACAGCTCTTCAGTAGCAAGCTTCATTTTTAATGACAAAAAGTGCCCAAATATATTCACAGAAGCATAAATTTAGTGTTAGAAGTAATCACAGAGATCAACTAGCCCAATTTTAAATAAGGAAACAGATCCAGAGAGGTTAAATAAATTTCCCAAAGTAACATGGGGGTAAGTGACCGAGGGTGAATTTGAACACAGGTCCTGACTTTCACTGTAGCACACTGCTTTTAAGCTCCATGCCATTTTCCCCAGAGCAGGCATAAGGGTAAAAACACAAATGTAACCTAATAAGAAATCTCTTCTTCTTTATCCTATTCACAGAGATGATGAAGATGACAATAACTTATAATACCTAATTATGTGCCAGGCACTGTGTCTCTCATCTGCTCCTCACAACAACCCTGGGACGTAGGTGCTGTCATCATCCCCAGTTCAGAAACTAGGCAGGCAGAGGTGAAGACACCTGCCCAGGGTCACTGTATCTGAGGTTGTATTTGAACTCGGGTCTTCCTGGGTCCAGGCTAAGCTCTCTGTGCACTGTGGCACCACCTAGTGCTTCTCTAGTATAAAGGAAAACCTGCTAGCATCCTATGGACTTTCTGTACAGATATTGCCCCCTGCTCCACGGCCTATTACCTGTAGTGGTTTTGGTGCTGGCTGAAGACACAAGGCTGGCCAGGTTGACAACTTCTCCAGATGTAAAGATAAAGGGAGCAGCCATGGTCATTGTGCTGGTCGCTGGGTTGGCTCTCTCGGGATTGGCATTCACCTGGTTCTGCATCGCCTCCTACCAGACAAAGCATGACTTTTCAAAGTCAGAATGCTTATTACAGCCTTAGTTACACAGTTACTCAACAGCTCCCTTGACAGTATTCTACCATCCAGAACCAGTCCCAGCACAAAATGTCCCAGGGAGTTCAGTGTTCACATTAGGGCTGCTGGTTTTTTTCTCAGACAAAAGAAACAAGAGACATTAAGTTACTTTCCTAAGGTTGTTTATATCTTTGAAAAACAAAATGCTATCATGTTCAAAAACTATGAAGACAGGCCACCACTTAACTCTGTTGTTTCTTACCTTCCCTAATGCAGGGGCTAGACTAGTTAACCTTTACTATGTCTTCTGGCCCCGCATTTATAAGATCAGTATGCTAATCTGCCTCCATACAGTCAGGAATCACCTCCTGAGTTTGCAATAACAACGTACTCCACTGTTCCTAGGAAGAAATGCGAAAGTATGCACCAGTCCAGCAAACGACTCTCACATTTGGAACATGACCTTTTGAAGGCTACCTCCCATACAGCTGAAGCAAAGATGGCCTCCCTTTAGATTCTGTTACTATCAGAAGCAGTTTTCCACAAACATGCTCAGGGCTAAAAAAATCCCTGTTACATAAGGAAGTTTAAATAGGGAACTGAGAGCTGAACTGGGCAACCAAGTCTGGAAGGAACTACTTATGGGGAAAACAGACACAAAAGGAATAAAAAGTTGCATCTATTTCTCACATACTTTATTACCCACACATGAACTGTCTACAACTGAATTTTAAATTTTAGCCTTCCTTGTGATCTCAAACGTGATTAAGGGACAGACTCCCTTATCAACTATAAGACATTCAGAAAACATGCAATGACATTTAAAGATTTGCTTCAGTCAAATGTAACTGGAAAGGCAAACCTCTTGGAAGGAACCAACACAACAGATTCCAAAACCAAATAAATAAAAATTATTTGTTGACTGCTCATACCATTATTCTCTTTGAAAAAAAAAACCAAAAAACTGAATTGAGTATAGAGCATGCTACAAACACCCCACCCCCACCCCCGTTTTGAAAGGGATTTTTTAAAAAGTCTTATTTTGAAAGGGCTGGGAAAATCCAATTTTGAATCCGCTTCTATAATAGATTTCAACTTGTTTGGCTAGCATCTAAGGAAATGACAGTTAAGTACAGTAGCCACACACCTGGAGAATGACCAGAATCTCTGGGTTGTTCTTCTCCAGAGCTATGTCAAAGGCAGATTTATCAAACTTGCTGAAGGCATGGACATCAGCTCCATACTTGATCAGCAGCTCCACCACGTCACGATGATGGTGCTCTGTGGCCCAATGCAAAGCAGTCATTTTCAGCATGTCCTTGGCATTCACATCTGCACCATTCTGCCACAAAAAAAACAAATTTTTACTCATATGACAGCTATAGGGCAGTAGATATGAGCTCCCATCACGAAACTTGAAGGATTATTGGAGAATTGTACATATTTCAATTTGGATCATGCTTAAGTATCTTAAAAGGAAAACAACTCCAAATTCTCTCTCTCTAAATGTTAAGTAAACGTGCTACACAGACTGGGGACAGGTCCTTTCAAGGAGAGTACTGAGAACTGGAACAGATAGGGGAGCAGTATTTCTCAGTAAGACAAAAAGAACACATATTTGTTTCACTGTAAGCATAATGAAATCTAAGTGCCTGAAACTAGGGACCACCTGCTTATTATTCACCATTTTAAGAGTGTGAGGAGCTGACTCCTCTCAACCACTGTTACCCTTGAGAAAGATCAGTTCTCTTGCCCCAGGAGCCTTGCTTTCCACCCAATTTCTCTCTGCCTTCAGTTCCCTCCTGCCCATTCAGGTAAGTGACTCAGAGTGCTGAGTAAGCCTCTGCAGGCCTGCTTTGGAGTTACAGTAATGGTTCTCATTTAAATATGACTCAACCCAACCTCATTTTGGTCTTGCTTTACCCGGACAAGCAGATCCACGATATGTGCATGTCCATCGGCTGCGGCCATATGCAACGGAGTTCTGTCCACCTTAGTTCTGGCATCTCTGCTAACCCCTGCTCTCAGAAGCACTTCCGCTGTGGAATAATGACCATACTGGGCTGCCAGGTGGAGAGGTGATGTTCCAAGCTGTGGAGGACAGGAACTGTGATCCCAAGCATGATTAATTGACGTCCTACTGAAGCTTACAATCTGGATCAGAAGTCAGCACTAAAGACCTGGAAATCTCTTCCGCCACTTTCACAGCAGCCCATCAATAAACTTGATAAGCTAATATATTGCCGGCTGACTACCCAAATGTTTAGGTGAAACAGTAAAACTAGTCAGCCTTTCTTTGTAGAGGTAGAGGATTATGGGCACAGACATCGCAAATACCGTCAGATCAAACTTATGTTTGTTAAATTTGAACTTTCTTTTTTTTTATTATTCCTGATTAATGTCTTTTTTTTTCCTTGTTAATATCTTGCTGGGGAAGAGATATATTCAGAAATGAAGGTGGTTAAACAAAAGAGATTGGTCATTTAAAAAAATAAATAAAAATTGAAGCATCAGGTAGAATAAAATCCAGGAAGTCTTCCTAGAACTGACCCTTGTAGAATTTGAAAACAGATGAGAAATAAGAATAGGTAAAAGAATTAGAAGATGTTGGTGGAGTTGTGAACTGGTCCAGCCATTCTGGAGAGCAATTTGGAACTTTGCCCAAAGGGCTATAAAAATGTGCAAGCCCTTTGACCCAGCAATACCACTTCTAGGGCTGTATCCCAAAGAGACCACACAAGTGGGAAATGGACCCATGTGTACAAAAATATTTATAGCAGTTCTTTTTGTGGTGGCAAAGAACTGGAAATCAAGGAGATGCCCATCAATTGGGGAATGGCTAAACAAGTTGTGGTATATGAATGTAATGGAATACTATTGTGCTATAAGAAATGAGGAGCAGATGGACTTCATTATAACCTGGAAAGATTTATATGAACTGATGCTGAGTGAGGGGAGCAGAACCAGGAGATCACTATACACGATTAGAGACACATGGTATCCGTAAGGACTAACTTTGACTGACTTGGCTCCTCTCATCAATTCAAGATTCAAAGACAGCTCCAAAAGACTCATGATGGAAAAAGCCATGCATATTCAGAGAAAGAATTATGGAATCTGAATGCAGATTGAGGCACAATATTTGCTCTCCTTTTTTTCCTTCTTTTTTGATTTCATTTCTTCTTTCTCATGATTCATTCCATTGGTTATAATTCTTCTTAACAACTGGACTATTATGTAAATAAGTTCAATCTGAAGATATATGTAGAACCTACATTGGATTACATGCCATTGGTGGGGGAGGGGGAGGAAAGGGAGGGAGAGTAAATTTGGAACCCAAAAGCTTGTGGAACTGAGTGTTGTAAACTAAAAATAAAAAATAAATTTATAGTTAAAAATTTTTTGAAAAGAATTAGAAGAGAGAAATAGGGACTAGCAAGTTATATGTAAAAGTCCTCTTATAGAACAGGAATCTAGGATTCTATAATGCATCTTTAATAGAAACAACTTTGTCTAAAGTGTTAGGTCTGTGAATGCAACACAAAATGAGGTTATGGGAGCAGGAGAGTGCAGTAGAATGGTGGTGGTGGTGATCTGTCAATGGCAAAAAACCAATGGTTTGTCATCCATGGCCAGATCCTAGAGTTATCAATATTCTGCTCTGAAATCTGAACAGAGGCTGTTCCTCAAGGTCTAGCGCTCTCTATTTTAAGCTCCTTTAGCACCCTCTTAGTATCTCACATTTTCATTTCCTTGTGATATGCATAACTGGATTTAATTCACATTGCTCTTTTCCAGATCTATTTACAGAAATGTTCATTTCACAGGTTCTCCTTTTGTTCTTCCTCTCTCATGAAAGAGCAGCTGGCACCGAGGCTATGAAATAAGCTCCTTCACCAAACACTTAAAACCCAGAAAGTCTGGGGAACCTTAAGCTCAAGAACTGGTATTATGACCTGGAGCTCTGCTTCCAAAACTGGCTTTTAAGTCTCAGGAAATTGCATCTTTCTCTTTAACTGTTAAAAGACTGGCAAAGGAAACTGAAAAGGCTAGAAAACTGCTATCAACCAGAACACAATGGTGAAAAGAGCACCAAGAGGTTTATTGCTTTAAGAATTCATTCTCATTGTACTAGTTCAGTTGAATTTCAGTTAATTGCAGATGCTTCCAACCCAAGTACTGTTGTTTAGTCATTTTAGTGTTTCGGTCATGTCTGACTCTTCATGACCCCATCTGGGGTTTTCTTGGCAAAGATACCAGAATGGTTTGCCATTTCCTTCTCCAGCTTATTTGACTGATGAGGAGACTGAGGCAAACAGGGGTAAGTGACTTGCCCAGTGTCACACAGATAGTAGGTGTCTGAGGTCATATTTGAATTCAGGTCTTCCTGATTCCAGGCCCAGCGCTCTATCCACCAAACCATCTAGCTGCCTTGCAGGT
Organism: Trichosurus vulpecula; assembly: GCF_011100635.1. NCBI lineage: Eukaryota > Metazoa > Chordata > Mammalia > Diprotodontia > Phalangeridae > Trichosurus > Trichosurus vulpecula. The sequence continues at coordinate 45,291,041 of NC_050579.1, forward strand.
ATACCCAAATACACCCAAGAGAAAATTAAACCCTTAGAAGACACACTCAAAAACATTTCAGAAACACACATATCCCAACTACCACCAATATATCCCTAGGATCCAATTTGGAAAATTGGAGTAAAAAATAGCACACTAATCATGTCTTCAAGGTGTAACTGCACAAAACCTGGGGCAGTGAGAATAAAGCACCAAAAAAAGGTTTCCAGGTAAGAAGGTTCCAATGAAATCCTGTTTTATCCTCTCTAAGTCACAGATCACCACCAACACAGAATGTAGACTACATTCTGTCTCCGTCCTGCACTTCCCCCCCCCCCCCCGCCCCGCCCCAACATTCTCAGGATTCAGCAGTTACCTAGAAAAATACCCCACAGCCTTGTCCTGGGTGAAGTCCATGCTGAAGTACTAATGGGTGGAACAGGCAGGAGTTATGGGGCAGGAGATTTTGGCTGAACATAAGGTAACAACTACTGTTGTCCAAAAATAGAATGAACAGTCTTGGTGGGAGTAGTGAATCCCCCCATCACTAGAGGTCTTAAAACACACACTGGATGAAATCCAGCTTCAATCAGGGATGGGGTAGATTAAGTTTCTGTCTCATATAAGAGTTGGACTCACTAACTTCTGAGGTCCCTTTCCATGCTAGGATTCATTCTCTTCCTGACTTGATTGTCTCTGCTTCAGGTAGCTTAGAAAGATGTTCTCTCCCTTAAACTTACCCAATCTGTGGTAAAAGGGGCACCATTGGCCATCAAAGTCCTCACTTCATCATCTTGTCCTTTTCTTGCTGCTTCTAGCAACCTCTTCCCCAGGTCCACCAAAGACATCTTTATGCATAAGAACAAGTATTTTCAGGAAGCTGTAACCCCCAAAACAACAGCGTTAATGAAAATGCTTTCTAAGACACTCTTGGCTGACCTATTAGCAGCTTACCTTCTGATTTCTATCTCCCCTGACACAAGTAATGAGTTGTCTGGGAGATGCCCACATTCTAATTCAACAATCTCTCACTTTCAGCCTTCAAAAAAATGTTCTGGCAAATGCAAAGCACTAAATTGCAATGACCCCAGATCCATTTTTCTTGTCCTGGGTGTCAGTTGATAAAGCAGCATGCCACTGCTGTGAAATGAACTCTGTGCCAAAACATCGTTTCAGGAACCACAGTAAGTATTGTGTACATTATACAGAGTGTCCCAAAAGTCTTAGTGCGGTTTTAGGCTTTAATAGTTTAAAACTGCGCTAAGTCTTTTGGAACACCCTGTATAGAGCATATTATCTCCAGAGGGCAGGGAGAATGCTTGGCTGTGTAAAAACCTCCTATTTCAAATCACTGCTCGATGAAATTAAGGAATTCATGCTAGAAACTAGTATTTTATGAACAGTGGCAGGCCTTGGGATCGGCATCCAGCACAACGGAATAGTGTGCACAGGGTTTCTAAAACAAACCTGTTTAACTGGGGTCCCCCTCTTCAAGCGAGTGTGAAGGCGCAGGACCAGACAAGGTGAATAACAATTCCTGGCCTGATCTCTACCCTCCTTAGACCAGTTGTACTATCACTCCATGACTCATTTCTCCATTTACATAACATAAGATTATCAGGATTCCCATCTTCCAAGAAGGGCAGGGAATAAATCACAACAGCTTCAGTTTTCAGAGGGCTCTAAGGTGAAAAAACAACTTTCTTTCGGACAGCCTTGGCAAGTGGCATACTCCCATTTTACAGATCAAGAAACTTAAGGCTAATAGAGAGGCTAAGTGGCACTGCCATGGTCTAACTGGAAGACGCAGTTTTCCAACCCAGGTCAGCCCGACTCCAAATGCTGTACTCTGCTCTGCCACGTTGCCTCCCTAAGGTTTTGCCTTTATATATCAAACGGCACAAAGGAGACTTTGCTTAGTGTTTTCTGCCTACTAGTTAAAAATCAAACGCAGCTTTTTAGGTGTTTATTGGTCAAAAACTCCATTTAACTACTAAAGCTGGTTCCCTGCAGACGATGCATTTTCAAAAAAATCTATAAGATCCAAATTTTACACACCTTGATCGCCCCTACAATAACTGCTCCCAGAACACGGCGGAATGAACGGGCTAAGCAATAAAGCGCAGAAATACTAGTATGAAAATGAACTCTTTATCTGCACGTGTAACCAAAGGGACTTTCCTTAAAACCACCAAAAAAAAGACTCCAGTTCTCTAGGGGAGCGGGTATGGAAAGCAAACATAAATTCCTTCAAAACGTAGGCATGACAGCTCCGAAAAACCAGCTTCACATCTGCGCTGCTATCACCGCCACAACTCTTTTTTTTTTTTTTAAACTACAAGTTTCGGTAGGACTGTGAGTTTCCCCCATCTGTGCTAAACCGATCAATTTTATCAGGCATCTTTATCTCATTTTGGGGCCATCATCCGCTATAGGGGAGGAAAAAGTGGCGGGGATGACATCATTCAACAGAAACTGGGGTTCGCGTCACATGCTCCAAAGGGGCCAAGGACGGGTTTGTTTTCTAAGGTCTCAAAGACAGAACCCAAGCCAGGGCTGCAGAAGACGGTGATCGATCACCGCCACCTTACGCATTTACAGCGTGTCTATTACACGAGCTGAAGCCTCCGCTAGTTCTGTCCCCCCCCCCCGAACCCCAAGGGCAGATGTAAATGGCATTTGGAAGGGGACGGCATCTTGTTTGGTGATGCTGGGGGGGGGGGTCCCCGACTTTGTTCCAGCATTGCACGTAGATGCTCTCAAGGCAGCGTTTGGGCCTAGATGGGGACCCCCTGCTGACCCCCACCCCCCACGCAACGGGAGGGACCGGAGGACTCGTGAAACGAAGATAAGGAGCCCGGCGCTGCGTGGCCGCAGGGGGATTTTCGTCACGCGCGTAAATAAAAGACGCCCCGGGGAAGGCGAAGAGCTGGGTGGGGCGCCGAGAGGAGGCCTTCCCCCTCAGCCCCCGCGACCCTGGCACAGGGAAAGGAAGGGGGCTGGGAAGGCAGGCCCCAGCCCCGGGGATGCGGCGGGGCCCCACGCCTCGCGATCGTGGGGCTCACACGTAGGGCCACCTAGCGGCCTCGCCGGCGCCCCCCGCGGCAGAGCCTGGGCACCAGCCCGGGTGCTCCACGCCCTCTCCCAGACCCCTCCCCTTCCTCCCGACTCCATCCCCTTCCTCCGGGCCCCTCCAGAGGCTCCCGCGGCCGCGCTCGAGCACTCGCCTTCCGGGGGCCGCGAGGCGGGGAGGTGGGAGGGGGTCGCGGGTCGCCCCCTACTCCCCCTCCCCACCCCCTCCCCGGGGACTCACCGCTGCGTTGGGGACGCCGCCGACCCTTCTCCCTCTGCGCCCGCCAGCTTGGTCCCCTTTTTTCCCCTGAGTCGGACGCCCAGTCGGCAGTAGCAACTTTTTTCGGCTTTTTCATACATGCATATGTGGGGGGGGAAGGCCTTTAACCCCCCCTCGTGGAGAAATGGAGGAAACAAAATGGCGGACCCGGAAGTGCTGGGGCCGCCCAGGTTCATCTCCGGTGGAGGAATCCGCCGTGGGAAACAAAGACTTCTCCGTTCCCGCCGAAGAGAAGATTACGGGGCCTGGGGGGAATCATTCTCCGAGTTCGGAGGCCTGCGGAGGGCTACAGACATTTGCCGAGGTCGGGGGGCATGGGACTACTTTAGAGCTGCGGAGTCTTACGCGGTCTCACGTATTACAAAGTCCCGGCAAGGGGCGGGGCCCGGCCTTTTTTTTTTTTTTTTTTTTTTTTTTTTTTTTTTGGCGCCAAGAACGGGAAGAAACCGTGAGGGGAAACTCCTCCGGTGCCGCGGTCGCCATGTGGGTGTCTCAGTGCCCGGCCCCACGGAACCGCGGTTCCTCTGACGTTCCAGACTTGGGGCGGGGCGTGGGTCCGAGGGACGCTTATGACGCTAGGATCACGCGGTCGCGCTCGCGGCTTTGGAGGTCAAACCCGCTCCTTCCACTGCGAGCACGCAAGACCGTGGCCGTGACCCGGGTGTGGAAATGATTGCTTTTTTTAGAGACATTAGTACGAAAAGCGACAAGCCTTTATTAATTGCTTACTGTATGCCAGGCACCATGCTTCGCGCTGGGACACATTGCCTGCCCTCCTGCAGCTTCCATTCTAATGGGGGATGGGGAAAGATGGGAGAGGGGAGACCGTGTCGGGAAAGAATGCAGAATTTAGCCGGTTTGACCGACCCGGGGCGGGCAGAATAAATAATTCCAGGGCCCGGCAAGTTTATTTACCGACTTAGGTTTTTTTTTTTCTCACAAGATCCGTTTCTTGAGAAGTCACCTCAAACAATCTTCTTAAATGTCCAATTAAGTTATTAAAACCGGCATGTTCATTTCACTTCTTGAAGATGGCACGGATAGTAATGGAAAAATTTTCGGTGCTTATAGAAGGGGCGGTACTTACGTGCCCCACTCCTTTTTTTTGAATGCCCAAGGTGGAGGGTATAATCTCAATAACCTTTAGTTGTTAAAAATGTATGTATTTTCCCATTTGAAAATGATTTCTCTTTGAATTCCTGTAGCTCCTTTGTGGTACCTATGGGAGCTTCATACACTGTGCCTTGAATGCTAGCTTAAGTTTACTTATCATCTTGCTCTAACCAAATTATACATTTTTGAGGAAAAGAAGGGTAACCTTCAACTCCTTTCCCTTCTCTTTCTGAAATGTCCCTCTCTACTCATCACTTGATATTAATTATTATTATTAATATTAAGTGATAAGTTCACCTCGAGATGAGGTAATGGGGGGAGGGGCAGATCGGGCACGTGGATTGAAAGGGGTCTGGTAAGAGCTTGGTGCAGTAGATGTCACTTAAGGGCTTTGTGACACTCACCCCTCTGTGGGCTTGTTTCCTTGTGTGTCATGGGAGATCACACTAGATGACCTCTAACATCCCTTTTGCTCCGCCTTGAATTAGAAGCCTTTGCACCTAAGCCTCTCAGTTGATGGGGAATGCATTAGGTACCCAGCCAACTATAGTGGGAGGAAGAAAGGCACATAAAATTAGAGCAAACCGAGTTACTTCTCTAAACTCTTGAGTTTTCATCATTTCCCTCATCATATACTTGGACCATCACCTTTTTTTCGTAAAAGGGTGTTTATTTCTTGGCACCCCAACCTCCTTCCTCCCACCCCCAAGAGATAAGGCTAAAATGAACAAAGGCCTACAACTAGGAAGCAAAATCCTAAAACCCCAGCTGCTTCCTTATGAACAAAGAGAAGGTAACATGAAGTTCAGGTGGGGGATTAAACAGCTTTATTAGATGAGTGTGAGGAAACGTCAGCACAAACGGGCAGCAGTAACTGAGTAACTGGGGGAAAGAGTGGAGAGCTCTCAAAGGTAGTGTGAAGAAGGTATTGATCTAATTTTATGCCCTCAAGGTACCTGAACCATTAAGAGACTGCTGGGCTGGTAATTTCCAAAGGGGTTGAAGCTGAGGTCCTTTGAGACTGAAGGTCATGGGATGGCCCTAAGAACAACAGGCCCCCCAACAATGTGGGACTGTCACAAACAGCAAAATAACATGTTAAAAGCTTGCTATTTGAGTGTTTTTTTCTTAGTGAACTTTCTGTATCCCTACCCAGGGTCTTAAGAACAAAGCTGAGGAAGGGAGGAGGAAAGAAAATCTAGCGGTTGAAGGGAGGGAAAGGCTTCCATTATTTCAGAATTTGCTCAAGTATTTTCACTTGGCTTCATTTTTCAACTTCTGTTGCCTCAGGGTTTAAGTCTTCATCCCTTATTTCTCTGTCTGGAAAGACACTTTATTGTTTGAAATGGGCTTTACCTTTTTTATAGCAGACAATCCCAAATAAAAATCCTAGAATTTTCAATGATTAGTGAGAAGGCCATCCATACTAACCAGCCTGGGGTAGAGAAGGAAAGGCTGGTAAACGTTTGGTCTATAAAGCTGGTAACAGTGGGGTCAAGAATCAATTTACTGCACCGCTCACTACCATACTGCTCCTTGACTGAGGCAGGTTGGTTTGTGCCTGCCCCCCAATCAGACTTGTTTTCTAAAGCTAGTCTCAGGAGAGAAAGGAATTTGGGTACCTAGGACCTTTTGTTTAAAGAACAATACCTCTTCCAAAGTGGTTTGAAGGACTTGGTAGGGAAGGGGAGGTGCCTGTGGGGGTACAATGCAGAGGAAAATAAATAACAATAAATAAATAGCCATTCCATGGAAGATTCTTTTAGCACCACCTCAACACAACGGAGGGGGGAAAGCAGGGCTAAAAAGAAGTGTAGATAGGAAGGAAGGGGCCAAAGAAAAAGAAAATACAGAAATGATGATAGGAAGAAAGATCTTAGCCTTAAATCAAGTCCAACTCAAAGGAGTGGATGCTGGCAATAGGGGCTCTCCAGAAGTTGAAGGTGCTGTACTCAAGCAGGGCATCACCTTCAGGACAATTCTTCTGCCCAGCTCCACTTGGCTCCTCCTTGGACAGTTTCCCACTGTTGTTGCCTCGGGTCTTATAAGTGGACATGTCCAGCAGACCCAGGCCCTCCAACTCGGACAGGTCCAGTTCAGGAATGGGCATCCTCCAGAAAAGGAAGGAGCTATACTGGCTGCTCACAGGGTCCCTCATGGCTCCCTGGGAAGGAATCACCAGTTAGTATACATACAGCAGAGAGTTTTCATGATGCTTCTGGCCTGTTCTCCTGTCCCTCCCTGGCTCAGAAACATGCAGTAACAGCTCCTGTGCTCCACCCATCCAATCTGACTTCAGTAATCCTCTTTCACCCTTTGCCTTTAACTGCTGTCTGTTCTTAGTGAACCATCTTAGAATGGTTCCCTACAACACCAACTCAACTCTCTACTCTGGTCCCTCTCTGTCCACAAACTCTCCACGGCCTTCAGATTGTGGTCACCATTATTCCTCACGTTCCTTGCCTTGAACTTTTCCTCACAATTAACTTTCTGCTTATCTATATTCTGTTCTCTTTGAAACAAAAAACTTGGAAAGGTTTTCTATACTTCCCAGTAATTCTCACTTTTCCCACGGTACTATATATTATAGCTAAGATTTATGTAGTGCCTTAAATTTGCGAAGCACTTAGTAATAGCACTTTTCATGAAGTATCTCATTTGATAATAAAAAACCCAAAAGGTTAAGCAAGACTGTCTACTACAATGATCTTCACTATTAGAGTATGTAATATTCTGCACTGTTAAAAGTACAAGATACTCTGTACCTGTCCTCTTTTAAGAGAGGGCTAGAATCTGTGAAGAGGTCACCCCATGCTGCACTCTTCTGTGTTCTCTTCTATTTATGGTATACAACACATACTGTTTTATATTATTCTCTGTTTCACAGGTTAATTTTTCCCCAACTAGATTATAAGATCCTTGAAGGTAGGAACCAGGTTTTAGAGTCTTTCCCTATGCAGTACTAGGCACGTAAGTATTCAGTGAATGAGGATGGTATGAAATTACCACTGCAAGCAAATAAACCTTTATTTTCTATCTCTGAATTGTGCTTTTTTTTTTTAACAGATTATACCCACCTCGAAAAGGTTTCCCTCCACCTCTCTACCATTCTCTTTGCTCCTTCTTCCCTTCTGAATCCTATGATAGAATCATCTCCTTCAGGAAGCCTTCATTATTTAATTTTGATCAGCTCCATACCTACCCTTCCAGCATTTCCCCCAAACCCATGTCTAGAATGCTATAAGAATATAGGACTAATATAAACTATGTGATATATAGAATTAGTTCTCTATCACATATGTAGAATACAATATGTAGAACTAGTTCTATATTATATAGTAAAATATAGTAAATACATGGAATTAGTTCTATATTATGTATGTAGAATGCAGTATATAAAATTAGTTGCATTTCATAGGCCTCATGTCTTTTAAAATGCTTTTTTAAATATATATCTCCATTTAAGCTCTGATGTTTTCTAAGATCAAGATACAGACCTCTCTATTTTCTAACAGTTGTACAGAGTTTAGCCCACAAAGATTAATCCATGATGTTAACTGACTTTTCACTTTAAAGTACCCATGTAGATTAACACCCCAAATCTGTCAGGCCATAGTTGATGTCTTAAATACCCGGCCCAGTTTTCCAGTTTTGCCCTCCCCTACACAAAAGCTGAACCCTAGATGATTTATTGACTGCTTTTTATTTCTTTTGCCCTTATTTCAGGTAATAGCTGAGGGCAGTAAAGGTGAATGACCAGAAATCCTGGGTAGAAGATTCAGTTATCAAATGGAGCTTTCGACGAGCTGATTGAATTCCCATCACTCTCCTCCCTAACCAGACTCATCCCACCCACACACTGCTGCCAAGCAGAACAAACCCCCACTATATCTTTGTACAGTCCTGGCAAGAGTGGAGGTGTAAGGTATTGACTAGAATGTCCAGAAGGGACAAGAAGATTCAACCCTTCCCATGAGAAGAAAGGCCTCTACTCTATGCTGTAAAAAATAATTCCCTGCAATAGTTCCCACCACCACTATAGACCTGTAAGTCTTTGCCTCTGTCCTAAATAGTGCAGAAATTTCCCTGAATAATGTGAAATTTCTGTACTGGAGTCTTAAAGGGAAAGTCCTTTGCTAGAATAGGGCTATGGAAGTCTTTGGCATAAGGCTGGATGGGATTTTTTAATGTTAACTGATCCTTGTTCTTTCTCTTTTTTAACTAGGCATGAACTCTAAAATAAACCCTACAAGCTGAGCATTAGTCAGCATGGAAGTTGCTTAAAAGAAAGGGAGGGTGAGGCAGGGAGGGCTGGCATAGCGTGGGGGAAGTATGTGGGAAAGGTGAGGTCATCATCCTGGGATATTCAGCTCTGCTCCACCTCAAAAACATTTGCAAAAAATATATGTACATGTACAAAAAGAGATACTTTCCATATATTTAACCCTGCAAAGGCTTGGGGCTAAGAAGTCCCAAGAAATAAACCCAGAAAGCAAAACAGTGGTACCAGGTTGGGTAAGTAGCCTCATCTGCAGTACATATTTTCCAAGTGTTGTATTACAATGCTTCCTTGAAGACAGGATTGATTATATTTTTCTCATATCTCCTACAAAACCTAATATAGTTCTAAGCTAATAGGCTTCTTAATACTTATTGGTTACTCATAATATAAACCCTCTACTTACAAACCCTAGTTATATCCTCTAAATAAGCAAGAACTATTTACTTAACTAGACTTATTTTTCTGAGTGTTAAAATATTCTCTATATGTGGGGAAAATATAAAAGACCATAAAGAGCAAGAAATAGATCCTAAGAGCTGCCTCCATTTTCCATTTCTCTGATGTAAATAAAAGCTGACTGAGCAGTCCTTACATGGGAGGCAGAACAGGAAATCTAATTTATTTTTGTGATTAAGTCAGGCAAAACATCTTTTTAAAAATATTTGCTTAGGATCTAAATCTAGATATGTCATTAACCCAGAAGCTCATACAGAGATAAACACACAAATATAAAGATCTAAATAAACAGGCAATAATTTGCAACAGAGAAACAAGCTAGGTCTACATATAGAATTTATCTGAATGACTGATGCTTAAAATGCCCTTCATAACAATGGCATACATTTTAATTCCATGTGAAATTCCATTCTAAACTATATCTGGAAAAAAAAAAAAAGAGCTTTTCCTTACTCCACCCAACGCCTTTTTACCCTAATCACCGCTTGGAAAGAAACTATAGCCTTCATTTTCAGTTATCTAGAATTTCAAGCAAAAGCGTATTTTGCCCTCAGTTATCTGGATAATTTCACATGTTCATACAAGCAAAGATTATCAGACATAGGGAGAGAAGAGATATAGGAATGTAGAAATACAAAGACAGAGACACACCCATTCACAGCTACACAAAGACTTGGTCACATCCAACCTTACTAAGACCTTATGTGTATCCTACTTCACCTCACAGGGTCTGTGTCATGATGTTACTCATGAAGGAAAAGTAATGGAAACCCTTCTATTATAAATACCCCATCCTCTCCCCAATCCTTTTTCCTGGACCTACTACCTTTCCCTCCTGACCTCTAAGCTGCAAATATACAATCCCTAGAAACTGGCTACCTTTCCCTGCTCTTGTATACTGCATTGAATTCAAATGATATTGTAGGATAGCTCCCCATCACAGAAGGCCTCACTTTCCCTACTTCTGCCTCTTTTCTATAGACAAAGGTTAAGACAAGGGAAGACTGATGTCCAGAGGATTGGAAGCTATTCCTACACACCTTCTATAAATCCTTCCTAGGGTGAATGCTGATTTCATGGAGAGCATAGACCTATCAGAGAAATACTGAAAGGATTTTTTTTAATGAGAAAAATAGATGAGTAATAATAAAATTTATCAATAGACTGAAAGATGAATATACCAACACATAATTAGAGATATTATTACATATTTAAAATAAATTGTAGGAAAAGAGTGTATATACACACAAAAATAGCTAGAAATAAGATTTGGAAAGGTTATTAAGTATATAGGCAAATATATCTATCTATAGCAGGAGATATGCAAATAGATGTGAAAATAAATATATGAATAAATATGATAAATCAATTCTATCAACTAACCATCTATTATCTAGAACACCCCCCCTTTTTTTTTTTTTGCCTTTTCTGTCCTCCCGGTGAATCTCCTGTCCAACCCATGATCCATCCCTGCAAAACAAGCTGGCTCTCTATTAATCCAAGCTATCTTTTCCCCTCAGCTCAGCTTACCAATGACCAATAGTTTGTGGGTTCCACGGATGGGTCAGGCTTCAGGAGGCTTGGGGCTGATGGATAAAGAGAAGGTTGCGGTTGAAGCTTTGTCTGCCTTGCTTTCACGCCTTTCTCTCTCTGACTGTGAGTCTGTCTCACTGTCTATTCAGTCTCCCCCTGCAATGCAGCCCCTCCTAAAGGGGCGGAAGGACTCCCCCGCTCCCCGCCCCCCTCCCTGCCTGGGCCTCTGACTCTGCTAATTCTCAATGATTCTAGGGGAAGAAAGAAGATAGGCCTGCTGGAGGTCCAGTCACAATATGTTAATTAACTCCCATTTCTCCCAGACAGCTGCTAATAGTGCATGAGTAACCAGTTTCTTATTCTTTGATTTATTTTTAGGTTTATGAGTTAAAATGTCTACATTACAGCACAAGTAGAGGGTAAAAAGGATGTTCCTCTCTTCCCCAACTTTAAGGAACACAGACATGAAATTGCTTTGAGATTCAGGGAAATCCTTTACTCTTTTTCAGCATTGTCATCTGTCAGAATTCCCTTCTCACACAACCCCAAGCTGGGAGGATCATTCAAAAAGAAATCTGTACCCATCCCTCCTAAGAGAAGGGCACACAGATGCTTGGGAAGGAGACGCAGAAGGAATAGGTAGGTCTGTGATGCATGAAGTTTCTAATGTCACTAATGTTTAATCTGCTTGTAGAAAGGGCAGAAATGTTCCTTTTGACCTTCAGTGAAGAACAAACACCTCCGTGTGACTCAGGGGATCACCACTTTCTCCTCCCCCTGGACAGGAGGGCAAAGAAGCTGGCCCACCTGGGCTCTCTGGCCCTCCTGCTTTTCCACAGCTGGGTGGGCTGGCCCCCAGAACTGCCCCTTCATCTCTCAGACGTGCATTCCCCAGTCTGTCCAGAGTGGGAGCTGCGGGACTGGCTGTAGAAAGGCGGATTTCGTAATCGAGTTGCTACCGTTTCCGCCATCAGCCAGCCCCACCTCTCTCCAGGCCCGCCCTCAGTTCCCCCACACCGCCTAGAAGAGAAAACCTTGAAGTCTCTGACGGGAGGACCCAGAGCTGGAGCCAAGAAGCCCCTCAATATCACCATCAAACATTTCAAGCTCCAGGAAAGGCAGGTCAGAGAGTTGGGACTTGGCTATCTCTGGTCTTTTGTCCACTCTGTGGAGGGAGGGGTGGGAAGGAGGGCCACCGGATGCTGATGGAAAGAGAGTCTGAGACTGGATGGATTTGAGGTGGCAGGGACTGTAGGGGAGGAGGAAACCCCCCCGTTTAATTGGCTCCCCCCAAGAAGAACTCTCCAAACCTAGGTTTAGTTGGTTCCTCACAATGAGAGCAGCCAAAGGACGGGAGCAGGGCAAGGGTGGGGAGTCAAGGGGTGAAGAAGTGGGGGTGGGGAGGGACTCCTCCCCCCCCCAACTAAGGCTGGTATTCTGGCGTGGGAGATTTAGATCAGGCACCTGGGTGGGGGAAGCTCGCATAAAGGCTGGGCAAGGTAAGGGGGAGCAGCCACTGAGGAGGAGGATGGTGGACTTCCGCCCACAAGTTTCAAGCCACAGGCCAGTGCGAGGTTTACCGAAAAGAGGTCCCTGAGAAGGGCTTCTGGGAATGCTGGAATGGAGCTCAAGGGAACAGCAGGATTCTGTGTTTATTTGGGGGACCCCTCCAGGAGGCCTGTGGGGTACAGTGCTGCCACAAACCCCCAAACTCGGTACATTGTGGGGCTGGGTCTTGCTTGAGCCTGTCACTTGACTGAAAACCTGGGGTCCTGTCCCCCTTACTTGGCCCTTCACCCCCTCCTTATTCTAGGGCCTTTCCAGGAAGAGGTCGAAGTGTTGTACCCAAAGCCAGAGCTTCCCCTTTCTCTCCCCCCCTTTTCCTTTCTCTCCAGCTGCTTCTTGTGAAGGCTTGTCAAGCAGCGGGAGCGAGCCGGAGGCCGGGTGCTGGGAGGCCGTGGGACCGGGAAAACCGGTTTGGGGCCAGTATAGGACCAGGGAACAGAGCACCTCCTGCCTCCCTCTAGATTTCTTTCCCCATAAAATCTCAGCCCCATCAAGCCCGGGCTGTGGATCTCAAGGTTTGGGGGACTAGAGGGCAAGATCACCTTGGGTCTTGAATTCCTAGGATAAACATTGGCTAGGCTGCCACAGCTTTTTCCTTTCACATGAAGGAGAGAGATTGGAAGCCAGGACCCTTAGTGCTCTGTGACCTTGAGCAGAAGTTGTCTTGCTCCTTTCACTTTCCCTCTTTAAGAACAAGTGAGGAGCTGGAGGTCTCCTTGACTGTCTGGAAGTCCCCTCCCACAATCTACCCCCATCCCTCTTGCTGGGTTCAAAGCCACTCCTCCCCCCCCCCCCCCACTCTCTCTATATGGATGGGAAAGCCTAGAGACTCCTCCTCTGGAGCTCTACAGCCTTGGGCTCCATTCTCCCGAGAGGCCCACCCTTTGCAGCTCTGTCTGCCGCCACTCTAGCTGCCTGCCTGCTTCCTTTTCTGCTTCTGATGTTGTTCCCCTTCCCCCCAACCACAGTCACCCAGGCCTGACCTCCCCATAGCCCCACTTCCACAAAAGATGGCCACCTGGGCTGGAGGGGGGGTGGGGACAGGGGCAGGGATAGGCAGGGTCATGAGGTTTCTCCTTTGAACCTCAAGAGCCTAAAGATTCTAAAGTCTTGAAGAACGGAATTTCCTGGTCACTTCTTAGCATCATTCGTCTGCTGGTGCCAAGTCCCATACACACTCTCCCTCCCCCCAGTTCTGGCCAGGTCCCTGGAAGAAGGAACAGAAGGATCCTTGTTCCCTCTGTCGCCACCCCCTTCTCCCCCCCTCCTCATCTACCTCTGTCCACTCAGCTTCCCGGGAGAGTCCAGTCTTAACATAGACTGCCTTGGATGGGGGTGGGGGGGGGAATTTCCTCCGATTCTTCATTGTTTTGTCCATTTCCCCCTTGACCTCTTCCACCCACTGTTACCACTGAGACAAATCCTATGATTGACTGCCCAGCAGACCACAGGTTCCTCTCCCTCTCCCATCCCCAAACCCATGTTTGTCTCTCCTAGCGTATGTCCTTTGTCTGGTCCTCCTTCAGCTGTAGAAGAGGAAACCCCAGCTACTGTTCTCTTCCTACTTGTGTCTCACTCAGTTTCCTATATGTTTATGTTCCCATTTCACTGCTGTTAATCTGAGTTTTCAATAGGGGGGCGTCCAAGAGCCAGATTAATGAGGAGGCAAGTCCCTTGGTATAATAAATAATCACGTATAAGCTTTAAAGTTAAAAAGTCCTTTTCTTGTAACCTTCTAAGAATAGGTTGTACATGTATTATCATTACCATTTTACAGATCAGGAGATGGGCTTCGTGAGATTAAGTGACTCACCCATGTATACACAGCTAGTAAGGGTGAAAACCAGGATTCTCACCCTGGTGTCCACCAGCTTCCAAATCCAGATACCTTGGGTATCTATGTGCGGCAGGACAACTTGGGCCTAGTAGGTCCCTAATAAATGTTTAATTAATTGGAAATATATTTTGATAAATACATGCATAAAATAGACTTAATTTGGAATATAAAGGCTCCCCTTCCTTCTTGGATCCCGATTAGGGCAATGACTTGAGAAAAAAGGGACTTGACATGTCCTGCCTCTGTGCTGCCATCCATCGCGCAGGTCATCCCTCATGCTAGGAGTGCCTTCCCTCCTCATCTCCTCCATTTGAAATGCTATCCCTTGAAGGCCCCTCCTTTCTCTATCAAGCCTTTCCCGGTCCACTCAAACTCACCTTCTCTGCTAAGGAAAAGGGAGATAGTAATACTTGTATTCTGCATCTCACAGGGCTCCTGTGAGGAAAATACTTTGTATACCTTCATTCAATATATTCATGTGAACTATAATCTGTCCTTTGCTCCTATTCAATTTAATTCAATAACAATTTAGTAATCACTTATGTGCCAAACACTGCTAAGTATAGGAGGTATATAAAGAGAAAATGGAATAGTCCTTGCCTTTGAGGAGCTTGCACTCTACTGAGGGAAAGCAATAAATCACAGATAAGTAAATGCAAAAGATAATTTTGAGGCAGGGCTTGGGTATAGACCAACAACAAAGAAAACCGAGAAAATCCTCATGTAGTAGATAGGCTTAGAATTTCAAGAGAAGGGGAAGACAGAGACTGAGACAGGAGATGGAATATAATGTACAGAGAACATGTTCCAAGAAGGCCAGTTTGGCTGGATTGTAGAATCTTGAAAGGGAGTGATATGGAATGGGTCTCAGAAGATCTGTGGAAGTCAGATTGTAAAGGACTTTAAATGCCAAATGAGAATTCATCTTTTGTTCTAGAAGCAATAGGGAGACACTGGAGCCTCTGGAGGTCAGTAGAGACATAGTCATACTGTATTTTGTGTCATACCTAATCAATTGTAATTACTTAAGGGTAAGTACTGTTATTTTCCCATCCTTGTGTCTCCAGCGCCTAGCATAGTGCTTGGCATCTAGTAGGCACTGAGTAAGTGCTTATTGAATAAATGAATTGTAACAAACATTGAATCAGAATGTCACGATGTTACAGATACTGAAGATCATCAAGCACTTTGAATAGCAGTGGATATGACTTTTAGTCTGGTGTTAAGCATCTGGTTGTTGAGTGTTGCCTGGCTAGACGATGAAGCAGCTGAGGGTGCTGGTGGAGAGGAACAGGATGGGTCAAGACTGGAGAGAGGCAGGGTCTTGTGGAGAATGTTATAGAATAGAGTGTCACACAAGAGAGGATGGAGAGACTGGGCCTAAAAGCCTTCTTGGGACAGGGGACACGCATATAGACAACATGCATATATCTCCATACCATCTATACAATGAAACATGGTCACAAAAATACATACAAACAAGTACAGAACATAGAAACAAAAATGTAGATACACACACACACACACACACACACACACATACACACATACACATACATACATACATACATAGATCCACACATCCTTGACTTTATTTTTCAAGGTCAGGTAATGGAGGAATTATGCCAAAGTGTCCTTGGGGAAATGAAGGAGGAAATCATTTTAATTTAACGAACATTTATTGTACCAACTATGTTCAAGGCATTATACTAGGCTTTGGAATACAAAGATAAACCATATAATTCTCTTGTCTCAAGGAGTTTAAAATCTAATTGGGGATGGGGGATAGAGCACGGACATGATAAATTAGTATAACACAAGGTAGAATATGATGGGGCAGGGGAATCTCTGGACAAAGTGCTCAAAGAAAGTCTAAGTAGGGAGTGTTCACTTTTATCTAAAGGAATCAGAGATTTCAGGGAGGCCATGGACCTGAGTCAGGCCCTGAAGAGAAAGATTTCATCAGGCAGAGATGAGGAGGAAGTTCTAAGCATGGGGGTTGTCCTACTGTAATGTAGGAAGATGAAAAGGTATGTAATGTGACTGGAAAACAGCTAATTAATAGGCCTATGTTGGACTGGAGTGTAGAATGCAAAAAAAAATAAAAGAGTAGTATGAAATAAAGCAGGAAATCAGATTGCAGAAGAATTTAATTGTCAGGATGAATTTTTTTTTTCATTCTGTGGCTAATAGGGAAATACTTTAATTGGAGAAAATGAAGGATGAGCAAAGGCAGTGAATAAGGGAAGAAGTCTAATTTGTTAGGAAGACTTCTCTGAAGTCTGCTTGTCATCTCTCTTGCTATAGTCTAAGTCTCTTAGACAAGGCCTGATTTGTTTATATAGAAATTTGAGTGATGGGGGTGAGGGGAGAGGGGCAAAGTTATGAGGAGGGACAAGACAGAGCAGAAATGGTGTTGGTAGGGAAGGAAACTTGTTAGAGGTAGGGGCCCTGTTGGTGAGAAGAAGAAACCACTATTTCCTCTTCACTTCTAAGTTATTTATCTGCACCTCCTCTTCCGCCCCCACCTCAGGGAGAGACAGCTGAAGCTTGCAACACTCCCCAACTTAGATTAGGTCTGCTCTTCTTCCCATCGGTCCCCTTCTCCTCCTATCTTTCCCCCAGCACCCCAAATCTCTTTTCTTATCCCTTCACCCTTTTAATGCCCCTTACTTTCCATCACTGTCACCTCTTTACCTGAGGGTTATGAAGCAGGTAGGCCCTGAAGGAGGAAAAGAGAAGTGTTGGAATGAGGGTGGGGTGAGCAGGAGGAAGAAGCTGGGGAGATGTTTTTGGCATTGGGGAAAGGGGTCCTCAAGGGGAGAGTTGTACTTACTAACCTTGACTTCTTTACCTCCTTCTCTCTTCCAGGTCTCCAAGTTTTTAAAAAGATAGAACTTTCTGCCCCATCCGTTCTACTCTCTTCCTTCCTAGTCTCCCATGGTCTGAGGCACTGACTACTTGAAGGTCCTCAGGATTCTACTTTCTCAAGTCCATCTGACTGATTCCTATTGTTTGTCAATCCCCGGAGGAGAATAAGGGGAAAGAGGGGGTCTCCAAAGAAGGAAGACCAAGGGACCAGAAAAGTTGCCCTCTGGGGCCTCGGGCAGGGGGACAAAACTGGAACCATCAGGGAACATGAGTGAGTTTTGGCACAAACTGGGCTGCTGTGTGGTAGAGAAACCCCAGCCGGTGAGTCTCTCTCTTCTCTCTCCCTCACCCTACCCCTGTCACATACCTTATACTCCACACACCTACCAGGTTCTGTCTTCTTTAAGGCCCACTTTCTTTTCTGCCAGGATAGTATCGCAGAGGCAGATAGTACATGAAGCAAGGCTAAAAAATGCCCACCAGTCCTGGGTGAACAGGGAGGGGTCAGTGCTAGGCAACCAGCCCCGTTGTTTCCTCACCAACCAGAGTGACTGAAGCTGATTCAGCATCTGCTCTATAGACCACTCCCCCAGGTCTTTTTCTTTCACCTTACTGTCTACCCAGGACAGTGCTTCTTCAGTTCTTGTCCCTTTCCCTAGTACATTTGTTTGCCCCTCTCCCCCTGGTCTTATAGAGGAAAAGATCTTTCCTCCCTAGAGGATTCTGGTTTCATGTCCCTCTTTCCCAGCTCTGGCTGACAGTCTTTACTCTTAATCACTCTACCCTTTCCCAGCAGAAGAAGAAGAGAAGGCGGATTGACCGGACCATGATTGGAGAACCTATGAATTTTGTTCATCTAACACACATTGGCTCTGGAGAGATGGGGGCAGGAGATGGACTATCCATGGTAAATTAGAGAAAAGAGGAAGGCTTGGAATGGGGGCCTAATCAGGAACCGTTTTCTTGTACTGAAGACTGAGGCTATTGCCTGGGGATTGTGAAAAGGAATTCTCCAAAGTTTATTTCAAAAACATGGTTTTGAAAGTCAAATAAAATGGGTGTAAAAAAAGTTATAAAAATATAAAGCATTATACAAATGCAGAACATTATTAGGAATACATGCTTACAGGAGACCTAGGGATAAAATAGCAAGGGAAGCTTGGGATATCTCCTTTCCAGACAAAACAACTGTCTGTGTGGGGAGTTGAGGCACAGAAGGGTTAATATAATTCTCTAAGATGCCTTTTCCTCATAGACAGGTGCTGTACAAGAGCAAATGAGATCCAAGGGAAACCGGGACAGGCCGTGGAGCAGCTCCAGGGGCTTATAGCTCTAAGGGAGATGGTGAGTGAAGGAGAAAGAAACCCTGCACCCAGCACCTACATCATTCTCTAGCTTTTCAGTCCTGAGCTTATGGCCCATTTTGGAACTTAATGGGAGAGGAAAAAAATGTGAGTGAAGTCCTACAGTAAGAGAAGTCCAGCAGCTAGGAGAAGACTGATTAAAAGAAACACAAGTGAGTGACAGCAATGTGGAGACTGAAAGAGGTAGAAATTCAGAAAGCAAAATCATCAGAGACATACAGTCTATTCAGTTCCAACATTCGTTAAGCTCTACTATGTTGGAAATAGTCACAATCATAGTCTTTCCTGAGTAGGTCTTTCCCTTCCTCCTAGGTCCTCAGTCTGCTTTAAGCCTGACCATTCCACTCTTTTCTTACTCAGGTTTTGCCATCTTGGAATCCCCAGTCCTGTGCTCAGCTAAGAAGAAATGCTGCCCCTTCCTGAACCAATGACCCCAGGATCTTCCCTTCTGTCTTCCCTATCAGTGTCTAAAAGGGCTTGGGAGACTGGACTCCCCACTATACCACCCTGGTCAAGCCCCTCCTGGAGATGGGGTCAAGGCAGCAGGACTGACCAAATGACCACTGGCTAGCCAGCTCTAGCCTTGGATACCCAACTGACCTGAGATAGGAGCCCTTACACCCACCCCTGGGAGGAACCAAGGGTGAAGTCTAGGTTCCTTAATGATGGTCTGGGCTCTGGGCTGCTCTTTAACTTGGACCTGTAACTTAGGAATCCTCTTCTTGGAGTATATGGGTTGCATTGCCAAAGCTAAGGCCAGCTTTGCTGATTGCTACCTACATCCACAACCTCTCCAGCTCCCTTCCTGGACTGAAAGCAAATTTCAGGCAAGGGGCTGGGGAAGACAACCACCTACTTCTCTCATTTTCCCCCTTTGGACTCTAGCTCCTCAGCTCACAGCATTTCAGCATCTATCTCTGAATACCTAGGGCCTTTTAACCCTGGTTTCTATAGCATTAGTATCTCCCCACCAATTATCCCCTCCCCCACCTTTTTTTTTTTAATTAAAAAGTTAATTTAAGACCAGTTCTCTTAATTACTCCCCACCCATGCCAGGATCCATCACAATGCCCAATACATCTGTCTCAGGATTGGGAATTGGGAGAAACCGCCTGTGTGCTAGACATTTGTCCTTCTGTCAAATCCTCAGGATCAGGCTTGACCTCCATTGACCTCCCCTGCTGGCACAGGTGAGGGAAAGAATGGAGAAAGGTGGTGGGACCTGGGACTACAGAAGGAAGTTATACCTCAGGGAGGACCTCCTGGAGAAAGATTAAGGGCTACCTTGGAATTCTTAGGCGGAAACCTCATGAATACGGTTGCTTGGGGGCAGGGTTCTGCTCAGACTATAAATCCTAGCAGATTTGAGGTTTGAGAATGTGTTTTTCTTCCCAAGTAATTTTCTTCCTCAAATTCTGGCCCATCTTAGAGTCTCTGCAGCTGGGCTGCGGACAGACATGGAGTCCCTTGTAGCCAGGGTTAGCAAGATTCTACACCTTTCCAAGCCATGCAACTTCATTTTACTATCTGTATGTGTGTGTATCCAATGTTTCTGTGATTGGTGTATGTTTGTGTGATGTAGTTATTCTTGCTAATTGGAAGAGAGGTCCCAGAGGACTAAGACCTTAGTAGAGTACCCTGGGATGGGAAGGGCCAGTGCAGCGGTGAAAACTCCATATGTTGTTCCCCTTCTGTGCAATACCAGACCCAGGTAAGGGTTAGGATGAATTCTGAGAAGCCCCCCACCTGACAAAAGGGGCCAATCTTGTGTGAAAGAGCAAAGCCGTGGGTGTCTTGATACCTCCAAGCTTTCTTTGGTATTCTCTGCTTTATTCCCTTTCTGGAGGGGTAGGGAACTAGATTGAGGAAGGCATAAGCCAAACCTAAACCTGACCCTCCACTCAACCAAGGAAAGCAGGCAAGGAGTTCTCTGGCTCCGTGGTCACCCGCGTGGCAAGAAGGAGGCACTAAGTGAGGAACTTTTAGGAGCATGTGATCTGAGACTCTGAGTCTTCCATCTTTGTAAGTACTTTGCCTCCATCTACCCTGACTGGGGCCCTTGTTTTTCAAAACTTTGCTCTTTCTACTTTTTTACTGTCTCTTTAGATCAATGGTTGACATAGCACAATAATTCCCTAGCTCACTCTTGGTTCATCTTTCTGGTGGTTTTGAGGGGTAGCCTGGGTTCTACCCTGAAAGCTGAGTAGAAACTTGGTTCTGGAACGGTGAGGTACTGTCTGGTCAGCTGGGTCTGTGAACATTGTTGGTTTTCATCTCTAGTCTTGGGCCACACTCCTTTTTTTCTTCCCTTTTGAGATCTCTTACCATTGGCCTTCCTTTTTATGGAACTCACTTGATGTTACTTATGCCTTCCCCATCACTTCTACCAACTTCCAAAGGTGATTGGGGTGGGTTTGAGAGTCTTAATTTATCAAAAACACACAAAAAAACTGCCAGACTGTTAAATACATTTTTTCAAATAAAAAAATTCTCCAGCAAAAAGCTTCATAAGAATCTTTCTTTGTAGGGTTTTATGGGGATAGGGAGGCGAGGGAATGTTGTATTTGGGTGGGCAGAATGAGGAGGTTCTTGGCTTGCATTGTGAGTATAGGAGGGGGTGTACCAAAGATGGATATAACCAAATCGGGCTCTTTCCCTGCAGGGTCTTGATTCCTTGACTCTCCTGCTCTCTACTTCTTCCCTTCCTTTGACTTAAGATTGACTTCGATTCAGACATTGGAAAGAAGGAAGAAAATAAATATTTCAGGTTACAACGTGGGAGTAGTGAGCAGGGGAGGAAACCTGTATGGAAATTACTGATGCTTTTTTTTGGGAGGAGGTATGTCTCCAGCCTTTTCTAGGCCCAACCACCCCTTTGATGAGATAAAAAATCAAAAGGTTCTGTTTTTTTTTTTTTAATAAACAGCCTTTATTACTTTACAAAAGATATCCATAGGATGTGGAAAGTTAGAAGTGGGAGTGGAAGGAGGAAAGGGTGCTGACACCCCCTCCTCTTCCTCTGGGGCTGGACATAGACATGGCCATCACCTCTGGTTTCTCTTTATCTAGGCAGGGAAGAGAAAGGGGGAAATTACAATCACATTTGTATATTATCCCTTCCCCTTGACTTGTCCTCCACTTACCATTCTATTGATACTGCCCTCCCTAACCACAGCACTACCTACAACCACCTTACAAGATAATGTCTTGGGTTTAAGTACTGGGGAAAATACAAAGCTTTGAAACATTCCACTCCTACTTAGAATACAAGGGAATCTACTTAATTTATGCTTTATACTCTCATTGGACATTTACAGGTATGTAAAGAGACCCATTAAGGGGGAGAGATAGGAATGAATAGGCAGGGACAGAGACAAATGTATACGTTTACAGGACGTTATCCTTATACTGAAAAATCATCCTACTCCTCAAATAAAGGAATTATGCTAGTCAGTGTAAAATACATCATTACCCAGTCAGTAGGTGCTGTTTGAACTGCTCTAGCCAACAAATTGATAAATCATTGATCCATCCACATCTAATTATCAATGGGTCAGTTTCCATTTATTAAGGATTAATCTGTACAATGATTGCTTTGAATAATCTCAGTCATTTTTGATAACAAAATGGCCAACAAAGATTGGTCAGAGAACAATCAAGAGTTGTTTGATGAGAAATTATTAGCTAGTACCTAAATATGTTGATTTCAATGACTGGCACATAATGATAAATCAAATATTGATATAAAACTAGTAACAACCATGGATCTGATAAATCATTAGAGGAGGGGCTGTCTTCTTGGAATCCCCAGTGCTTTGCTCATAGCAAGTGCTTAATAATAAATGCCTCATTCATTTCTTCATTTATCCCTAATGCTCACCCTTTTCTCCTTAGTCACCAGAGATTGGAGTCCTACCCAAACTTCTTCTAGCCCCTCTCGGACTTGCTTCCAAAATGTCGTTTCGTTGACGGTGTTTTCTGGACTCTCCAATGGGTTCAGGGAAGCCCGGTAGTTGCAGGCACCAGGGGTGGAAGAGCAAGAGACGTAGTCTGAGGGACATTCGTTCTTCTCCTGGTTACAGTGGCAGCGGGCATAAGTGCAGGGCTGGCGCTGGGTCTGCAGGCGACTCAGGGACCCAGATCGAAGACGCCCAGTGAAACCCAAAAACTTTCCTCCCCGAACTCGGCTCATGGTACCCGTGGGGCAATGACATTCCCACGGGCCCCAAGGTAGCATCATCAGGTGCATCTCTGGCGGAGGAACTGGACCTGTGTCAGAAAACTCCTGTTCGGATGGTAGCTGCTGCGGCTTATAGGCCCCGAGACTGGGGCTGGGGAAAAATCCCGAGCTGTTACTCCTGGGCCCCGGGCCCAGACCCTGGCTTGCCTGCTCAGGAGCCTTGAGGTGCAATTGCTCCTGCACTGGCCCTTGTGTGGACGCTGGCGCCTGCACCAGCACCAGCACCTGCTCCTGTGCTTTGGTCTGCGGCGGCGGCGGCGGCTGCTGCCCCTCCAAGTGCAGTTGTATCTGCGGCTGCTCCTGAATCTGTTGGTGCTCCTGCGCCTGCTGTGGCTGCTGCTCTACTGACTGCACCTGAATCTGCTGGGGCTCCTTCGCCTGAGGCAGCTCCTGCACCAGAATCCGCTGTGGCTCCTCCACCTGAAGCAGCTCGTGCTTCTGCTCCTTATTCTCAATTTGCTGCCGCTGCTGCTCCTGCTCTTCCTCCTGCACCAGCTCGTGCACTGGAATACGTTGCTGGCCCTTCACCTGTTTCTGTACCTGAATCTGCGCCCGTTCTCTCGCCTTCGGCTGCGCCAGCCCCTGCGCATGCACTTGAATCCGCGGCTGCTCTTTCGCCTTAGCCTGCGCCTGCACCTGAATCTGCTGCTGTTCCTTCGCCTTAGGCTGCTCCAGCCCCTGCGCCTGTTCCTTCACCTTCGGCTGCGCCAGCCCCTGCGCATGCACTTGAATTCGCGGCTGCTCTTTCGCCTTCGGCTGCTCCAGCCCCTGCACCTGCACCTGAATCTGCTCCAGCTTATATCCCAGGCTCCGACTTTGCTCTAACCCTCCAGCTTCCTCTTGCTTTTGGCCCTCTTCCTCCTGTCTTTGCCTCTGCTCCTCAAGCCCCTGCATCTGGTCTTGAGTCTCTTCCCGCCCTTGTTCTTCTCCCTCTCGCTCCTCTTGCGGTTCATCCTCCTCTGTCTCCTGAATCTCGCCCTGTTCTTGGTTCTGCTCCTGCTCGATATTCTGCGCTTGACCCTGATCCTGCCCTGGGTCTCTGGAATGCTTCTTTTGCTCTTCTTTCTGGTTAAGTTCTTGGTCCTGGTCTTCCTTATCCTCCTGCGCTAGGTCCTCGTCATTTTCTTGGTCTTCCTTCTGCTGCTCATCCCCATCTAGCTCCTGGCTCTCCTCCAGGCTCTGTTCTTCCTCGTTCCCCGATACTGAAGACACCGAGTCTTCCAAGAGCGCGGCGGCAGCAGGGACAGCCAGTTTGTCTTCTTCCTTTTCCTCTGGATTTATCGTTTTCCCGACCAAACCAGGTTCATCCCTTTTCACGATATTGGGCCAGAACTTGTTCGGGATCCTTGCCGTGACTGCGTCCCCTTCACTGCCACCAGCCCAATCCGCTTCGGGCTGGCTCTGGACAAGGACCCTGGCTTTTACCTCCCTGGCCCCCAGGATCAGCCACAGGGCCCAAAGCAACGCGCGGCCGGTGGGGATCATTGGGAGGACCGCTTTACAAGCAGCCTGGAGGGGAAGAGATGGGAGGGGAGGGGAGGGAAGGGGCAGGGGCTCAGCTTCTTTCTCCCTCCCTCCCGTTTCGTTCCGGACTCCCGGGTTCGTTTGAACTGAGGGGAAGTCCGGCAGCTCGTGACGCTTCCCCTGGGGCGTTGCATGGAAACAAAGAGACCCTGCAATAGAACTCCCACCCCCACCCCAACCCATATCATCTCCGTCTCCGCTTTCTCTGCTTCCTCCTCCTCCTCCTGAGTACCCCTTCTCCACAAGAAATGCGTTGCAGGTAGGACCGGTAGGCAAAGAGATTGTGACTGTCACTGAGATGGGAACTGGGGAGGTTTCCTTCACAAAATTGAGTCCTTTCTCGTAACTTAATTTATTAAACTGCAGTTGCACAGAAGAATCGAGATATGAAGGCACTGAGACAGGCAGAAAGGCAGCTCAGACAGCTCGCTGTGCCTAACACATAGTCACCGGCACAACCGGGCTGCGGGCGTGAAATCCGAACCTGCCTTTTCAGCCCAGCCCTTGGGCTTAAATGTAAAGGGCAAAGTCGCTATAATGGTTGGAGTTGAGGATTCCCTGAATCCCACGAGTCTGAGAAGTGAAAACACCTGGATGAGCTGGAAAGCAAAATCCCAAAAGGGTGAACGGGTTAGGGGAGAGAGAAAGACAGACCCAGAGACAGAGAGAGGTTGTGTGTATAAATTCAGGAGGTTCAGTAGTTGGAGAGCAGTCTCCTTCCTTGGTTCTAGGGCCCACTATCCAATTCAGACATCGGTGTTAGGTCCCTCCAGAGCCATGCAGATCCTTGTCCAGCCTAGGTTGTAGGGAGAGAGAAAGGACAAAGAGCACCATATTGAGGTCTACCTTGGGTGAAGGAATGGATTTAGTAAACAGTTGTTGGAATCCTTTCTACTTTTCCCTTCTTTACATAAAATCTGCCCTCTCAAAACTATGGCCACTCTCTCCCACATTGTGTGTGCTGGATTTTGGTTTCAAATGGGGCTCTCTGTGTTAATCTTCCCCACCCCCACTTAATAGTATTTTATTTTTCCAATTACATATAAAGATAGTTTTCAACACTCACTTTTAATAAGATTTTGGTTTCCAAAATTTTCTCCCTCCCCACCCCTCTCCCCAAGATACCAAGTAATCTGATAGAGGTTATACATGTACCATCATATTAAAATATATTTCCACATTAGTCATGTTACTACCTGTGTAATCTCAATCAAGCCACCCACATCTCTAAACTTTACCTCCCTCCTCAATAAAGAGAGAGGAGATGACATTTGAGGTCCCTTCTAGTTGTAAATCTGTGATCCCATGATCTTTGTCCCTCCCCTCTTTCCAAACTCACCTCAAGAGAGCCTTCTCTTCTAACCCTAGCCCTTTCTCTCCCTGGGATTTTACCCAGCCTTATATGCAACATATTTGCATGGACCAAATACAGAGAATTCCTAAGTCATTTTCTTATGAGTGCTGTATCTCCCAGTTAAGTATTAAGTGTGAAGTTCTGAAGGTAAGAACTGGGTTTTTCATTTCTTATCTCTCCACATACGTCTGCTTGTCTGTTTCTCCCCTCTCCCACCCCAGGAGTCCCAGAACTCACTGTCTGACAGCATCAGGGATGTGGATATGTTCCAAGGAGATGAGCTGGCCCAGCTCTCCTAGACTGTCCAGAAAACGAATCTTTCTGCTAAACTTGGAACTCAGGGTAGAGGAAAGGTCATGTGTATTTAAGATTAGAGAAGCGGCTCTCATACATCTTCACAGAAGACAAAGGTAATCAGTGGCTAGTTGGAACAGGGAAGAATGGTTACAGCCAGAAAGGATGAGGGGAAGGTGGGAAATCTGAGTGTGGGCCTTGAATTTGAGAAAGAGAGGGAAGGGGCACTGGATCTGAGGAGCAGGATGCCTGTACCCCCCCCCCCCCCCAGGTAAATACCTGATAAAAGGCCGGAGCATCACCAGAAATGCCTTCACATACCATGTGGCATGTACAACCACCACTGCACGAAGATTTTTTCGGAGTCTGAAGCAAAAAGTGTGGGATCATCACATTCTTTTTCTTAATCTGAGCTCCAAGCCCAGATGGAGGTTTTCTCTGTATCTTCTTGATACTCCCTTTAAACATCCATTTGCAGTCATCCATTAGGAATTTCCCTTTGAGGTCTAACCCTCATCCTTCTAGCTGAGGCCTGAGGCCCTCCTTTTTTTCTGTCTCTCATGCCCTCCTCATTCTGAAGAACTTCCTGAAATGCTCTCTGTCCCTGATCCAATCCAACTTGGGGACACAGGCCTTCAGCTTCCTTTTCTCTGGACTCCTCTATCTGTAGTTTCCTAGTTTCTTCCTCATTCTTGTGGCTCCTTTGCTCCCTCTTACATTCTTTCTATTCCACAGAGTTCTTGTACAAGAACTCCAGGTGGCACATATTCAGTGAACAGAGGAGAGCAAGAAGAGCTGAGGGATAAAGGAAACATGGGCAGGGACAGAGCAAAAATAAAGGAGAGGAGGGATATAGGGGGAAAGGGAAAGGAAGAAGGGGAAAGGAAGAGAGAGAAAAGTATGGAGGAAAATAGAGAGAGACCAAGGGAGGAGAAAGGAATGAGATTAGAGAAGAAGGAAGGGGGCGAGGAAAAGCCGGCAACAACGATCTTTGCCAAGTTTCTCACCGACGGTCCAGGGTACGGTAACATTGGCGGATCCAACTCACAGGGGGGACCTGGGCTCGGCTTGTGCCTCCGCTCAGGTGAACAAGCAGGTAATTCTCAGCTACTAGTAATTCTAGGGTCCCCACTATGTACCTGAGGGTGGAATTGGGGGTGGGGGGAATGAAAAGGAGAAAACGGGGTGACAGTGATTACAGATTATGTTACAGGTCTTCCTGACGACTTTTCCCCTCCCTCCTTCAGTCTACTCTCCCGACAGTTTTTCAGGTTTCCCTCCTCACCTAAACAGGTGCTCCATGACATAACTGTAGTTAGGGATGCTGCTTCTGGGTAGGTAGCAGGAAGCAAAAAGGACAACAGCATTGAGGCCATCACCATGGTAACCTGGGGAGGCCAAGATTAGGGGCAGGAAGGAAAAGCCAATTAGTGAAGTTGAGAGAAACAGCCTGAGAGCAAACCAAGAGGGAAAGAGATAGGGGGTTAGGAAGTTGGACTGAGAGTCACCAGCTCAAATACTATTAATTATAGGGAACTCAACTCCTATATTTGTCCTTCTGTCATTTATTACCTCCATGAGACAGGACCTTCTTATAGGGTTCAATGACTGTCATATCCACTCGAAGCTCTCGATTTCCTGTTCGAAACACTTTCCACCGATGACCATCCTCCCCAGCCACATCCCACACACAGCTCTGGCCCAGTCTTTCAGCTGCTTCACTTGCCCCTAGGCCCTCTGTTTGGGGTAGCTCATCTAGAGAGATAGGAATAGGTTAGAAGAATTCACACCTCATCACTCTTGGGTGTAACAGAAGCACAAGAACCATGACCACTAGGTTATACTCCCATTCATCTCCCTATCACCCTACTTCAACCCTTTTTCCCCAATTCCCAGTAAATATAGCCAGCTTGTACCCACAGTGGGGATAACTGGTGGCCTTGTTCCATTTGGGGACACATGCCTCAAATGAAAGTCCTTTTCAGCTCCTAGATACTTAATTTTTATATGCCCACTAATTACTTTTATGGCCCCTTTGATATAAAGGTCTTGCAAATACATGCACATATAAAATATGTATGTATGTACATCTGTGTGCATAACATATAAATTTGTAGGTACATTATATTTAAATACATTAAAAATGCACAGATACACACATTCCTGGTAATATTAGCCCCACCCATTGCCTTATTAGCTCTGTTCCCATACTGACCTACCACTTTTATCCCCATTTTTAGGATCAAAATACTTAGTTAGAAGACAGCTTAAGGATTCTTAGGTTGGTCCCCTCTGAGGCCTAGAGAGAGGGCCTCAAATTGAGGTCTTCTGACTCCAAATCCAGTACAATTTTTATTGAACTTTTTTAACTTAATTTTTATCTCATTGGCAAGGAATATGCGTCAGACTAGCTCTTTACTAGTTAGTCTTTTAGTTCACAGAATTTAAAAGAGAGAAGGAACTCTAGGGGCCATCTGGTCCAACCTCTACCAAAAAAAAAATCCCTTCTAGAACATTCCAGCCTCTGCTTGAAGACCACCAATGGGGGAACCAACTACTTTCTTGAACAGTTCATTTCACTTGGATAATTCATGACTTAGATCAATCCTATTAACTTCAAATGATTATTTTGCAGCTCTACTAGCTATGCCCCTTACACACTTATTAACTACACCTTTACCCCCACTGGCCCCTTGCCCTGTTAATCATGCCTCCCAAATTGTCTCCCACTTTATTAGCCCTGTTATTCTACCCTGATCCATTCATTCCCCCAGTCCTGTTATTCTAGCTTAGTTCTTAGCCTCAGTTCTTACCTTCCCATTCAAATTCGTGCCCGCTGTCCAGCTGTTCTGAGTCTGAGGGTGTCTCCAAATCATCCACATCTAGGTCAGAGCTACCATGTGGGGAAGAAGGTGTGGAGTGGGTGGGAGAGACTTCTTTATCTCCTGTGTCCTCCTCCAAGCTCAGCTGGAGCTCTGGGGCTGAAAGGCGCTTCCGCATGTGACGCCTGCCACATAGTGCTAAAGTGTTTAAGGGACCTGGGGCAACAGGGAGAAGAGAACTGAAGAGAGGAAAAAGGTAAATTAAACAGCCTCGGAACAGCAAGGGAGAGGGAGGGGGGTAGAACTGATGAGAGGAACGAGAGAGAAGGAAAACTGGGCAAGTGCTGAGGATGGAAAAGGGAGGCACACCCTCCCCATAGTAAAAACTAGGGCTTGGTACTCAGCTCTGATCTTACTCACCCATCTGGGTACCTTCTCTATTGTCCTCTGGATCTTCAGAGGAATTGATCTCCTCAGGGAGAAGTCTGGGATGTGGGAAATTAATTAGTTGAAGAGAGCAGGAAGAAACTGGGAATAGGGTGCTCAGTCCTGCTCTTCCCACCGCAACTTTGCTCTTTCTGTCTCCCCACCTATGCTCCCAGGGCTTCCTGATTCTCTCTTGTATACATCCCAACTCCACTTTCTTTTCCCCATCCTCTCACCGGGGGAACTCTTCATCTTGCCATTCTTCCTTCAATTCCACCTCCCCAAACCTCAGTGATGGTCCCAGCTCTTCTGCTTCCACATCCTCTCCAGTCCTGAGACCATTGCCAAGGTACAAAGGAATTGAGAAGTAGTTAGTTGGGTAGCATTACTCTTGGAGTAATAGGAAATAGCAAAGGGCACAAACCAGCAGACCTGAATGACAATCCAGCCAGATGTCTCTTCCCACCCTCTAGGTGAAACAGCTTATCCCTACTCTTTGGTTTTGGGGACAGAAACAGGAAAGAGTATGACTTGAATACCTTACACCTCTCTAACTCAGCTTCCCCACCTGCCAAGTTAGGTAGAGAGGTAGTCCACATTGCAACTGGCCTGAATCCAGGACCTACCCAGTTGTTTGTTACCTTACAGCTGAGGAAGATGACAACCAGTCAGGCCTGCCCTTCCCCAACCTTTTGTGGGGTGGGGCCAGGGAAATCAAGCTATAGGTTAACCTCAACTAGGAACAAGAAAACAGTCAAGAAGCTCCTGGTCTGGGTTTCCTGATTTTGGAGAGAGTGGATTAGAACTAAAAGTACGGATAGTCACCATGTTCTCCCATTTTGCCCAAGGAACTCTTCTGGGGCCCTTTCTATCCATCTGTCTCTACTTTCTATTTAAAACTATCCCTGTTTTTTGCCAAAAGTAGTGACTTTGTCCCATCTCCATGAAACCACCCTGAGCTTTGGCTTATGAGCCAAATTAATGGGGCTTAAAGAGATGCCCCCTCAAGAACAATGACACCAGGTTTTCAAGAGGCAGCCAGGTGAGAGGGGAAGGCCCAGCACTTACCCAAGATCTCTTGATTCCTGTAAAGTTTCCATCTTCACAAGTCTCTCTGCTCTCTAAACATCTAAGACAAGGAGTGGGGGGGCGAAGTTCCTCGTCCCCTCTTCCCTCTTGTGCTGCTGTCTCAGTGACTGCTCTTATGGCCTCCAGAGGAGGAGGTAGAGAGAGGGAAGTAAACTCATCTTCAAACAGGTTTTGCCACCTCCCCTCCCAAAGAGGCTTGCCCAAAGAAAATCTGCCTCTTTATGCAGGGGTGTGGGGAGTGGGTGGGCGGGAAGAGGATGCTCTGGTTCCCAGACTAGATTTCCAGGGGATAGGTAGTTTAGGGTAGAATGAAAGAGAATCTGTGTGTGTTTCCCCTTTCTCTCCTAGCTCCTTGGCCCTCTGGCAGTGCTTAAGAGAAAGTATCTCCTTATGCCCCTCTCCTCAGTCCCACAACTGATTTGATTCTTGGCAGCCTTCCTAGGTTGAACAAGGCTTGGTAGAGTAGGAAAGGGTGTAGGCCTCTATCAACAGAGAAAAAGGCTCCTGAAGATGGCGTAGTTTATTTTAGGAATAGATAAAGAGAGCTGGAGATGTGTTGGGACAAAGCCACTGACCATTCATACTGAAGAGCGGAACTGGGGGGAAGAGGATGAAGTTTATAGGAGGAAGGCAAAAGGAGAGAATGCAAAAGTTTGTTTTCTTTTTTAAAAAGACAAAATGACACAGGACAGGAAAAATGCATTTAATGCCTTAACAAAGTGCAAAATAAAACTCCCCACAATTACAAAACAAATTCCTTTGGTTCAGTGATTATGCCATTGCCTTTTATCTTTCATATGGCTGCAGACATCCTTCAAAGAAACAGTCTCCCTACACCACACACACACACACATACACACACACGTATACTCTCTCTCTCTCTCTGAGGGACACCATGCCAAAGGGTAGGAGGTACCTAAATACTCAGTAAAGTTAATGGCAGCACCTTCTTGGGTCATCTGGGAACATAAAGAAGTGGAAGGGAAGCAGGCCTGTTGGAGGGGTATAGGAGGACACTAAAGGGGAAGAACAGAGGGCTGAGTCAAACACATTCGAGTCAGTGAAAGGCTGCTCCTAGTTAAATCACTAAAATATGGTGATTCATATACTTGTATATGCTACATGAGGCTGAGTCCTTTGGCCTAATCTCTCTCTCACGTGAGCGCACGCGCACGCACTCACACACACACACAAACACACAATTCAGCAACACTGGACCTTGCTGGGCTTAGTTAGGGAGAGGGAGAATATGTTCCCATTTCACATCCTCAAGTGAAAACTGACGGAGAAAGAAGACAACAACAGAGAGAGACAGATAAAAGACTTACAGTAGGAAGAAATCTTAGGGATCATTCAATGAAGATGAATTCATTTTATATAGGAGGAAACAAGCTCAGCAAGGTTGACTGACACCCATAGTCCCACAGTTAAGACTTGAGTTTTCTTTCTTTTTAAACCTTTGTTACAAGGGATGGTTCACAGGGTAGAAGATTGAGGTGGGATATATTCAGAAATGTAAATACAAATTCAGATGTAAATACAAAGGACATCAATAAAAATAAAACCCAAAGTCAGTAGAAGTCAAATCTCCTGACTTTCAGTCAAATCCTTTCCACAACACCGTTTGTTCTCCTATATGAAGAGAGAGTAAATACTGGCAAAAGAAATTGATGGTAGGGGAAGAGAGAAACAAGAGACAGTCCAAAGACAGATAGACACAGAGAGAGGCAGAGAAACGAAGAGAGAATGAACCATTGCTTCAGTTTTACTGCTTTGACAGAAAAGTATCTTTCGGAGATGACAGTGATTCACCGATTAGCTCTCAAAGATGTGATCAGATACAAATCTTTAAGAACCCCTGGCACTCTGAAAAAGGGAACTAGGAGAACCCTAAAGCCTGGTAACCTGCTCAGAAAAATGAGACTCAATATCTGGCCTCAAGTATAATCCTCTGCAATGCCAGAGAGTCCACAACTAATTTTATGGAACCAGCTGAATGGAAATTTAACTTTCAAGTTAAATACTATCACCTCAATAGTGACAGAAAGAAAAATTATGATCCTAGGTATCATAAATAGGCTGAAAACTGTGTAAGTTTCCAAAGCCATCTCTGCTCTACTTAGCACAGAATATGCAAACACTTGCTGAACAAATGGATTTGTCCCTCAGTTTGATGGGAGGTATCCGGTCTTTGTTCAGACAGGGGCATTGCTGGAGTTCACCTAATACCATTTCCTTCTCCTTCTTAATATCTACCTTTTCATATACCCCGGGTTATAAAAGAATGTGGTCAGTGCAGATTTCCAGAATTAATCAATAATGAAAATTGGCTGATTCGTGGAGAATTGGCAGGGAAGGTAGAAAACCATCCCTACAGCCATCATATCTTTGACTTCTATCTCCTTCCATATCCACGTGAATAATATACCTGGGTCCTGGAGCAATAAAGAGAATCACAGAGATTCCCTACATATTTCAAATCATGCATTCAAGCTGGGCTGGGCACCTTCTCCCACTATGTTCTGCAACTTCCCCCCTATTCCCACCCCATATGTCACTTCTTCTTCTGGGGGGGACTGGTGGAGGAACGTGCCATTGTGATCTGGCTACATTTCTCAAAGATAGCCTCAGCTGAGAGTTTAGGAAGCCCTTGATCCAGAGGGCACTCATCTACTAAGCTGTTCATAGGTGTGGGGGGCAGCACAGGTTCCTCCTCATCTCGACTCATTTCAGGAATCAAGGTATTAATGGCTTTGTCCAGTTCATCATCCATGGGCTCCTGAGAGCAGCCTTCTGGCCCAGGCGTCCCTGAAGGTGTCTTCATGGCACCAGGATGCCCCCACAAGGCATCTCTGAGGATGGGGAGAACTTTCTTTCTGGAAGCATGAACATTTCCTTGGAAATAGGCCCTGAGGTTAGGGTGGGGGGATGGGGCTGGAGTCAGATTCAGAGGTGGCGATCGGGAATATTCCAAGGCTCCACAGATCTGAGGTAGAAGAGATAATAATGAATGAATTTTACCTCCTAAGCCAAACTCCTAAAATAGTCTCATCCTAAAGACAAAGGCGGTAATTTCATGCTTGAGATATTACCCCTGTCCCTAGCTGTGGAGAGAGAAGCACTTACTGGGAGAATGAAGGGAAAACATTGGGATAAACAATCAAATGCAAGGGAAGGAGGATATGGTAGAGCAGATTGAGAAGAATGAAAACCAGCCTCCCAAGAGAGGCAATCCAGAGGATATATGGTACAGGGGTAGGGAACGTTAGGTCTCAAGGCCACATGTGACCCTCTAGGTCCCCTCGATAAAAGGATTTGTTTTGTAAAACTTGGACTCAGTCAAAAGGCTGCACCCAAGGACCTAGAAGGTCACACGTGGCCTTGAGGCCACAGATTCCCCACCCCTAGTACCATCTGAGAAAGGAGACAGAAGGGTCTTGGACTCAGTAATAGTAAAGGAAATGAAGGATGTTTCCTGCTTCCCTTAATACCCTCTGCCTAGTCTAAGACTGAATCAAATTGTCCAGCCTGGGCAGCTGGGAGTAGGGTAGAGAAAAGGACAGAGGAAAGGATAGATATAACTTATTTAAGTGAATAAAAGTGCCTGGTTATGATTAGATAAGTCCTTGGCATCTCACGTGGCCCTAGGAATCCCTTTGCCTTTCTATCTTCAAATTTTTCACTGAGTTAATCAGTAACCATCAAGAGGTGAGAAAAGGGGCAGATGGAGCCAGATAGTTAACAACAAGATTGGGAAAGGGGCCAAGTCCACCCTCTCACAATCCTTTCTATAAGAATATCAAACAATAATTCATAATCCAATTAATTCTTTCATGGTGGGAGAATTCACCTGAATTTTACAGGGGATTGGATAGAATCAGGTATAGAAAGGAGCAGTGGAGATCTGAATGGGGAGATACTTTGGTGGACATGGCTAAGTAGAGAGAATGCAGAACCGATCATCAACTTAGAATAGCTCTATTCTAGATTTAAAGTTCCTTGAAGGCAGAGACTATGATTCATGTTTCTACTGTAACCTCTCCTGCCACCAACAGCCAGGATAAGGATAAACTCTGTAACATTCCAAACAAAAAATCAGGATCTATATCAACGTGTCACACAGGACCAACTCAGGGTGGAGGAGAGCTGCCAAAAGAGTTCCCAGCCCTGCGGTCAGAGAGAAGTTAGATTGATGGGCTATGGACTCACCATACTTTGGAGGTCCATGCTAGGACAGAAAACAACCAGATGCCTCACTGGCTCATTATGAGGGGTGAAAGTGATAGTCATTGCTACAAGGGCATCGTAGCCACGAGCTTGGCAGAAGGCATCTAGCTCTGCTGTGAGGTTGGATCTCTGAAGGAAGACCTGGGAAAAAAAAAGGGAAGGGAGGTGTAAGAACTATAGGGGCACTCACCAATAAAAAGCTCATGGTTTCATGTAGCATGCTAATGTACAAAGAAATTTACCTAATATGTTCAAATATTTATTGACTCTACCCATTACGTATCTTATTATGCATGTAACACCATGTGAAGTGCAGTTGAGAATACAAAAGAAATATAAGAGTTTCTGTCTCCAATAAGCTTTTAAAATCTTACAGTCACAGTTCCTCATCTTGTAGGTGCTTAAGTACAAATAGAAAAATAATAATAATGCACACAAAGTAAAGGACAGACACAGGACAAGAGAAATATTTCCCCACTTATTCTCTGCAAATTCATGATCTTCATTCACATTTTAAAGTTTTTTAAATGAAAATTTAAGTCTTACTACAAATGAACGAATAAAGATGGAATAAAAATACAAATAAAACACCACCTGAATAATTAAAATAAATATAACTATAATAATGTAACACTATTTCCCCATCTGATCTTTTTTGTATATGTATACTTAAAATTTTGTTACTGTTATTTTTTACATAGTTGTCAATATGTACTTTGTTCTTATAATTCTTTACATCAATTCTTGTCTTTTCACACTTCTTGGTATTTCTTATATCAATGTAATTCTTGACAATATTTTTAGTGGCTCAATAGATTGAAATACCACAATTTCATTGTTCAGTCATTACCATGTTGTTATTAATTTATGCCTGGATTGATGGTATGAAACAAACCTGGAGGAATTACCCCATGGAGGCTACTCATCCACTCAGCAGCCCTTTAACTGTCCTAGCTAACACTAGGAAGGCCCAACTGTTCTATAAACAGAGGAGTACCTGGAGGGGAAACCTGATGGAGTCATAAATTTTCAAACTCTGAGCCTGGTTAACTGTAAATTCTCTAATGGTTAGGTTCTGCCAAAGGGCACATGCCACCCCAAATTAATTCCTATTGTACTATCTCTCCAATCCTGATCATAAAGCCTTGGAACAAGTTGCAAGCTTCTCCTAAATCTTAATCTATATTCTAATCACTAATCATCTTCTACAGTCCCGCTTGACTTGGTTCACCTATGAACCATTGGGAATCCTTTGGAATCCCTGCTCCATCATCAATAAACTCTTCTACATCCTCAAACTTTTCAAAAAGTATTCTTTCTACTTCTTCACCTGAATGGAAATCCAGGTCTCTCCTGAAGACATTACAAGCCTTACTATCCTCTCCCCTAGTGGTCATTCCTTCTCCTACTCATCCAAATCACAACTCTAGGAAGAAGCTTTGTGTTCCCTATAACCACTTCTAGATCACTATTCTATCACATCCCTCAATGGTCTTTCTTCTTTGGAAGTCTGTGAAAGCGGTTGCTACAACTCAGGCCTAGAGTCACTCTTGGGACCTCTTCTTCTCCTCACTTGCTGCCCTGTCATCATGGAAAAATTTCCCCCTCAGGACCTCCTCTCTTGGTTGGTGACTCCTTTTCCAGGAACACCGTACTGGGAAAGACTCCACACTGTCACACCTAGACTCACTCTCAAGACTTCTTCTACTCACATGCCACCTTACCCCCATGCATAAGTACTTTTTAGCTCCCCTTCATGTGTTGTAAGCTCCTTTATGGTAAAGATTGTCACATTTGGTTGTTTTTTATACCCTTAGGGCTTAACAGTGCTTGGCATACAGTAGGCACATGATACATGCTGTGTCTGTCTCTCTGTGCATCTATCTAGCCATCTCTCTCCTTCTCCATCTGTTTCTCCATCTATCATCTAGGACCTCTAAGTCATTCTGTTTTTTTTAGTTTTTTTTTTTAATTTTATTTATTTTTAGTTTTCAACATTCAGTTCCATAAGACTGAATTCCAAACTTTCTCCCCGTCTTTCCCCTCCACCCACCCCAAGACAGCATGTAATTTGATATAGGCTCTACATTCAATTCATATTGAACCTATTTTTATATTAGTCATAGTGTAAAGAAGAATTAGAACCAACGGGAGAAACCACAAGAAAGAAGAAACAAACAAAAAAGCAAAAAAAGAGAGCAAATAACATGCTTCAATCTGTATTCAGACTCCACAGTTTGTTTTCTGGATGTGGACAGCATTTTCCATCATGAGCCCTTTGGAGTTGTCTTAGATCCTTGCATTGCAAAGAAGAGATAAGTCTATCAAAGTCAGTCATCCTACATTGCCACAATGTTCTCCTGGTTCTGTTCACTTCAGTCAGTATCAGTTGTTCAAGTCTTTCTAGGTTTTTCTGAAGTCTGCCTGTTCATCATTTCTTACAGCACAACGGTATTCCATGACATTCATATACCACAACTTGTTCAGCCATTTCCCAGCTGATGGGCATCCCCTCAATTTCTAATTCTTTGCCACCACAAAAAGAGCTGCTATAAATATTTCTGGATGACCTCTTTAGGATACAGACCTAAAAGTAGTATTGCTGGGTCAAAGGGTATGCATATTTTTATAGCCCTTTAGGCACAGTTCCAAATTATTCTTCAGAATGGTTGGATCAGTTCACAACTCCACCAACAAAGCATTAGTGTTCCAATTTTCCCACATCCTCTCCAGCACTTACAATTTTTTGTTTTGTCCTGTTAACCAATCTGATAAGTGTGATGTGGTAACTCAGGGTTGTTTTGATTTGCATTTCTCTAAACAACAGTGATGTAGAGCATTTTCCCCCCCCTTTTTTTGAGGGGGAAGGCAGGGCAACTGGGGTTAAGTGACTTGCCCAAGGTCACACAGCTAGTAAGTGTGTCAAGTGTCTGAGACCAGATGTGAACTCAGGTCCTCCTGACTCCAGGGCTGGTGCTCTACTCACTGTGCCACCTAGCTGCCCCGCTTTTTTTTGGGGGGGGGGAGTGCATTTTTTCAATATGACTATAGATAGCTTTAATGTCTTCATCTGAAAACTGCCTATTCATATCCTTTGACCATTTATCAATTTGGGGAATGACTTGTATTCTTATAAATTTGACTCAGTTCTCTATATATTTTAGAAATGAGGCCTTTATCAGAGACACTGGCTGTAAAAATTCTTTCCCAGTTTTCTGCTTCCCTCCTAATCTTGGTTGCAATTGGCTTTGCTTGTGCAAAAACTTTTCAATTTAATGTAATCAAAATTATTCACTTCGCATTTCATAATGTTCTCTATCTCTTGTTTGGTCATAAATTTTTCCATTCTCCATAAATCTGACAGGTAAACTATTCTTTGCTCTCCCAGCTTGCTTATAGTGTCAGCCTTAATATCTAACTCGTGTACCATTTTGACTTCATTTTGGTATGTGCTGTAAGATGTTGGTCATTGCCTAGTTTCTGCTATACTATTTTCCAGTTTTCCCAGCAGTTTTTGCCAAATAGTGAGTTCTTATCCCAGAAGTTGGAGTCTTTGGGTTTATCAAACAGTAGATTACCATAGTCATTGACTACTGTCTCGTGTACCTAACCTATTCCACTGATCTACCACTCTATTTCTTAGCCAGTACCAAGTAGTTTTGATGATTGCTGCTTTATAATGTAATTTAAGATC
This sequence comes from Trichosurus vulpecula, assembly GCF_011100635.1. Lineage (NCBI taxonomy): Eukaryota > Metazoa > Chordata > Mammalia > Diprotodontia > Phalangeridae > Trichosurus > Trichosurus vulpecula. Next base: position 45,329,064 of record NC_050579.1, read on the forward strand.
TCGTATCTAGGCCACCTTCCCTAGAATTTCTTTTCATTTATTCCTTTGATATTCTGGACCTTTTGTTCTTCCAGATGAATTTTGTTATTATTTTTTCTAGCTCCACAAAACAATCTTTTGGTTGTTTGATTAGTATTACGGCATTGAATAAGTAAAATTTAGGTAGAATTGTCATTTTTATTAGAAGGGCCTACCCATGAGCATCTGATGTTTTTCCAGTTATTTAGATCTGACTTTATTTGTGTGAAAAGTGTTTTGTAGTTCCTGGTTGTGTTTTGGCAGGCAGACTCCCAAATATTTTATAGTGTCTACAGTAACTTAAAATGGAATTTCTCTTTCTTTTTCTTGCTGTTGGGCTTTGTTAGTAATATACAGAAAGGCCGATGACTATGTGGGTTTATTAGGTCATTCTTCCTGTCTTTTCAATTAGTATTTTGTTTTCCTCTTCCCTACTATCATCCAGTATTCGTGATGACAAGTCCTCTAATAGCCCAATGACACAACTGCTCAATTCCAATAACCTTCTCTATGCTACCTCTGCTACACAAAAACATGTTCATGACTTAGGCCTTACCATCTAAGAAATATATTGCAATCTTAAAATTCACCCCTCCAACCAAAATCTCATTTCTTAGTAGTCTCCCTCCCCAATTTTTCTTTTGCTACACTTATTTGTGTACATGTTATGCACCCCAGCAAATAATCAGCTCCTTAAGGGTCATGATGATTTCATTTTTTCTTTCTATCTCCCATACTTAGCACAAAGCCTGGCATGTAGTGGGTCCTCATAAATGTCTGGAAGATTGACGTGAACCTCCTATCTTTCCTCCTCAAGGAATAGCTAGGAGGCCAGTTAGGCTGGAACTCAGGAGAGTAATGTGAAAGAAGTATGGAAAGGCTGGCAGGAGCCCAGTTTTAGAAAGCTTTAAAAGTCCAGCTAAGGAGTTTACATTTTATCCCAGAAGCCACAGAGAGTCACTGCAGATTTTTGAGTAGGGAATGACAAGGAATAAACTGGAGGACAGACTGGAAGCAGGAATTTCATCTTGCTCCGATTCCTGTTTCCTCTGGAACCTGCTCACTCGCTCATGAATTTTCAGCTTTGCCCTCACAATTGGGACCTTCCCATCTGCCTAAAAACACTTTTAAGTCTCCCCAGTCCAAAAAAAATCTATTTCTCTTAACCCCCCCATCTAAACCATTTATTATTCTCCCATTTTCCTTCTCCCCATCACTGATAAATCTCTTAAAATGTGGGTATTCCTAAAGGTCTAAATCCTTTTCTTCTATGTGCTTTTCTTGTACCTTACCTGCTAATTTCAGTAACTCCTACAGCTTCAATTACTTCAGTCATGCAGATGGTGGTGCAGAAAACTCTGTCTTGACCTCTCTTCTGAGCTCCAACTGTCAGACACCTCCATCTGGGTTTGAGGTCCCCTCAAAGTTAACATGTTCAAACCAAGTTCTCTATCAGTTATTAGTTTCTTTAAATATATAATTTGTGTCAATGGTTATCTTTTTGACTCTTTCCTCTCCCCACACCTTCAGACTTCTTAATTCCATCCCTACAACATCTCTTGAACTTTATCTCACCTCTATTTTCACTGCTACCACCACAGTATAGACCCTTAGTATCATCTAACTGCACTGCTATACTATATCTCTTATAGTTCTTGCCACAACTTTATTTCCCCTCCAATCTGTTCTTGATACCAACAGAGTAATCTTTCCTTTAAAAAAAAATTATTTTTCTAATAACAAGCAGCTGTTTTCTTTCCATCCCAATTTAAAAGAATAAAATAAGAATACAATCCTTGTAACAAATATGCAGAATAATCTTTAAAAAGTATAGAGCCGGTCTTGTCATTCTTCTGCTTAAAAACCTTCAGAGGCTCCTTATTGCTCACCAAGTACAGCTAAAACTTCTCTGCCTACAGAGTAAGGGACTCTTCCAACACAGTATTCTCTTATCAGGCTTATCCTAAATATAACCTGTGGCCCAGAACTTCTGGGCTTATCTAGATCAGCTTCAGTCTTGGGGACTTCCCAATGTAGGTCTGCGGCTTTTGTGCTTAACCAGGGTTTCCCCAGAAACATTAGAATTTGGCTTATATATGATGGCCCTCAGGTCTCATGTGAATACTTAGGTTAACAAAATATTAAATATAGGCCAGGCTTTATTTAATTCAACAAACATACAAAAGACAAATCTACCTTCCTTCCCTCTCTAGTAGGTCACACCTTCTGTAGGGCCCTAGCTAGTCCTACAGACAGAATCCTACCCTAAGGTTGAGAATGTCCCATGAAAAGACAGCAATTGTCTCCACCATCGAATTCCACCTATACTATCCTTCAATCTCAACAGTGCTACAATGAAATTGAGGCCTGATTCCTTACCCTTCTCTGTCAAGGAACAAAGTCTTTGGGTTAACATCCAAGGTGTATTATGGCTCCCACGGAAGGGCGGGTTGGATTTTGTGCCTTCCCATCATCACCTCATGGTCCTATCTTTTGTTATGTCTTGGCTCTGGATCCCCTCTTGGCCCTGGTTGAAGATTGCTGCTTCACTGTTGTCAGCTTAAGATCCTTTAGTCACTGGCTTGGTCCAGAAACTCTTTAATTCTTAACTGTTGCCTTTTTCTTAGTAGTCACATGGTTCCCAGAAGGGACCATGTAGCTGGGAAGTAAGCCCATGTGTTTCCTAACAGCTTCCATCTAAACCATTCCTCAGAGTCTTGTTCCCTGTCTCTTCCAGCCTCACTTTTTGTAGTCTAAGTGCTCTAGTGGACCAAAAGGACTTGAATCATCCTACATGTAATGTCAATGGGAACAACCATGACAGACTCTGAATATATACATTATCAATATTTTGACCTTGTTAAGGGAATTTCACCTCGTAAAGGGAGACAGTGTCATCAATACCAGAACAAATTACAGAATAACAATATTTCAGAATTGGAAAAGCCCTCAGAACCTGACTCATACCCCACTAAAAAAATCCCACTACAGCCTCTTTCTGAAGCCCTTCAGTGAGAAGGACCTCACCACCTCTGAAATTAGTTCATTCCATTTTTGGATCGATTCAATTCCTGTGATGTTTCCCATAACATCATATTTAAATCCTTGCAACTTCCACTCATAGTCTTAGGCCCTCTGGGGAAAAAAGAGCAAGTCTGACACTTCTACATGCCATCATTTTCAAAAGCTTGAAGACAGTGATCATGGTGCTCCTAAGACTTCTCTTTTCTGTGCTTGGACCTACCTTTAAATGGCATAGATTCAAGGCCCTTTATCATTTTAGTGATCTTCTTGTAGACATTCTTCAATGTCTTTCCAGACATAGACACAATATTCTAGATATTGTCTGCTTAGGGCATAATATATTACCTTTTCATGACTAGAAACTATTCAATTCAATAAATATTTATTAAGCTCCTACAAAGTGCTTCTATGTGCTAGATGCTGGGAGATAAAAGCAACAATGAAAACAATCTCTTCCCTAAAAGCCTAGAGTTACATCTCTCTTTAAGACAGCTTAAGGCCATGTTTAGCTTTAGTTTTTTGGCTGCCATATTTACACTGTTGGCTCATACCATACTGGTAGCATAATGAAACCCCCCAGATCTTTTTTCAAAATGCTAACCCTACCTCCTCCATCTTATACTCACAAGTTAATTTTTTTTAACCCAAATATAAGACTTTGCATTTACCCTTATTAAATTTCATCTTATTAGATTTGCTCAATGTTCTAGGCAGTTAAAATCTTTTGGGATGCTAATTCTATCAAGTGTTTTAGCTTTACCTCTTAGTTTTCTGTCATCTGTAAACATGGTAAGTATGTTGCCTATGTCTTTGTCTAAATCACTAACTAAAATGATAAACAGCACAGGACCAACCACCGATCCAAGGGTACTCCACCAGAGGCACCTCTTTGGTGCTATGGAATTATGTTTGTCATTGCAACAGAGTTCTGAAGTCTTTCAAAGTTGTTTTTCTTAATAATATTGTTGCTGTATAAACTGTTCTCTTGGTTTTGCTCACTTCATTCTGTATTAGTTCACAGAAGTCTTTCCAGTTTTCTTTTAAATTCTCTATTTTGTGATGTCTTATAGAGCAATAATATGCCATTACATTCCTATACCATAATTTGTTTAGCCATTTCCCAATAGTTGGCTACCCTTGGTTTCCAGTTTTTTGCTACTATAAAAAGAGCTGTTATAAATATTTTTGTATGATCCTGCTCTTGATGAAGCTTTCCTTTTTCAGATATTCACTATTACCTTTACCTTCTAATCATTACCTTTATAGTCTAGCATTTTCCTAGGAATCAATTACTGACCCATAGTTTGCAGATTTTATTCACTTTTCTTTTTTGAAAATTAGGACATTCACCCTTCTCCATTTCTGTGATACTTTTCCTATTCTCCATGATCTTTTAATTACCACTGACGTTGTATTGGCAATCACACTTGTCTTTTCTTTCTGTACCCAAGAATATAGTTCACTTGAGCCAGGTGTCTTGAATTCATCCAGAGCATCTAGGTGATCTCTTACTAGCTAATTACTTATCTTGGGTAACAATTCCCTGTAAGGTATTTTTGTTCTGTCCTTTCCCATCCATGTGTCATTCTCTTTGGAAGAGAAAACAGATGCAAAACAGGAACTGAGTTACTCTGCCTTCTTGGAAATAAGTTATCATTGTCCTGGTCACCTCAAGTAGCAGTTCTAGGCCTTCTTTAATGCCTTCCCCCCTCGATATAGCAAAAACATAAAAAGCTCCAACTTTCCCTGACTTTTTCTTATTATCCTTAGCCTTTCCAACCAACCTCAGCTTACTCTGACCCTTTTCACTCCTGACAGTTTTCTACAGCACTATGCCATACTTCTATACTTACACAATTATTTGCCCTTCCTTCCCTTTCCTACACATATCTTTAAAAATAAAATCTAAGTTGGAATTCCTATTTTTTCTGTTCATTGGTATCATTTCCCTTTGTGTCTTCAAAATTTCATTCTTGAGAATTTCCTACTCCTTCTGGGCTGACTTCCTCTGTAGAATTTTAGTCCATGAGATCCTTTCCATCCTGACAGTGCAGAAAATCAACCAATCAATAAATATTTATTGATCCCTACTATGTGCCAGGCACTATGCTAAGTGATAGGAATACAAAGAAAGGCAAAACGTAGTCCCTGCCCTCAAGCTCACAATCTAATGGGAGAGACAACAAGAAGCAAAGAGATCTGTACAAACAAGCTATATACAGGATAAATGGGAAATAATTAAGAGAAAGAAGATACTAGAATTAAGAGAGGTTGGAAACACTTCCTGTAGAAGACGGGATTTTAGATGAGACTTAAAGGAAGCCAAGAAGTCAGAAGGGGAGACTGAAGAGGGAGAGCATTCCAGGTATGGAGGACAGAGAAAATACTGAGAGACAGAGTGTCCTGTTCATGGGACAGCTAGGAGACCATTGTCACCGGACTGAAGATTACATGACAGGGAATTAGGTGGAAGAAGACTGGAAAGTAGGAGAAGGCCAGGTTACAAAGGGCTTTGAATACGATTTTCTAGGAGTCTCTAAGTATATCATCATATCATCTTCAAAGAGTGATAACATAGGTTCTTCTCTGCCTCTTCTAATTCCTTCAATTTCTTTTTCTTCTCTTATTGCTAAAGCTAACATTTCTAGTACCACACTGAACAACAGTGGTGATTAAGTGACATCCTTGTTTCACCATCAATCTTACTGGAAATGCATCTAGCTTATCCTCATTACATATAATGCTTGCTGATAGTTTTAGGTAGATGCTATTGATCATTTTAAGGAAGGTTCCATTTATTCCTATGCCCTATAGTGTTTTTAATAGCAATGGGTGTTGTATTTTGTCAAAGCCTTTTTTTGCATCTATTGAGATAATCATATGGTTTCTACTAGTTTTGTTGTTGATATTATCAATTATGCTGATAGTTTTCCTAATATTGAATCAGCCTTGCATTCCTGGAATAAATCCTACCTGGTCATAGTGTACTATTCTTGAGATAAGTTGCTGTAATCTTTTTCCTAATATTTTATTTAAAACTTTTGCATCTATATTCATTAGGGAAATTGGTCTATAATTTTCTTTCTCTATTTTGACTCTCTCTGGTTTAGGTATCAGTACCATGTTTGTGCCATAAAAAGAATTTGGTAGGACTCCTTCACCTTTCCCAAATAGTCTATAAAGTATTGTAATTAACTGTTCTTTAAATGTTTTGATAAGAGTTTGCTTGTAAATCCATCTGGCTCTGGAGAGTTTTTCCTAGGGAGTTCATTGATGGCTTTTTCAATTTCTTTTTCTGAGATGGGATTATTTAAGTATTTTACTTCCTCTTCTGTTAATCTGGGCAATTTATATTTCTGTAAATATTCATACATTTTCCTAAGATTGTCAAATTTATGGGCATACGATTGGGCAAAATAATTCCTAATTATTGTTTTAATTTCCTCTTCATTGGAGGTAAATTCACCCTTTTCATTCTGGTAATTTGGTTTTCTTCATTCTTTTTTTCAATCAAATTTACCAAAGATTTTATCAATTTTATTGTTTTGTTTTTTTCATAAAACCAGCTCTTAGTTTTTGATTCTGAGGGCAGAAAGAAGCCACTGGAGTTTACTGAGTGGGAGATGGAAGTGTTTAACACCATCAGATCTGTGATTTAGGAAAATCATTTTAATGGCTGAATGGAGGATTAACTGGGATGGGATGACAGTGTTGCCATCTATAGTAATAGGGAAAGTAGAAGAGGGCAGGGTTTATGGGGGAAGATAATGAGAGTTTAAGATCTCTACAAGCATCCAGTGAAGAGATATCTAAGAGGCAGCTGCAGACGTGAGACTGGAGATTAGCAGAGAGATAGAGGCAGGATAGGTAGGTTGTGAGAATTATTAGCTAAGGGATTAAAATGAATCCATGGGAGCCAATGAGATCATCAAGTGAATTAGTACAGAAAGAGGAGAGAAGAGGGCCCAGGACAGAGCCCTGTGGAACAACCATAGCTAGAAGTGACATGGATGAAGCTTCAGCAGACAGGGAAGGTACAGTCAGATAGGGAGGAGGAGAACCATGAAAGAAGGGTGTCCTGAAAACCTACAGAGAAGACAGTATAAAGGAGAACAGGATCATCAACAGCATCAAAGGCTGTAGAGAGATCAAAGAGAATGAAGACTGAGAAAAGGCCAGTAGTCATCTTGGTGAGAGCAGTTTCAGTTGACTGATGAGGTGGGAAGCCCTACTGAAGAGAGTGAGAGCAGAGGAAGTGGAGACATCTATTGTAGATTGCTTTCTCAAGGAGTTGGGCCCAAAAGGCAGGAGAGATTTGGGACTTTCGAGGGAATGGGAGGATCAGGTGAGGAGACATGGGCATGTTTGTAGACAATAGGGAAGCCAGTCAGTAGACAAGGAGTGGCTAAAGAGGAGTGAGAGAGTGGGAAATGATAAAAGAGGGAATCTGCCAGAGGAGAGCGATGGAAGGATCACGTGGACATAGAGAGGAGGTTTTCTTGGCAAAGAGAAGGGCTGCCTCTTCATGGAGTAGTAGTAGTAGTAGTAGTAGTAGTAATAATAATAATAATGATAGCAATAACAACAACAGCCATTAACAAACATACAAAGCTCCCTACGTGCCAGGTATTGTGTTAAATAGGGCATCTAGGTGGAGCAGTGGGTAGAGCGCCAGGCCTGCAGTCAGGCAGACTCATCTTCCTGAGCTCAAACGTGGCCTCAGACACTTCCTAGCTGTGTGACCCTGGGCAAGTCACTTAACCCTGTCTGCCTCAGTTCTTTATCTGTAAAATGACCTGGAGAAGGAAATGGCAAAGCACTCCACTACCTTCATCAAGAAAACTCCAAATGGGGTCAGGAAGAGTTGGACACAACTGCACAACGACTGCATTAAGTACTTTACAAATACTATCTCATTTGATCTTCTCAAAAACTGTAGGAGGTAGATGCTGTTATTATCCCCATTTTACACATGAGGAAACTGAGGCAAACAGGGTAAAGTGATTTGCCCAAGGTCACACAGTTAGTAAGTGTCTGAGACCAGATCTGAACTCAAGTTTTCCTGATTCCAGGTCCACTGCTCTATCCATTTCACCACCTAGCTGCCCCTGTGCTTTTATTTGAGACAGGGATGAAGGAGGAGATAATGGCAGAAGGTATCTGAGTTACACAAGATAAGGAGAGTTGCATGGTTTTTTCCACCTTCGTTCAGCAGCGCATGTGTGGGCTCAAGTGCAGTAGACAGTGGGAGTGACTGGCAATATGAAAAGGGGGCGAATAACTCAAGAAGAAGATAGTGTAGGGTTGAACTGGTTCACCAAGGGGTCAAAATGGGGAAAGGAAAGTGTGGCTAGTGCAGGGATAATGGTCTGGAAGAAAATTGAGGGGTCAAGGGACTGAAGGTCACAGTCTAGACAAAGAAAAGAATCTGGTAATGAAAGGCAGAGGGACAGTTGGAAAATCAATAGATGGTGATCAGATAAGGGAATTTCAGAGTTCATAAACATGGAGTCACTGCATTTGTGAGTGATGGCAAGATTGAGGATATGGTCATCTTTGTGTGTAGGTGAGGTGAAGTGGAGAAACAGGATATGAGAAATCAGGTAGTTAAGGAACTGGAAGGATAGGTTATTTGAGAGAGTTGATCAATATGTATGTTGAAGTTCCCTAGTATAAAGGAAGGAAAGGGAGGGAAGTGGAGGGAGGTAGACAACAATTATCAAGATTTAGATTGGATGATAGATATGGATTAAGTAAATTTCCAAGGAGGAAGAGGTTACTGAGAGATGGTGGTGGGGGGAAACCTGCAAGTAACAATGGGGAAGAAGTATTCCAATTCTCCCACCTTGACTAGTAAGTTGAGGCAGAATGAATAAAATTGCAGCCAGTGCTAGAAAGGGTGGCCAAAGAGGCTGTGTTATGGGGAGCCAGGTCTCAGCGAGAGCCAGAAGATGGAAGAAGTGGGAAAGGAAAAGATTTAAGATGAACACAAGTTAATTGCCTATGGGGCAGGCATTACAGAGAACACAGTGGAAGGGGTGGGTAGCTTTACAGTGGGACATGGTGGGGATAGGGTTGGGTTGAGAGGAATGGGAATAAGGAATTGGGTAGTGAGGAACAGGGAATGTTTTGGATGATAACCTACAGGGGTTCAGAATCACTGGGATGTAGAAGATATGACCAGTTGGAAGTCTGTTAATCTCAGGGAGAATTTTAAAGTTAATATTATAACCTAAGGGTAGAGTCAGCTAGGTGGCATGGTGGATAGAGAGCTGGGCCTGGAGTAAGGAAGATCTATGTTCAAATACTTACTAGCTTCATGACCCTGGACAAGTCACTTAACCTCTGTTTGCCTCAGTTTCCTTATCTGTAAAATGAGAATAATAAGAGCTCCTACCCCCCCATTACTCTTGTGAGGATCAAATGAGATAATATTTGTAAAGCATCTGACACAGCGCCTGACACTTGGTAGGAGCTTAATAAATGCGTATTCCCTTTCCCCTCCCTTCCCTTTTAGAACATTAGGCAGTTTAAGTGAGGAAGCAAGACCATGGAAAAGAATGGATAGTGATATTCTACTTCCCCAAGGCAGGGGACCAGGCTGGAAATTTGATGGAATGGCACTTGCTCCTCACACTTCTGTATCAGAAGACAGGTTGGAATGGAGCTTCTAATCTTCCCACAGCAGGCTGGAAGCCAGTAAGGACATGCAAGAGATATGGTGGTAAGGCACCCAATTCTCCTCTTCCCACTCCCACTGGGGCTGGATGTCATGCAGGAGACACTAGGGACAAAGGGAAGGTGCCTGTCTTTTCACCTCCTCTCCTCTACTGTAGTCCTTATGAGCCTAAGCTGTTCCTTGGCACAAAAACCCACCCTTTTTTAACTGAAATTTCTTCCACTGACATTGTGTAGTTGCTAATCTTAGAACACCATACTTTCTGAAGAATCAAAATTTCAGATCATCCAAAGAACAAAGGAGGGATAAATGGTGAATGTAAATAGTCTGTGACATATTTCCGCTGGTGACCTATGGGCACGAAATAAGCAGTCCTCCAATAACAGGATTGCTAACTGACCTTGAGTCACAGACTAATTAAGAATTCATAAAATGAGATGGTTAAACTAAATGATTTCTAAGGTCTCTTTTAGTGTTAACTTTGTATGATTCTCTAACACTATCATCAATACATCAAATGTAATTTGAGATTTCAGGGGAAGGATACATAAAGCATTGGTTCATCTCCACCATACCTATTCTGAGTAAATGCCCTTATACCTGGCTTTTACCTCCAAATCCATGTATATTGCACTCATGGCCAGCATGGTACCATCCCCAGAGATTGTCTTCAAATCTTTTCTCAGCATCTGCTCTGTAGTCAGCCCTGGAAAGTGGACAGGCAAAGGGTGAAGATAGGAAATGAAGGAGCTAAAGGAAAAGTAGAGGGCTCAGAGGCCAAGAAACCTTAGTCTAATAAAGGACTAGGACTACTGAGAAGGTTTAAAGGGACTGTACCATGAGAGTGAATGGGCAAGATAAACAAAAAAAAATCATCCCCAAATGGCATAAAACAAATTTGGTTACCTCTAATGTTAACACTGCAAAAAGAAAAATACAGATTGTAACAGTTTGGGCAGAATCTAAACAAATGATCTCAAAATTAAAAAAAAAAAAAAGTCTAAGGAATGGGGGCACACTAGTAAATGGCTAGGCTCACAGAATTTCATATCCCAGAAACATTAACCCTATCCTTCCCTTGGATTATAGGCAGATACCCAAATTTGGTTCTATTCCCTCCCTGTATACTGACTCCAATCCCTCCATCACTTGGTATTTTATCTCAGTACCTATGAACTCAGTTAATACATGATTTACTTGCTTTAAAATCTATGTTCTGTTTCCCTGATTAGACAGGGAGCTCCTGAGTGAAGAGAATATGTCTCTTAATACAGACTCTCCCAAATCCACACAAGCCAAGACACTATGTTACCACAGATACCAAGAATACATCTAGCTGCTGGACAAATATTCCTTATAGACTAATTAAATAATCAGTCTCATTCAAATCCTGGTTTCTTTCTGGCTTATGTTTACCCCATATTTATAGCCCAAACTATCTCTCCTACTTCTCAACTGCCCCAAACCATGACTACAGTGTTCAAGAACAAAGGAAGTACAAGAGTTTCCCACTGGTTTGCCCACCTACTATGCTAAGAAGGAAAGTTGGTTTAATGTTTCATACCTGATACATCAAACTTTGACTTCTGCAGGGACTCAAAGATGTTGCTCCTACTAGGCAGGTCGGGAAAGTGGGCTTCTAGCTGTGCCACATATTTAGAATCCTTTGGAGTGACCTTGCCAGCTTCAGGAGCCATGTTGACACAATCTAAGATTATAGTCCCTATGGGAAAGAGGAGTAAAGATACCTGAAATTCTGCCCTCACACACTACCCCAAACACTTCCTCCAAACTAACTAAACACACATCATTGGAAAGAGTGGAGTAAATTCACTGGGGGAAAAAGGCCTGGGAAGCACTTCATTCACTTTATTTCCTCCTTCACTTGTAAACTAAGAATGAAGATTAGTTATCAAAATCCCAGGAAAGCAGAAAGGGAAAAAAAACCTTGAGGTTGAAGTGGCAATAAAAAGAAGCAAAGCTGTTTCAGGCTTGGAAAACTTTTATCACAGGCAAGGATAGATGAGACTCCCCAAAGCAAAACAGGCAAACACCAGTAATGTTGGGCTACTAAACAGCTTGCAAAGGTGCAGGTTACCACTGTTCCCTTCAGTCTTCCTCCCCACAAATATCCAAAATGAAAATCACCCCATAAGCCTTCAGGCAAATACTGAACTGTATTATAGAATAACCTCAATGAGCAAAGGGGGAAAAGCCCTTTAGTCTGTACTGTGATGACTTGAAAAAGATTCAATCATTCCCTCCCCAACATTCCGCTCACCATGCAGAAGTGCTGCAGTTTGCCAGTCCAAGATTTCTGGCTTCCCCTGAAGGATTCTCTCAGCTACCAGAGTGGCACAGGACCCCACCAGCTCTGCTGTCACTTGGCAGGGAGGGAGGTGTTGTTGTTCCAAGGGCCGGTGGTCCAATACCTCTGTTACAGCCTTCTCTAGAACTGCATCACTGCTGTGAGGGGTAGGGGAGAGAAAAAAATAGGGATTTGGGAGAAAACTCCAATTGCCCCTACTAATCTATGGATCTCACAACAAGTCATTATAGAAGTCCTTAGGGAACTCTTAAGCTAGCCCTTAAGTTAGCCCTTCTCCAGATCATCAGTTCAACCATCATGCTCTCCCTCAGTTCACTTGTACGACTCTTTTGATAGCTGTAGTCACCTCTCAATCACATGAGTGGATTACATATCTTATATACTATCTGAAGTAAGTATTAATTTCCAAACTGTCTTCTCTCTGCCACTCAGCATGTTTTCTGGGATGTCTCCCTCCAAAATCTAGTTACCAGTTCAAGTGTGTGCTCGAGAAATGCAAGACTTATTTTAATGTTAGTTTGAGCCAAACATAATTAGGAAGATATGTTTATGTATTATGACAATTTTTCCAGTAGAAAATTAGGAATGGGATCATTAGTATAAAGTAAAAACAAACACTACCAAAATATTTCTAGAAATCTACTGTAAGATTTTACTCAAAGGTAACCAAGAAGTCATATGCCTTTATACAGGAATTTTCTGATCTCTTTTCAAAAGCAAAGCTACAAGGACAATATCCATTGGCTACTATGATAGTAATATTAAGCATTACTATAAAAATGCACCAAAACCAAGCAAAAATGTATGGATTATTAACTATTTTGGATTATCCATGACACTACTTATTGTAGTAGCAAGGATTTTTGAGAGATTACTTTTTATTTTTTAGTTATTACTAGTGTGTCACCCATCTTCAACTATTAAACTGGGAACCTCTTTTGAAGATTCTGTGTCTTTCAGTATGGCTATATGCTCTGCACACAGGAGGGACACTTGCTAAATACTGATAATTAGTAATTGTTACACTTACCTTGGCAGGATATGATGATCAACAAGGGTAAGGGTAAGTTGTCCAGTCTGGTGCAAAGCATAAAGGTCAATTTCATCACGGAATATCAAGGAAGACTCTGGGATGTTAAGTTCCGAAAGCAGAAAGACATTATCGCCTCTCAGAGCTAGCTCAGAGCGTGGGATATTTAAAACTGGCACAAAGGCTGCCTTGGACTCAGATGTCTGGATAGAAAGGTGAAAAGGAATTTGGTGTATTAAGAGTAGATGGGGGAAGAGAAAGATGGCCCATCTCTTGGCTACAAGGCAACATACACATACACACACACACACACACAGAATGAAAGAGGGCAAAGCAGCCTGACACAACCTCAGGTTGGGACCTCACTTATAACATCAGTCATAATGTGAATTTTAAGTCATAAACATTTCTGTGCTTGTTTATATATTTGAAAATACCATCCTTCTAAATAGTAAGGATGTGAAAATCAATGAAATGATAGATAACTTTGAAGTCTAAGTACTAGAGGGAAAAGACAATTATTAGTATGAAGAAGCCTGGAGAAATGGAATCAAAGTGCCTAGATAAGTGGAAAGCTGAATTAGGAATTAGGAAGACTACACTACAAAGTGAGGCAAACGACCCCACCCCAGGCACTCACATTTTCCAGGTAGAAGGCCAGAGTGAGAGCAGACACCATAGAGTCCAAGTCACAGGCCTCATTTCCCAATACAACATGAAGAGGTCCGGATTCCTGAAAAGAGAAAGGAGGTGGTTAGGAAGAGAGAGGAAAGCAGAACTATGAAAAGTCTAAGATTTCAACCATCTAGCAAAGCCTACGGGATGAAGCAAAAGGAGTAATCAGAGAAAAATTTCTATCTCTAATGCTTCTATCAATAAAACAGAAAAGAACAGGCCAATGAACTGGGCATGCAAAGAAGAAAACTAGAAAAAGATCAAATTAAAAATCCCCAATTAAACAGTAAATTGGAAATCTTAAAAATCAAAGTGCTGAGTATAAGAAAACCACTCAATTAATAAAACCAGGAGTTGGTTTTATTTAAAAAAAAAACCCCAACAAAACAGATAAACTATTAGTTAATATAATTTTAAAAAGAGAGAAGAAAGCTAAATCACTAGTATTAAAAAATGCAAGTGAATATACCATTAGTGAAGATGAAATCAAAGTAATTATAAGGAGTTATTTCATGCAATTATATGCCAATAAATTTAACAATTTAAGTGAAATGTAAAAATATTTACAAAAATATAAATTGTGTGATTAACAGAAGAGGAAATAGAATATCTAAATAAATCTGTTTTTAGAAAAAGAAATTAAACAGGCCATAAATGAGCTTCCTAAAAAAAAGCATGAGGATCAGATGGATTTACAAGTGAATTCCAGCCAACATTAAAAGACCAACTAATTCCAAATCTACCACAAATTATTTCTATAAACGTTTGTGTTTAATGGTAGCCTTTGCTAAGATAGGCCAGGGAGGGAGAAAAAAAATAAAAAGTACACAGAAGAGAACAAAAGAAAAATTAGAAGAAAGCACAGAAAAGCAGAGTAGCTTTGAAAATGATATTTAATATTTATTACATAATTTAAAAAAAAGTAAACCGTGTAAAATGGAAATTCATGGTTTTATGTTGACTCCTCTTATATTATGCTGTATATATGGATATTTTTGGGATTTTTTTGTATTTAAATTAAAAATGAATAAAAATTTTAAAAAAAATGACTTGGAAATCCTAAGGATAGGTAGCAAGATAGATGGCCAGGCCAAGAGGTCCTTAAGTTGGATCATATTGACAGGGTACAGGCTCTGGGAACCCCCTGGAACTCTCCTAGAATCTTCCCAGCCTTTCATTATCACTATGCCCAGTTCCCTGTTACCCTTAACCTAGCCTAGCCCTCCATTGTCTGTTATCTCTGGATTGCCTTATGCTACTTCCCACCCTTGATTCTATCAAAACTCATTCTCTTGATCCCTGGCTTCTGACCTCTAGTCACTCCAGCCTACTGGCCCACTACCATCAAGATCCTCCCTACACCCCTTCTTCCCTAGACTACTTGGCCAACCCTAGATCCCTCCCACAGCAGCCTCCATTAAGGTGCTCAGATTCAGTCTGGCTAACTTATATTGAAAAATGTTCAGATTCCTCAAGGGTCTACCCAACATGGTGGATCTTTAATAAGCTATGTTTTACTTTGGCTGAAAGAAAGCATGAGTTGAATCCATTCAGGCCGGACCCGCCTGTACTCTGGGGTCCCAGCACCCCTAAACTCCAACATAATGACATCAGGGGTACGTGTAGAGAAGTTGGCCTTGGCACGGAGAAGGGTCACCTCTCCAACAGATCTGTAATAGGAGAAAATGAGGGATGATGTCCATTCCTATTTTTCCGTCAGTAACTCACCTTGCTTGAGCACAGTGCCTGGTACATAGTAAGTGCTATAAAAATGTTGCTCTTATTTTTATTAAAATCAAGTTGAGACTTTTAACTTAAAAAAAAAAGATTTCCACCTTCTTAAACATATCTGATATTCATAACAACCCTATGAAGTAGGTGGCCAGTATTTTGATGATACGTCCATTTCACAGACAGGGAAACAAGAAAAAGAATAGATATAACAATAATACTGATTATATGAGCCTCTTCCTAATCTGAGCTGACAGCATCTCCAGGTTAACCTCCAATTTCCTTAATGAATCCATGTCATTCCCCACAGTGACTGTCTCAAACTTTTTCTTCTCTCTTCAAAACCACAACCACATCCCAAACCACCACATTTGGAGCAGATGCTATACTAAGGAGATTGAGGACAAGTGTTCAGAATCCTTACCCATTTTCTTCTCCTTCCCTCTCTACACATAGGCACACCTATTCCTTTGCTGAAGCTTATTCTTCTTAAAACCTCTCTTCTTCTTCCCAACCTTCCTCTCCTACATCTTCAATCTCTTCTTATTTACTGGCTCCATCCCATCTCCCTATAAAAATGCTCATCTCCCTAATTACTGGGGGGTGGGGGGGGGAGAGAAGGTGGAGGATCCTTCCTTTGACCCTTCTATACAATCTAGCTCCAGCCACCACCCCCACCCCCACCCCCCTCAACACCCCTTCTCTTCACAAAAATGAAATACTTTTGGACAAAGTATTCTAAAATCAATACCGTCACTTCCTCAAGATCCCCTCCCTTCTTAATCCTCCACTACTCTATGGAAATGGCTTTCTTAAAAGTGACCAATGCTGTTACTTTGGCAAGTCATTTAACTTCTCAGGACTATAAACTGTTGAACTGGGGGGATATGTATAGATGGAGGGAGTTTCCTCACTGGGAGTGATTTATATCAATGAAACCACATGTTAAAAAAAAGTTACCAATGATTATTCAGTTCCAAAGCTCTTTTTTCAATCCTCTTCATTTGACCTCAGCAGCTTTTGGCAAGGAGAGACAACCCACTCTTCCCCAGGGTTTCAGAGACTTCCCACTCTCCAGGTCCTCCTTCTACCTCCCAAAGCACTAGATTCCCTTTCACAGGGAGTGCTTCCTTTATGTTTATGCCTCTCCTCATACCCATCTCTGTCTTCCCAAACCTGCTCCTTCTGACTCAATTATATCTGGCAGCAGCACCAGCATTTACTCAGCCTCCTAAGTCCCGATCCTTAGTAGGATCCTCTCTAACTCTTCCTTTTCAATTGTTCAAACAATGAACGTTTTATTAACTACACACTATGTTCAAGGTATTCTCCCAGGTCCTTGGGATACAAGTGAAAGAAACAATCCCTACTCACAAGGCATACAAGTTCAAATATAAATATATACAACATAAATGTAAAGTGGATATATACAAATACATATAAAGTAATTAAATACAAAGTGGTTTGGGAGTGAGGGCACTGGCAATTGGGGAAGGATCAGGAAAGGTTTCATGTAGAAGGCTTGAAAAAAACTGAAAACTCCGAGTGGACATTGGTTGGGGAATGACTGAACAAACTGTGACATGTGAATATAATGGAATATTATTGTGTTGTCAGAAATGACAAAAGGAATGGTTTTAGAGAAACCTGAGATTTCTTGTTATCAGTTATGAACTGATGCAGACTGAAATAAGCAGAACCAGGAGAATAATTTATAAAATAACAACACTGTAAAAAGCAAAAACTTCAAAAGACTTAACTGATGAGGAAGCATGCTACCCCACCTCCAGAAAGCTGAGAGACTAAGTATACAGTAGGACAAACGTTTTTATATATGGTGAGTATGGGAATTTGCTTTGTTTGACTATGCACATTTGTTACAATGGTTTTGTTTTAGTTTTTTTTTTTTTAAAGGGAGGGACAGGTAGAACAAAGAGAAAGGATAGGAATAGGATTCCCCCACCTCCCCCCACCAACTAAAAGTTGATAAGAGAACAGAAGGAATCCCAAACAAGCAAAGTTTCATGTTGAATTTATTATATGGTTTAAAAGAACTCAAGCTCTGCATAAAGGAAATTTGAAATTTCATATACAATCCTCTCCTGTATGTATGCCACACTGTATGTAGAAATGAAAAGAAAAAAGAATGTGGTACTTGAGCTGCATCTTAAAGCAATATAAGGATTCTATGAAGTGGAGGTAAGGAGAGAATACATTTCAGGCATAAGGGATAGCCAGTACAAAGGTAGAAGACAGGCAACGGAGTGAATGTCTTGTGTGAGTCACAGAAAAGTGAGTTGGACTGGACTAGAGAGTGCAGGGAGAAGAGTAATGTCTATGAAAACTGTAAAGACAGGTTGCAGTCAGTTTGTAAAAGGTCTAAAAAGCTAAACAGAGGAGTTAATATTTTGTCCTAGGGGCAGAAGGGAGCCACAGGAGTTAAATGAATAGGGGAATCATGTGGTCAGATGTGCCCTTAAGATAAATTGCTCTGGCTGCAATGTGTAGGATGGATAGGAATGGGGAAAGATGGAGAAGGGAGACCAACGAAGAGTAGGTTAAAGTAATCTATGTAAGAAGTGATGAGGGCCTGGTTCAAGTAGAGAAGAAGGATGATGCCAGAGATGTGCACTGAGAAACACCATTTGGTAGTGGACTGGACATATGGGAAGAGAAAAGTAAATGACTGAGGATAATGAAAAGGTTAAAAACCTGGGAGACTGGAAAGCTTGTAGTGCCACAAACAAAAATAGGGAATTAAGGAAGAGGGGAAAAAGGAATTACAATGAGTTCACTTTTGGACACGAAGAGTATGAGATATCTCTAGGCCATTCAGTTTGAAATGTCCAATAATCAATGGATGATATGAGGGACTTATGTTTGAGTGGTGAAGGCCTCTCATGGAATCTGGATCTCTGCCTTTCTGTGAGTTAGGTGGTATGAATGGGGGTGGGGACCTTTCTGCATGGCTCAGGGCTTCTGACTGACAGCTAGGCCTAAATTTCGAGTAACTAAAATCACCTGAACTGTGTCCTCGCCAAATAAGGATAAAAGTGTTCTTAAGAATTGTTATTGGCTCAATTAGTTTTTCCTTGTCCCTTGTATCTGGGTTAGATTTCTCGAGAGACTGTAAGCTCGTGGACTCCACCAAAGACAGTAAAATGTCAGTGGTGGGGTGGGGGTTGTTTGCATTAGGGTATAAAGCTAAGTTCTGCCCTCTGGGAGCCACCTGCCTCTCCCTAACGATTGTCTATCGGTTCCGGAGACCGCCCTTTCTTGAGATCTTAATAAAGAAGTTTTCTGTTTCTACCTTGAGACCTCTGACTCTTTTAATTAATTGCTGGCGGGTGGTCTCACCCTACAGATGTTCAAGAGAGAGCTTGAGGCTGGATATAGAAATCTGGGCATCATCTGCAGTAAGATGAAAATGAAACTCACGAGAACTGATGTAGAAAGAAAACAGAGGGCCTTGAATAGAACCTTAGGAAGAATGATATGGATGATGAGTCAGCAAAGGAGTCGGAGGAAGAATGGATAGAGAAGTAGGAGACCCAGGGGAGATCACTGTCTCTCCACTGTCCCAAAAACCTCAAGAAGAGATTATCCAGTCAGAGATGGTGATCAATAGTGGCAAAGGCTGCAGAGAAACAGATATGGACTGAGAAAAGACCATCAAATTTTAAAATTAAGAGATAGTTGGTGATTTTAGAAGAGAGTAGCTTCAGCTAAGTCGAGGTTGGTGGTTATATTGGAAAGGACTGAAACGTGATAGAAGAGGAAATGGAGACAAGTAATGATGAGGTAAAGTCTCTGGGAACCCCCTAGAACTCTTCTTGAATCTTCCCACTTGATCTGGCCTTCGCCTAAGGCCATAAGCCTTTCATTATCTAGACCCAAATCTCTACCTAGCCTAGCCCTCTATTATACAGCTGCTTCCTACTCTTAATCCTATCAAAATCCCATTCTCTTGTTTCCCGGAGTCTTGACCTCTAGTTACCCCAGTCCCATCAAGATCCTCCTTAGGCTCCTCCTCAAGACCCTCTCTAAACCCCTCCTCTAGTCACCCCAGACTACTCGACCACCCCTCAATACCTCCCACAATCTGTATGTTTCATCTTGCCTCCAAGAAGGCGCTCAGATTCAATCTAGTTCAGTAGATTGGATCTGGCCCCCTTCTGAAAACAAGCATCACAAAGGGTGAGATTTCTTAAGACAACCCATTATGGTGAATCTTTAATAAACTTTGTCTTTTTCCTTGGCTGAGAAGGCTTGAGTTGAATTCATTCGGCCAGGCCTCAGTGCATCTGTATTTTGGGGTCTCGAGCACCCCTAGAAACATATGGTTCCCTACTATCATCATTTTTCTTTAACCTCATCTGTAATAGCTTTTTCAAGGAGTCTGGCTAAAAAAAGGGAAGACGGTGGTAGAGAGCTTGAGGGGAATAAGGTCCAGTAAAGTGTTTTTTTTTAAGGGTGAGGGAGACTAGGGTAAGTTCAAAGGCAGTAGAGAAAGAACCAATAGGTACTGAGAGGTTGAAGATTTGAGAGAAGACAACTGAGGAAACAATCTGCTGGAGAAGACCAAAGAAGACAGGATCAAGTACCTATGTATACAGGTTGGCTGATAACAGAAAATCTCTGATTTGCAGCAGCAAGGCATAGTAGAAGTCAGTTATCATGAATTTGTAATGTAAGCAGGGAACAAGGTTGTAAGATTTTCTCCAACTGCATTTGTCAGCTGGTGAATAGGAGTGGAGGCAGATGGTGGGAGTAATCCAGGGCTGAAGTTTGGCAAGATCCGAATAGTGACAGGACAAGGAGGCAAGTGAATTGAGGGCAGAAGACAGTGTAGGATGGAAATAACTAAATACTAGACCAAGATTAGAGGAGGAAGAAAGTGAAGTCAGAGAAAGGGTAATGTTCTGAGAAAGTAGTGAGAGGAGAAGGATTAAAGATCTACACATAGGTGAAAAATAGGTTTAAGAGGGGTGAAGTATAGGAAAGATAGAATGATAGGAGGTTATATGTTCAGTGTGGAAGCAAATTTTTTAAAAAACAAACCCACCTTTTTTTTAAAAGTTCAGTTTAGGTTTTGGTCTAAAAGCCCTCTCCAGGCTTCCCACCTCCCCCTCTAGAAAGGTAGGTAATAGATCAAGGACAATAGGGAACAGATAAAAGGTGGAAACTAAATCAAGAACAAAGAATACCTCCACCAAGTTAAGGCCATAGTTTGTACTTCTGAAGCATAGATAGGGCTCCAGATTCAACTATGGCTAAGGGCAGTCTTCTCCTTCCCCTAAGGGGAATGGCCTGTGACTCGTGGGTCTCCTAAACTCTGCTTCCCACTTCAGTCCATCTTCCATCAAGAGATCAAATTGATCTTTCTAAAGTATGGTTCGTCCCAGTCACTCCTTTGTTCAATAAACTCCAGTGGCTTCCTATCATTTTTAGGGTCAAATATAAAATCCTCTATTTTACTCCTAAAGCCTTTAAAATAAGGTCCTTTCCCTATCTTTCAAATCTTCTCACATCTAACTACTTGCCAAGTTAGATGGCATTTTCCCTGGCAGTCCCTCCAGCCAGAAGTTTTCTCCATTCCCATCTCTGCCTCCAGGTTTTCTCTAAATCTCAAGTAAACGTTCTACCTCCTCCCAGAAGCCTTTCTCAATCCCTCTTAATGCTAATGCCTTCCTTTTGTGATTATCTATGATTTATCCAATAGATATCTTGTCAGTTCACAGTTGTTTGCAGGTTGTCTCTCTAGACTAATTTCCTTGGGAGCAGGCAATGTTTTTGACCTTTCCTTGTATCCCCAACACTTAGCATATTTTGTTGTTGTTTAGTCAGTCAGTCCTGTCCAATTCTTCACGACCCCACTTGGGGTTTTCTTAGCAAAGATATTAGAGTGGTTTGCCATTTTCTTTTCCAGCTCTTTTACAGATGAGGAAACTGAGGCAAACAGGGTTAAGAGCCTGCCCAGGGTCATAGAAGGCAATAAATAAACGTTTGTAGATTTGACTTTACCAAAGAAAGTGCCCAATTCTCTGCAAAGGAAATATTCAGAATATACTAATATTCAGAATAGATTCCCGAAAGCAACAAAAGGCTCAGTGCAGGGAATACTAGACCTGAAGTCAGGAAGGGTCTGGGTCCAAATCTAGCCTTAGATACTTATCAGCTGCTGGACCCAGGCGAAGTCGCTTAACTGCTTTCTGACACAGGTTCCTCATCTGTAAAATAGGAATAACAATACCTAACTCTCAGTGCTATTGTAGAATAAAGTGAGATAATATTTGTAGAGTTTTGTAAACCACATGTGGCCTAGAAGCCACAGGTTCCCCACCTCTGAAGGCCATTAAAGAGAATTGGAAAGTTAGAGAATTTGAGGGAACATCTATGTGATTAGTATAAAGGTAGGATTTGGGGAGAGGAAAATGATGAGCTAGATATTAAACTTCTTGATAAAGATGCGAAAATGATGTGGGTGATGAGGTTTAGATTGCAGGAGCCCCCTTGAATCTTCCCACTAGATGAGGCACTTGCCTGGGGCTGTAACCCTTTCATTATTGCTAGGCCGAAATCTCTAGGCTAGGTTACTCTTAACCTAGCCTAGCCCTCCATTGTCTGGCTAGCTGCCACCCTTGATCCTATCAAAGTGTCTATGCCTATATCTGTTCCCCTTAAACTAGCCTAACCCTACAAGGTTTGTTATCTCCAGGTAGCCTTCAGCTACTTCCCACCCTTAATTCCATTCTCTTGGTTCCAGGAGTCTGACCTCATCCCAGTCCCATTAAGCTCCTCCTTAGCCTCCTCCTCAAGACCCTCCCTAAACCCCTCCTCCCACCACCCCAGGACCACCCTAGATCCCTCCCACAATCTTTGTGTACATAAGTTTCATCTTGCCTCCAAGAAGGGGCTCAGATTCCATCTACCTCAGAAGGAATCTGTCTTGCTTGTGAAAACGAGCGTCACAAATGGTGAGATTTCTTAAGACAACCCATTATGGTGAATTTGTAATAAACTTTTTCTTTCTTTGGCTGTGAGAAGGCTTGAATCAAATTCACTGGAGCAGGACCCGGCGTGTTGGTATTTTGGGGTCTTGACCACCCCTAAAAGCATATAGTTCCCTGACCTCTTCATGGGGGCTGGCATTCTACAGCCTCCATGATTTTAGACAAGATAAAAAATTCTGATTGAGTGGGCTTTCAAAGGAAGCAAGGACTGAAGAAAGTAAAGGGAAAATCTGGAAATGACAGCAGCAAGCAATGCTCATTCAGACTCATATCATGCCATTGCTTGCCAGACTCCATTGCTGACTTTACCATGTTGCCCTCTGGCACTGAAAGCATATGCTACCCTGAGGCCCCTTTTTCTGACTGTGCCTAGGGTATTGTAAAGCCTATCAGTAAGTGAAAAGATCTTTCCTGCCCATTGAATAGGCTTTAGGTGGGGCCAACTGAGGCACTGTTAGTCATTACTTTGACTACAGTTTTTAAGTCTTTCTAAATTATTTTTCTTTGGGGGCAACTAGGCGGCACCATGAGTAGAGCACCAGCTCTAGAGTCTGGAGGACCTGAGTTCAAATCCAGCCTCAGACACTTGACACACATACTAGCTGTGTGACCTTGGGCAAGTCACTTAACCCCAACTGCCCTGCCCCGCCCCCCAAAAGAAAAACCAAAGTTGTTTCCAGTTCTGCTCACTTCATCCCATAGTTGAAGGGGGAAAAAACCCAGGGATTCAGGGATCCCAAACTTAAGTTCCCAGGGCAAAGGTCATCTGGAATGAATTCACGGACCCAAGCAGTCAAGTTGGCAAAAGTTTATTGTTATGCTTTACAGCAGGCAAGAGTTCTTAGGGAACCTGCATCTAAAAGGGGACACAATTATATCTTACATAGGGCATTTTGGGGGGAAATGTGTCAAGTGTCTTGATTAGTTGTTTTGGGGTGCAATTAGGGAGTGGTTAAGGAGTGGCTAGTTCTTAAAGGAACATGCATTTTTAGTATCTACTGTGCAGGCTTATCACCCAGAGTTCACTGGGAAAGAGCCCAAGGTAGGGCTAGGAGGAGGTATGGTTTTGACCCTGAAACATCACTAAGTCAGCCAACAGTCAGGGCTAGCTGTAGACATCCAGCTTGCTTCTATCAAGTGTCTTGTCAGTCAAGATTAATGTAAGGAGTATACATTTGACTATGTCTAGGATACACATCAGTAAAGTCAGTAGGCAGTAAATATTGTTACGTCCCAGTGTACAGCCAACACATAGGAAGTCTAAACTAATAAATTCTATAGGTGCAGCTGGCTGCAGTATCAGGAGGAGAGCTAAGGGTTTTGCTAAGGCATGCTGCCCTTGAACTGGTGAGAATCTGCTAGGGTCAATGCTCTGAAGCTAGGGAGAGAGGTGATTTTGGAATTGGGGTTCAGGCACAGGCACCCAAGCAGAGGCTGTTAGAATTAGGGTTCAAACACAAGCACCCAAGCACCTCATCACCACGTCATTTTATAGTACCTAAGAGTCACTGAAATAATCTCTTTTGTTACAGTGTAACATTATATTAACATGCCACAATTTGTTCAGTCTTTACTGAATTAATCTAAGGCAACCCTTTATTTAGAATTCTAGTTCTTTCCCTTCTCTAATCTCCCATCTTTTTAATTCCTAATTCTCTACTAGAAAGTTTATTTTGCAGTAAAGAAAGCTGAACTCTGCAGAACTGACACTTTCAAATTGTGGTGCTGGAGAAGATTTTTGAGAGTTCCTTGGACAGTAAAGGAGGTCAAATCAGTCAATATTTAAAAAAAAAATTACTCTGGCTATTTCTTAGAAGGACAAATACTGAAGCTGAAGCTTAAATATTTTGGTCCCATAATGAGAAGATACAACTCACTGGAAAAGAGTGATGCTAGGAAAGACTGAAAGCAAAAGGAGAAGGGGCCCACAGAGGATGAGATGGATAGTGTCATGGAAGTAAATGAACATGGGCTTGGACAGACTTCAAGACATAGTGGAAGACAGAAGGACCTGTTGTGCTACAGTCCATAGGGTCACAAAGAGCTGAACACAACTGAACAACTCAACAACGAATTCCTTTCCTGTTATTGTCATCCCTCTTAATCCCAGCACCCTCACTATTCCAAATTATTTTCCTGCTGAGCTAAATATATTTTTACTCAGAACTCTTTGAGTATGTGTTCAACCCACCTTTGTCCATTTCAGATGAGAGTGAGGTTCACTGACGCCCACTTCTCTACCTCTTCCTCTGTTTGGATATTCTATATTCTTCTTTTCATATATCCCAATTAAGAGAAATAACAAGTTCCAACTTTCTCTTTCTCCTTTCTACACTAATGTATTCCTTTTACCCTCACCTCTCTTTGTCCCCTTAAAACACACAGAACAGAAATAATCCACTCCTCTCCCCCTGTTTTTCTTATTTAACTCCCTCAATATCCTTTGAAGGCATTAAGATTCTGAAGGGAAACTTGTATCTTTTCCTCCTACAAGAGGATGTATCATATAGCTCCTTCCAATTGCTCAAATTTACCTTTCTAGATTTCTCTGGACTCATGCATTTGTAGTTCAAAGTAAACTACTTAGCTCTTATCTTTCATCAAAACATTAAACATCCTTATTTTTAAAATTTATGTATGTATACATATACATATGTAGATACATAAATCAGCAAAAATCTACCTTCTCACCCTTCTCCTCTTCCCCAACCCTCTGTGAGATATCAAGAAAAAAATAAAATAAAACCTATTACAAACATGTGTAGTCAACCAAAACAAATTTCCACATTCACTGTGTCTAAAAAACTACCTGTTTCATTCTTTGCTTTGAGGCTTTTGCCTATCAGGAGATGGGAAGCCTATTTCATCGCTAGTCCTCTGGAAATGCTGATGAGAGTTCCTAATTCTTTCAAAGTTGTTCACATTTACTATACTGATGTCACTGGATAAATTGTTTTCATTCTGTTCATTTAACTCTGTATCAGTTTGTACAAATCTTCTTAGGTTTCTTTGAAATCACCTCCTTCATCATTTCTTACAGCACAATAGTATCCCATCACATTACAACTAAAGTGGAGGGACAGTTGGTGCATGACTTTTTATTTGCAAATGACTGTGCACTCAATGCACCCTCTGAAACGGAGATACAACAAAGCATGGTTCAATTTTCTGCTGCTTGTGCTAATTTTGACCTAACAATTAACACCAAGAAAGCACAGGTGCTCTCTCAGCCAGCACCACACCACCCATATATGGAACCACTAGTTACAGCAAATGGAGAAATTTTGAATGCTGTGGATAAGTTCACTTAGCTTAAGAAGTATACTTTCCAGGGACGTACACATAGATTGTCAGAGCTAGCTCAGTGTTTGGGAGGCTCCAAAGGAAAGTGTGGGAGAGGAGTGTATTAGGCTGCCTAACAAAATGAAGGTCTACAGAGCTGTTGTGCTGACCTCATTGTTATATGCCCGTAAAACCTGGACAGTATACCAGCATCATGCCAGGATATCAAATCACTTCCATCTGAATTGTCTTAGGAAGATTCTGAAGATCACCTGGCAAGATAAGGTACCAGACACTGAGGTCCTTTCTCAAGGTGAACTGCCAAGCATTCAAACTACTGAAGAGAGAACAACTCTTGATGGGCTGGTCATGTTTGCATGTCAAACGTACAGTTGCCTAAAACACTGTTTTATGGAGAACTCACCAAAGGCAAATGCTCACAGGGTGGTGAGAAGAAGTGATACAAGGACACTCTGTCTCAAGGTCTCTCTGAAGAACTTTGGATCTGATTATGAGACATGAGACATACTGGCACAGGGCAGCCCAGCATGGTATGCCTACATTAAAGAAGTTGTGCTCTATAAGCGAAGCAGAATTACAGTAGCTCAAAAAAAATATGACATGTACAAATTTAGAGAATCCACCCCAAATGTTCACATGGATGATCTGTACCTGAACTATGGGACAGCATTCTGAGCTTATATGGGTCTGATTAGCCACAGTAGGACACACTGTTCTTTGACTCCCAACAATGTGATATCATTTTGGTCTTCTTCAAGAATGAAGGACAACAACCAACCATTCCATCACATTCATATGCCATAATTTGTTAATCCATCTCCCAGATTACTGGTACCCCCTCAGATTCCCATTCTTTGCCACCTCAAAAAGAGCTATAAATATTTTATACATCTTTAGAGTTAGTTTTGCTTAGGACTAATTCTTCCCTTAACCTACTCTCCTCTCTAATTTTCCCTGTTCCTCTTTCCCTCCTATTTCCCAATAGAGTGAAATGTATTTCTATGTGCATGTGTATTCTGTATTCCTCTTTCCTTTGACCAATTCATATGAGAGTGAGGTTCAACTGTCAGCTGCTCCCCTTATTTGTATAGATGTTTATTTTTAAACCCTGATTATGTGAGATAATTTTCCCTAACTTTCCTTTCTCCCCTTCATCCTTCTGTCTAACGTATTCCTCTTTCTCTCTCATTCCATTCTTCTGTTAAGATCAAGAAATAAAAGAACCACTCTCAGGTCTTGTGTAATTAATCCCCCTCTACAAACCCTGAAGATGATATGGTTCAGAGGGAACACATGTATCACCTCCCCATATTTAAAAGTAGAAGTTTATCTTCACTTAACCCTTTATCATTTTTCATTCATGCTTATCTTTTGATGTTTATCTTCACTCCTGGGTTTTGAACTTAGAAGTACTCTATTTCAATAAGGGTCCATTTTTCCCCCATAGTATTATATTTAGTTGTGCTAGGTAAACTATTCTTGGCTCTAAGCCTATATTCTTTGCCTTCTGAAATACTATATTCCAAGTTCTCAGCTCCTTTACAGTGGAGGCTGCTAAATTGTGATTGTGCCATATCAAACTAACAAAAAATTATTCTATAGAGCTCAAAAAACAATAAAATTCATCTGGAAGAACAAAGGAATCAATGAAAAGAAATGTGAAAGAAGGTAGTTGAGCTGTACCAGATCTCAAATGGCATTATAAAGGGGTAATCATCAAAACAATCTGGTACTGCCTAAGAAATAGAGTGATGGATCAGTGGTATTGATTAGGCACATATTACATTATGGTAAATGGCCATAGTAATCTAGTATATGATAAATCCAAAGATCCAAGCTTTTGGAACAAAACTCATTATTTGACAAAAACTGCTGGGAAAACTGAAAAAAAAAACAGTATGGCAGAAACCAGGTATAGATTAACATCTCACACTGTATACTAAGATAAGATCAAAATGGGTACATGATTTGCATATAGAGATACCATAAGTAAATTAGGAGAGCATGGAATAGTTTATCTGTCAGATTTGTGGATAAGGGAAGAATTTAGGACCAAAGAAAATATAGCGAGCATTACAAAATGTAAAACAGATAATTTTGATTATGTAAAATCAAAAAGCTTTTGCACAAACACAATTACCAACAATTTATTATTAACTGTGGTTCTTTGGTACTTGAATTCTTTCTGGCTATTTATATATATGTATATACATAGTATTATATTGTATTTATAAATATATATATTTATATTATTCAACCTCTAATCTCTTCTTTCCTCTGACGCTGACTCGACTCTTCCCACTCCAATCCATTCTCCATTCAGCCACTAAAATAATTTTCCTAAAACATGGGTCCAATCATGTAACCACCTCTCCTCCCACTGCAATAAACTCCAGTGGTTTCCTATTGCCACCAAGAGCAAATACAAAATGCTCCGTTTTCCATTCAAAGCCCTTCATAATCTAGCCCCTCCTACCTTTCCAATCTTCTTATACCTTATTCCTCAACCAATACTCTGATTCAGCGACACTGGCTGGCTCCATCTCTCAGCTCCAGACATTTTCTCTGACAGTCCCCCATGCCTGGATCACTCTCCCTCCTCGGCTCCCACCACTGACCTTTCTGGCTTCCTTTAAGTCCTAACTAAAGTCTCATCTTTTACAGGAAGCCTTCCTCAACCCCTCTTAATTCCAGTACTTTCCCACTATTAATTATTTCCTATTTATCTTATATACAGCTTGCTTTGTTTAGTTTGCATGTTGTTTCCTCCATTAGAATGTAAGCTGCTTGGGACTGTTTTGGTGGGGTTTTTTTCCTATTCCTAGTACTATGTGCCTGGCACATAGTAGATACTTAACAAATGTTTGATTGATTGATTGATTTTACTCTTTGGAATACTGTATTCAAGATTTCCTCTGGTTTTAGTAGAAGCTGCCAGGTCTTCTGTGATTCTGACTAGTTTCTTGAACTACTTTTTTTTTTTAATACTTTTCTAGATGCTTGAAGTATTTTTTTCTTTTTTTTTTGACATGAATTCTGGATTTTGACTATGATATTCCTAACTCTTTTCCTTTTGGGTTTCATTTCAGGAGAAGATCAGTGGATTCTTTTTGTCTTTACTTGGCCCTCTGCTCTTAAAAGACATATCAGTTTTCATTTAAGATTTCTTGAAATATTATCTAGGGTTTAAAAATCATAGTTTTGGGGAAGTTCAATGATTCTTAAATTTCCTCTTCTTGATATTTTCTGGGTCTTATGTTTTCGGTATTAGATATCTTACATTTTCTTCTATTTCTTCAACAGCACTACAATGTTTCTTGCTGTCTCATAGAATCATTGATTTGTTTGGTCTATTCTAGTTTTCAGGGAATCCCATTTCTTAGGTAAGGTTTGCCACTTTCTCTTCTAAGCTATATATTTCTTTCTAATTCTTTCCTCAAGGGCTTTTATTTCACTAAATAACTGGCATCTCAGGACAGGCCCCTGGGCTTGGGCTGTTCATGGTTGAGGGCTATACCATGCTGGTGCTGCTCACTGCTGCTGCCATTCTCTAGGGCTTCCAAGGTCCCTTCCCTAGGGTTCACTCAGAAAGAGTCCTCAATTCTTGCTGCCTCCAGTTGCAGAACCTTGTAGGCTAGTTTCTTAATGGATGTTTAGATTATTCAATCTGCTCTGAACTTTAGGGCTTTTCTGGAGTAGGTAGTTAGGAGTTGGGCAGCCTGCATGCCTCTCATTTAGATGACTATCTTTGCCAGAAGTCTAAGTCAGCTGATTCTAAGAACACAGCTTAGGTGCTGAGCCCCAGACCTCTTTCCTCTTACTATTTCAAGGAAGAAGCCCATTTACAGATCCCCGACATCTTATGCTCCTATTTTTTCTTTCAGGATTCTGTAGCTAGTTAAGACCTTTGATCCTGACCTCTGACTGCTTCCTGGAAGAACTGATTCATCTTGCTTGGGATAGAATTTTAATTGTTCCTTATTGCTGCCACAGTGTTGGCAGAGTGTTGAGTCTAGGCTTAAGTAATAGCCCAGGTATGGAGCCACATCCTTCCTCTCTCTCGTTCTCTATCTTGTCATACAGCAATGTCATATCCCCTCGGGTCAGTATTGACTCCTCTCCTTTTTAGCTCTTTTTGTCCCTTACCTCAGCAACTGAAGCTTGGGGAACGAGCCATAAAGCTTTATAAACAAGATGAGTTGAGGCGCAGAGGGACAGCTGGCCAGCTCTTTCTTTACAATGAATAAAATCAATTTATACATTACTGGCATACAGTTGATTTTCAGAGTGAAGTTCCCTTTTTCAGAAGAAACTACAATACAGATAACTCTACATTCTTGAAATACTGTGGAATTTTTATCAGCCCATTCAGTAGATATCAAAAGACCAAATTCTTCAGAATCCCAAGTAGCAAACACTATTGTTCTTCTAAGTCTCTATCCTTCCCTTTTCAGTTTTCCATAATCCTCATGATCTCATGACTTACAGAAGTTCTATTCTGAGGGTAAATGTCACTAAACAAACCATGAGTCATGATGACCTCCCAGAATTATGCATTTGTCATGTTCCACATTTACTGTTGCAGCAAATATACATTTTGATCTTTTATCAGAGAGGTTAAGAAAGGGCTTTGGGCACAACAGGAAGAGTCAGTAGAAGTGTAGAATGATCTAGACTCCTTTGTCCATTCTCCATGATAGCTTAGGCAGCTCTGGGATCAGGACAACTCCAGAATCAGCTTGGGCTCAAGACTGCTTCAGATTTATCTTTCTTTATATGAACAGATCTAGTAAATGTTATTAATATGCGCAACCCTTCAGTAACTTATTGTTCCCCCAATTCAATTCAATAAATATTTATTAAGTACCTGCTATGTAGAAACCATAGTACCAGGTGCTGAAAATACAAAGACAAAAAAAAAAGTCCATGCATTTCAGGAGCTTATATTCTACTGAGGGATGTAACATTTAAACAGATAAGTAAACACAATCTAATATGAGGGGGGAGAACATGCTGACAACCAGGTGATCTGGATATAGTTATCAAAGGAAGTATAAATAAAACTTTAAAAGATGCTAACCATTCTAAGAAACACAGGTGTAGGAGGTACTGCATTCCAAGTATTTGGGACAGCCTGTATAAAGGCTCAGAGACAGAGATGGAATGCAGAGTTAAGGAATAGCAAGTAAGCTAGTTTGGCTGGTACATAAGAATAAGTGAAGAAGAGCAACAAAATAACTCAAGAAAAGCAGGCTGGATCATTTCTCAAATATAGAGAACTGAATCAAATTTATAAAAATAAGAGCCATTCTCCAATTGGTAAATGGTTAAAGGCTATGAACAGGCAGTTTTTAGACAAAGTAATCAAAATTATCTATAGTCATGAAAAAAATGCTCTAAATCACTCATTAGTGATTAGAGAAATGCAAATTAAAACAACTCTGAGGTGCCACCCCACACTTATCAGATTGACTAACATGACAAAAAAAGAAAATGACAAATGTTGAAGGAGATGTGGGAAAATTGAGACACTAATGCACTGTCAGTGGAATTGTGAATTGATTCAACCATTTTGAAGAACAATTTGGAACTATGCCCAAAGGGCTATAAAACCAAACATACTCTTTGATCCAGCAATACCACTACTAGTTCTATAGCCCAAAGAGGTTAAAAAAAAAAGAAGAGCATCTATTTCTACAAAAATATTTATAGCAGCTCTTTTAGTGGTAGCAAAGAATTGAAAATTGAGGGGATGCCCATCAACTGGGGAATGGCTGAACAAGTTGTGGCAGATGATTGTGATGGAATACTACTGTACTATAAGAAGTGATGAGCAGGATGCTCTCAGAAAAACCTAGAAAGACTTACATGAACTGATACAAAGTGAAGTGAGCAGAACCAGAACACTATACATAGCAACAGCAATACTGTATGATGATCAACTGTGAATGACTTAGCTATTCTCAGCAATACAATGATCCAAGCACTTCAAAAGGACTGATGATGAAAAATGCTATCTATCTCCAGAGAAAGAACAGATGGAGTTTGAATGCAGACTGATGCATATTTTTTTTAACTTTATTTTTCTTGTGTTTTTTTTTCTGTGTTTGCTTTCACAATATGACTAATATAGAAATAAGTTTTGCATGACTGCACATGTATAATTGCTTGCCTTTTCAGTGAAAGGAGAAATGAGGGAGGGAGGGAGGGAATTTGGAACTCAAAATCTTAAAAACAAATGTTAAAAATAGTTTTTACATGTAACTGGAGGAAAAACCACTAAATAAAAAAGTAGGCTGTAGACTTAACACAGTGATCAACCAATGCAAGGATTCCACAGGGCACAGTAAAGAATGTTACCCACCTTGTGACAGAAGTGATGGACTAAATATGCAGGAGACAGACATTTTTAGACATGACCAATAAGGGAGTGCATTTTTCTTGACACTGCATATTTGCTACAAAGCTTTCATTTTTCTTTTTTTCCAAGGTGGAGTTGGGAGGCAGGGGAGAGAAAATAAATGCTTATTAATAAAAAAATTAATTGAACATTTTAAAACTAAAATCAAAGGTAAGCTGGAACTTAAATGTGAAAGGCTTTAAACATATCAAGTTGAAGAATTTGTATTTTATCCTAGAAATAGTGGAGAACTTCTTTAAAAGGCAATGACATGGTCAAACCCCTACTTCACAAAGACAATTCTGGCAGGTATGGAGAAGACAGAATGCAAAGAGGAGAGAATAGAAGCAGAGAGAACATTTAGGAGGTTACTGTAACAGTACAGGTGAGAGGTGATAAGAACCTGAATCCAGGGTATGGGTGAAGGGGACAGATACAAGATTGTTGTGGAGGTATAATCAACAAGACCAGACAACTGAGTGGATATGGGCAAATGAGGGGCAGTAATGTATGGGAGTAGACTCCAAGGTCGCAAACTTGGATAACTGGAAGAATCATGGTGCCCTCTATTCAAACAGGGAGATGGAAGGACAGGGTAGGTCTGCAGGGGAAGAAAATGAGTTCCATTTTGGACATGTTAAATTTGAGAAGTCTATGGGCATCCACATGAAGGTGCTGACAGGCATTTGGTGATATAGGGCTAGACTTGAGAAAAGATTTGGGTTTGAATATTAAGAGAAGAGTCAGTTAAGAGGACAGATAATTGACCACAAAGGTATTTATGATATTACTAGAGAGAATGAGGAGAAAGAGGGAGGAAAAAAATCCAAGACAAAACTCTGAGGATGCTGCCTCTTAGAATGAGAAGTCATTCGGCAGATAGAAAGAGAACAAGGAGAATATGAACACTCCAAGAGAGACTTTCCAAGAAGAGGTTAACGGAATTAAAAACTGTAGTGACATCGAGAAGAAAAAGGTGAGACTAGGAAAAAGCCACTGGTTCATCAAGAGAGATCACTGGTAGGTAACCTGAGAGAAACCAATTTCAGTCCAGTAGTAGAGTTTTGTCAAAAGCTCAATTGCAGGGTGCTGAGAAGTTAAGTGGGAGATGAGGTAGTGGAGGCAATGAGTAATCTACACATTTTCTAAGACACTGGCTGTGAAGGGAGGTGACATTTGGGAAAGCAGCTTGAATGGGTGAAGCAGGCTTCATGGAATAAGTGGCACCTGAGTTAAACCTTGAAGGAAGACAAGGATTCCAGGAGCTAAAGATCAGGATGAAGTGCATTCCAGACCTGGGGGACAGCCTCTGCAAAAGCATGGAGGTGAAAGATAGAATAACAAGCCTGAGGAATAGTTAGTAGGCTAGTTTGGCAGGAATATAGAATTCCAGTTCTAATGGTGAATAAAATTCAAATTCAGCCTGTCATTTCAGGTCTTCCACAATTTAACATATCTTTCCTTTTTTTTAGCTTTATCTTATACTATTTGCTTCTCCCACTCTATAATTTTGCCAAATATGCCCTCCCTACTTACTATCCCCAGTGTGTGTCCTCTGCTTTCTTAACTCTGTGACTTTGCTTACACTGTTCCTTTGGCCTTGAATGGCATCCTCCCTCATTTACAGCTGGTTGAATTCCTACCAGTCTTTTAAATTGATAATGAGATTTCCTTACTTGGACCTCATTTACCACTCTGTGCCTCTCATGTACTTACATATTGTTTTATTTTGTAATTTGTGCATATGTTCTCTGTTAAAGTCCTACTTTAAAGCCTCTCCATGGCATGGGGGTAACTTTGGGTTCTTGCTATGCCAATTAAATGCAAACTCTGTGGATACAACCATTATGGAAAGGTTTCATGCACAGACCTGGGAATGAGCTGTACATCTATCATCAGAGAACCAGCTAATTAACCAGCTAATTGGATGATATTTTTGGTCACAGCAACTCATAAACCCATATACTAAGTCAGAGTTTCTTAAGTAGGAGTCCATGAACTTGGTTTTTTTTCCTACTATTTTGATTACTACTTCAATATAATTGGTTTTCTTTGTAATCTTATGCATTTTATTTTATAAATTTAATAGCATGATTCTAAGAAGGGGCCCATAAGCTTTATCAGACTGACAAACAGGTCCATGACACAAAAAAGGGCAAAGAATCCCTATAGTCATGGAGGTGTTAAGGGGATACTTAAAGCAAAGAAACCAAGCTTTTTGAGGTATTTAAGTAAAAAATGTATACATCATTGCCACCTCTGGCACACTGGCATAAGACCACCCAGCATGGTGTGGTTCTATCAAAGAAGGCACTCCATGAGCAAAGCAGTATTTCAGTTGCTCAAAAGCAATATGAAATGAGCAAATTTAGAAACTCTTCCACTCCAAATGTTCACTGGACTATTGTGCCTAGATCATATTGGTCTGATCAGCCAGTCACACTGTACCTTGACCCTGACATAAGTGATATCATTTTGGTCCCCTTCGAGGACCAAACTAAGAACAACAACAATTAGGGGATCTGAAAAGGCTTCCCACAGGAATCATCCCAGAAGAACTGTGAAGGAAACTAAAGAGTCTGAGAAGCAGAGAGCAAGAAGCAGTGCAGATCCCTTCACCTTGGGCAAGCCATTTTGTCTTTCCAGACCTTGGTTTCCTCACTTGTAAGAATTAGAGGCTTGTACCTAAATTAGCCCACATTATGTTCTGAGCACCAGCCTTTAGGAATAAACCAGAGAACACCTAAAGGAAGGTTGACACTTGGTTGAAGAAACATGGGTGGAGCAGCTAGGTGGCGCAGTGAGTAGAGCACCAGGCCTGGAGTCAAGAGGACCTGAGTTCAAATCCGATCTCAGACACTTGACACACTTACTTAGCAGTGCGACCTTTGGTAAGTCACTTAACCCCAATTGCCCTGCCTTCCCCCCTCCAAAAAAAGGAGGAAAAAAAAGGAAGAGTGGAGATTTAGTCTGAAGAAAAGGCCAATCCCTATTCTGGCATTACTTGTCCTCCCTTTGTAGTCTTCACCCTTGTAGTCTTGTACCCCTGAATTTCTTGCCTTCCTGAGCTTCTCTGCACAGAGGTTTTTCTGGTCTTCAAAAATAGACAGAAGTGCTGCACTTAAAAATCAGAAGAACAAAATGCAAACGAAATGTGAAAATAAAAGTGTAACATAAACACAAAATCTAATCAGTTCTCCAGATACCCATGTTAACCCTGTCATTCTGAGAGATTCTTCACATGACTATTGCTCCTCAACTTAAGACATCAGTTTTCCAGAACAGGTTCAGATCTAAGGCTGAAACAAGAATAACAGCTGCTGATGGAATTTTTATTTTTAAATCGCTTTGAAAAGCCAAGCTGCTGATAAGAGTTCTGAGGTAGGAGAGATGTCAGCTGCCATAATTAACCTTGTTGCTTTGCACCTCTCTAGATATTAAGCTACTTGAAAATGAAATGCATTTAAAACCATCAGTGCCCAAGGGACCTGATTGTCATTTATTGCATGATATTCATGCATATGAGCCCAGAGCCCCAGGCTCTGGCCATTAAGAAACATTCTCTTTTATTGATTTCTTTTTCAACTCCTATCTCAGCCTGTTTCCTAAGAGTTATCTAATTTCTCTAAGTCCCATTTTCCTTAACTGTAAAATGAGGGGGTTGGACTCGAAGGCCTCAAAAGTAACTTTCAGCTCAAAATCTACAAACCTGTGATCCTAAGGAAATATGTGATTTTGTCATGAGTGGTTGGGAGAATTAAGAATGACTGTAGGTATGAGGTGGAAGTTCACAAATCCTGTACACTTCAATCAGGTCAGGAAGACTTCCTGGAAGAGTTAGAAATGAGGCAAAAAGACAAAGGGATAAACCAAGGCAGGGAAAAGTAATCAACTAAACATGACTAATGTTAAGGAAAAAGAAGACTTTAGGATTTCTCCACATCATCTATCCCAGCATAGTTTCAAGTTTCTTTTCCAGAATACCTCTGAATAAAGCTATAATCCTACTGTACAAATCTCCCTTATTTCCATTTAGAAATCATTATGGAATAAGAGCATTCCCCAAATGAAATATAGTTAAAGGATATGAACAGATGGTTTTCAGAGAAAAAAATCCATGCTATCAATAGCTATATTAAAATGCTTTAAGTCACTAAAAATTGGAGAAATGAAAATTAAAATAACTCTGAGGTATCATCCCACACCCACTGTCAAAGTTGACAAAAAAGGAAAATGGTAAATGCTGGAGAAGCTGTGGGAAAATAGATACGTTAATGCACTACTGGCAGAGCTGTGACCAGATCAAGTCATTCTAGAAAACAATTTGGAACTACGCACCAAAAACTATTCAACTATGCATACCCCTTTAACCCAGGCAATGTCACTACTGGATCTATATATACTCTAAAGAGATCAAAGAAAGAGAAAAAGGACCCATGTGTACAAAATGTTTATAGCAGCTCTTTTTATAATGGCATGGAAGGAGTGCCCATCATTTGGGGAATAGCTGAACAAGTTTTGGTATAGGAATTAGATAGAATGCTATTGTGCTTCATCAGATCAATAAACATTTATTACTGTAAGAAATGATTAAAGGAATGGTTTCAGAAAAATCTTGGAAGACTTGTATGAACTGATATAAAGTGAAGTGAACAGGACATTTATACAATAACAATATTAAGAATTGACAGATACAATGACCAACCACATTTCAGAGGAATCATGGTGAAACATGCTACCCACCTCCAAACAGAAAGCAGAGGGTCTTGCTATTGAGGACTTTTTTTTTGGACATGGCTAATGGGAAAATCTGTTTTGCTTAACTATACTTGTTTTTAATGGGTTTCATTTTTCTTGCTTTCTCAAGAAGGTGAGGGAGGGGGAAGTGGAAGGTAGAGAATTCATAACTGAAAATAAAACTGATTTTAAAAACTTATTATGGTACTTTAAATAGGATGGTTACAAAAACTTCATTCAAAAATGCACTAATAACCACAAGACCTCAAAAAAACTTTAAGTAGTTATGGTAAATCCTGACCACACTAAGAGTTAAAAACTTTTTTAAACTTAAGAGGAATACTTCCAAGATGATCTAGTCACATCATGTACAAGTAGTTAAGTGTTTTTTGTTGTTTTGAAATGTTTGAAATGACTTTTCACAAAAGTTTGCAGGTTGGATACAATTTTTTTTTAAAACAGGCTATTATACAGGCTGGTTGGTTGGTTGATAAAGATAACTACTGGGTAAAAGATAAAAAGTACTGGGTATATTACCAACTAGACAAATGCTTTTTGGAAAGGGCAGTTCCTAGGTCACCTAGCCAGCCCCTCTTTCTAAGCCTCTTTGAATAGAGAAGCCACATCTTATTCATACCAAGCAGCATGAAGATTCAGAGAAATATATTCTTTTAAAGTATAGAGCAGTTTTTGAATATAGGGAAAAAGCTAAGTATACAAGACCCCATCCTGGCAGCTCCCTATCCACTCACCCACTTCCTAGCTAATGAATGAGAGAGATCTTTTGGTTTCCAGGATACCAGGGAGCTGCCTGGGCAGATGTGGACTGAAGAGACAACAAAGCACTTAAGATAAGTGGCCACATAGATAACTTGCTTGCAAAGGCAATATTGGGATATGATATCCTTTGGAGGGAGAGAGGGAGTATACAAACAAGAGTGGAATATGGCCCTGAAACTGAAAAAAGGAAGTTAAGAGGAATGGAGAAGAGGCAAAGAGGTATAATTTAGGACTAAAATGCACTCAGAGAGCACAGATCTCTGTACAAACCTTTCCAAAAAGCTCATTTAGATTAGTGCTACCTCAATGCAAGTTAAATCAGGCTCAGCCAGATCCCAGCACAAAAATCCACTAACAACATCATTATCACTGGGGGTAAAAGGAATGAGCTTGGAGAGAAGACTGAGCAGAAATCAAGGATGAAATATCATCTTCAAATACCTGAGGTGAAGGTGAATCCTGAGAGGATTAGGAGCAACTAGATCTACATGTGCACAAAGAGAATAGGACCAAAACAGCAGCAGAAAAGAAGGCTAGACAAAAGGAACAACTCATCTTTCCCCCACTTTCCCCCACTTAACCAAATGCACCTCTTCCAAACTTCCTAATTTCTGCTGAGGACCCACTATCCTTTGAGTCACAAAGGTTCCAAACCTTGAATTATCCATGACTCTTTACTCTCCTTCCTTATCTGCCATATGTCCATCAACTGCCAAATATTGTTAATTCCACTTGCCTCACATCTCTTTCCCCCTAGGTCTTTTTCTGCACTCACATGGATGCCCTTACCATCTCTTGCCTGCACTGCTGTCATGCCTTCCTCATTAATTTGCCTCCTTCCAGGCTTGCCCTACTCCAATTCATCCTCCATAAGGCTACTAGAATCATCATCTTAAGGCACTTTTTAGTTCTAAAACTTTTAGTGGTTCTCCACTGCTAACAGAGTAAGTGCTAATTTCTCGGCCTGGCATTTAAGATCTTCCATAATGTGGCTTACATCTGCCGGGCGGGGGCAGGCGGAGAAGCGTTGGGGGTTAGGACTGACAAATTTTTATATCATCTGTGTTTGATGCAGTAAATATTTCCCCCAAAGACTTTACTCCACAAAAACCCGTTTATTGACTATTAACAGAGAGGAGGGATAAAACCTTTAACTTTGGCACTAGGCTAGGGGTTTTAACAGTGTCTCATTTGACCAGTTAACTCCATGTTGAGTTATATTGTTGCATTCACTGTGTATATCAGTCTTTTGGGTCTGTTTTATTCATTTTGTATCACTTCATACAATTCTACTATTTTCCTCTGCACCTTCATATCCTTCATATTCATAATTCCTTATCACATAGTAATAAAGATTTATACAAGGCATTAAAATTTACAAGGTGACTTACATAACTATTTCATTTCAGCCTCAATTTTGTGAGATGCTTTAGATTTTACAAATGAGGAAACTGAAGCTCAGATCAAATGACTTGCCTAGGTTTGGTCAAAGAGCTAGGGGGATAGCTATGCAACAGCTAAAGCCTTTATTAAGCACTTAAAATGTACTAGACACTGTTATGCACTGGGAATACAAATATAGGCAAAAAAAGACAACCCTCAAGGGGCTTACATTCTAATAGAAGGAAACACATAAAGGGGAGGAGGGCATCTACATGGGGCAAGGCTGCTAAAGAGGAGGTGGAAAAATCCAGAGCCTGGAATAAGGCCAGGAGAGAATTAAGGATGGATGACCTGAGCACCTCTTTGTGATACATAAATTTATTAGGACATTCTGACCTCGATCAAAGATGCCTGCAATCTGACTCTAACTAATCTTATTCTTAGCCAAATGTTGAAGGTCTGTTTATGATTTCTGCTACTGGAGAGGCCTGGCCACCCCTCCTGGAATCAGACATTCCTAAAGAGAAATGCTCTCAAGGATGTTTTGAGAACAGCTCCTTTTCCATCAATCACACATTTAATTGGCAAAATGCCTTCTTGGTTAGAAGGAACTACTAAAGGCAGGTAGTCCTGAGCCATCTTCGGGAGTCTCCTCCTCAGTATGAACATGTAGCCTAGGACATTCCCATCAGGAATGTGGAGGCTGACCAGGGACTCCCCAGCCGTGTGATCCAGATGTAGATATTTCCCCCATTAGTGCTGATCAATTGTGGTAAAATTGTGACATACCTATTGAGATCTACTGATTGTGACATACCTATTGAGACTTACTGATTGAGACCATTATTATTATTATTATTATTAAAATAAATACTAGTACTATATATGTATACACACACACACACACACACATACATACATATATACACATATCAAATTTGAGACTGTCATTTTGGAACCAATCCAAATCCAAACTAAATTAACCTGCAGCAAATAAGGCTGCTTCAAAGTAACACTCCTGAAATGGAGAACGCTGACAGTGACTCACTAATCAAAGGAGAGGGCCATAAGGACAGAGTTAGCGTCAGAGTGAGAAGCTGGCTGACAAGGAAGTGGAAAAGTCCAGAGACTTAGTAACGGAGTTGGGAGATGATGTGTTACAGGCAGGATTTGAATCCAGGTCTTCCTGATTCAAAGTCCAGCAGATTATCCACTATTCTATATCAGTTACTTTCTCTATTACAGTCACACAAAGTAATTTGTGTAGCTGTCAACCAATTGCTGGAAACATATTTTCTTTCCAGCTTTTGGCTATCACTAACAATAACTCTATAAATATTTCCATACATGTCTGTCTTAATTTCAGTAACCTGGCTGGGATATATCCCAGTGGTAGTACCTCTAGATCAAAAGGTATGAACAATTTATTAACTTTTCTTGCATAATTTCACACTGATTTCTGTAATGACTGAACTAATTCATAGCTCCACCTATAGAGAGTCAGCAGGCCTGTGGGAAGACAGGCCATCCAACAAGGAATTTTCCCATCTTTTAGCATCTTTGCTAATTTGAGGGATATGAGGTAGTACACATCAGGATTATTTTAATATGTATTTATCTGTTTATCAGTCATTTCAAATATCTTTTCAAGTGGTAATAGATAGTTTATATATCTTCTTCTGAAAACAATTCTTGTCTTTTGACCATCTGTCTACTGGAGAATAACTTTTTACTTCATATATTTGTGCCAATTCCACATAGATTAGGGAAGTCAGACTACTATCAGAAGTACTTAGTACAAATGCAAAGTGTTTTTTTCCAAATCCTTAACTTTTCTTTTGATAATGGCATTGTTCTATCTGCCCTTCAAGCCTTATTTTATACTAACTACTAGCTAGCTGTTCCAGAACTCAACCCTCCATTACCTATTTTTATTTACTTGCACATGCCAGTCAATAAACATTTATTAAGTGCCTACTATGTGCCAGGCACTGTGTTAAATGCTGGGGATGCAAAAAGAAGCAAAAGACAGTCCCTGCTCTCAATGAGCTTACAGCCTAATGGGGGATACAAGCAAACAAATATGTACAAACAAGCTATATAAAAGATAAACAGGAACAAAATTAGGAGAGGTAAGACACTAAAATTAAGAAGCATTGGGAAAGGCTTCCTTTAGAAGCCCTTGGGACTTAAAAGGAAGTTGAGACTTAAAGGAAGCCACGTAGATAAGTAGTCAGTGCAGAGAAGAGCATTCCAGGATGAGAGGAACAGCCAAAGAGAGTGTTAAGAGCTGAGAGACAGTGCCTTCTTCTTGGAACACCCAGGAGAGCAGTATCAGGGGATCAAAGAATATGTAGTGGGGAGTTGGGTATAAGAAGACTGGAAAGGTAGAAGTAGGCTAGGTTATGAAGGGTCTGAATGACAAACAGAGCCATTTTGTATTTGATCCTGGAACAGCTGACATCACATCTGAAGAGAATACCTGCATTCTCATCTCCCACTCATTTCAGCCCTAATTTTTTTAATCCCAAAAGCAATCAGGCTTTCAACTCTACCGTTCTCTTCAAGGTCACCAATGATCCCTCAACTGCTAAATCCAATGGGCCTTTTTCAGTCCTCCTCCTTTTTGACTTCTATGCATTATCTGACAATTGATCACCCTTCTCCTGACATTTTCCTGCCATGGTTCAATTTCTACATGTCAGACTGAACTTTATAAATCTTTACAGGATCTTCATCCATGGATTGCCCCTATGTGTGGGTATACCCCACAGCTCTATCTAGGACCTTATTTCATCTTCTCTCTTCCAAGCTCTCTCTCTTGGTTATCTCATCAGCTCCCAAGGGTTCAACTACCACGTCTATGCAGATTAATCCCAAATAAACAAATCCAGACCTCAGTCTCTTTCTGAGCTCCAGTCCCACATTTCCAACTGCCTGCAGGACATCTCTACCTATATGTCCCTGAGGCTTCTCAAACTCAATAGGTCCAAAACAGAAATCATTATTCCTCTCACCCCACCCCAAACTTCTCCATTTCTGTTGATGACACAATACTTCCAGTCACTCAAGTTCAGAAAATAGGAGTCAACCTCAACTCTTCATTCATTCACTCCCTATAACCAATCAGTTGCCAAATCTTGTCAACTCTGCCACCTCAACATCTTTTCTCATTTGTCCCCTTTACTTTCCTCATACCACAACCACTCCAACATAAGCCCATCACTTCTTGCCTTGACTATTTCAACAGCCTTCTAATGGGTCCAACTCCATCCTCCATAGAGCTGCCAAATTGGAATTCCTGAAACACAGGTCACTCTCCTGCTTAAGAGGCATTGATGGCTCCACATTGCATTTAGGATAAAATATACACTTAACTTCTCTGTTCAGCAGTTTAAGCCTTCATGATCTGGCTCCCAGCCAATTTTTGCAGGCTGAATACACATTACTCCTCCTCATACATTCTACTCTCCATTTAAAGTGGCTTACTTAATTGTTCTCTAAACTCGACACAAAGTCTGCCACATCCCTACCTTTATACAGGCTACATGTCATCCCCTACCTTACCTCCCTGCCCTCAATGTTTGGAATGTTTCCCCTCTTCATCTCTGCCTCTTTAAACAACCATCATTTATTAAGTACCTACTACTATGCGCTAGGCACTGGGAATCCCCAAAGACAAACATAAAAAAATTCTTGATCTCAAGAAACTTACGTTCTAAAGAGGAAGGCAACAATACACATATAAATGTATATATAATAAATGAGCACCTAAACTCCTTTCAAGACTTAGTTCAAAAGTCACCTCCTCTGAGAGGCATGTTCCTCATTCCCCAATTATTAGTGCCCTACCCCTCAATTGTGAATTTATTGTGTACACAGACTGTATTAATTATCTGTAAACATATATTTCCCAGGAGAATGTAAACTCCTTAAGGCTCACTTCTTAATTTATCTCCCAACATCTAGCATAGTGCTGACACAAAGTAGGAGTCTACCAGGGGTGGGAAACCTTCGGCCTTGAGGCTACATGTGGCCTTCTAGACCCTTTTATTAAGGAGATTTGTTCTGTTAAGTTTGGATTCAGTCAAAGGGCCACACTTGAACCCCAAAAGGCCACTACCCTGGATCAATGATTACTTGAATATCTCCATTTCTCTGAATCCTTTTCCTTCAGGGCTCAGCTTAAGTACCACCTTTTCTAAGATGCCTTCCCTGAGAGCTACACCAAAGTGATTCTTCCTTAACTTTCCATGTATGGTACTTATTTCTGTACGTGCTCGAAACTGCCAAGTAGAAGATAAACTCCTTGAAAGCAGGGCCTATTTCATGTTTGTTTGTCTTTGGATTCTCAGAGCCCAGCACAGCCTGGCCTTACAATCTCAATCTCCTCCTGTTTTGAAGTCCTTCCTTATGCTACAGTGTACACTTAGCTTTTTAAAGGTTTTACAGATCAAATGGAAGAAAAGTATCTAATAGCAGAAAAACGGAGGCCCACAGTATAATGATATAAGAATGCATCCTAAAGCAGGGATGGGACTATCCTGAAACAGCAGATGAGGAGATGAGGTGAGAAAGCTAAATCAGGAAAAAGAACATAAGAGACGAAGTGAAGAAACCTGATCTGCTGAAACAGAATTATTGCCAATCAACTTTGAAAGCAAAGCTACAGACATTAGGCTGGGGAAAGTGGCCTACACTTATAGAGAAAAGAGTGTGGAATAACAGGTGTACCTCTCAGTCCCCACCCCATTCCTCACAAGCTGAAAGCAGATTAAACTGGACAACACTCTCAGTTTTCTGACTGGGAGAGAGAGTTCAGGCCAAATATAGCTATGCTTAGTAGCAATGTGGAAACCTGAGCTTCTGATGGAAGAAATGGAATCCAAGAGCCACGAGTAAATAAGATATTTTTTTTTCCTTTTTTAAAAGGACCCCTAAGGCAGAACCTTGGTTGCTTTGTTTCTGCATCCTTGATCATCACCCGTGGAGTACACCAGCTAAAGCCTGAATTCCAAAAGCTTAGTCTGTCTGATACAGTCTGATACTTCGTAATACAGTATTCAAGGCGGATTAAAAAAAAATAAACAAGACAGAGCACCTGAACAGAGTAATACAGGCAAATTTCAATGATATCAGGCCATTAGACAAAGTTTTCAAGGATGGCAGGCTGACTGTTAATTTCAACATAACCCCTGAAAAATACGTAAAATCCATAGATCCTTGGGAAGTCGTTGGATTGACCTCTTCGGAATAGCCCAATCCTGAAGTCAAGAAAATGTATTCTCTCGTGAAAGATAAATCACCCTGTGGGCCATCAGTTCTAGAACAGCGAAGGACAAATTTATATGAGCCAAATGGGTCATCCTACACCACTGTGACAAAAGCTA
Organism: Trichosurus vulpecula; assembly: GCF_011100635.1. Classification (NCBI taxonomy): domain Eukaryota; kingdom Metazoa; phylum Chordata; class Mammalia; order Diprotodontia; family Phalangeridae; genus Trichosurus; species Trichosurus vulpecula. Next base: position 45,373,556 of record NC_050579.1, read on the forward strand.
GAGAACATTCTTCTGGTACAAAAGCTAAAAATATGTCAATAGAAGGCTTGGTTGAGTTATCAGATAGCTCTATCCTAAGCAACTGTAAAGTCTTCTGCTTCTTTCCCCAATAGTTGTCCTACACCTTACTCAACATGAACCTTTGTCTTCATCACTGTCTGTTGTCTAAAATAAGTCCTGCCACTATTCCTTTCATTCATTCCTCCCATATTACCATTTTCCCCGTTTCCTCTGCACTGAATAGAATGAATAATGCTAAATACTTTATAATAATACAGCCTAATCGTGCTTAACAAATGTTAGTTGAACTGAATGGATTTATCACTCCTTAGTCAAGCAATTTGAGAGCAGACCATCTAGTCCAAAGCACATATAAAAGAAGCCTCAACTTGAAAAGCTCTCTAAGGAGAGGGATACTGAGTCAGCCCATTCCATTTGAATAGCTAGAGTTGTTATAAATTGGCCCCTTTGCAACTTCTACTATTGCTCCTGGTTCTGCCATTCTGGGAAGGCGGCAGGGTTAAGCGAAACAAGTCTAATACCTCCTCCACATAGCAGCCCTCAAATATTTGAAGACAACTATTGTGTCTCACACGCACATTACCCCCTCCCGCATCTTCTTTCCTTTACGCTAAATGTGCCCAATTCTTTCAACTGATCCTTATGTCATGGACTCGAGGCCCTTCATCATTCTGGATGGTCTCCTTTGAACACTTGAATTGTCCCTGTAGTCCACCTAAACAGAATAAAAAGTCATGAAGTTGCATTGATCACAGAGGCTGTTGCAGAGAAGGTCCTAACCTGCACAGAAATTTCATGTCCATTTCTTTTCTTCATCCCTACTCCAGTCCACAAAAGTTTGGAAACTATTTCTCTAGGACTGATTATGAAACTTCATTAGGGGCAGTATTTTAACTGTTAAACAGTCACTTTTTTCTTATCTATAACATGAATTATAGAATTTTAGAGGCAGAAGATCCTTAGAGATATCCCAAATTTTGTTTATAAGGAAAAGCTTCATATAACAAGTTTTAAATTTTAATTATTCATATAATAAAATTAATAACACATGGTTATATATTAACATATTTAATATATTAAATGTAATAAAAACATTTAAATTTATTTTAAAAATTAAAATATAATTGGTTTTAAAATTTACCCCCACTCCTGAGGCATGTACTTCAATTACCCATAGTTAAAGAATAAATGGCTGAAAAGAATTAGAAACAAAGTAGATGCCCATTGACTGGGGAATAGCTAAACAAAGAGAGGTACAAGAATGTAATAGAGTATTACTATGCTATAAGAAATAAAGAATATGATGAATATAGAGAAGCTGAGAAAGCTTTACAGGATCTGATGCAGAGTAATAAGCAGAGCCAAGAAAACAATACGCACAATTACTACAACAATGTAAATGTAAAGAACAACCACAAAATGATAAAAAGTGAATTTTGCAAAATTACAAAGAACAAGGATGTCACCAAAAGAGAGATACGAGAAGATACCCCTCACACCACTCCACAGGTATAGAATATTGCATATATTTACGGACTTCTTCCAAAATGTTGATTGGTTTTGCTGGGTTTTTTTCTCTTCTTCCTCTTTCTCGTTTTTCTTTATAAAAATATTTTTATATGGAATGACTCTCTGGGAAACAGTGGAAGGAGGGATACTAGGAGAAATTCTAATGTTGCACAAAACAAAAAGAAATCAATAAAAATTTGTATTAAAAAGGAATAAATGGCCGAACCTACAAAAGGCAAATGAACATTAGCTGATTTTCACCTATCAGGGCTATTGTAAGACACTATCATCTATTATCCAAGAACAGAGTATGCACTTAATATCTGTTTGAATTTCATTGAATACAAGGAAATTATGAAATCAGGAGATTTTTTTTTTTAAAGAAAGAAGACAGTCAACTAACTCCTAGGTTGTTTTAGGTATAATCTGACCCAGAAATGAAATGTGCTATATGACCTATGAGAGTCTTTTTCCCTGGCAAACTTCTTAAAGAGGCAGCACCATGTAGTGGGTATAATGGATAGAACACTGGATTTGAAGCCAGAAAAACCTGTGTATGTGTTCTTTTCAGCTCTGTAAGAGCAGGGAGTGTCTCAATCTTAATTTATATTCCCAACGTTTAGCACTGTGTCTGGCACACTCTAAGAACTTAATATGTTTTGTCATTTTCATTCATTCGAATCGCACCTCATCCCTTGTCTCTCTGGGCCTCATCTGTAAAATGGGGGTGATAACAAACAATACCTGCAGCACTAAACTCAGAGAGTTGGTGTGGGATCCAGTGAGATAAAGCACCCCGCAAACCTTATAGGTCTGTCTGATGTCACTTACTGTTAGTATTATAACTATGACTATTAGGTGCCCCAGCCTAGGCATATACTTCACCACTCACCAGGAATGGGCCAAACAGTACCGTATTCAAAGAGGACGGAAGACAAGCTAATATTCAACAGTTGTGTTCAAGATTATTCATGTTTACACATTCAGACAGCAGGGAATTGTGATGAAGTGTGGGTGCCTAGAGGAGAGAAAACACGGGGGCAGGACAGCACGTGGGGTGGGTGACAAAGTATATGTTTAGCACAGAGACCGAGGCCACAACAGCTTATCTAGAACGTGCCCAAGCTGTGCCAAGGAGGAAGCCGGGGCCGGGCCTCGGCCCCACCGCCCGCAAGAGAGCCGGCAGGAGCTGGCCCGGGCCCGCCGTTGTTCACCCAGGGGGAGGGGGCGGGGCGGGGGAACCCCAAGAAGCCCCGGCTTGGCCCCCAGGGCAGGGGCGCCCATGACAGCGAGCCCGGGAACCCACAGGGGCGGAAAGGACCGCAGCCCGGCTCCGGGCCCCTGCGGCAGGCGGCGGCATTCCCTCTCCTAGATCGGGGTCCCCTTCCTCACCTCCCCGCCCCGCCCTCACGGGAAGGGCCGCGGCCCCGTTACCTGCACGGCGGTCCGGCAGCCCTGCAAGAAGCGCTCCATGGCCGAGCTCGAGCGGGCGCGGCGCAGCCTCCTCCACAGCCCCGCAGAGCCGCCCCTCGAGATGCCCACGACGCGCCCAACCCCGAGCCCGGAGGCCACAGGCAGCCGGCAGGAGGCGCGAGGGTAGAGGAGGGGAGGGGGGCGGGGCTCGCACGCACCGCGTACCGACCCCGCCCCAAGCCCGAGGAGGGGGCACGTCAGCGGACCGTTCACGTCGCCCGACGTCACCCCGCCCCTCAGGGGGTGGAGACTCGCTCGTTTCTCGCCACGTCCTGAGCCGCCTCTTCCTTGACCCCGCCCACAGAGCGGTTTCCGGAGGCAGGAATGCGTCCCGGTAGGCGCAGGGCTTGCTGGGAAATGTAGTCCTTTGGGCTTGAGGAAACGTTGAAGTCCCGAGTGGAGATAGAAAGGTTCCTTTCCGAAGAAAATGCTTAGTGGATGTTTGCAAATGCCGCGAGAACCCAAACTTTGACTTCTGTCCTTATTTCTACTCACTTTAAGCCTGTCCATACAATTCTGGTTCACAAAGCATCTGAGACAGTCGTCTTGTGTGTTCCATAGCAAACAGTGAACACCTTCCCTGGGTTTTCCAGGGGAGTCATTATTCCAAGAGAACAAAATGACCTCCCTCCTCCAAAAGTCCTAGAGCATTTTAACCCCTCAAATTTTCAAGAGGTGGAAATGCCGCATTAGTTAAAAAGAGACGGTTTCCAGTTTGATTTCTTCCTTCTACCCTCCAGTTGGCATTAAAACAAAACAAAACAAAACAAAGACCTGAGGTTTTCTGCTAAGGGGTGGGGGGGCCACCTGTTATTCATTCATTCAGTCAGTCAGCTAGCTTTGTACCAAACGCTGGGGATACAAGAAAGGCAAATGACAGCCCCTGCTGTCGAGGCGCTCATGATTCAGACAATAAGCAGACAGTTAAGTACACGCAAGACACTGTACATGCAGGAAATGTATCCTGCATATCCGATGTAGGAGAGATGTATTAGCATCTGCATTAGCTTTAGCTGAGCCTTGAAGGAAGCCAGAGAAACTGGAGTTCGGGAACTCTACTGGATGGGATTGCATCTGAGCCCCGCCCCGGCTATCCTGTTCTGAGTTTCTCTTCATTATTAGGTGACCAAACATTAAAAATAAATCCATAGCTAGCATTTTTATAGTGCTTTAGGGTTTGCGAAGCACTCTATTCATTTAATTTAGTCATTTTGTTTGATCCTCACAATGACCCTGTGAGGTAAGTGCTATCATCTCCGTTTTACTGATGAGTAAACTGAAGTTGAAGGCACCTAGGTGGTACAGTGAATTAAGAGCACTGAGCTTGGAATCAGGAAAACTCACCATCTTGAGTTCAAATATGAACTCAGACCCTAGCAGTGTGACCCTGGGCAAGCCACTTAATCCTGTTTGCCTTAGTTTCTCATTTATAAAATGAGCTGATGAAGGAAATGGCAAACCACTCCACTATCTTTGCCAAGAAAATGCCAATGTGGGGTCAGGGAGAGTTGAACACAACCAAGCAACAGCAACAACAAAGCAGAGTTGAGTGAAGTTAAGTGATTTGCTCAGGATCAAATGACTTTGTGAGTTTGAAAGATCCCAAGGTCTGGGGTTCATCATGTGGATCCTCCTATTGGCAGGAGGAGTTCCTGAATCAGGGAGGGCACCAGCATCAGGGGAAGGAATTCAATTCCTGACCTAACCCCAAAAGATGGGCTTTGAAAGAGAGTGAGAAGATAAAGTAAAATGTGAAATGACTGATCCGCAGTGACCATTCTGATGGTTCTGAGAACTGCTTCATGTTCTGATGTCTATGGCTCAACTTCCTGGAAGAATGAAATAGAAGAAATGTTACCAATTCCTTAGTTATTGTCCATGCCTGCTGAGAGTCTTTTGTGTCTTTTAGCATTTCTTTTCTACGTAGAAATACCTGTCCCATAATTGATTTTTATTTTACATCGAATAACTTCCTATTTCCCCCTTTGGGAATATATACATGAGCCAAAACCTAAATTTTAAATAATTTATCCCTAGATTGCCAAGGTAGGGGCTCACTGAGCTAAAGAGTATGAGAAAAAAAATATCCTGTCCCTTTTTCTTGGTAATCTCTCTCCCTCAAGACTGAATGTGGTCTGGGCCATGGGCATGTGTCCAGAGCAGAGAGGGGGCACCTTAGAAGGTAGTGGACACAGTGCCTCAATTTCTTGGGCCCAGCAGAGGCTTTTGATGTTAGGCTTAAAAAAATCCAAAACCCTTCACTAGACCCTATCATCCCCACAAACTATCATCCTAAAACTCTCCTTCCCTTTTCAGTCAAACTCCTGGAAATAGCTGTCTACTGGTTGCTTCCCTTTCTCTCACTCTCTTTTCAACCCTTCGCAATCTGGCTTCCAACCCTATCATTCAAATGAAACTGCTCCATCGATGTTTATCAAAGATCTCTTAATTGCCAAATCTAATTCTCAATCCTCTTCCTCCTCAACCTCTATGAAACATTAAACATTGTTAATTAGGTACTATACCCTCTCTTTCCTAGATTTTCATCACACTGATCTCTCCCAGTTCTCCTTCTACCTCTATGACCACTTCTCAGATTCCTTTTCTGGCTCCTTATTCTTACCATGCTCCCTAACTGCTGGGGTGAACTTGGTTGTGTCCTGAGTCCTCTTCTCTTTTCTATGTACAGACTCTCTCAGTGACCATCTTAATTCCCATGGAGTTTAACTACCATCTTTATCCACATGCCTCTTAAATCTTTATATCCAACCCTAGCCTTTCCCTTGAGTATCACCAAGGGCCAACTAGGCATTTCAAAATTGATGTCCCAGAGACATCTTAAATTTAACATATGCAAACCAGAAACTAAATCTCTTTCTCCCCAAAACTAGACTTTCCCATTTCTATGGAAGATATCAACATTCTTCCAGACTCCCAGAAATTTTGAATTTTCCTCAATTCTTATCTCTCTTTTACTCTACACATCTAATCAGCTGCTAGTCTTGGCATGTCTACCTACATATCATTTCTCACTTTGGACCCCTTCTATTTCTATTGCCACCAGCTTGGTTTAGGCCCTCATTAACTCTGCCTAGGTTATTGCAAAGGCCTCCTGATTGATCTGCCTGCCTAAAGTTTTTCTCTACTCCATCCAATCTCCATACAACTGCCAAAGTGATTTTCCTTTCCACACAGAGCTCACCATGTTATTCTGTATTAAATAAATTCTAATGGTTCTCTCCTGACTTCAGGATCTAATATAAATTTCACTATTTAGCTTTTAAAGCGTTGCGCAACCTTGTCCCAATCTATCTTTCTAGCCTCCTTGGACATTTCTTGCCTTCCCACACTGATCCATCTAAACTCACCTCTTCTCTGTTCTTCGTATAATACATTCCACCTCTCACCTCTCTGCCTTGGTACTGGCTACTCCACATGAAAATGTACTTCCATTTCACCTTTGCCTCAGAATCCCTTTCTTCCTTAAAGATATGTTCAAGCTCCAGCTGCTACATTTAGCATTTCCTGATCTCAACAGTCCTCCCTCCTAAGCTACTTTGTATTTAACAACATTGTATTCATCTTCTTTATATTTATTTCATATATACTTATGAGTGTACTTATGAGTTGTTCCCCAGCAGAATGTAAATTCCTCGAGAATAGGAATTGTTTCATTCTTTTATTTGTAGCCACAGTACCTAGCAGTGCCTAACCTTAGCACATGTAAGCTCTTTAAAAAATGCTGGTTGATTGACTGATACCTTCTATTGCTATATACTTATGTGTATACATGTTGTATCCTTGGGTAAAATGTGACCTTCTTAAAGGCAGAGATGTTCATTTTTGAAATTGAGAAGTCAGTAAGTAAGGGTGGGTTAGAAGGGAAAAATAATGAGTCCCGTTTTGGAAATGTTGAGTCTGCAGTGTCTATGAGACATTCCAGCTCTCAAGTCCATATGATCCTAATTTCCACCCATTCCCAACTTAGTGCATCCCCTTTCAAGACTCTTGGGTACTTCCTGTAGGTAGCACCTAAGCAAATAGAGCTATTTGGGGCCCCCTCAGAATCTAGAAATGGAATTCCTATGTCCTTGTCACTTCTCTTCTCAGGGGTCCCCTTTACCTTCATCCTACTCTCCTTACCCAATGGTAATGTCTGAGGCAAAGTTAATGTACTGCTGCTTCAAACATTTTCATTTACTTATTCATCTTTTTATTTCCCTCTCTCAAACCCTACTCCTTCTTTGATGCTCTCTAAGTTGGTAATTAATGGGGGCGATAGTAGTGGGGAAATGGCCAAAGAACTGGAACCCAGGAGCCTTGGACTGACAGTGCTGCCTTCTCAGTTACCACTGGGTGTAAGGTTGTATAAGGAGAGTTCAACCAGTTTGTCTAGGGCTCAAAAATGACACAGCAAGGGCTCGGGAAAGGAGAACTGGGGTTAAGAGCACAAGGAGAGAACAGGGGCAAAAAAAAAAAGACAAAATACACGTTGGCAAGAAAGAAGTCAACTGCAAGTAACACACACCAAAAGCTCGGAGGGCTGGGTGGGCAACACGTTGTCCCCTCCCTCTCCTGCTCCTCCCCTCTCTCTTGCTCTTCCCTGCTCTCACCAGAGAGGCACAAGAGTCCTCATCCTCTCTAGCAGCAGTGGGAGGGAACAGAAGGGCTCTTGTTTTTCTCTGCTTCCTTCTCGTTCTCCCTCTCCCTCTCCCTCTCCCTCTCTCTGCCTGTCGCCAGCTGCTGACCACGGCAGATGGCCCTTATGAAAACCTTTTGGAATTCGGCAGTCTACCCCCTGCCCCAGGGAATCTGTCTTTAACCGATGATTTCTCTCAATAGAAAAGAAGAAGGAAAAGAAGAACAAACAGAAACTTCCTCCTGGAAAACCAGGCTTTAGTCAGGGCCTGGAGAGCACACCCTAGACCTGGAGACCCTCCCAAAGCCTAAAGGGGTCTGCGTACTCGAAAGGTGTGCAGGATGAGGCTGAGGGAAGAAAGCTGAGCTGTATCTGTGGCACCCCCCTCTCTTTCCCATTGCCCGACAGTGGTGGGCGTGAGTACGAAACTGCTTCCACCAAGCCTGGACACCAACCAGCTCTGAAGCCCGTCAGCCCAGGTGTTGACAGCTGCAAGAACCTACTGAAGCTGAGTAGAGAGCATCCTTCTCTGGATTGGGAGCCCCCAGCAAACTCCTGAACTGAGCCCCTGAACAAACTCCCTCTGGTTGAAGGTAAAACTTTCTTTTAATTACTTCCCCTACCCTCATCTCTTCTCTTTCCTATCTAGCCTTTGGGAGATGACACCACCCTCTCAAGCTTTATTCCACACATTCTGAAAGGTCTTTTGAGGGGGAAAATGTAGAAGGAGTTTTTTTGATTCTTACATTTTCTTTCCTTTAATGCATCTTGCTCCTTTGTGCAGGCAAGTGGATGGAGCACCACAATACTGTTTTGAGTTATTTGGAGGAGAAACTCTGAACCATGAATTGAGAGTTTGGGGAAGACTGAAAGGGAATCTGGGACAATGGGGGACTTAAGTGAGAAAAGGAAGTTTCCTGGGGTCTCCTTGAGATAGCGACAAGTTTCTCTTTTCTTTTAGCCTTCTTATCTGTCATTATTCGCTGTTCCCTAAGAATTCCCTGATAATGTCCCTTATGTCTCAAGAAGGGACTGAGGCTTTATTTCATCCTCACTGACCTAAGGTAGAGAGCATAGTTAAGAATTTGGGGGTGTTGTAAACTAAAAATAAAAAAAATTAATTTTAAAAAGTATAAAAAATTTTAAAAGTTAAAAAGAAGAAAGGATGATTCCACAAAAAAAAAAAAAAAGAATTTGAGGGGCCAAGAGGAAGGGAGAATTGATCGATTTTGGTTTGACCATTCCCACTTAACTTCAGCTACAGTGAAGTGAAATGAAATCCTAAAGCCCACCACACCAAGGGTGAACATAGGGGCAGGATGTATTTTGTATACCTTGAGGAATGGGAGCTTTTTAGATCTCCATCCAGTCTGGTCATTTTTTTTTTAGTTTTCATATTTATTTTTAGTTTTCAATATTCACTTTTATAGGATTTTGAGTTCCAAAATTTCCCCCTCCTCCCCCCAAGACTGCATGCAATCAATCTAATATAGGCTATACATGTACAACCATATCTGGTTATTATTTATTTATAAGACTCAGGTTCTCTTGTTGTCTAGCCCCTAGTCCGTGATCTAGTCTCTTCTGACCTGATAAGACCCTATTCTTTTTGTTTTTTGGAGGCAATGGAGTTAAGTGACTTGCCCAGGGTCACACGGCTAGTAAGTTTCTGAGGCTGGATTTGAACTCAGGTCCTCCTAACTCCAGCAACTGTGTTCTATTCACTGTACTACCTAGCAGCCTTGATCCCATTCATTTTAAGGGTATCTGCCTCTGAAATCTTCAGTTAGCTTCGTATCCCCCAATTAATTATAAATAGATTCTGGCATTACACAGAAGATATGAGAGGGGTGTTTCAAACTGTTCTACATTTACCAATCATTTTAATATCAACTTCTTGAGTTTTCTTTAAGTGCCCCCTGGATGGTTGGGGGAATAGGATATATCTATCTATCTATCTATCTATATATATATATATATATATATATATATATGGAGAGAGAGAGAGAGAGAGAACTTAACGTGCATTGTGACCCAAAATTAACAAAATACAAATGATATGCAGTTAGCTACATACTTCAGAGGATGGGTAGTTTGAGTACATGCACTGCAGCCGCCTTCCTCCAGTTCTTCTAACCTGAACTTTCATTTCCCATCCCCCATCTCCAGTTCTTCCTATCACTTCCACCCGAAAATCCCTATCTGTTTCAAAGTGGGAAGCATTCTAGGCTAGTATACGGAAATGAAGAAGGCATGATTTCTATGAAGATTTCATTACTCTCTCAAAAGACCTGTGTAAAAGGAATGGAAACAAGAAGGTTCAAAGAGAGGTTTCCTAGAGATCAAGGCCTAAGACCCTTTTCATTAACTATCATCAATGGCATGTTTGCATCTGGTAATGTTAATCAGGGCAGGATTTTTTTCTGTTCTTCTCTTAAGTGCCTTTAATGAGTCTGGCCTTTGTTTGAATGGGGCAGGTTAAGTGGGATCTTTTTTGTCTTGGAGTGTTTCTCTGATCTAAGACAATTGGGAGTCATTGAATTGTATATGATGTGGTACTGGTGGTTGGGGCTTTCCCACACTCTGTGTTAGTGATTTCTCACACTCTAAATGGTGAGCCTCGAGCCCTCAGGGTCCTGAATAGGGTATATGTACTGGAAGGTTAGCTGTTGATTTTGTGGGGTACACTCATTGAAAGAATGTAGGTGAGGAGACTCTAGGCAAGCCGTTGAACCCGTCCCCCACCCCTTGCAACCCAGATGTCGGTGCTTCTCTGGTAGCTATGAATTGTGATTTGGTGATGTTTGTAACTTCTGTTTGTATTTGCACTGAAGTGTATGTTTGATTAAACCAAGATTGTTAACCCCTTAAAGTTGCTTTCCTTAGAAAAGCAGATCAAAGAACATGCGTTAGCAGCCCTTCTGTATGCTGGTTGTTGGTCTTTCACAGTAGCTGCTAGCAACATTGTTGTTACACATCTCTATTACTACTTAATTAAATGGTTATAGACATAAAGGACACAAAGATAGCTAGATGAGTGTAAAACAGGAACATGCATTAAATAAGTAAATTAATTATTTACTGATCCAGTCATATATAACCTGAAGCTTAACCTTTTAAGTTCTGGGTTTGCTACTGGATGCAATCACATAGGCCCTGTGATAATCCCTAGGGAAGGCTGTACAGACCACAGGAGTCCCAGAGGAAGACCAAGTGGTAGCCGTCCCTTAATCTGTGGGGATCACAGGGCCTCCTAGGAGTCAGACCCTGAGGAGGACCCAAGTGATGTCCCCTTAAGAAGGCCGTGCAGACCACAGGGTTCCCCAAGAGAATCCAGAGTGGTAGCCCTCTTAACACCACAGTGGGGAATCACAGGACACCCCAAGACAAAAATCCAGGAGTAAGCCCAGTGAGCTTCCACTGCCTATTGCTTCCCTTCACTTAGCCTTAGGAAAATACATGTGATTTACCCATGCTCACCCAAAGAACTCAAGACCAGAGTGGGCAAAGGAAGGCATTTTATTACGTTGCTTGAGAGAGCAGGTTTAGTGCTAACAGGAATACTCACAGATACAGCTGCAGGAGCAGGGGTAACCATTCCCTCCACTCCTGCTAGAGTTATGGTTAGTTTACAGTCTTTGTTTTTTAACATAGTTTTCCTAGGTTATACAGTTTATACAGGTAGGATAATAAGGATACAGAAGCAAAAGTGAAGTTAATTAGATTTTCCTTGTCTTAGTTTAGGATTAAACTATATTCTTTTACTTCCCCTACTTTCCCTCTTTAACATATGCAAATCAGTAGGCCTGGACTTATCTGAGTTTAGGACGTCTACATTCCTTACTCCCTTAAGTTCCCTCCTTAACATACGCAAATCAGTAGGCCTGGATTCTTGACCAAGACCAGACCCTAGATAAGCTTGAACTAGTTCAAGTGGGTTTGGCCTCTCTAATTCCCCAGACTGCCTTCTCAAAAAGTATGCACATGCATACAAGCCTCTGACCTCTCACCTGACCGACCTTGAGGCCTGGTCTCTGCTAAAGCTGGGGTGGGGGAGGGCGGGGAAGCATACCTTTAGTTCTGTGGAAACAAAACTCCTCCTCCCATTTCTTACATCCTCTTCTCTAAGAGGCTAGTGCTACCCAATAACTTCCCTTATATCTGTAAAACCTTAAATACCAGAATTCCCAGACTTAAAGTTACTAGAGAAACAATCCCAAGGCTGACATTGTCCAGGAAATGCCCCCTTCGCTTGAGAAGGCTGGATTCTAGGATCATACTGACCAGGACCTTGACATTGACCAGAAAATCTCCCCTCCATCCAGGAGGTATTGGGGTTCTTGGATTTTGGTTCCAGGAACAATCCTCTTAGGCCAAATGGATGATAGTAATGCATCTCCCATGTGCCTTTGCCCAAAGGAAGTCATTATAGAAGGGAAGATGAATTTCAGAACCCTCAGAGCCCAGGTCTTACTCTCTACTCTGTCTTCCAAAAAGGCAAAAAGGAATGAAAGGCTTGGTATGTCTGCTTTAGTTTATAGGTCCCTCACAAAGGAATACTCTGACCCACTGAGTGAGTCAGCTAATCTATTCCAAATCTATCCACAACAACCAAAAACAATCTCTAATCCATAAGACTCAATCACTGGCCCTGGAGTGAGTTATCAACGTATCTACAAAAGCCAATGAATATAGAGATACAGAATTAAAGTCTCAGACAAAGGTTCATTTCTCCCCAGAGCCTCACAAGTTGATTATGGAATTTCCTGACCTTATACGTTATATACAATCAAGGGGGGAAATGTATATTGTATAGATGTATGAGGTGGGTGAGGTTCAAAAGAGGTGAGCATATTTGATGAAGTTGAGTTGGGAGGAAAGTTATCCTTATTTTCCAATTAGTCCAAAAAGGTTTCCTTACTATTTTAGTAACTGCTTCTGTGCTCTGAGGCTGGAGATTTTAGTGTATGATCAGGGCCTCAATTTAGTCTCCATAACTTATTCTGATATTTCTCTTCCTCACCCCTGGGAAGTCCTTCCCAAGATCTATCTCTTACTGTCCTGCTGCAGTTTGGGGCCATGCAAGGAAAGGAGGTTTTCTCTGAAAAGCATAAAATTTCCCTCAATGCCCTTAAAGGGGCATTATTCTAATCTACTATCCCTCATTTCTAAAAACTCCAAGTACTTTAAACTTATTCACTCTTTTACCCCTCATGAAAAAGAAGAGAGAAAGCCAATAACTTATTCTTTGAGGAAAAGCATAAAGCCTCTATTTATTCAAGGCATCTCTTAGACAAGCAGGTAGCAGGGCCTTGGTGGAAGACAGGTGGGTCCAGACAATGATTTCAGCCCTCTTCTTTCTGAGAGTTATGGCCGGGGTTATTGCCTTGATGATCTTTATTGGGTGAGCCAGAACACCAGGATTTTAATAATAGTGCTATTCGGTGGGGGTTTTTCTGCCTCTACTGTGTGTCTCAGTCCCCTTGTTTCTCTTTTTATTCTTGTTCTTTTTCTCTTCTCCTTATTCTCTTTGTTTCTGAGAGCTAGTTCCAGTCTGCGCTCCTGATTTCACTGGAGTAATCCACCACATATTTGTATGTTTTCTCCTCTTTAGTTCCATCTAGTGACAGCCAGATAGAGGCAGACGGTGACCAGCCTGTGACCCTACTGTTTATACAAGCCAGGAAAAGAAGAAGTTAGTCCTGTCTGTACCCAGTAGAGGGGCAGTGCCTGAACCACACCCAGATTTTCATCACTGTCACTACTCTCCTTTTCCTAGACTTTCCTGGATCTAACTATATCTGATGTTTAACTTTTCCCTGAACTATTCATTCTGCTGATAACCAAGCCTGGATTGAACATAATCTTTGTGGTCATTGGAGAGGGTTTACCCCTGGAACACAACCTACTTGCTTCCTTCTAGCCATGGAGCATCCTCAACCTGGCCAGCCATCTTCTGGCGAGATCAGGACTCCAGAAGCAGACACCCTTGAAAATAATGAAGTCCTATCAGAGTCAGAGTTGGACCCTAAAGATAAAGCTACTCAAGATACTAAAGGTGCAGTTGGAGGGCAAGAACCAGTAGACCAAGTCTCTCTGCTTGCCCAGGACAAGGATAACCTGGAGTCACCACCTCCAGAAGATGATCCACAGCAACCAGGACCAGCCCTCGGAACCCAGACCTCAGAAGAGGCAGTGAAGGTAGAGCCCAGCCCTCAGGAGCTTCCCCAGTCTCCTTCAAACCATCAGCATGAGCCCGACTTTTATTGTGTGAAGTGGATCCCCTGGAAGGGGGAGCGGACACCCATTATCACTCAGAGCACCAATGGGCCTTGTCCACTGCTTGCCATCATGAACATCCTCTTTCTTCAGTGGAAGGTATGTACATATATGCGTGTGGTGGTGGGGGCGGGGTGTGCACAGGAGGAGTTTCTGCTGAGGGGAAGGGTAGAATGCCTCATTCTCTAGCTACCTTCCACATCATTCCTGTTTCTTTCAAATGGTAACAGAACTTCACATTATGCCATCTGTTTCAGTAACTCAGAGACAGATCCTACTCTTTTTTGTCCTGTCTCCTTGAAAAATGAGAAGTTTTTCCTGGTATTTAATCTCCATTTTTTTTTTTTACTGTACTTGTAGATGTTTTTATTCATATCACTTCATCCCCCTAGCCTTCACCCACCCCTCACATAGGTCCCTTTCTCTACAATGCTTTGTATTCTGGAGCTTGTGAAAGGACAGACACACTATTAATTCTTTGGGTATTCCTTCTTATCTTCAGGTGAAGCTGGCCCCTCAAAAGGAAGTGATCACTTCAGATGAGCTAATGGCACACCTTGGTGAGTGAGTTGCATGTGGATTGGAGTGGTTATTCAGTGTAACTCTGCAGGGAGTTGATTTGTCTACAGGGTGTTCCTAAAGTCTGGACACATAGGCAAAAATGCATATTTTCAAGAAATGAAATGAATGAAATTTTCAACAACATTTTATTTAATTGGAATATTAACAAATAACATCTTTAATATGATTTCCATCATTTGTGATGCAAAGGCTGATGCACTTTGCAAGATTCATGTGAGCTCAATGCAATAACTCCACATTGCCGTCAATTTTAGCACATTCGCTCTATATGTTCAATCAAGTGTGTTGCTTCTGTGATTTTCATTGAGGACACCTTCTCCTTTAGCATACCCCAGAAAAAGAAGTCAAGGGGGCTAAGGTCTGTTAATATTCCCAATATTTCAAAATACGCATTTTTGCCCATGTGTCCAGACTTTAGGGACACTCTGTAGAATTGAAATTCAGAATAGCAAGGGGTTTTCCTTGTGAGACACTTTCTATAAATCCAGCTTGTAAAAGAACACCGGATTGGTAGTCAGGAAACCTGAATTCAAGCTATTACTTGGCTACTACCTTTCTGCCCAGCCTCTCTGGACTTGTTTGTTCATTTATTAAAATGGGGGGTTGAAACTAGATGTATTCTAAGATATCTTCATATCTGGGTTCTCTTATGGATCTCCAGTTCTCCAGGGTAAGGGAAAACTTGTTTGGGAGGTTTGTCAGGGTTAGTTCATAAGGGACTTTCTACTGTAGGAGACTGCCTACTATCCATCAAGCCACAAGAGAAGTCAGAAGCACTGCAGCTAAACTTTCAGCAGGTAAGGCAGGAGGGACTTCAGAGATAGAGATCTGAAGAAAGAAGATTTATAGGGAACGGAGGTGGGCAATTTACCTTTGGGCACTTTAGACAAATCTCCCCTCTTTCTCTAGTGTGTTTCCCTTTTCCCCATTTTTAAGGCAGTGGTTCTTTCTCCTGTAAAGATCCTTATCTATTCGGGTTGAAGAAGCAAAGTCAGGAATTGGAAGATGAGGGATGCAAGGTTCTAGGGGAAGGTGAATCAAAACTGTTGGGCCCAGGGAGTACAGAAATAGCAGGATTCAGTTCTCTTCTTGAAAATATGTGGAGGGCATAGAGGTATGGGCTGGCTTTTTTTGTCTCTCTCCCCCCCACCCCCCCACCCCCAGAATGTGGATGACGCAATGACAGTACTACCCAAACTGGCCACGGGTCTGGATGTCAATGTGCGCTTCACAGGCGTCTCTGATTTTGAATATACACCTGAGTGCAGTGTCTTTGACCTACTTGGAATTCCCCTCTACCATGGTTGGCTGGTGGATCCACAGGTGAGGGTGAAAGGAGTTCTATTTCTCCAAACAAAACTGAAGCAAGAGAAAGTGCTGGGGAGAGTGGCAGAGACAGAATGGGGGTTAAGAGGGAAGGGAGAGGAAGAGGGCTGAGGGGGCTCTTAGAATACAGAGGGCAATGGCTGATGAGAATTTCTGGGCAGATTAACCTTAAACAAAAGATATTAAAAAGAAGTGTAAATACAATGTGCAAACCTGTACCAATTCTTTATGAGTTGAGAGATCAGGAACCTTTGGTCATGTTACTGTAGCTAAGGTGGGATACAGGAGGCATCCTACCTACATCCCTGGGGTGATGAGGAGGAGATTCTCTTCATTCATTCAACCTCATCTCCCCATAGAGCCCTGAGGCTGTGAGTGCAGTTGGCAAACTGAGCTACAATCAGTTGGTGGAGAAGATCATCACCTGTAAGCACTCAAATGATACCAACCTTGTGACAGAAGGTAATGCCCCTACTCTCTACCCTTAGAACACAGCCCCTGATTTATGGGAAGGGGAGACAGAGGCAATATTTGGGGAGCTAAAGATAATTGCACTTTAAAGCACCCCCAGAGTTTTAGGGTCATTCCTGGGTGATCCTTTCAGCTTCAGACTCTGGATCTAAACCAAAGTTCATCCCAATCTGTTTTCCTTGCCAGGCCTAATCGCAGAGCAGTTCCTGGAAGTGACAGCAGCACAGTTGACATACCATGGACTATGTGAGCTAACAGCAGCTGCCAAGGAAGGAGAACTCAGTGTCTTTTTTCGAAACAATCACTTTAGCACTATGATCAAGCATAAGGTGATAGAGATTTCAGAGGATTAGGGGCTTGTGTATTCCCACTGACCTCTTTCCTACATCATATTCTCCCAATTCACTTTGTTCTAACTAATGTCCTTGGATGAAGAATTTAGTTGTGACTCCATCTCCATAGCCCTTGGATAGTAGGCATTGCAGTGAGGAAAAGGCAGAGAGAACAGGACCACAGGGATCACATACTTAAGATATATTTATGCTCAGATAGCCCCTTATTCCCACATAATGCTCTAAGGTACCTTCTAGCTCTAAATCTATGATCCTATGGAAACATGTGCTAAAACAAGATGCATATGACTATAATTATGCTCACACTCTTTCACCATACCCAGGAGATTCAAATGTGCCCCAATTGCTTCCTAGAAATTGTACCTTCACAAAAATCCCTAAGGCTCCCATCAATTGTTTACTGAACACTCTCTTTTACTTTGACAGAGTCATCTCTACCTACTGGTCACTGATCAGGGCTTTCTGCAGGAGGAACAGGTGGTTTGGGAGAGCCTGCACAATGTGGATGGAGACAGCTGCTTCTGTGACTCTGACTTCCACCTGAGCCAAGCTCTGGGCAAGGAGGCTGGGGCGGGGAGTGGGGCTCACTCTCAGGAGACACAACGACAAGTGGATCAGGTGAGTGGGCCAGGCAGGGGCTTATGTGGGTTTCATGGAGCACCAGCAGTTAAGGAGTAAGGGACATAGTTCGATGTTTAATTTGTTTTTGATGATCTGGTCCAGTTTCTTAACCATTTCTGCCATCAATCTCTTTGGCAGTCTGGTGAAGCCTACAGACTCCTCACAATGGTTTTTGTTTTATTTTCCCCAATTCATAATTGAAGGAAATGCTAGATTTCAATTAGAGGTTAGTGAAAATAAAGTTGCATTTTTACCCATTCCAAGTTCACAAACCCCCTGAAATCTTTCCACGGACTCCTGAGCCTGTGGATCTCAGACTAGGGGTAGTAGAGTCAGTGATCAGGTTAGTAGACTATCCATCTTCTTTCTTTCTTTCTTGTCCTGCTTTCTCTTTTCCTACTTATTGTCTGGGATATTTCTGACTATACAAGGTTAACTGGTTTTTTTTTTTTGTCTTTGACTGCCAGGAAGAAAGGCCTGGTGATTTGGGGTGGGGTAGGAGGAATGAGGGATATTGGTAAAGCTAGACCTGAGTTTCCCTAGTCTTTCTTGGGTCTTCCCTAAAGTCTTCTCTATAGTCCTCCTCAGCCCCATGTTTTCTTTTTCAGGACTATATGATTGCGCTGTCCCTCCAGCAACAGCAGCAACAAGGCACCTTGGGTCTCAGTGATCTGGAACTGGCCAGGCAGCTGCAGCAGGAGGAATACCAGCAACAGCAAGCACAGCCTATGCCACCCCGTGCCCCATCCCCACAGGTAACCCCCCATCATATTTTCCCAGTACTAGCCCTCGTACTCCTTCCTGTCAGGGCCTGCTCTGCTCTTTGCTAGTCCTTGTCCCCATGTGTCCCTAATCTCAACGTTCCTGGCCCCTGCTTTTCTCATCTTCAAACTCCCATGCCTCCCAATACTCTCCCCTTCCAAGATTCCATCAGTACTTCCATTAACTTTTGTCTTTTCTACTGTCCCATCAGCCTAGAATCCCAAACTCTATTTCTGCTACTTTTCTAGGGCAGATAGTTGACTAATTGTTCATGTTGATACAGGAGAGAGGAGCCTCATCTGGACGGCCAGCTGGAGAACGTAGGCAGCGGTCAAAGCAGGAGTCAGACTGTGTCCTTCTATAGCTGCACCCCAAGCCAAGCTGCTGTGCCTAGTCTGACGTGCCCCACTTCCTTGAGAGGCTTCTCATTATGGTTCCTCCATTTGCCTGCCTGCTCACCCTAGCCCTTCTGGGTTTTCTTAGTAGTGGGGTACTAGGGAGCAGGGAGCAATGGCCATGGCAAAAGCTGGTCAAGTCCATGGGGCTATTCTCAGTGTTGTCCAAGGGTTGTGCCTCCTATATCTCATACCCACCTGCTGCTGTCCCCTGATCCTTCTCCCCATTATACAGGGAAGCATCAAGATGAGGGATGGGGTTCATGCTGCCCCATCTTTTGCTCCATAATACAAAGACACTAATGCCCAGACTCAGGCTCCTGGGTGAAATTTCTTAGTCTAGAGTGTCCCTTTCTCCCCACCTCCAGTTGGCTGGACTTCTCTTGGCTGTCCCCAGGGTATGCTTCTCTTTTTGGTTTCAGGGTTTTGTTTGGGTTTCTACCTGGCATTTGTAATGCCTTCTTAGAAGTTTGAAAATAAAACTTCTTTCCTGAGTTTGACTAGTTTTTTTTTTTTTAACCTTACCCTTCATACCATCCTATGGGGCAGGGTGGAGTAGAGTATTTGTCTTGGTGAGATGTGGAAAAAGGGTGAGGAATGTGGAGGGCGACTTGTCCTAGGGCCAACAGAGAGAGCTTAAATTCCATTTTGTTGCTCTTGGTTTTTCATTGTAGGTCCTATATACATAGTGTTCCAATTCTAAGTCATCACTATAAATCAGCATTGGTGCATGAGATTTGGGTCAGGGCTACATGTTGATCATAGAAACTCTGAAAGGTATCATGGTCCCATTGCCTATACCCCACCTAACAGAAGATATTTCTCCTCTTGCAACCTGTGACTTTGTGTCTTCTGCCCTGTGGCTATTTTCTTAATTGTTGATCTAAATGATTATCTTTCTTCCCCCAGGAAGGGTGAATGGTGGGGGTGGGAAGGAGGCCAGGGTCTGTAGTAGAGGAGGTGGATCTAGAAACAGTTCCTGTCTGTGTTTTGAAAGTGCAGATCAAAAAAAAAAAACCCAACAAAGTGCAGATTAAAGCCTCTCTAGCTCTTAAGTTCTCCACCCAAGGGAAAGCAAACCATAAACTTGCCTGTAGCTTTTAGGCACTTGTGAGATTCTCCACTGATCATATGTACTTTGTAAAGAGCCAGGGCAAAGCTAGAGGAGGAGCAGATTAACCTTAACCTTGGGGTACAGAATTCAGGGACCTTTTTTAATAGGGTCCTAACACAGGCTATTGATGCAACTTAGGGGCATATGAGAGATTCCTGTTTGGTTTTATGAAGAGTCATCTTATTTAAAGGCAAAGCAGTAGACAAGATGACTTGTGGAAGGCCCAGCTAGGCCTGTAGGTCTCTCATCTTTGGAAATGACAAGAGGGGTAGATGGAAGCAGTAGACACAAGGTTCTGGGAGATGTGTGTCAAATGTCTTCAGCCCGACATAGAGCTAGTAAAGCTGACCGGCAGTCCCCTCTCATCGCCTCCTGAAGAGAGGGGAATCAAGTATCAGTAAGCTCATTCCCACCATCATTCAGATTTAGTTCTGCCCCCATCCCACCCCATTCTCAGACTATGTGGGAAATATCCTCCCTGGAGCCACTAAACCTAAACTGGACCCATAGGAATAATGGTGACAGAATGTGAAGACAGACTCTGGGGCTCAAGATGGTGAATTGCCCCCCAAAGGTGAGTCCCTTAGCCTGGTCTGACCTGGAGAGATGAATAGAGGGACTTTCCAAACTTCTTCTTGAACTCAGCTCTTATGCTTAGGAGGTCAGTCTCACTTCGAGAGATAAGGATGCGCATCAAGACTTGGTAGTTTGGCTCAGCTCCCTGGATGAGGGAGAAATGGGCAAGGGATAGTTAAATATTAGAGCAAATAGTTGTTGCCGGTAAGGAATGGGCGGTGTAACTGAATCACTGATCCTGGAAGTGGAGTCAAGGAGAAACAGGAATGGACTAGGAAACAGTTCTTAATCATCCAACAGACAAAAATGACCTAGGGGCCTATTATCCACAATGCCTTGCTGCCTCTTTGCTAGTCTTCCATGTGGGAAATGATTCAGAGAGGACAACTTGATCTGAGTGTCTTCCAGTACCCTATGCAGTTAGCTGAGGACCCCAGTTGAGTGCTACCCTTTCCCATCTGTCACCTGATACTACTGCCAGCTTTTAGAGGTCCAGAAAGCATGCTAATGAACGTACAGCCACAACTACCTGAAAACTAGAAGGGAAACCCTAAGACTGCATTTGTCCTTACAATTCCCAAGGCAATACCTACAGGGAACAGTTGCCAAATAAGTCCCTTAAGGCTACTCTGAGAGGGAGGTGAAGAAATTAAATTGATTCTATATAATTTTATAATTGATTCTATTCTATAACTGATTGTATTCTGTATTACTGTCCCATTTTGTGATTGCTCAAGTCACATTTCTTTGTCTCTTTGTCTATGAGCTAAGTTTAGAAGTTCAGTTCTCCTGCTAATCATTGTTCCGTTCTTGCCTCAGTGAAATCTGTTATCCTTGAGGAATGCAGGTGGACACCAGAGAATCTGGTCTAGTATCTTTATACCACCTAGCTATGTCTGGATTGTTATCCAAAGAACTCAGATGGACTCAAATAACAAACATTTCTTAGTCACAGGAGGGAAGAAGGGGGTTGCTGCTAGCCCCTTACTTTCAATTTCTAACCAATCATGTTGTCCCCACACATGATGCTGCCAGCCCTGTAACCAATTGCCATGTTTTCCCCACCTACTCAATTCTGTTCTTTGTTCTCTTGTACTTCCCAAAACTATATGAAGGCTGGTAAGCCCTACCTCAGGGTCTTTGGTTATTAAGAGAAGCCACTGACCCAATTTATTGGTTCCTGGTAGCCCAACTAATAAATTGATCACACACAGACCATTGTCTCTAAGTTCACTTTAATTTTCAAACAAAACAGCAAAGATTCTTGGAGTCTAGTCCTAACTCTTGCTCATGGAATGATTAGGGCCATATTATATTCTCTTTTTTCTTTGTCACATTTTCTATTGTTTAGTCTTAGAATCCACCATCAATGACTTCTTTCTACTCTTTGCTTTTTGGGGAATGCTGTGAGTGTATAAAAAAGAATGCACAATTTTTAAATGGAGACATTTGAGAAACATAGTGATACAAATATAGTAAATTGTAAGTATTTCTTAACTGCTTATTCTGTTTTCTAATGGAAACAAGATGACACTATTATATTTTCACAATAGAGGGCTTTGATGTTAACTATTATATACTTTAAATTAATAAAATCCTCTTTATCTAAAGTACTCTAGTTAGTGAATAGGGTCTTCTAGTTAACTGAATATTTTTCTCCACATCAGGGGTCATTAGGTACTGGTTTCAGTTTTCAAGTATACTTATCACTACAGCTATACAGCCATATGAGTGTTTGTCTATATTTTTCAAAATATACTTGAAATTAGAGCTAAATTAAATTAATTTCTGATGCTTCAAATTCTTACAGTATACCAGGTTCACTATTATCATGGTATAACTCACTGTTGAGCCTGTATTTCGAGCAGAAAGGAATCTCAGAAGCCATCCCATTTGTTTTTTTTTTTTTTGAGGCAATTGGGATTAAGTGACTTGCCCCTGGTCACATAGCTAGTAAGTGTCTGAGGCCAGATTTGAACTCAGGTCCTCCTGACTCCAGGGCCTGTGCTCTACACACTGTGCCACCTAGCTGCCCCCTCAAGCATTCCTGATGAAAAGATCAAAGCTGAATAGAAAAGTTGACACTAAAATACAAGATTCAAGAGAAGCATAAAAAGGTAAACATGAAAAAATAATCATAAGGGACTCAATAAAGTTAAACTGTTTACATTCCTATATAAGAAGATGAGACATGTAACTCCTAAGAACTTTATTATTGTTAGGGCAGTTAAAAGGAGTCTACAAAGACAGAAGGTATGAGTTGATTATGTTGGCTTGATATCCAAAAAAATGAAGGCATGAGAAAGAGGGGTTCACTGGGGAAAAGGGGAAGAGAGAGGTAGAATGGGAAAATTTTTCTCACATAAAAAGCAGGCAAGGAAGAGCTTTTATAATGGAAGGGGAAATGGGGAGGCAATGCTTGAACCTCACTCTCACTGGAATTGGTTCAAAAAGTTTGGAAGAATATATAATACACACTCAATTGTATATAGAAATGTAACTTACTCAACAGGGAAACAGGAGGGGAAGAAGATAAGAGAAAGCAGAGGAAGAGGGTAAAAGGGAGGGTAGATTAAGGGAGGCAGTGATCAGAAGCAAAATGGATTTTTGAGGAAGGACTGGATAAAAAAGAGAGAGGAAGAGAAAGAAACAAGAAAATGGGATGGAGGAAAATACACAATTAGTAATCATAACTGTGTATGTGAATGGGATAAGTTCACCTATAAAAGGAAGCAGAGAGCAGAATGGATTAGAAATAGGAATCCAACAATATGATGTATACAAGAAACACTTGAAACAGAAAGACACACATAGAATTAAAATAAAGGGCTAGAACAGACTAATATGCTTCAGCTGAAGTAAAAAAGGCAGGGGTAGCAATTGTGATCTCAGAAAAAGCAAAAGCAAAACTAAACCTAATTAAAAGAGATAATTAGTGAAACTATATTATGCTAAAAGGTGCCATAAACAATGAAGTAATATCAAAATGTTTTAAAACAAGTTTCTCTGATAAATGCCTCATTTCTCAAAGATATACTGAGTATAGAACTGGGTCAAATTTGTAAAAATAAGAGCTATTCCCCAATTGACAAATAGTCAAAGGATATAAACAGGCAGTTTTCAGAAGAGGAAATCAAAGCTATCTATAGTCACATGAAAAAAATGCTCTAAATCACTATTGATTCTGAAGTACCACTTCATACCTATCAGAAACGACAAATGCTGGAGGTGAGGAAGGGGAAATAGGTATACTGATAAAGTGCTGGAGTAGTGAACTGGTCCAACCATTCTGGAGAACAATTTGGAACTGTGCCCAAAGGGCTATAAAATTATGCACACCCTTTGACCCAGCAATACCACTGCTAGGTCTGTATACCAAAGAGATCAAAGAGAAAGGAAAAGGATCCATATGTACAAAGATATTTATAGCAGCTCTTTTTGTGGTGGCAAAGAATTGGAAATAGAGGGATGCTTGTCAGTTGGGGAATGGCTAAACAAGTTGCGGCATATGATTGTGATGGAGTACTATTGTGCTATAAAAAATGATGAGAGAGATGGTTTCAGAAATAATTCAACAAATATTTATTAAGCACTTACTACATATAAGGCAGTGATGTTTAGGATTCAATTCCTATGAAGGCTAGATAGCTTTATATTGTTCCATACTCACAAACTGCAACCCTAATACCCTCTGAATAAATGTCTTAGTCACAAGGGGCTGTATTAGGGAGTATAGACAAATTAATGCCAATTTATCACTCACTTCAAAAACTGGAGGATCTACATGTGGGATCTTAACAGTGTGGGTACTCCCTCTTCTACCAGGCAAAGACACCAATTTATCTAAGTATTCTATACCTTCAGAGATGGCCTTCAAGAATTGCTATGGCCAAAGTTCATCACTTTGTAGCCAGCCTGGTAAAAGGTTATTTTAAAGACCACCCACCTGTATAGAAATCTATCTTGCCTTACAGGCAAGTGAGAGGGGAACAGGATAAAGGAAAAGGGGGTGACAGAAGAAAGGGCAGATTGGGAGAGGGGGGTAGTCAGAAGCAAAACACTTTTGAGGAGGGACAGGGTGAAAGGAGAGAGAATAGAATAAATGGGGCAGGGAGGGGAATAGGATGGAGGGAAATACAGTTAGCAATAGTAACTGTAAAAAAATTTTGAAGCAAATTTCTCTGATAAAGACCTCATTTTCCAAACATATAGAGAACTGAGTTAACTTTGTAAAAATAAGAGCCATTCCCCAATTGATAAATGATCAAAAGAAATGAAGTTTTTAGATGAAGTATATGAAAAAAATGCTCTAACTCACCACTGATAGGAGAAATGCAAATTAAAACAATTCTGAGGTATTACCTCATACTTATTAGATTGGCTAATAGAACAGAAAAAGAAAATGACAAATGTTGATGTGGGAAAACATGAGACACCAAAGCACTGTTGGTGGACTTGTGAACTGATTCAACCATTCTATAGAGGAATTTGAAACTATGCTCAAAAGGCTATAAAACTATGCATATCCTTTAACCTAGCAATATCACTACTAGATCTGTATCCCAAAGAAATAAAAAAAAAGGAAAGGACCTATATGTACAAAAATATTTATAGCAGCTCTTTTCTGGTAGAAAAGAACTGGAAATTGAGGGAGGGGATGTCCATCGACTGAGGAATAACTAAATAAATTGTGATATATGATTATGATGGAATACTATTGTGCCATAAGCAATAATGAGCAAGAAGATCTCAGAAAAACCTGAAAACTTACATGAGCCGATACAAAGCGAAATATACTGTGTACAAAGTAACAGCAATATCATAAGATGATCAGCTGTGAATGACTCAGCTATTCTCAGCAGTACAATGATCCAAGACAACTCTGAAGGACTTATGATGAAAAACGCTATTCATCCTCACAGAAAGAACTGATGGTGTCTGAATACAGATGGAAGCATACTTTTTAAAATTTATTTTTCTTGAGGTTTTTTTGGGGGGAGGGTCTATGTTTTCTTTCACAACATGACTAATATGGAAATGTTTTGCATGATTACACATGTATAACCTATATCAAATTGCTTGCCTTCTAAAGGAGTTGGGATGGGGGTGGGGATGAAGGGAGAGATTTTGGAATTCAAAGTTTTAAAACGAATGTTAAAAATTGTTTTTACATGTAGCTGGGGAAAAATAAAATGCTAAATAAATAAAAAATGAAGGCCCTGAAAGGCAAAGAAAAATGGAATGAAGAAAACTAACTACAAAAAAAAGCTTTGATACTTAAAGCTATGCTTAGACTTTTGGGACACCATGTTTCTTATTGCTAGTAACAGAAAACAACAACAAACCTCAGAACATAAATAAGACTTTGTGATTAATATGAAGGAGAGACATTTCCTGTGCTGCTTCCTCTGGGAAGAGGATAGTGTATTGTGTTTGGGTGTTTGAATTCTAGACAGGTATTGCTGCAAGTCTGAAAGGCCTTGTGGAAAAATCTGTTTAGAATGTTTATCTGTATTTTATAGTTCTCTTCTAAGTTAACATCAATCTTTAAGAAAAAAAAAAGGCCACCCACCTGAATCTGAACAACAGACAGTTCGCTGCTGGGTCTTTATCCAGAATCTTTATATCTAGGTAGACCATGCTAGAGTTTGAGCTCCAGTGGTATAAGCCTGGAGAACCAGGCTCACCTCTACAGTATAATGAGGCATCAGGCTATAAACATGGAACCCATCCACCACTCCTACTGAGAAAAGAACTCCAAGCATAAGCTCTATTTATGGTTCATCCTCTTTGTATATTAAGGACAGGCAGTAATTTGCAGATGATCAAGAGGACAATACAGTAATAATATACCACTGTCATATTAGTTACAACCTCAGGTCTCCTCCCTCTTTCCAGGGTGTGTCTCCCTCCTCTCACCTGGAGAGCCTGATGGAGTTTTTCAGCAAAGTATAGTGGTGTGTTCCTGATCACAGAGGCTATAAAGCAAAGGAGAAAACAAGGGAGGCAAACATGAGAACCCCCAACTTTCCATTCCAACAAAGATTCATTGGTTCAGAGCATGCCCTTACCTAGGGTGAGAAGAGCAGTCTGGGCATTTCCATGAAAACAGTTCTGGATGCTCTCCTCTATCTCCTGATCACTATGTCTCTGATACTGATCAAACACTATTGGAGGTGGAGGTAGAAATAGAAAAGTGTGGGGGACTGACCATAGAGGAGGGGGACTCCCCTTCAGTCAGGGTCCATCCCTAGTGAGTATTGGGGTTCCATATTACCTCGATTGAGATGTTCGGTATTTCGTTGGGTAAAAATCATGATCCAAGTTGCTCCAGTGCCCGTTTCTCCAGCCTCTTGTAATGCCTGGTTGGAGGAAATGAAACAAGAAGAAGAAGGGACCTAAAAAATGGTGGCAGAATCATCTACTTCCCATGGAAGACACTGGGGGCAGGTCCCTATGTCCCATGTGTTGGCATGATGACACCTCCCATCCCTCAGGCCCATAGCTGTCTTAGCCACCCTAAGAAACAAGTTGCCTTTGTCCTATAGACCAGGTCTCTCCCACTTCCCCAAAATCTGCCCCCACCTCGCCCCACCATTTCCCCTATCTCCCAGGACCCAGGCTCTAGCCTAAGATCTCTCTCTTCCCATCCCTTCTCAAATCCTTAGCACAGGCTATAGTCTCTGTTGACCAGAGGGATAGGGATGAGGAGAGAGGAGGAAGGCAAGAGCAAGTCTGGTTTGGAGAGGGGGAAGAGTGAAGAATGGGGGGCTGAGACTAAGTAACATGAGCTATGGGCTCCAGTGGACTCTGAGTGTCAGCCTCTTGTGCTCCCCTGCCCCATGGAGGCCCACGGGTACTGAGAAGCCTGTCCTCTGAAATGACCAGTGGCTCTAAATCTAGGTCTTTGATCTTAGACCAGCCAGGATAAGGTGCCCATCATCACTCCACCCTTCAGGTTACTGCCCCACTCCTTGCTAGTAAGCCTGCCAGGCCTGGGGCTGTTTGCCCCCAGTCCCGCCCCCCCACCAGGGCAAAGAGTTTAGGAGAAGGGAGGACCATCACCATGATAACAGGAGGGCAGCAGGGACCAGTCAACTGAGGCTGCCAAGGCAGCCATGGTATGTGTAGAACAGAACCATGCCTCCCCCTCCACCAGAGCTATGTGACTGGGGACCAGAGGAAGCTGGTGTCTTATCAGAAGGAAGCAGGCCCTTGGCCTCCCACCTTCCCCAGGGGTAGGATGCCCCCAAGGCCCAGGGCTGAAGCCAGGCCCATTCCTGGAGGGTCCTGGGTCATTCCCCCACCCCCACCGGCCCCTGGCATGGGAATCTGGCAGTTGGTGAGCTCACTTCCTGTGAGTCGAAGAACCATTTGCTCAGATACACACAGAGAGGTGTCAGGTGAGACCCCTACCTGTCTCCCAGACACACCCCAGAAGGGCCTGAAGCTGGGGGATAGGCACCCTATCTCCCCCCATCATCCCAGCATGTAAAGCAGAGGGATGGCTAGGGCTACCCCTAGGTGGCCCGAACTCACCTGTGCATCCTGCTCTGCCAGGTTGTAATCCTTTATCCCAGAATAGCTTTCCCGGGTGCCCTGGAAGTTGGGGTTGAGTTTAGGGAGAACATAATGAGAGGAAGCTTTTTGTTTCTTTTCCTTTTTCCTTTTTTTTTTTTTTAACAATGGCTCTAATAAGAATTAAACAGAGCTTCACATTTATTGTAAAATCATCTTTCTCAAAACTACTGCCTTAGGGAAGGGGAAGGAATATGATTATCCCCATTTCACAGATGAAGAAACTGAGGCCCAGAGAAGTCAAACAACTTGCCCATGGTCACCCAGCTAGCAGACAGAAAAGCTAAGATTCTAAATCCATGTCTCCTGATTCTACAAATTCAACATTCTTTCCACCATCCCGTGTGACCAGTAGAAATTAAGTCCCAGAACTCCTCGAAACCTTTCTCCGCTTCTATTCACACAGAAATTCTCTCTTGTCCTCCATCCCCAAAGGCCCCCTGCATGGGGGAACACAAGGTCTGGCTTCCTTACCTTAGCCAGTGCTAGCAGCAGGTCCCTCAGGAGGCCACTTGTCTCTGACCTTATATCATCCTCAATCTCCACCTGAAAATCTAGGCATGGTCCAGAGTAAATATCAGAGTGAGTAGGGAAACCTAAGTTTTATATAGTCCCCTGATCTTTCTAATCTGAACTACCAGGGCTAGTCTTAACCTTTGACCCACGGCACCTAGCAAGTATCCAGTACCCAGTATCCAGTATCCACTCCAGTATCCAGACCCAAAGAACTCTGGTGGCCACTGGCTCCTGGCATTTAAGGCCAAGGCATCATGACTATCCCTGGAAATATTTCTGAATTGTAAGTAACATGTATGCAGCCAAGTGTCCGGAGGGAAATTGTTTGACCATAGTGTTGGTACTAAAGAATCTCAAAACCCCATAGCAATACTGCAAGGGGTGGGAGGCATCTGTTGGCCTGGTAACTAAGGGGCAAAGAGGAGAAAGGAAGGAAGGAAGGAAGAAAAAAGAAAGAAGGAAAGAAAGAAAGGAAAGAAGGAAAGAAAGGAAGGAAGGAAGGAAAGAAAAGAAAGAAAGAAAGGAAGGAAGCAAAGAAAGAGAGAAAGGAAGATGGATTAAGGAAGAAAGGAGGGAAGGAGGGAACAAAGGAAGAAAAAAGCAAGGAAGGAAGAAAGGAAGGGAAGGAAGAAGGAAGAGAGGAAGGGAGGAAGGAAAGAGCATAAGTTTGGAGGCAAGATACTTAAGACCTGGTTTCCTTGCTGGAAGAGAGAGGGAAATGATTCTGGATCTGGGTTGGGAGAGAGGATGCCTGAATTGTGATGCTCTGAGGAAAAGGACATAAGGAGAAAGTATGGAGAAGGCGGAAAACTGAGCACTGGCTTTCGGAGTTAGAAAACCTAAGTTCAAAGCGACTCAGAAACTAGCTGTGTGATCTCGAGCAGGTCACTTAACCTCTTTCTGCCTCAGTTTCCTCATTTTTAAAATGGGGATAATAATAATAACAGCACAGACCTTCCAGGGTTGTTATAAGGATCAAATGAGATAATTGTAAAGTGTTTTACAAATCTTAAAGTGCTACAGAGACACTAGCTATTTTTACGTAGAGAGAAACCAAGGGAACAAAGTGGATAGGAAAAGGTATCAGATTAAAGGCAGCTAGCTGCTAGGCTGGGCAGGGCCATGGCTGTGGCCACAGGAGTCTGGCACTTCCTCTTGGGGCTATGGCCAGGCACCAGTCAGCTTGAGATGGAGACTGATAACAGTATGTCTGTATGTTCTGTGAGGAGAAGGGGGCTTGAGAAGAGATAGGGAAGGGGGAGGAATGGATATCCTTGTGATTACCAGCGTCTAACTCTATTATTAATCCAAGGCCCTAGGCTGAAAGGGCTAATAATTGTCTTCTCATTTCTGAATAACCACACTTGGCTTTCTTCCAAGGGGAAACTGAGGCATTAGCAGAGAGAAGGCTGCTAAGGAACTCATCAGAGAGTAAAACGTTAACATTCGGGCTCTAGGATTCCTCCCCTAAATGAACAGTGGTACAGCTGAAAGAGGGGGGAGGACCAAGAACTTTCTCTTCAATGGGATGTCTCCACTGATTCCCTTCCAAGTCCCTAGCCATTCAGCCCCATTACCATGTTTGTAGATAGTCAGACACTCCTGCAGCTGTGGTGGGGAACGTGTAGAAAGGATCTCCACTCCTACATCCTCAGCAGAACTTATATCCTACAAGAAATCAAGGGTCCAGTCTGACTGAGACATAATGCCAACTGAAATGGTGGAAGTAGCGACTCAATGAAGACTGGCTTTTTTTGCCCCTGGGAGAGAGCATGGACCAGTGACCCTAAGAATGAGACTGAAGCAGAGATCAGACTTTGAGCCCATAGGATTATGATGTTGGAAAGTCTTCCCCCTCAAGCCCTGGCCAAGCAGTGATTGGGAGATTGGGAAGGCAGCTCCCAGGTTAGAGAATATATTTCTGTTTCAAGATATTTGTAGTACATTTCCTCTCCTAATACCTTCAGTGCTGCCCTTAGTTCATGGGCATCATATTGGGCTGTGGGCTTCAGCAGTGCCACCACAACCTTCTCCAAGCTTCCAGAAAGAGCTGCCTGCAGGGATTTCAGCAAGTCCTAGGATAAATATACAGTAATTAAGTTCTAAAGCAGGGTGGGCAGGAATGATAAGGCTGGCCAATGTAGGGGCAAAGGAGCCCAGTTTTGTGGGAACCTGGAGGAGGTCAGTCTTCTATGTGGTGAGCTTGGTAACAACTTCATATGGTCAAGTGGGTGCATTTCAGCTAAATAAACAGCTCTTCCCAGTGTCTCCCAAGGGGCTTCTCCCTCTTTGTTTTCTTACCTGCTGGGTGCGCTCCTGGAAGGCTCGGGCAATAAGCTGCCTTTGTTCACCATTCCGATTGGTCAGCACATCCACTATGGTGCCCTGATCCACACCTGTACCAGGACAGAGGGCAGAACTCAACCAGGGAGTTTTTGAAGGCTGAATTACCCAATGTAATATAGGAAAGACTAGGGTCATAAGATATACTAGGGCTAGAATTGCTTTGGGAAGGACAGGTGCTAGGGAGGTACTAGATTGGAGTGATTTCTGTTACTTGTTTTTAAATGATATGCTAAACAGTATGTAAGCATATCCCTTCATTTTCAATCTCCAGCTCACTCTGTATAATAGAGGAATTCTTAAGAACAGAGAAGGGAGAGGCAAGATAGATAGAGAAATGATGGGAAGAGAGAAATCACCTTGCCCTGCAATAGCTTCTAGTAGCCGTTGTACGTCCTTGTCCACGTTGAAACTCAAAAAGGGCCTGAGAGTCCCCAGGGTACCCCAAGCTGCAGTCTATAGAAATATAGGGGAGTCGATATTTGGTTGAGAGAGTCCAAGAAAAGGATGACATACTTAATTTCAGTGCCCCAACCCGACTCTCAGCCTAACCTACTAAGTGGTCTAAAGGCCTTTATTTACATGCCTGCCTCTAGGTTCACCCCAGCCCATTTCCTAGAACATCCTCACGGTCCTACCTTGTTGGCCAGGCCCAGGTGGCTGAGGATCTCATGGACCAGGGATGACTCCATCCTCCCATTGCTCACAGACATGATGTTGTTGGCAGCTTTGGGGAGAGAAGCAGGAGTTGAGGTGAGCTCCCCTGCCCCCTTTGGTCCTCTTGGTCACCTAGACCCCTCGGCTTAGACTCCCCTTCCCATTTCCTGTACTTTCTCTTCCCACCCAATGTTTCTCTTCTCTCTGTTGTAGAAAAAACATCATCAACCTGCTAGGCAGGTTTGGGAGTAAGGGCTGGAGCTGGAAGCCAGAAGAACAGAGGAAGAGAAGCCCCCGTGTTCCTATGTCCCTTTGGGGGCTACAGGAATTAAGGAGTGCAGCTACAGCTCGGTCTTACAACAATTATAGCCAGGACTCACCCTAACCCCAGGTGATGATCCCTGCAATACCAGATCTGTGGTCTAAAGTCGATTTCTCCCTTTAAGAAATCTTTCTTTCACCTCCATAGGCTGCTGAGTTCTCAATGGCATTGAATATTGGGGCAGGGTAGGAAATGAGCTATTCTCCTCCTTTAAGGCCAGAGCCCCAGCTTCTGAATATTTTCCATTCTTCATTTTACTCCCCACACCTGCTTTTACCCTGTATCCATCTATCAATTCACCTGGCCTTCTTCATCTTCTGTTCATCTCCCTTCAGGCCCTAGACTCAGATTCTTTAGTCTATGGGCACAATCCATGTACAGGTATGTGTGTGCCTATGAACCTGGATCAGTACATGCAATCATGTAGACTTGTGTGTCTGTGAAAGACAGAGCTGCTCAGCCCATCCTGAGAGTGCAGAAAGACCCCATCATGTGAAGGTGCAGCTTACCTGGAGCAGAGGGTCCAACTGTTTATCCAATGTTGAGTGTGGAACCAGCTTCTCTGTGATAGTGGAGGGGGTGTGTGCAGGACCAGGCTGAGTTGTGAGTCAGGTGATCTCCCTTCCAGACTAGACCAGCTGGTGTCTCCGGCCCTTGGCCCCTCCCAGTTGTGGGAGAGGATCTGGCTGTACCTGGGCACAACACCCCCACACTTCCCTGACTGTCCTTTCTTCTGGCTCAAGCTGAACCTCATTCAGCCTACAGTCTCCCTCTGAGCAGTTCATTGCCAGACACTGGGGGCTTTGTGTACTGTTTTCCCTAAGGGGGCCAGGTGGTAGGGGCAACAGAAGCCAGGCTCTAACTCTGGCTCCAGGCTCCTGGCTCCCTGGAGGGAGGGTAGAGGGGGCAAGTCAGACAGGCTCTAGGACTAATCTGATAGCATTGCAGAGAACTTGTTGGGGCACATGCCAGGAGGGACATCCCAGTGACAGGCCCCCAGAGTGGTCCCAGCCCAAACCTCTTTAGACCCCTCCCTTGACAGACAACTTGGTGCTACATTCATAGCAGCGGGGAAGAGATTTTATAATCCTGGCCAGTGTAGATAGGACTCTGT
This sequence comes from Trichosurus vulpecula, assembly GCF_011100635.1. Lineage (NCBI taxonomy): Eukaryota > Metazoa > Chordata > Mammalia > Diprotodontia > Phalangeridae > Trichosurus > Trichosurus vulpecula. The sequence continues at coordinate 45,406,207 of NC_050579.1, forward strand.
TTATCTCCCCAGAAATCTAAATAGAGGAATTTTAGGTGGGCATACAATGGTAGGGGGGAATAGGGAAGGGGAACTATAAAACGAGACATTGAGCTTTGAGCTTAAATCCGTGATTCCCAAGAGGTCACAATGTGGGGGAAGAAGATCACGGGAGACTCTAAGATCTTTGAGCCTTAAGACTCAGCTTTTTACCCTGTGGTGGTTGTCCACTGTCCTTTTACTTTATTGGCTCACCAGCTGTCCTAGCTATAGGTGATGCAATCCCAGCAGCTAGGCCCTTCCTCCCTTTGGGGCCCATTGGTACACAAAACAGCAGGTGAACAGCAAGTGAACAGTACTGTGGTGCAGCGGCTTGGGGGGGGGGGCCCTGGAGGACTCCATAAATCTCATAATGCACTCTCTGAGGACCGGGGACAGCCCTTTTCCCAGGGCAACTTAGACTATCTTCCTTGGGACACCCTCTTCTCTCTCTCTCTCTGTCTCTCTCTCTCTGTCTCTCTTCAGAGCATGCAAAGAACTTTTCTCTTTCAAAACTGTCCCTCCCTCACCTCACCTCGATCCACTAATGATTAGGTTACTTCTAAAAAGTAGATCATATCAATCCATGGTGCCAGACCCCTGGGAATATATTTCAGCGGTGGTAGGCACCTCTGATCTCTCTTCCACCAGTGCAAAAAAAAAAAAATGCAGATAACACCCACATGCTTGGGACAAATGCCTAATTGCTCCTCTAGGGGAATAGTCCAACTGAGGCCCTTCTCCCTACAGTCTTTCAGCCGTAAACTCTAAGAGCCCACAAGAGGGCACCAATGTCAAGAACCTTGGTCTTCAGCAGGTCCAGGAAAAGGGGTCTTGCCCCCTGGTGGCTGTTTTTCTGTCTGTCACCTCCCCTTCTCTCTACCCCAGCTTTCCAAGTCTCAGAGGCAAAAATCATGGAGACCCCTGGGATAGAGATTACTGGGTGGAACTAGCCCAAGTCCTGAAAGGTCATTGACAGGGAGAGGAGCAAAGATGTGAAAGAAATAGGATAAATGTCCTGGTAGTAGGAGATTATACCTATTCATCTTTTTTTCTCTTGCCCTCTAGGTGAGTTATCTTTCTCTACAATTCAGCTCAGTTCATGACACCAAGGGGCTTGGTTTTGCTACTTGAGTTCTCTACTATTAATTCATGGCCACAATGTAGAGAACATAGGGTCATTCAATCAGTCATCAACAAGTATTTATTAATTGTCTGCTATGTGGCAGGTATACAAAAACAAAAATGAAATTGTCCCTGCCCTCAAGGAGCTTACATTAGATTGGGAGAGACAATATCTAAGTATACATATATGTGTATACGTATAATACTTATATAAATATATACAAATATAAAAAATAAATATAAGGTAAATTTTTTGGAGGTACTAGCCATTGGGATCTTGAAAGACCTCATGCTTTTGTATAAAGGAAGAGAAATCTAGTCAGAGGGTTCTCATCCTCCCCCTAGTTCCTACCACAAATTTCCCCGCTGTGTTTCCCTCTACTTCACCCATCCTGCTCGTATTATAGCCCTGGATCCCAGGAAATAGTAGAAATGGTTGCTGAAGAAGCCTGTGCTTCTCCCTCCTCAAACACAGTCCCTTTCTGCCATTAAGTTGGTGGGACTCCAAAGATCATGAGTGGGATGAGGATTCTTGCTTTCCTCTCTTTCCCATTAGTCCCCTAACTAACCAGTTTGAATGAAATAGCAGGACAGCTCACTTTGGGCAGGAGAAAAAAAAGGTGAGTAGGTCTAATCTCTTGCTACCAAAACATCTGTCCTGTTTCTTTCCCATCCTTGCTTCTTTCCCCATCAGTGACCTTTCAGGCTTTGGACCAGTTCTACCCAGCACCCTCTGTCTCAGGGGGCCTCATTGATTTTTCCCCTTCAAACTATTTCAGTCCTTATTCTAGCCATTGTTTCTTTTTCCCACTATCCCTTCTATGTTGGGCTGTGTTTGCCTGATCTGGAAAATGATCTATAGTATTTTAACTCTAACTATCCTGGAAGTCTGCCCTGTACCCTAAGGCCCAGGAACTAAAGGCACTGTGGTAGCCTTGGGCACCTCCACCTCCCTGACACTTCAGTAGGCCTGTGCAAAGGAAGTGAATCACCCTACTTGTCACAGGGGCCCTGTGGGTGTGGTCATACCAGCCCAGTAAGTGCCTGGGTGAGGGGGATGAGTGAGGAAGGCAGTGAGGCTAACACTCCCAGGACAGTTGTTGAGATCAGATCATAGAGATGATGACAAAGCTAGTAACATCACCCTAACACTAGGTGGGGGCTTAGTTTCTTCTCCTCCGGGAGAGATGCCTGCTTCCCTCCTTGACAGACAGCAAGGGGTTATAATCATTATCTTTATTTTTCAGGCCCTGACTGAGCCCTCCCTCTGGGCAGTTCTACCGCCTCAGAACACACACACACTGGCCCCACCCCCCAGAAAAGTTGTTAGTATCCTGTACTCCTGGAATAGTGGCAGAAAGGATCAGGGTAGGGACAGAATAGAGATTTGGAAGTAGCAGGTACCACTGGGAAAATTGAATTGACTAGTGCCTGACTGCAAGTCCTCTCCTCCAAATATAGCTGGCAACTGAGCTCTGAGGGTAGGCTGGAAGGAAGGGTGGAAGGCAGGAGGAAAGTAGTTGTGGCAATGGAAAACTGGAAAGATAGAGGAATATTTGGGCATGCTGGGAGCTAGCTTGAGGGGGAGAATGAATGCAAAGCAAAAGGACAACCTAGCATGCTTAAACAGTAGAGGGAGCAGAACTGTGAGAGGACCTGGAAGGAGCAAACTCAGATCTGCCCTGAATAGTGTGCTAAAGAAGTGAGGATAGGGTAGAGGAAGAAGTCTGGGACAGCAGGGTGCTAGAAAAGGGACTCTATGCACCTGGAACCAGGAAGTTTCAGGGGATGGAAAGGAGACAGAGGAGGAGGAACTCTGAAGACCATAGCTAGATAAGGTCTGGGGATACAAGAGGTTATTAAGGGCTAGAGAAAGAACAGAGACGCTGGAATAGGGAGAAAAAGCTAGAAAAGGCAGATGGGGAACTGGTGAAATATAGAGAGCAGGCTAAAAAACTATATATATATAGTTTTTTATATACATATGGAGAGAGAGAGAGAGAGAGAGAGAGAGAGAGAGAGAGAGAGACATTGAGAGCTGGAAATCTGGGAGACAGTAGAACTAATAAGGCATATACAGTGATCTTCGTTTCTTTGTTTCAGACCAAAAAAATTGGGGTGTGTGATCTGAAAATGGATATTTCTTTTTACAAAAATTTGCTATTTCTCTTCTTAAATCTTTTGCGTGACTGTCCCAGAAAATCTAGGTTGTGTGGGCACAACAGGGAAAGGGAACCTAGGAGAATTAAAGTTGGAAAGGGGTCTGAGAAAATGTTAGTATTGGAGGGCAGTGGGACCCTGGACTCGGCCAGGAAGGCTTATGAAAAGTTCTACCAAGAAGTAGGTGGCAAATAGGTTCTAGAGTAGGAGAATGAGAGGGGAAATAAAGGGCATCTGGGAGGCTTGTTCTTAGAGACTAATGGGATCTCTAAAGGTGGGAGTATGAAGGTTCAAGTTTGAGCTAGGACACCTCTGAAGGAAGGTTAATAAGTTAATTGATATGAAATTTGTTAGCCCCGGGATCCTTTCTCTCTCTACACTAAGCCTCAGACCATTAGTCACACTCTCTGGAAAGTGGAAAATGTCAGACAAGAAATGGTGATGACTGATATTGTCAGACAAGAGGTGGTGGAGATGGATGATGACCCTTGACCCTTAGAGAAGACCTCAACCATGCTTATTTGCATCTTTCTCAGAGAGTTTGGGGGTGTAACTGAGACCCAGGCACTCCACCATCAAAGTGTGGAGAAGCACCGGACAACACCTACTTTTTCACCTCAAGTCCTACAGGGAAGATAGGATAAGAAACGTGCTGAAATCATCAGTTGGGGTAACTAGAGACTGAGGCAATTGGCCTGAAACTATGTAACCATCCATCTGTAACTAGGGCAAAGGTGGACAGAGTGGAGGTGAATGGCATAGGGTGCTATCGTCACTTCCCATTTTTATTATTCTAACTTGCCTAAGTAGCATTGGGAGCCTTCCTGTGCCCCAGCGACGAGTTGAACTCTACCAAAGTCATGCCCACCAGCCCTTTGCAAGACCGACCTTCCTCCAGTTCAAATATTTGAGTGATCTCTGTGGTCAGAAAAGTCCACTAACCTTTGCAACTTCCCTCTCTTTGCTTTGGGAAGCCACTCACCCTCATCGGATGTGCTGAATTCAAGTGACAAACGCACATTTTCCCCCAAGTCCAAGATTCCGTTTCTACCTGCGGGACTTAGCCAGGGATGGGGAGGGGGGTGGGGCGGGCAGGAAGCACTAGGGAGGAATCTGTTTTCTGACCACCCAGAAGGTCCCCTGCCCCAGCAGCAGGGCTGAGGCAGGGGTGGGTCGGGGTTCGATCTGCGGCTCGGCCATTGATTGCTAAGGTTTGTAGCAGACCCCCCACACACACACCCCCGCCCCCGCTCCCGCCCCCGCCGGGCCTGGCCCAGCCTAGTCTCCCCCTCCTACTCCCCCGACGCCCCACAGGCTCCCGCCTAGGCTCTGGCCGACGCTCTCGACTCTTTGTAGACTTGGGCTGGGGTTCGGACACCGTCGGCGGCGGGAGGAGGGAGCAAGCGGACAGGCGGAAGGGGGAGGAGAGGAGAGCAGCCGAGCCCTGTGGAGTCAGGAGGTGGGGGAGGGAGGGAGGGAACACCGAGGAGGTGAGAGCAGAGTACAGCCCGGCACCGCGGACGCTGCCAAGTAAGTCTCCACTCCCCTCCAGGCTGTGGGGGGCCCGGGGAGGGGGCAGAGGGGCGGGAGGAGGGGGAAGCACGAGTGAGGGGCAGGGGCGAAGTTGGTCTGGACCGAGGGGCGCCCTGGCTCGTCCCTGGCGCTGCCTCCGCTCTTGGGGTTACTCGCTGGCGGCCATCCCGGCCCGCAGGGCTGGGGAGCCCGCGAGGCGCCCGAGCCTCCGGGCTCCAAGGGGCCCGGGCTGGGGCCGTGGCGGTCGCTGCCTCCCAGGCCTCCGCCAGCTCTGCTCATGGCGGCCTGAGCCTGGGGGGAGGGAAGGGACGGCCAGGGGAAGGACGAGGCCTGAGCCGGGCCTGGCCGGGGGCCCCCGGCTCCTGGCCCCACCGAGGCGGAGCCCGCGAACGTGCCCATTCGCCCGGCACCTCCGGGCCCTGCTTTCCCTTCGCTCTCTTCCGCGCCAGGCCTGCAGATTTCTCCGTCTGGGCAACAGGTCCCGGGGAGGGAAACCTCTCTTAGGACCACAAAAGGGTGCGGGCCTGGCCCTCAATCTTTGAGATGAGGCAAAAGAAAGAAAAAGAACCTAGAGACTGTTTACAGCAGCCCCCGACCTGACAATGTGCCCTTCCGAGTGCAGAGTGGAGTTGGGCTTCTTCTCACCCCATGTGCTAGCAAAGAAGGCAAAGGGTTGCCTGGTGTGACCACCGTGGAGAGGCTGGCAGCCCACATCTGCTTAACGGGAAACGGGAAGGAGTGGTTAAGAGAGCCAGCCCTGGCTCCCCGGGGCCTGCCACTCCTGCACCGTTATGGGGTGTGTGTGTGTATGTGTGGAGCCTGGGGCGGGGGTGGGGGGGGGTGCTGGTTGAACTAGTTCTCCGTACTGCAGGCTGCTAATTACAGAAGTGGGAAAGGCAAACTGACAAGTGGGTTAATTGCAGGTGTTTGGCTAAAGTACCTGGCCCATTTGGGGGCTTCTTTTACTCTTAGATTTTACCCTCTTCCTCCCCCCAGCCTAATTAACTTTTAGCTTGAGGTGTTTGTTCCCTTGGGCCAAAAGTCCTAACTTCTTTCTCCAACCTGGAAGTTCTAGAGAAAGCACTCTCTGAGGTTCTTTGGAACCTGGCTACTTTCTTTGGGTGCTCTCTCCTTCAGGGTTTCAGGTTGGGAAGGGCTTTGATAGGGGATGCCTCTCCCACTGGGGAGCTGTCACTAAGTGGGTGTGTGTGTACTGGTGCATAAAAAGCATCAGTGACTTTGTATTTTACTGTGTTTGGGTGTATAGGTGCTTGCGTTTGTCATTTTGTGTGTGTAACCATGTCCCTGGTCTGTCCCTCAATCTAATCCTGTAGAACTTTGCCCTGCCTGAGAATGGAGAGTCTTATTCTGAAGAGAATTTCATTTTTCATTTTCTCCCCTACTGCCTTCACCAGTGCAGTGTGTTTACTTTCTCCTAGAAGTCCCCCTCCTTTTCTTTGTCTCCCCATTCTTTTTCCTTACCTTGTTCTTCTGCTTTTCTAACCTGTCAACCAATCCCTGCCCCCAGGGTTTGCAATCTTATCTGCCTTTCTCAGCCTGGGCCTGTTGTGTTTGGGTGCTGGGCTCCTAGGTAAGGGGACCCAGCTGGGCTTCATGTCAGGTGACCTTAAATAAGACCTGAAGGCCCCTTTTCTTCTTGCTGTTTCCATGTCCCAACACTCTGACCTAATTTGGGGGGGTGGAGAGGGGAGGGAGAATGTTTACAGAGTAGCCTGGAGCATTGGCTCCCCTGCCTGCATCCTTCCTTTTCCAGTGTTTTTCACAGTGTTTTCCCCATAGGTTGCCTGCTAACTTAAAAATAAAGTTTATAAGGATGAAGAAATCCTTCTAGGGCTTTTCTGGTCCCTGATCTTATAGTTACTCTTCAAAGATTACAGGATGCTGAAAATATAACTGGTTTCCCCTTTTCCTGGCCCTTTGGCCTATAAGCTTCTGTCCCTAACCCCAGCTCTCCAAACTCCTAGCCCACACCCCCTAAAAAAAGGTTGGGAGGAGGGTTAGGGTTAGAATGAGAAGAGGTAAGGGATGGGCTGGGCAGCTCCCAGCTCAAGTTCCTTGTAACTAAATGCCTAGGAAATCTCTGCTATCCTGGCAGTTCTCCAGCCTTTGCCTCAGAAAGTGGTGTCTCTATTTCCAGAGGAGGGAGAACTGCTTGTCTTTGTGTCTGTGAGTGTGTGAAAATGAGAGAGAGAGAGGGAGAGAGAGAGGGGGAGAGAGAGAGAGAGAGAGAGAGAGAGAGAGAGAGAGAGAGAGAGAGAGAATGAATCTTTGTGTTTATGGGGCATTCCTGGGAGTAAAAAGGTTTATGTAGAGTAAGGTGAGAGTAGGTGTGTAAAAGAGTCCAGGATAGCAGGGGACCAGACTACTGGTGGAGTGAGCCAGTGTTGTTCTCCCTGTTAGAGTTTTCTTGCTTTCGGCTCCTATATTTGCTCTTTCTCCCTGTATTCGTGGAGAAGGGGGCAGAAGCAAGACCGTTTTACGGGAACCCAAACTTGATGGCACAGCTATGCAGATCTGTTCCATTTACCTGGGCTGTCTCTCCACTGCTCTGCCAGGCAGGCTGAGGGAGTAAGGGAACTGCTGCTAATGGAAGTAGAGGACAGTGGGGGAAAAGGTTGGGAGGGCTGTGGTTAGAGAGAGCCTGAAACATCGGCTAGAGAATGCCATTATTCTTCATTATTCCAATCATTACACAACATACACTTTACCTTGATTCTGGGAGAGAGGTGGGGGAGGAGAGGTCTTAGGGTTGAACTGGTCATGCTTACTCCTTTCTTTGCTAACATCCCACTCCCTTAAACCCTCCCTCCTAACCCCAACCTCATCCAGGAACAAGATGTACCTGAGCTCCTGGAGTCAGAAAGAGGAAAAGGCAAGGAGAGTGCTTCCTCCCACAACCTTCAGGACCCTTGCCAGGATCTCTAAGCACTTAACTCTCACAACTCTCCCAACAGGGTTAAAGCAAGTGAAGTTTTCCCCTGCCCATCTTTCTCAGCTCTTTTACTATGTGAAGTCATAACCAGAGCCTAGTTCTGTTACATGAGAGGCTTTATATTCCACGAGAGTGAACAACTCTGTCCCAGCATAAAGCCCATTTGGCAGGCGGATATGTCTCTCTCACCCCATTTTGGGTGAGCAGACAAAAGGAGAAGAAAAGGGGGAGTAGTTGAGGGTAAGGATGAGGGTAAGGAGGACATGTCTAGGTAGGATTTGGGTCCCTATGGTGGTATTATTAAGCATCCTATCCTGTCCCTTCTTTTCAGTTGTATTCATTATCTCCCACACTTCTTTTGTTTGGGAAGAAGGGAAGGATAGGATTGAGGGAGAGATTTTGTTATGGATAATTTTATTGTTCCCATATAAAAAGGTTTCATTTCACTTCCAACTCAAATCAGTATTTGATCCCTCAGAGATGGGGGTGGGGACCATTGCCCTCAGGGTGAAAAGGTCTTATTATTGGTAGATAAATGAGCTGGGGGAGGGAGTAAGGGCCCTGAGCTTCTTTAGTTTCAGAGACTGACCTCTGACTCCTTCTGAGGGCAGTGTTCAAGGAGGGGAAGTGGTGAATACAAGAGGGTAAAGTCCTTGTGCTGGGAGTATTTGCCCATGACTGGCAGAGTTGATATTTCGCAAGTTCCAGGAGGGGGTGGGGGAAAGAAGAGGAGGAAGAAGAGGGTATAGGCTGAGCTATATTATGATCTGTGGACTTAGTCTTCTGCCATCGTACCGTTTGGTTTCCAGATCACAGTGAAGAACAGTCTCCCCAAAGTCATCATTGTGGAGACATTTTTCTTTTGCCAAGACATATTCTGGGAGCTCTGGGGGGTATGGTTCTTTCTGAGTGACCCCTGTGGAGCATGGAATGGAGATAGGGATGGAGATCCAGGGAAACAGTGGCCTAGTCATCTCTGTACCATCATTACTATTGTAATTTGATCTTGTTGTTGGCTTACTTTCTTAAGCTTTGGGCCGTATGCTTTGTGGGATTGTCAGGTTTTACCCTAAAACCACTCTTTTCCACCTACCCTGTTCCTTCCCAATGTAGAACATTTCCTTCTGTGTCTCCAGATCACCCTGTCCCTTCTTTTCTCCAAGCAGTCACGACAGCTCCATTCTCCCTTTCATCCTCCTAGGCGGTGGTGGTAGTGAGGGGACTAGTTACCAATATCGACATAGCAGCCTTGCCCTAAGGTTCCAGAAGCAGTGGCAGTAGGTGCTCCCTGCCCCCAGCTTAGTATTCTTTCTGGACAAGTTCTAACATGATATAATTCTTAATCCTACTAAACTTTGGGACCTGCCACTGCTCTACTTCCTCCCCTTCCCAGCCCCAAACTGGGTCCTTGAAGAACTGAGTCAGTCTGTAGACTGCTTGAACCCTTCTCCCTGGGGGAGTGAGGATCTGGGTGGTCTGGGGTCATGTGTCCAGTGACTACAAATGGAGAGTTTGGCCTGCAGCCCAGAGTCTGATGGGTTAGTTCTTAGCTACAGTTTCCTCACCTGTTGTCCCCTCTTCTGTTTAATCAGTCACTTCTTTCTCTAGTCCCTTTTCCCCATTAGTGGACTATGGGGAAGAGGAGAAATTTTCCCTAGCTCTGGAAGCCTCTTTTGCTTATCCTCAGAGAGGCCTCCTTGGCTAGGGTTGATTTAAGAGTGGGCAAGATGGAACAAGGGGCAGAGGGAAGGTTCTTCTGTCTTTAGTCAGTCTAGCAGCTGTTGAAATCTTAATCATTGGCCAGCAAGTAGGTCGAAGCAAACCAGAGCTTGTGTCCCTCCATCCTGGGGTCCGAAAGGGAAGTCCAGACCCTAAAGTTCATATTTAAAGGAGCCAAGAGAAATAAGACTATTGAGTTTTTCACTCAAATTATGGGGGGGTGAGGAGTGATCTCTACCGTTCCAACCCAAACATTCATTCAGTGATCCTTGTTATGGTCCCGTTAGAGTGCTAATATCTCTAACATTCCTGCCCCCATCCCTGGCAGTTCTTCCTGACTCCTTCTTTCCTGCCCTCTTGGGTTCCCTAGGATGCTGCAGACTCTATATGATTACTTCTGGTGGGAGCGATTGTGGCTACCTGTGAACCTGACCTGGGCTGACCTGGAGGACCGTGACGGGCGCATCTATGCCAAAGCTTCTGACCTTTACATCACCTTGCCCCTCGCTCTGCTCTTCCTCATTGTCAGATACTTCTTTGAGATGTGAGCATATTGCCCTTCTGCCCTCCCTAGTCTTTCCTACTTGTCCCTCTTTGACTGTCTGTCAGCCAGTGATCATTGATGGTTAGACCTTGGTGTTCTGGCTCCTCTGTTTCTTGCCTACTGTGTCCCCACTTTGCCCTCCCCATGAAGGCAGCATTGTCTGCCTGAGGATTTAGCTCCCCCAGGCCATTCTTTCAATAGCTATTTGTTTCCTCCCCTCCCCCAGGCCACTGGTGGACACAAGCTGCTTTGTCCAGAGCTGTGGGAAACAAAGGAGGCAGAGGGGGTGACAGGGAACCTCTCTTCAGCACTGAGCTGGGGAAACTGAGGCCATAGAGAAGGTTCTGAGCTCCCAGTCCCTTCCCCAACCCGCTCCAACATCAGATGTCATAGGGGGTCCTTGAAAGGGACAGGCCCCTCTCCTTAACCAGATGCCTTTCCCAGTTACGTGGCAACACCGCTGGCTGCCCTCCTAAATGTGAAGGAGAAGACTCGGCTTCGAGCATCCCCCAACCCAACTTTGGAGAATTTCTATTGTACCAGTGGCAAACACCCCAAACAGGTATGGAGGATGAGAGACTCAAGGCCCCAGAGGGCCACCCCTCGCCGGGGCACCTGATTGGTTGGAGGCCAGATCTTAGCAGGGCAGGAAGGGAAAGGATGCGTCTGAGGTGAGCACTAGAGGGAAGAAAATTGGTAAATCGGTAGGAAGATGGAGAGTCCTGGCATTGGCAGCTGAAAGATCTCAGCTCACGTACTGGCTCTGTTCTTTGCTTCTCAGGTGACTTTTGGTCAAGCATTTAACCCCCTTTGACCTGTTTCATCTAAAATGAGAGGGTTGGACTGTGACATGAGCTTTTCTATTCTTTTGAGCTCTAAAATGATGATCCTTGCGTATGTCAATGCTAGAGAATAAAGGAGTCAATTTTGAGGACAAGGTCATGGCTGGAGTCTGGTGCCTTGCCCACTAAAGGGGTTGATGTAGAAAAAGGAATGCAAAGGAGAGTTAGGGTTTGGGATTGGGGAAGGGGATTAGGGAGTCAGTGTCAGAGAGACTGTCGAAGGTTCTGAGAGAGGTCAGCGTTCATTTGGGTTGTCTATGTGATCAGTCACTGCTAAGTTTTCCATCTCTCCCCAACCCTCTCAGGCAGAGGTGGAGCTCTTGTCTCGGCAGAGTGGACTCTCAAGCCGTCAGGTGGAGCGATGGTTCCGTAGACGCCGAAATCAGGACCGGCCCAGCCTGCTCAAGAAATTCCGAGAGGCCAGGTGGCAACAGAGCCAAGGGTGGTGGAGCGGGAGCTGAAGGGGATAGGGAGTGGCTGGGTGTGGAAAAGGATGGAAGGGAGATGTTATGATGTTCTCTCTATCTTGATAATAGAGGTAAAGGGTCATGAGTAGAGGTGGTGAGTCCAGGGTCTGAGTCCATGCTCCCTGCTCCTGTCCCACTGAGTCCCTTTTGCTTCTTCTTCCAGTTGGAGATTCACCTTTTATCTTATTGCTTTCATTGCTGGCATGGCTGTCATTGTGGATGTGAGTGAGGGTAGGAGGGAGGAGTTGGAGGTTTGGCATAGTAGAGATGGAGTCATAAGACTTGGTCCCCTCTTCAATGTTTCAGCTCCTCTGATTTGCCACTATCTTTTCTCAGAAACCTTGGTTCTATGACATGAAGGAAGTATGGAAAGGTTATCCCATACAGGTATGAGAAATGGGGGCTACGGATGCTCATATGGGGCTAGAGGCAAAGAGAGATTTGTGGTGGGGTGGGACTGGGCCAGACCCTTGAGATGAAGGGAGTCTGTAACATCCTTGGGAGTAACTGAGCTAAGAGAAATTTGAAAGCCTGGGAAGGCTGCTTGTTGGGGTAAATTGTATTACTCCAGAAGCAGTTAGTGTGGGGTGGGTGGGTGGTGGTACTTTTGGGGAATATCCATGCTTTGGTGGACCTCAGTTTTCCTTCCTCTCTCCTAGTCTACCATCCCTTCCCAGTACTGGTATTACATGATCGAACTCTCCTTCTACTGGTCCCTACTCTTCAGTATTGCTTCTGATGTTAAACGGAAGGTAGGACAACTGGCTGGCAAAGGAATGGTTTGGGGAATTCTCTAGGTACTGGGTCCTCCCATTTATTGCTAGAAGCTCTGTACAGTTGAGCTACATCTGAAAGGAAGTAAGGATGTGAGATCACCTCAATCTTCCTTTTATTTTAGGGCTAACCTTTCCAGCGTCATAGACCCCTTTGGCAGTTGGTTGAACCCTGTGAACCCCTTCTCCAAATGTTTTTAAATGAATGAAATGAGATAGAATTACAAAGGAAACCAATTATATTGAGATAAAGATGCAGTTTTTTCCCCATCCACATTCATGGAACCCCAAAATCTGTAGACCCCACCTTGTGGGTTCATGGACCCCAATTTAAGAATCCCTGCTTTAGAGGGCGAGCAAGGACCTTATTACTCTGAGTGGCAAGGGTTGGAAGATATTTGGAAAAAGGAAACAGAGGGAAATGTGGGGATTGAGAAACAAAAATCCTCATCCCATGACCTCTAATCTCCTTCGTAGGATTTTAAAGAGCAGGTGATCCACCATGTGGCCACTATCATCCTCATCAGCTTCTCCTGGTTTGCCAACTACATCCGGGCAGGGACACTCATCATGGCTCTCCATGACTCCTCTGACTACCTGCTAGAGGTCAGGAATCCCCTGAGCTCCCTTAATCTAAGACTCCAGGCCATGTAACTTCTCCCTGCATCTTAAACCTCCTCTGCCCCTTTTGCCTCCTTTAGGGACATTGGGTTGGGGTAGGGGTCAGTACCAATGTCCTGGTTATATACATAAATATATAGATATATAATTCACACACACACACGTATATATGTGTGTGTGTGTATATATATGTGTGTGTGTGTGTGTATGTACGTTGGAGGGGGAGATGGGGCCCTTGATGATGGCTACAGGGGGCTGGGGGTGTTTGTTCAGTCAGCCAAGATGTTTAACTACGCCGGATGGAAAAACACGTGCAACAATATCTTCATTGTCTTCGCCATTGTCTTCATCATCACTCGCCTCGTCATCTTACCCTTCTGGTGAGTGGGAGCTCAGGGGTGCTGCCTGCTTAGGAGGTGGGCCTCTCCGTTTTTCTTGCTCTCAAGCCCCCACCCCCACCTGCTTCTTGTTCTCCCTTGTCACCTTACCCCTAGACCCTGTGACCTCATCTTCCCCAGCCTCCGTTCCTCCCCCATCTCTCCAGTATTTGCCTCTCTGTCCCTCAGGATCCTGCACTGCACACTGGTGTACCCTCTGCAGCTGTATCCTGCCTTCTTTGGCTATTACTTCTTCAACTTCATGATGGGTGTGCTCCAAGTGCTACATATCTTCTGGGCCTACCTCATCCTTCGAATGGCCCACAAGTTTGTAACTGGAAAGGTGAGGACTCCTTCCACTTTTGTATCTCCTTCACGAGGACTTGGTTCCTCCTTACCCCAGTATATTTTCTTCATGAACCATAATTCATAGTGAAAGGAATTAAGACCTTCCCACCCCTGAGTACCAGAGCTTAGCCCTTCACATCAGATATGCTCCCCAGTTTAAAAATTAGGACCCTAAGTGGGGAGAGGGAAGGAGTTTCTAGGCCGCTTCTGACCTTTGGCCTTCTTTCCTCTTTCTTAGCTGGTGGAAGATGAACGCAGTGATCGGGAAGAGACAGAGAGTTCCGAGGGCGAGGAGGCTGTCACTGGTGGGGGAATGAAGAGCCATCATCTAGCCAATGGCCACCCTGTCCTTAACAATAACCACAGAAAAAATGACTGAGCCTGGGTCCCTATTGCCTCCCAGCCTGATTTCATAAAGCCAAGAAAACACCCCTTCCTACCACAAGGGGAAGACATCCCTTGGGGAGGGGTCAGAGGTCACCAAAATCTGAGGGTAGGAGTGAAAGGGTGAGTTTTCTCCCTTTCCCTTTACCCCTCCCTCCAGTTGCCCTTCTTCCTGGTCACCCAGTTGCCTTTAAACCAAACTCCTGTCCATCTTGTGTGAGGGGGATTGGTCACAGCCTCTGTTACAGGGGGAGGTTTCCTCCCCCCTCCCTAAGCTGCCTGTCCTGTCATTCACTTCTGGGACAAACCTTCTCCCCTCCCCCACCCATAGGCTTGGGTTCCGAGTAAGGGGAACGACTCACATTCCTTACCGTAGTTTCAGATCAGGGGCTCCAGAGACAAGAGTCTGTGCCTTACCATTCCCTTTTTGGGTCTCATTCTGCCAAAGCTAGACCCTTCTCTTAATTATTCCAGGTTCCCTACTATGGATGGGGACCAAAGCTGAGCTGCCTAATCCTCTCTTTCCTCTAACCAGAGACATCTAGAAATCGGGTGTCCAAGGGTTAGCATTACCCTTGCCTTCTCTGCCCCGAGTAAGGCCACCCCCCCCCCCCCCACCCCACCGCCCAGGGCCTCAGCACAAGGATATCATTTTCCCTAGCTGCTCTTGCAGCCTCCTGTACAGGATCTAGAATCTTCCCCTCCGTGGCCTTTTCCACTCTCCTCCTCCTTCTCTGTCAGGCTAGCTTGACTGAAGTGGGGCGGCAACTAGTTTTACTTATTTATTGTACTTTGGAGTTTTGGTTTTCAGTTTGAAAGCCTGAACTGCAAACAGCCTAGGGAAAGGAGGGTGACAGACATTTCAGTAGAGAGGACCATATCAAACCATTTTTCAAACCCACAGACCAAATGTTGTACTGTTTGTGTGTGTGTGTTTTTTTAATTAAAATATATTAAAGATTAAATAAAACATGGCAAGAGACACGTGAGAACATGGGGATTTGGTGGGGAACAAAACAGTTTATCTTTATCTTCTTCACAACTAACCTTAAAATTCCACACACATTTCCCCCCCACCCCCCTTAAACTTCACCTGGCACATGGACAGAGGGAAGGACTAACTGATGAAGCAAGACACTTAGGACAGTGTGTATGGGCAAGAAGAACAAACGAAGATCAAGGATCAGACTCCCTTGTCTGGAGAAGGGAGGTGGGAAAGAAAAATCAAACCCGAGAGATGCAGATTTACCTCCTTGTTAAGAGATTTTCAAGGAAGGAAGAATACAAAGTGGGAGTGGGGGTGGGAAAAACAACCCCCCTCTCAGGGACAGATTAGGTCTGCCATATTCATGTGAATTCAGTAAAGGGGAAGGAGATGGAACAGGAATGGAAGGGCCCTGTCCACAAGCTGTGATCTCCTCAAACTAGCATGCGGGGAAGGAAGATTGGAGGTGGGGGGAAGGGCCCTGCCTGATAGCACCACACTGAAAGGGACCCTCAAACTGTAGGGTTCCCATTTTATCTACTAGAGGAAGGGAGGGAGGGGTCAAGTCCACTGGATAGGGGCATAGTTTGAGATGTCTCAGAGGGTCCTGAACGTGGCAGGGAAGTTTAAAGAAGCCGTCCTCGGCACTCTATGGCCCCACAGCAGCACAGCAGCTCCTTTCCTTCCACACTGCCCACCTCATAGTTATAGTCCCAGGTCAGCTCTGTCCCAGCTCGTATCCTCCTGGAAAAAGGAAGGGGAAACGAATGGACACAGCACAGAAAGCCCAACAGTCCCAGAGCCCTTTCAGTTCAAAGGTAAAAGTGTGCAGTTGGGCAATTTCCACCTTAGTTCCCTTTGCCAAGCCCAGACCCCTTTCTCCATTCCCTCCCCCCGCCAATTCTTACTTGCTGGCAAAGAAAGCCACCCAAGGGAACCGAAGGTCATGGGTGTCAACGAAGACATTCTGAACAAACAGGTTAGGACTGCAGCTGTGCTGTGGGTATGGAAACAAGATGAAGAATCAAGAAGAATGAATGGTCACAATTTGGGAGGGAATACTGAATACAGTTGGACTTGGGGACAGGGACAAAAGTAAGGGAATGCTAAGAGCCAAGAGGGAGGTAAGAGCCAGTGGGTCTCTAATCCTGAGGATAGCTTGTTGAGATGCTTTCGACTAAATGCTTCTCTGGAGGCGAGGAAAGGGACAAGGTGGACCCCTGAGGTTAAACAATGAGGCCTAATAAGGCAGGTGGGATTTTTGATCCAAGAGTGGGGGAGTTGGGAGGTGCTTGTTTTCAGGTCCCTAGGTTGTCCAGTCTTGGAGATCTTTAGGATGGTGGGGAAGGGAAACTCACGTTGAGATAGCGGCCTAGGTTGCCCTCTAGCTTGGCATCAATGATGTAGCAAGACTCCTCGCCGTCATAGAACTGGCGTGTATTCTTGCGGACAGGTGCGCTCTCGCCCTTGTCTGCAGACGCCATATTGGTTGACTTGATAGCAATGCCGTGTGTTGATTTTAAAGCAAAACCACGTGTGGATTTCACAGCCACCTGACGTTTGATTGGGCCTGCAGAGAAATGAGAAGTTGAGAAAGGCTGGGAGACAGCACAGTTTGGCTCATCAGGGAAGTCCTGAACTTAGAATCAGGAAAGGGCTGGGTTCAAATCCCAGCTCTGATGGTGGCCATATGACCTTGGGTAGACAATGATTTCATAGGTTTGGGATGGAGATCAAATGAGATAATACATTTAAAGCACTGTGCAAACTGAAGTATTATATAGAGGTCAGTTATCCCTGCTCCTCCTTGCAGGCATGCTGTTCACTATACCAAAAAGACAGAGTCAGGGATGCTTAGGAAAACCTTAAATGGGATTTTTTTCAGGTAAAACTACACCTGACAGAACAGCTGCTAGAGGAGAGAGTTAGCAAATTAAGAAAAGGAAGAGGATGTGACATTAACAGCTGGGAAGGAGATGGTTGGCTTGGGTACTAGGCTCTGGGCTTCCTACTATACTCCAGCTCTGAAACTCCCTTCATAAATGCCCCTTAAATTCACCCAAAGTACCAGACAGGTTCTTCTTGTCTTCAAAATCCTCGCCATCAGAGCCAGATGAGATAGTCTGGATGTCATCACTGTCTGCTGCCGTAGCTGGAGCCTGACCGGCAATGGGCTTTCGGCTTGTTCCACTTTCCCCCTCACTTTCTGTGCTGCTGGACAGTGTCAAAACATCCTGGCAGAAGGATCAGTGTTAAGGAACCAAAAGTAGTAGTACCTCTCTAGTAATGGCTAGGGATGAGGAAATCTGGATTCTCTGCCTCAGTTCTCCATAATGAATCAATAGGTGGAAAATGGAGGGTGGGGTGGAAGTAAAGGCCAGAAATGCAAGGGGCTGATTCTAAAACAGGAAGAAAGACCACAGTGTGGGACGTATGGGATGAGGCAAGAAATGAGAGCCATGGAAGAAAATGAAGGAACCCTATTTCTACCCTCAACTACCAAAATTATGAAGCCCATGAGATGGTAAAAATGCCTTCCCTGGCCTTAGGATTAAGACCAGCAGAATCATGGAGAAAACAGAAGCTAGGCAGCATCACTTACATCAGGGTTGGCTTGGGCAGGCCCCACAAGCCTCCGGGCCTGATGCATATTGGTCTTGCTAGGTGGGCACTTGATACCTTCAATCTTCAAGGGTGATGGGTTGTAACCAAAATTCCTGGAACTTTCGCTAGGCCTAGTGTGCAAAACAGAAGGAGAGGGTTGGTCAGAGCTGTTTCCCATCATTTTCAGACTGTAGTGGAAGATAGATATGGAAACAGGGAGTTATTAACAGAAGACACTTACAACAAAATTTTATTCTGTTCATCAGGCTCCTGGGAAATACAACAGCAAATGCAAAGTTAATTTTTTTTCCTTTTTAAATTCCACAATTATACTCTGCCTTTCCCCCTGCCCTCATGATCAAGAACAGTGCTGGGTGGGGCCATGCTGTCTAAAGGTAGAGGGCAGATAGAGTTACCCTGCACCTTAGTCACAGCCACAGCAGGCTCAGCAACGCTCCTAGTTGGGAAGGCTTCAGGAAGGAGGGTAGGCCTTCTGGCAACCCTCGAAGGAAGAGAACCTTAGGGGCCAAGAGTGGACTCAACTGGCCTTGAGCTTCAGTTTCTACTTCCAAGATGGAGGCTATTTAATGGGAACAAAAGAATGTTCCATTCTCGGGTGACCCCCAAATAGCTGACAATACAAAAACCATTCAGAAGAGATTTTGAAATTCATCAGATGATTTCTCTTGCTAATGTTTTGCTCATAATATTAAAATGAATCGCATTTCCTGGGCACATATTCAGCTGATGGTGGGAGATGGCAACCGAGGCCAACTTAGGTGGGTAACGGGGAAAGCTGGATGCTATTTGCTAAAAATTATCCAGAAAGTACACCCCCCATGACAATTCAGAAAGTTGACTGTAGGATCAGCCCCTGGATTCCAAACTGCTCACCTCTTTCTTGGGTGGCTTGCTATCCCCCTCTTCTTTGACCCCTGCCCCTGAGATGGAAGGCTTCTCTCCATCCCCACGGCCTCCCCCAGCCCTCCCATCCCCGCCCTCGCTGGTCCTGAAGGAGGAGCGGCTATCTGAGTCAGCAAAGCTGCCGTCGCTGACGTTGTTGCAGCTTAGCCATGTGGCCACTTTGTTCTTGGGTGTGTCCTCGGAGGAAGGAGGTTTACACCCCCCTATGGAAGCTGAGGGGGCAGAAAGATGGGAAGGGCCAGAGTCTGGGGGGCGGGAGTCTTTGGAGGCCGTCTCAGACAACCCATTCTCTTTCTGGCCTCTTGTCTGCCGCCGGGTGGCATAACTGCGCCAGACTGAACTGGTACTGAAGTCCTCATCTTTGCAAAAGTTATCATCTGAACTGTCATCATTAGACTCTTCAGGGTCCTCAGTGCCACTGTTGCCATCCTCTTGGTCCTTCAAGTCCACACCACTGCTATCAGAGGAGCAGGGGGCATCACTTTCGTAGCCTTCCTTAAAGTTCTCCACACTTTCAATATGGTCCAGGTTTGCAAAGTACTCATCCCCCATTTCTAGACCTTCCTTGTCTGCAAAGTCATCAGTGAGAATTTTGCCTGGATGAAAAAAAGGGAGTTAAAGGTACCTTGGAAAGTTTGTTCCATTCATCTCCCTCTTTCCCATGGTCATGCTCCCCAAACCCACCAACATAAGACTGAGATCATCTATCCTTGATAACAAACCATTATTTGACTTCCCAACCACGTGGATTTGTTAAAGTCTCTGAATGTTAACCTAATGAGCTCCCATTCCCCTTCTTATTTCTTCATGTCTCTTTTCCCATGCCTAGGTAAGTAATGTTTTTCTTGTGCTAAGAGATCCCTCCAGGGCAGAGGCACCCAAACTTACTTGGCCTACTGCGCAATTTAAAAAATTGCCAGTGCCCTCTGAAGATCTACTTTCTTTAACCTTTTAATGGCTTAAAAAAATTGCATGATTTAAAAAAAAAGACCTATCTTAAATTTAATAATTTATTGTAAACCTGTGTTTTCCTGCATTGAAATTTTGATGACACAATATTGTGTCCAGTATCATATTGTAAACAAGTCATTACATGCACATATTCCTGCTGATGCATGCTGGACTTCCTGACGATGCGTGAGATGCTCACCTGCCAACACTTGCTTAAGACCTGTTGTTGAACTTGACCACTGATTGCTTATAACTTGCATCTTGTTTATTTGGAAAATAATGTAATTATTACGACTTTAACTCTGTTACACAACAGATAAAACATGTATGGTTTTTCAAAATTCTCTTCCTTCCTTATGCTTCCACCGCTCCCTTATTTTTATTCAACACCCCTCCCAATTGCACCCAATTGCCCCACCCTGGATCGTTCCAGTGCTCCCCAGGGGTGGTATGGCCCACTTTGGGAACCTCTGCTAGGGAAACAAAAGATCTCAGCTTCCCTCAAACAGGTCTCAGTGCTGCCCACTAGGTAGTGATATTTAACATCTAATTTCATTCACTTTTACCAGTTTTAGCCTTTTCTGATCTTAGTCTTATTGAAGCACTCTCGTTTCTAGTCCAGTAGCCTTTGCAACCCAGCTTACCCAGACACAGATTTCATAAATGTTCTCTGGGAAAGGAGATGCTCTGGCCCAAGGGTGGGGAACCTGAGGTCTCTAGGCCACAGGTGGTCCCTCTAGGTCCTCAGGTGCCTTTTGACCAAGTCCAAGTTTTACACAACAAATTCTTTTATTAAGGGGATTCGTTCTGTGAAGTTTGAATTCAGTCAAAGGGCTGCACTTGAGGACCTAGAGGGGTCACCTACAGCCACAAGTTCTCCCCTCTGCTGGCCCCTCACCACTCCCCATTCCAAGGGTCCCTACATGTCTAACTTGTCCTTGTGCTTAAGTGATTGCTTGTTGGGAATGATGCTTAGTCTTGTCATTGAATTACCGGTCTCTGACATCCCTTCTAATCCTAAGACTCTATGCTCCTTCTCTCACCCTACCAACCTGCATAGATACAGACAAAGGAGCCTCTGGCGATGTCATCCAAGCACCGGATGCCCCAGCCCTTGTTCTGTGTCTTGAAGAGCTGCAGGCGAACCTGTAGCCCATGCTGCACCAAGCGGTTTGTGCACATGTTCAGGTTACATTTGCAGCGCTTGTTACATTCATACACCCTGTAAAGAGGTTACATTAAAATCTATTACAATATGATCTCTACAACATTAATCACAGTTACAATTTGTATTGCCAAAGGGGCTTCCATTTCAAAATGGCGTGCAACGGCTAAAGACTTCAAAGCTGCCAACAGTTATAGCAGATGAATTAGTCAAAAGGCTAATGCTGATATCTAAGGGAAGAGCTATCAGCTAATTAGAATGCTGTCACAATTATTGAGATTTTCAACACCACCGTTGCAGCTAATTTACCTTTAAGACCTAAGTGCTAGAACTTAGCTTTTGTAGCTCCCTGGTACGAAAATTCAACAGATTTAACTCTTAGAAAGAGAACTCTTAAGACTAGTTAATTTTTCTTCCCCTCAATGTTGACATTAGCTAAAATTTCCTTGTTTATTCTAAATTACAGGTTATGCATTTACCTAAGTCCTAGGCTTCTGTTTTCTGACACCCTTAAGTTTGAGGATGTAAGCCCCATGTTTTGACATGACCATGCTCCCATTCAAAATGGCCTCCCTGCCAATCTGTGTCCCTGGCTCCCTCTGACACCCTGCTCAATTCTCTGCTCTGAGAAGAATTCTCTGATTACCCCTTTGGAAAACGCTTTGGTTTCACACCTCCTCAGTGCTTATGAATGCTACTGGCAATATACTACTTTATGCTTACTTGGATAATGACTTCCTACATGTTAAGAGATGGAACCTATATTATGTATTTCATTTGTATTTTCATTTTCGTTTGTATCTATCACCTAGTACAGGGCTCTGCCTATAGTGACCCCCAGTCAATATCAATGTACTGACTCCATAAAATACAGTTCTAACAATTTCACTTGCTGGCTAAAATGAATGTCATAAAAACCATACAGCTAGGAAATAGATCATCCTTTATCTCAAAGCAAAATTTCCAACGATTATTCAGTAGCATTCTTTTATTTCATTTCGATAACAACAAAAATAAGGGATCCAAATCTGACTTAATAAATACTTGTCTAAAAAAAAAGAAGCAAAATGCACCTGTTTCTGTATTCCCTGTTCCAGTATCCTGGAAGTCTTTGCAAACAAATCAAAAGAGACATAAATAACTTCCTTCATGTCTGAGGCTCCGTCTCCTTTTCTCACTTACCCTGTGGGTAGGCACTCATCTAGTCTCTTATGCTGGTAGCCAGAGTTGGGGTTGATCTGGCCCCCTGGGGTGCAGGCTGTTGCCTGGATGGTAAGCTGGTGGCAAGCACATTTAGACCTGGATGTAGAATAGAAGGGGATAAATGAATGAGGCTATTAGATTTTTTTCTAGGGGTGAGAAGTCATTGATAAATGGTGGGGAAAGAGATTGTAGTGGAGATTCTCCTACGCAGAAATACACATATTTAAAGGGAAGGATATGCACACACACAAGAGAAACAGAGACTCATACAGAGAGAAAGGACAGAGATTGCATACTAAAACATTAAAGAATAATGAAGCCAATAAGGACAGAATGATGGGGGAAGAAGGAAGCAAAGTGAGACAGAGACAGGCAGGTATTTGACCAGTTACTCAGGAAAAAAATAACCCAGGCCCCAATATCCTACCATTTCCATCTTATAACCAGCAGAGGCCTTAGGGCAGAGCCACAGTTGGGGAAGAATAAAAAGAAAGAGATGAAGAATCACAAGGGAGAAAACAGAGAAGAGAAATAAGAGCCTGAGAAAGGAAAGAAGTGCCAGGAGGGAAACAGAAATAACTTGCACCCCCAACTCACTTGTCTCGACAGCCATCTTTGCAGTCACAGCCAACAAGAAACTCCCAGCCAGTGTTGATGAAGACACCCTTCCCTGGGATCCTCTCTTTACTATAGGCCACCTGTGGTGGTGGGGTAGTATCAATCTCATTGACACATGACAGAGGAACATCCTCTTGGCCATGGGTGATGTCCAGGATATAGTAAAAAGGCTTATAAGGCTGGAATTTCCGATCCACAAGAACATATGGGTCCAAACAGAACATCTCCAAGAAAAGGAAATCACAGGTTGTCTCAAAGAGATAGCGTTCAATCTCACTCATTGTCCTCAGGCAGAGGCCACAGGGTGTTTTATAGATAACGTGAAAGCCCATCTTGCGGTTGACCCGGCGCCTGGCTGTCATGCGCCGAAAATCATAGAGCAGAGGAACCAAGAGGGGGTTCTTGCCCCTGTACTGTGCATTACTCACTGGCCTCACTCGAGTGAGGCAGGTGTGACTACAGGCGTGAGGCAGGTAGAAGAGCTTCTCCATTGGGGCCCGATAGGAGGGTTCGGCTGGAGCCCGCTCCAGCATGCCGTGAAAAGCCGGGAAGGTTGGGCCAGGGGCCACAGAGCCTGGTGTTAATCTGACCAAGGGAAATAAGTGGGGAGAGAAGGAAGATGAGATGGGAACTCAGGCGCACTGACTCCTCCGGTGGCTAAGTGACACATCACAGCATTCTAACCTCAAGGGCTGTGGCTAAGGAAAGTACCTAACCAACCCTGACATGTTAGAGAAATGTGAGTTATCATCACCACTATTACTACTAATCAAATCAGAAATTGTATAGTCCTGTAAGGTTTGCACAGTGCTGTACAGGTGTAATCTCGTGTGATCCTCCCAACAACGCTTGGGTATTGGGAGTTATTATTGTCCCTGTTTTACAGATGAGGAAACTGAGGCGGACAGAGGTTAAGTAACTTGCTCAGGATCACACAGCTAGGAAGGGTCTGAGGTGGGATTTGAACTTGGGTCTTCCTCGCTCCAAATCCAGAGCTTTTACTCAATATGTGGCCACCTTTGCATAGCAAGCACCACACACTTCAGAGCCTAACAAAGGCATTTTTGGTCCCCTACTTTCTAATACAACTTTCTCACCTTGTCTTCCTTAGAATCTTGAGTTTGGCCCCCTCCTCCCACAGCTTCCCTCAAGGCAATCCTGTCTAGCCACCTCTATTTCCTGAAATTCCTCCCATCTCAGACAGTCAAACTTGTTCCCTTCCTGTCCTCCTGTCATGACTTACCTTCACCTGCCCAAGTCTGAGAGGTGGCTCCCTGGCCTCAAACACCAACCTTGCAGTGGGGCATACCATGAACCAATTCTTCTCAACCTTGCTCTAGACCTCCTTACTTCAGAAGTCTCCCCAGACTAATTTTCTTGCCTCTGGTCATTCTAATTTCTCAACACTAAGGCCTACATTTTCTGGTGCAGTTCATGTATTAGGCATACATTTTTTCTTGTTTCCTGAACTGAACATCCTGAAGCTAGAAACTGATTTTCCTCTTTATTTTACACTACAGACTCTCAGGCCATGATGCTGATAAGCTCGCAGACTGTTTAGGGTCTACCAGGTTGCTCCTAATTCATCTCACCTGACTGTCTGGCCAACTCCAGACTTCCCGCCAGGGACCGCCTCATTAAGCCCAGGGGACGTAGGGGATGAATGACCAGAACCCACAGAACCTAGCCGGAAAGATGTGCTCTTTTTGGCCACTTGCTTCCGTGCCTGGGCGAGTTGACTCTCCAGACTTCTGGAAGAGAGAAAAAGCAGGTCATGGAAGGAAGGCCATGATAAGAAAGAGGCTGAAGAAAATCTTTCACTGTACAGAGAATGACCAAGAGGGATTGGAGAACAAGACGCAAGCATACTCACTCCAAATCAGCAACCTGAGGGGACAGCGTTGGGGCAGGCAAGGAGGTAGTATGGGGTGGTTCCAGGGGCTTGAACTGGGTTCCAGTACCAGTGAGATCTTGAGTATACTGTACCACAGGACCTTTGCTCCTCACAGCACCTGGCAGGAGAAAGAATATGGACCAAGGAGTAGCTTGGCTTAATGCTACTTCTGTCCTACTCCACAATGTGCCCTCATCTCTTTTGGGTAAAAGAGAAAGAAGGAGTAGCAGAAGCACCTTCAGCGAATATTTGGATGGAATTACTCTAATTTCTCTATTATCCACACTAACAATAAGGGGAACAGTGGCATGGATAATGCAGAAGGTATTTGTTTTGGGCTTTGACATACAATGTGAATTTTGTATTTTCTGGATTTACTTCCTTAATTATGTTTTACTCAGATGATTTTTTTTTTAAAGTATGCAAGACGGTAGAAGCATGCTGAATAACAGGGTAAAACACCAGGATAGGCTTAAAAATTGGCTGTGGATAATGCAACAAACCAGATCATGCTGACAATTTTCCTCCATCATTAATTAAAAGGAAAAACTCCATTCCATGGCATATGACTCCAATTTATAATCCTGTCCAGATAGTATCACAAATGTATGCTGTGATCACAAAGGGTACAATGCCATAGCATATGGATGGACCAGAAAAGTGGTCAAAATTTAAAAGACAAAGCAAAAAAGTGACTTGAAAAGAATCTCTGTGACCCTCCCTCTTCCCCAGGGTAGAAGCAGCCCTGGGACCCTTCTGAGACATACCCATGTTTGGGCGTGTCCGGAGCTGTCCCCCCTGTTTCTTCTCCAGTGTGGAAGCTGTGGATGTCTTCATGCTGAACATGGGTTCTAGTCGGGTAGATCCTCGATAGATCCATTCACACCGCTTGTCATCCTGATGTCGGGGGAGAAGGGAGAGAGGCCGGAGTGTGTCCTGTCGTTTGTGGGGAGCACACCAAAGCTGCTTCCTTTGATGATCCCTAAATCCCACACTACTACAAGGTCCCTCTTTTTCAATTACATTTTGTTCCACACTGGAACAAAAATATAATTTTATTATAGGACTGTTAATTTGTATTCTTTTGTATCCTATTTGGTAATTATTATTAACAATTTTTTCATATGTTTGTCATTCCAAACTAAACTATATGTGTCCTCCGCCCTAGAACCCAAGTTCCTCCTTTTTTACGTTTCCACAATATTATCTACAGGGTTCTATAACCAGGAGGCACTCAATAAATTACATTAATGACTGATTTGTTTACTGGCCCATCTCATTTCTGCTTTAGACTGTAAGCTTTACAAAGGGAGAGACAACATCTAACCATACTCCACACGTGCCACAAAGCTTCACACAAAGCTAAGCACTGACTATACAGTCGATCCTCATTATTCACAAATTCTGGATTTGTGAATTTTCCCACTTGCTAAAGTTTAACACCCCAAACTCGATACACATGGTAATTTTGTGATAATTTGCAGAGAGGCACAGTGGTAAAAAAGTGGGTTTGAGCAATGCACACATCCCAGCTGAAGTCTTGCTTTACATAAGCTTCATGCAGGTGTGAGGGCTGATGCTGCATCAACAATATAATATGATGCACTCAGAATAAGAAGGCAAAATTCACCCATCTGTACACAAGGTCACTGCAGAAAGTGATGAAGTAAATGTTATAACCAGAGGTGTGCAGGAACCTAATCCTGTATTTCCCCTATGAGCAATGGTTCTGTAGTATCAGAATCAGTATTCATTAATTCAGTGTTTGCAGCAACTTTATGAAACATAACTGCCACAAATGACAAGAATCAACAGTACACAGTTTGCATGGTACTGAATGCAGGCTTGTATCTATGTCTCTACTATTTTTAAATCATATCTGTTTCTCCTGTGTTTCCTCCATTTGCTAGCTAGTTATTCAATGGCAGAATCTATGCCTACTTCCCGCACACAAGAAAATACTTAGTATCAACTCACAAAGATACTCTTTCGATCTAGCATTAGAAACCTGAAGTCTGGCAATAATTGACTAGAAGTGGGAGGGAAGGAAGAGACTGCAGGATACAAACTGACCCTGGTTAACTTCTCTCACAAGATACTCTTACTCCTCCCCACCACCTGAGGAAGAGACCATACCAGGAAAAGGATCTTGACAAGACTCCCATCCACCTCTTCTACCCGTGACTTCCACCAAGTGCCTTCCCATTCAGTCTTTATGAGCTGCCCACTCTTCAGTAGCACCATGGGACGGTTGGGGTAGGCAGTGATATATTCTTCGATGAAGTCTCGGCATGAAATGTCCTCAATGTCCTCCCATGTTTTCTTCACTGTTCAAAAGAAAAAAAGTCTTATTAAAGGTAGGTGAAGAAAGGAGAACTGGTATTCTCTAAGTTAAGATGGAAAAAGATATTACAATTTCACGGTAGAGAACAAGACTAACCTGAAAGATGAGGGCAGACTATAACACGTGTAAGCATATGCAAATCTCAGGGGTGCAAAAAACATGCAAATCATGCACACATATTCCTCACTCACATCATACACCTGAATATGGACCCCCAGGAAAATTTAAGTGGAGACTCTTGTTAAGGAGGTAAATCCAAGAAAATAACTGGCCCAGATGGAATAAATACAATAGGCACACATCTACATCAATCTTTTAAGGGCCTTTGAATGTGAATATTTTCAATCAAACATATCTGGAGATGCATGAAGACAAACTGATTGTTTCCTGGAAAGTCTTTTCCTTGGGCATATTCACACATTTAAGATACTATAAAATAACTATTTAGCATCTTCTTTCTCATGCCCAGGTGCAACATCAGGGAAGAACGATGATCCAAATAACATACTTGTAAGTTACCCCCCCAAAACACGGATCAGTCTAAACAGCGTGGTATCAGAAATTTCTTGCACTTTGGCTATGAAGCCAGGGCTCTAGAATCTAGCAAATGAAACGCCCCTTCACAAGGGGCATCACCAGGATTCTGGCACCCAATACATGTTTCCTAGGATTAGAATTGAATCACAAGGCCACAATATGCCATGAAGAAAGAGGCATATCATCTATATCTCTTAAGAAGAGGGTACACAAGGTGGGAAGGGGAAAGGGAAACTCACATGGTCTGCAAATAGGATAGAGTTCAGATTGTGTGACATAGGACGCGTAGCCATCATCAAAGAAGATGAGAAACCTAAAATAAAATGTGACAGTGAAACAAGTCTGCTCAGGAGATAGGGGTCCTTTGGCACATTTGGCAGATTATTCCCTAGTTGCCTCTACTCTTCTAGCCCAAAGATGAAGCTTCTTTTGCTCTCTGTGGAGCAATACTACAGCCCACATCCTTCTTCACTGTTCTCAGGCTTTCCTCCCACCCCAGTGGCTAAGAGTTCCATTAAAGCTATGCTATATCTCTGTATCTCTAAGCAAGGTTACTTGTTCTCTTTGGCTTACTGGATTCCAGTGTGATTAACCAATCTCTGGTGGGTTGCCTTTTCTAGATTCCTAATTCTTTTTGTTTTTAAAATATTTTTTCAATCATCAAGGACTTATGTTTTCCCCCTTTTACCTTACCCTCCATGGTGAAAAAAAAAACCCAATAAACAAAATCCTAATATCACATAAGAATAGTTGTGCGAAACGAAATCCCATACTGGTCATGTCCAACAACGTGTTTCTCAATCTGCACATTTAACCACTGACTTTCAGTCATAAGGTACGTAGGATTCTTTATCATCAGTCCTCTGGAATTGTGTTTGGTGAATGCACTGAACAGAGTTAAGTCTTTCAAAATTGTTTACTTTGACAATATCCAAATTATAGTATAAACTATTGTTCTCATTCTGCTCTCACTCTGAAACATTTCATGTGTCTTACCAGGTTTCTTTGAAATGGCCTTTTTTCACTTCTTATGACACAATAGTATTCCATTACATTTTTATACCACAATTTGCTCAGCCATTCCAACTGATGGGCATCCCCTTAGTTTCCAGTTCTTTGCCACTACAAAAAGAGTTGTTATAAATATTTTTGTACATATAAGATCTTTTCTGTATCCCTTTATCCATTTACCTCTTTGGGGTATAGACCTATTAGTGGTATCACTAGCTCAAGAAGGTTATGTACAGTTCAGTAACTTTTTCAGGCCGAATTCCAAATTGCTTTCTAAAATGGCTACACTGATCCACAGCTCCAACAGTGCACCAGTGTGCCTATTCTTCTGCAGTCCCACCAGCATCTACCACTTTCCTTTTTTGTTAGCTTTGCTATATGATGGGAATACTCAGAAGTGCTTTAATTTCTCTTAGTAATTTTGAGCATTTTTTTGAATGGCTTTAGGTAGCCTGGATTTCTTTCATTGAGAACTGTCTATTCATATCTTTCAAGCATTAATTGGTTAGTGGCTTTTATTCTTATAAATTTGAATCAGTTCCTTGCCTATTTTGGAAATGAGACCTCTATTAGAGGAACTTGTATTTTTCCCATTTTCTCTTCTATCCTTAGTTGTAATGGATTTGATTGGCAAAAACTAATTTTGCATAATCAAGAGTCCATTTTATTTTGTGACCTTTCTATCCTTTGGTTGTGAACTTTTCCTTTATCCATAGATCTGACAGGCAATTTGTTTATGATGTGTCCTTTTATACTGTGGTCACGGATCTATTTGAAGCTTATCTTCTTAAAGCATGTGAGGTGCTGATCTAAACCTAATTTCCGTCAAACTACTGTGTAGTTTTCTCAACAATTTTTTCAGACAGTGAATCTTTAAGGACTGGAGTCTTTAGGTTTACTGAACACTAAGCTACAAAGTTTGTTTACTTCTACAGATTGTGTTCCTAATCTGTTCCATTAATCAATTTTTTTAGCCCGTACAAATTGTTTTGATAATTACTGCTTAGTCGTATAGTTTGAAAACTGCTGTTGCTAGACCCATTTCCTTTCCACTTTTTGTTTCCCTTGAGATTCTTTGACCTTTTTTTCCTCCATGTTAATTTCATTATTTTTTCTGGAACTATACTACATAGTAATCACTTGGTAGTTGATTGGCATGGCCCTGAGTAAGTAAACTAATTTAGATAGTAATATCATTTTTATTATATTGTCTTAGCCTACCAATGAACAATGACTATTTCTCCAATTATGTAGGTTTGTTTTTATATCTGCAAAGAGTTTTATAGCTGTCTTCACATAGTTCTTATATCTCTCTTGGTAAGTAGATAGTCAAGCATTTTATATATTCTGTAGTTATTCTAAATGGAATTTCTCCCTTTCTGTTGGATTTTATTGGTATTATATAGAAATGCTGATCGTTTATATAGATTTTATATCATGCAACTTTGTTGAAGTTATTGTTTTGGTTAGTTTTCAGCTGACTCATTAGGGATCTTAAGGTATACCATCTCACCCGCAAAAATGGTCATCTCTTTCCTTCTTTGGTGATGCTTATTCTCTCAGTTTCTTTTTGTTGCCTTCTTGCTATAGCTATCATTTCTAGCATGATATCAAATAGAAGTGGTGACAAAGGCCATCCTTGCCTCATCCCCAATCTTACTAGAAAGGTCTTCAGTTTATATCCATTACATATAATGCTGGTTCTTGGTTATACTATTTACCGTATTAAGGAAAATTCTTTTGTCTCTGTTTTCTAGAGTTTTCAACAGAAATGGGTGCTTTTTTGTATTTGTCAAAGGCTTTTTTTTGGCATCTATTGATTTGATTTGGTTGTCCTGGTTATTATTGTGGTCAGTTGTGATTGTAGTTTTCTTGATATTAAACAACTCTGCTTTCCCGGTATAAATACAACCTGGTCATTGTGTATAGCCTTTTGTCATGTGCTGCTGTAGCCTCTTTGTTAATACTTTATTTAAATTTTTTTTATCAATGCTAATTAAGGTCACTGGTCTACAATTTTCTATCACTTTTTTTGACTCTTCTTAGTTTAGCTATCAAGATCATATTTGTATGGTAGAAGGAATTTGGTAGGATCACATCCTTTGCTATTTTTGCAAAGTTTGAAAATACTAGAATGAATTGTTCTTTGAATGCATGATAGAATTCACTTGTAAATCCATTTGTTCCTGTGGGTTTTTCTTTGCAAGTTCATTTATGGCTTATTCAATTTCTTTTCCTGAGACTGGGTTGTTTAAATTCTCTATTTCTTGTTCTGTTAACTTGGGTATTTTATATTTTTGTAAATGTTCATCTACTTCCTTTAAGTGGCTGGTTTTTTTGGCATAGAGTTGGAAACAAAATTTCTTTTATCCTTTATTTTTGATATTGGTAATTTGATTTTCTTCTTTCTTTTTTTGAAATCACAGTAGCTAATGGTTATCTATTTTATTGACTTTTATACAAATTTTTTTTAGGTTTGATTTTCTGTGGCTCTCCTACTTCATACATTCTTTTTTTTAAGGCTTGAAAGACAAAATCAAATAGCAATTAGGGAGAAGGGGAGAATCATCCCTACAACTCTCAGATGAAAAATTGGCTGGCCGGCCTTTGGGAATAATGTCCAGAGGTTGGAGGATTTATGATAAGAATCAAAGACAAAATTGAGAATGTTGTCAGTTCTGAGAGCTGGAAATTTCTTAGAGGATGCATCAGCTGCTGATCTTCCAGCTGCCTTTCTTTCCATAATCCCCATCCCAGTACCTGAGCTTGTTTTTGACATTTGGAGTCTCAGCCACGATGCCAGCATAGAGCCAGACCTGATTCCCATCCTTATACTTGGCCACCACACGGCTGCCTACATACAACTTGTCTGCTGGAGGGTGATAGTCATAGGCAATATGGTTCCCAGACAACAGGCTCTTCCCTTTGTTGTCAAATTTGACTTTGAACTTCCTCCCAGACCCTAGGTAAGGAAAAAAGGCATCAATACAATTGTCAATTCACAAATCATAGAAAAAGAGCTCAAAGAGACCTTAGAGATCATTTCATACAATCCTCTCATTTTACATATAAAAAAAAAACCCAAAAATGGAGGCCCAATCAGATTAAGTGACTTGCCTAAGGTCTCACAATCAATAAGTGGAAAAGGTCATATTTGAATCCAAGTTCTCTGATTCCAAATTCAATCAATACTCTCTCCACCACTCATCACTTTGCTAATTCCTCACACCCACAACCCTGTGCTTACTTCTGGACAGATATAGAGAAAGGGAAGAAATAATCTCTGCATTCCAGGACTTCTATTGCTAATGGGGGAAAGAACTCCTGCCTAAAGGAGCTCAACAGTTTAAATGGGGAGAGAGAACACATGGAGGACACAGGAAAGCTAAATAATCGCAGTTATCTATTTTGATTGGACACTAGAGAGATGAGAAAAATAAAATAAGAAAAAATGCATGGAAGCAGCTCAGGATATGCAGACAGCAGAGAGGCAAAGCCTCCTAAAGTGGAATGACACCAAAGAAGCAAGATCCAAATGCAAGCTTAGGGGACACAGAAGGCAGGTTTTGTAACAGCAGACAGACCACCCAAAGCATAAAAAAAGCTGGTAAAGGGAGTTCATTGGTTGGTAAGTGTCTGGAAGACCATAATTAAATGTTTAGATTTGATGTGAATGGCAACTAGGAGACCTTGTAGGCCATTAAAACGGATCAAATGATGCTCAAGCCCAGGAGCTCATTGCCTAAGTAACAGGATGGATGCCCAGACCTCTCCTTGTATACTAACTTTGCTCCTGGGCTGTACATACCAACTGTCTGGATGGCAATGAGGGTTCCCTTGTGCCATGTCTTGGTCCTTTTCTTGCCCAGGATTCTCATGCTGACAACGAGGTCACCATCCTTACTCAACTCAACAGGTACTTGACTCAAGGCTCCTAGGGAAAAAGCATCAAAACAATGAACAATAACATTCATACAGCACTTTTAAGTCTTAAAAAATCTTTGATCTCATTTGAAACTCACAATAACTCGTAAGGTTAGTGCTACCATTATCTTCGTATGATAGATGAGGAAACGGGCTTGGAAGTGAATTAAATCGCCTACATCTAGTGTCTTGGGGACACTGCCATGCCAACTGCTAGGTATGTCATCTTTGGGGAGAGGTATGAAAAAGTAGGAGAACCCTGCCCTTGGCCCCATGGATAGATTTCAGGAAGTCAAGGAAATGGCAAAAAATTATATCTTCATTTCAATAGAATCAGTTTCCTTTATAGTATTATGTATTTTTATGCATTTAAAAATATTATTCTGAGGTCCACAGGTCTTATCAGACAGCCAAAGGGGTCCGTGACACAAAAAGATTCATGAGCCCCTGTTCCAGAGGGCAAACCCCATGATTTCTCAATTACCAACACCAACTGGCGGGAGCAGAAAGCAAATCTCAAATCCTCATCTAAAGGTTCTGTGTATCTTCTTGGCCAAGAGGAGTCAACAGTGTTCTTTTTCTGTTCACCCCTTCACTGGGGAAGGTTTCCAGGCTTTGCAAAATAGCCAAAGGTCAAGTTGCGGGAGGTGAATAAAGGAAAAACTCAAGGATCTAAGCAAGTCGCCATATGCCAGATAAACAGTGCCAAGGCAACTAAAACTTAAAAGTAACTATAGAAAATAAGCCAGACTGGATTGTGAGACAGAGGACTTACTTAATGATGATAAAAGCAATACCATAAGCAAATGGTTTTAAATAGATCACAAACAAAAACTGTCATGCTACCAACATAGCCAAGGCACTGAAGAGGGAGGATGACACCAGCTATGGGGCAGTCTTTGCATGGCTTTCTCCAGCCATCTCCTGAGTCTGACCTTTGTTCAGGTCCTGGGAACTAGTCTTCTTGTTGACCGCATCCATGAACTTTTGGACATCTTGGGCTGACTTCCTCAGGGCAGCCATAGCTTCTCGAAGCTGTAGGACAAAGGTTGGGAAAGGAAAAGCTCTGAATTAGCAAGAGTCTTCTACCCAGGTGCAGAACTAGCTTGCCTTTCAAACAGACTGAGCGGTAGTGAGTCAACAGGATGGCCAACTTCTTGGCAGGTGGTGCTTCTGTTTCCAAACCTGGCTTAAAATTCAGTTCTTCTAGGAAACTTTCCCTGATTTACCTTGTTTGACTCTCCTTGCTCCTTATTTCCGCATCTGTCTCTGCCTCCTCATTCCCCTGGTTTTCTTCAAGACTGAGCTCACAGCCCACGTTGGCATACAGCCTTTCCCAGCTCCTTCCATTGCTGGTACTTCCAAGAACACCTTCTAGCTACTGTACACTCTGTATGCATGTAGTTATGCGTATGTTGTCTCCCCCTCATATTAGAATGAGAGTTCCTTGAGGGCACCGACTATGTTTTTGCTTTCCTTTGTAGTAAGCACTTAAATTCTTGTTGACTATCCTGCACTTCTACATCCAACTTACCTACATAATGTTTATTTGTAAACCTTTTTTGGTCATTTCCATAGGTGTGAGTGCTGTCTACCCAACTCCTAGTATCAAGAGCTTGTCTTCTAGGGTGTCTGGAACAAGTCTCTACAAATAGCAGGCACTCAAATGTTGCTAAGTAACCCTATCCCAACAGCTTCTTTAATTGTCTTGCCTCTTACCCTCCCAGTTAACTCACCTTCTGGTCCTTTGGGGTCCTATTGCCTGCATCACCTGCGGGTTTAAGAGAAAAAGACATCCCTACAATTACATTTCCTATAAATAAAAAAACTAAGCCTAATCACCCACTTGCCATGCAGTTTCCATCCTCAACAATGTTAGAGAACCTTTGCTACTAAAGGTCACCAAACACCACCTTTCTCATATTTGTCAGTCCTCCTTTGTCAGTCTTCACCTCTGACATATGACACTGCTAAGCACACCATCCTCCCCGAGATTCTCTCACCTGCTGGATTCTGGAAGGTGATTACTTTCTGGTTCTCCTCATGTTCTGACCAATCCTTTTCTGGTTTCTCCTCCTTTTAAGTTCTTAAAACGGGTATCTTCCAAAAGGCTCTTTCTCGGGTCCTCTTCAATTTTTACAATCTCATTTATTCCCAAGACTCCTCCTACCCTTTTTACTCAGAAGATCCCCAATTGATACCTCCAGTCCTAATCTCTTCCCAAATCCTTATTAGACATCACTATCTAAAGGTACTGAAAGTGCCTCAAACTCAACATGTGAGAAACAGAAAACATCTTTTCCCTCAAATTGACTTATCTCTGTCTTGTCTATTTCTGTCAATGGTATCACCACTCACCCAGTTACCCTGCCTCAAAATATCAGTGTTATCTTTGACTCTTCCCTTGCTACCAACGACCAATTACCAAGTTGTGCTAACTATACCTTCAAAATAGTTATGGATTTGCCTCCTTTTCTATTTTTACCATTGCCAACTTGCCATAAGCTTTTATTAGTATCTACCTGAGCTAGTGCAAAGGGCTCCTAACTGGTCTTCTTGCTTACAGCCTCTCCTCACTTTACCTTCCTAATGCACATATCTGGAATCACTCCTCCACTCAAAGCCCTTCAATAGTTCTCTTACTTGGGTTAATATTTCAGAGATCAAGGTGTGGTGGGTTCTCTTTCCCCTAATACAGATCAATATCCCTTTGAGAAACCCGGGTCACTTCCATGCCAGGATGAGGCTCTGGAGGGTTTTAGTGGAGACAACAGCCCTCTGTTGTCTATCAAATGATTTTAACTCCTTTGACCAGGGATTAAGGGTCCTTCATAACTTGTTGCCTATCCAGCTTTATCATACATTACTTACTATTCCTGTCCATATATCCTAACTTCCAGTAGTCTAAAAAGGACTACTCCTAATTTCCTGTTTGTGTCTAGAACTTTCTCCCCTTTAGGCTTTTGCTTTTAACACATCTCCACCTATTGAAACCCTATCCAATTTAGAGTTGTAGGAGCATAGATTTAGAACTAAACAGACCTAGGGATCATCTCATTTTATAAGTGATAAAATGAAGCCCAAGAAAGTCATGTGACTTACCTCACATCACTCAAGTAATAAAGCAGCAAAGCTGGGATTTGAACTTTGGTCCTCTGAATGCAAATCCTCCACTCTTTCTACTCTACCATGCTCCAGAGCAAATGCTGCCATTTCTGAGAACTTTTCAATGATTCCCTAGTTAGGAAATGACTTTTCTCTTCCTCCAATCTCCAAAAGCACTTTTTTTCTCTTATCATTTTCTATTGTGGCCTACAGTGATTGCACATTAATGTCACAGTATTGTATATTTGTATGTATACATATGTTCCAACCTATTAGAGTGTAAGCTCACTGAAGGCATCTCTGAATCTTCTCCAGTGACCAACAAAATGCTCTGCACATAGTAGGCACTTATAGATACTGAGCTGCTGCCCAACGACATTACAGGATGGGGCACAGAGGAGGGAAGGGTTTAAAACCAGAAGGCTGACAAGCTCACCCACAAAGAAGGATGCGCCATTTTAAGTTTGTATGTATTTTATATATATATCTAATTATGTATGTGTTGTTTCTTCCATCATAATGCAAATCAGCTGCCAGGGATCAATTTCCCTTTTTCTTTGTATCCTAAGTTTAGCACACTGTCTGGCACATGATACATGCTGAATAAATGCTTCCCATTTAGGATTTTTCAGACTGCATCTCAGGTCTTGAAAGATAAAGATTCCTGATGAGGACCCTGGGGAATAGGACCTCAAAGGAAAAGTTAAAGTTCTAGATTAGAACATGAAACCAACAAGTAGATGTAACTGCTATTCAGGGTCTTCTCTTTTCTGTTTCTTTGGGATTGGTTCTAACATAGAGTTAATGTCAAATCACTGAAATGCAAATATTTATTTGGTGCCTTCCATATGCTAGGTGGATATATCACAGGTCCTACTCTCGAGGACCTTACAATCTGAGGGGAAGGACAAGCATACAAATAACTTGAAAAGAAGAGAAAGTTGGCTAAGTGTGAAAGAGAGGTTCAGGAACAGGATTCTGAGAAGAGTGAGCAGAGAGAAATTTCTTGGTGGCAATGGTGACATGCCTATCATCTTCATACAAAAATCTGTTCCAGGACCAAAGATCAAACCCTTAATCTTGGCCAATTTTCCATCTGCTTCAAATAACACCTATCAAAAAGGGTCCTTGGATCACTCCTCAAGTATGTGGTGTGGTAGTCTTCTCTTTCACTACTGCCTCCTACATGAATCATTTGCTTCACCCAAATGGTTTTATTCTGACTCCCACTTGCTTTCCCAAGTTTCTGTCTTCGCTTACAATATTTTCTTGACCTAAAGTGGCCTCTTTTGTTTTCTCCATACCTATCCAATCACCATACCTATTCACTCTTCAGGGTGGAACAATTCCTACTTCTTTCATGAAGCATTCCCTACCACTCCAGTTGGGAATGATAACTTTGCTACATTGCTCATGGACAGAGCGTGTAGTTATCTCCTCAATTGGTTGTTCTTTCCTTTTGATGTAATCATTATAAAGAAATGAGCTAAGAGCCTAACAATCCAGAAGGGTGGAGAACTCATAAATTATAATAATAAGGCTTGTTTACTTTCTTTCTTCATAACTCTTGCCCACCTACACTAAATGCCTAGTGTCTTTTGACAACAGTATCCTCTGACATACATTATCTCAACTACCTGTAACATATCACTTAACCATGTTAAACACCAGTTCTTCATCTTTAAAATACAAGAGTTGGACTAGATCATTACGGAACTTTTCAAAAACTTTCAAAAACGTCTTCCCTACCACCTCCTACTGAACTGAGCATACTTGTTCCCTAAATGTTTCATTCATTCATCAAATAGTCGTTGCGCTTCTAACAGTCTACTAGGAGAAACAGTGCCCCTCTCTCTTGCCTTGACTATAACATAGCCTCCCCATTGACCTCTGCCTCTCACCTCTCTCTTCTCTACTCATCCCTCTTCTCTACCTCAAAATTTCTCTGTATCTTTACTGACCACCTCCTCCTCTTCCTCTCCTGTATCAAAGTAAAGAATCCCTCCCACCTTCAAAGGCTAACCTTTCCACCTCTATTAAACCCAACTCTTCCTGAATCTTTCTGGATCTTTCCCTATCAAATGACTCCTGTATCTCTCCTTCACAGCTTCAGTTTCTTTCACTTTCATCCGCAAAGAGGCTTAGCTTTCCCTTATTCTTAAAATAAATTCCCTTGATGTTGCCATCAACAACTACTAGTATCATCTCTTCCTCCCTCCACCTCCAATTTTTAAAATGTTAAAATAAAATAAAATGTTATTTATATCTTTTGTTTTTATGTTTTGTTCATTTCTGGATATGATCCACTAGTAGTGAACTCTCCCTCACAACAAAGAAAAACTGTTAAGCAAACACAACTGAAACAGTAACTTTGTCTGCCAATATTTGAAACATTCTGTGCCATTTGTCTACCCTGAATCTGCCAAGAGAAGGGATACAGATTTCATCACCTGTTCTTCTGAGATGGGTCATCATGATTACTTAAGAGTTCAGGTCCCTTCTAGCATTATTCTGGTTTACATCACTGTGGTCATTAATTATATTTACTTCACTCTGCATCTGCTCATACAAGAAGGGCAAGAGCTGTCTCACGTTGGTGTTTTTATCCCCAGTGTTCAATACCCATGCTTGACACGCAGCAGGTATTTAATGAATGCTTATTGAATGAATGACACAAATCTATGATTCTATGAATTCTTCATATTCACCATTTTTGACTGTCCAATTACATTGTTACTCTCCCCTTACTTTAAAACTTTTTGAAGGGTCTGATTTCATTACCTCCACTTCCTCACTAAGTGCTTAACCCCTTTCAGTTTGGTTCCTATCACCCAATTCTATTAAAATTTCCCTCTCGAAAACGAATACTCCAGATACAAAATCAAATGTCCTTTAATCCATCATCATTCTCCTTACCCTCTCTGGAATAGTTGCTACTCTTAAAAGCTTTTAGATACTTTCTCTTCCCTTGGTTCCCAGTGACACGACATTACTCTGCCTGCTTCTCTAATTCATTTTTGCTCTTTTTTTCCCTTTTTGTCTTCCCAGTCAGACACTCAATGAGGTTCTGTTATGGGTGTTATTCTCTTTATGCTTTCTCATCGCATCCCTCATTCACGTAACTTCAGCTCTCCCCCTTCTTAAATTATCACGTTTATACTTAGTTGTTTAAAGGTTGTATCTCGCCAATAGAATGTAAACTCTTTGAAGATGGGGACTTTTCCTTTTGTACTGTTTTTATATTCCCACCTAGCATAGGGCCAATTGAGAAGATCCTAAAAACAAATATTTATGTAATGGGAAAATAATCAAGCTGGGAATCCATGTGAGAGATCGAATCTAAACAGAGCTGTTCATTACTTGCTTCCACCTCCCTGTCCTAGCCCCTGTCCCTCACCTGAATCGACACTCAGGACATCATCATCCTCATCAGGAATCTCAATTACTTCTGTGGGTTTGGAGGCTTCATCTTCAGAACTGCTCTCTCGATACTGCAGCCCCAGTTTGGAGTAGAAATCCTTCACTAGAGATTCACAGTTAGTCACTGCCCTGGCATTGGGACACAAACGGGGAAAAGGGTCAAAGCCAGCGAGAGTAGTAGAGAGAGGGGCCGTAAAGAGTTATGCACATATGTGGGTTGTTTATTTTTAAGTGAGTTTTTTCTAATTCAGAAGGCATTTTCTCATAGAAACAATGATCACATGTAAATCTCTTTGCGAACTTTAAAGCATTACACAATTGCTGGTAATTGTTACAAATGGTGTTTAAGTTTTCATATGTGCCCACATATAATAATTACAGTTTACATAGCGTTTCACAGTTTATCCCCTGCTTTCTTCACAAGGGCCCTATGAGGCAGACAGGCCAAGTATGACTATGACCATTTTAAAGACGAAGAAAATGAGATTCTGAGAAACTATGTGATTTGCCCAAGATTATACAGCCATAAAGTGTTAGAGCTAAGAACTGAACCCAGGTCTTCGGATATCAAGTCCAGTGTTCTTTCAACCACAGTATGTTGTTCTCAATAAAGTTTGTTTTACTCATAATGCACCTGACGTAAGGCATTCATATTTCTATCTTAAGTATACCTTACCACCATTTATAGTTTCTATTGGAAAATGTTCTCAGTTCCAATAAGGGTGCTGCGGACAGCTTGGGGAGGGTGGTGTGGTAGGGGGAAGAGGCTGAAGCATACACTAGAACGCCGTAATTTATTTATAATGCACATAGTTAAAGAAAGCCACTTCCCCAGGTCAGTCATTAACCTGATATTCTAAACTAGAGAACAAAGGGCAGGTGTGCTGTAATAGGGATAGAAAGGGGGAAGCAGGAACTAAGGCTTTGGACTTGGAATTTTTTCTTGCTCATTTATACATACAATTTTTTTTTCAGTATTGACAAGTAAGGAACTGACTGTACTAAAAATGAGATGCTTGAATAACACAAAAGATGGAAAGGAAATTTTCTTATCTATCTTCTTTGACTTCTATCAAATTATGAAGCTACACTAGGCCACCATGCCTAAAACATACTTACCCTGACCTATTAAAAAAAGAAATACTTGAAAGTTACTGCAGGTCACTAAGAGTTCTTTTACTTTTAGAACTGATGCCTGAATGTCCTATACATATTTAGTTGTTTCAGTGAATCTAGCGTTGGATCACAAATTCTTAGTAAAGTGGCCAGGGGCTATTTAAATGACTGGCCACTTAGTAAATGCTTTTCAATAATGCTGATATCTACTCTCCCCAGTCCACTTTGTCCTGACCTGGATGCTTCATCGAAAAGCTCATCAACGTGGGCAACCTCAGACTCTTTCTGCACCACCCAGGTTTCCAGTTCAGCCAACTGTTTCTTTCGCAGCTTCACACAGTCCATCTTTTCCAGCTCCTCATCAATAAACTGTCGAAGTTCTTCCATGGAGATGCCCAGCTCCTCCACCACAGCCTGCTGCAGCTCGGCAATCTCCTGAGGTTCCATCCCAGCTGCTGCGGCAGCACCCAAACCAAAACACCCAGGAAGGGAAGTCATGCCTGAGGTTCTCTATGCAGGACAAAAAAAGAAAACAGTAAAATGAACCATGATCACAATTAACTGGGAAATCCATGCCCCTGCCTCAGATAATCCAAATATACTCAACTTTGAATCCTGCACTATCTCCTGCACAAGGAATATGTGGTCTATAATTGACTGTAAACTAGGATGGAACTGAAGAAGATGGAATAACATTAGGGACATGGTCCTATACCTACACAAATACCTATTTTACTAGGGAAGGGAATAAGTATTTCTATAGTGCTAGGCACTGTGATAAGCATTTTTACAAATATTATCTCATTTGGTCCTCACAAAAACCCTGTGAGGTGGGTGTTATTATCATTCCCATTTTATAGCTGAGGAAACTGAGGCAAACAGAGGTTAGGTGACTATATGACATCTTATTTTAATGGTTTTGGTCCATATTCTGTGCATGTATATACACATGTCAGTATTCATGTCTTTAAGAGGCAGTGTCAGCATAAGGAGTCCTTGGAGTCAAAATGATTTGTATTCAAGTCCTGCCTGTGACACAAGCTGTGTGGTCAGAGACAAGTCATTTAACTTCTCAGTAGCCCAGGCAACCTTATAAGACTCTAAGTTAATAGGAGTTGAAGCTCAGTATAAAGGAAATCCCAGGTCCAGAAAAAAAAATTCATGTCAGATTCTAAGTTTCTAGCAGTAAACCCATGAGTCTATGGATTGTTGCTGCTGTTCTGGGGGAGAATGGAACAACTAAAACAGCACCACATGCAATTAATGAAAGAATGCACTCCCTTAGCAAAAAGGATGGTTTTTCTATGAAGTTTTAGTTCATTAGTGACCAATGAGGTCAATAAGAAAAGCAAGTGTGTTATAATCAGGACGGCTGTCTTCACAGGTAGGTGGAAGCTGGGATTTGACGTTCAGGTTGCCATTTGTGTCTTTTCTTTTATTTATGGTAACATATTTGCAAAAGCATTGCAACTTTTACGTTATTTGATGCTTCTATACATAGTGACACTGAACCATAAGCTTTCATAATAACTCATAACTCCTATTGTGTATGATAATTTTTAGGAAAAACTTTCACGTTTGGAGGGAGAGGTGTAACTTTTTTGAACATCTTTCATTGATAATTAGTCCCTTAATCAGAAAGCACTTATTACGGCTTGGCTTTTGATTATATCCTGTATCATTATCCCTCTCCCTAACCACAGCAACTAGTCTGGCCTGGAGTAAAATGAGTTTGCACTCCCTGAAAAAAGCAACAACCAGCACAGAAGAGGAACCTGCTGAGAGGAGGCAGGTATCAGCCTGGCCCTACCAATGGACTGTGGATGCGCTACATCCCGGGCACGAAAGGTAGGGACTATCAGGACTCCAGGTGATTGACGTCCCGACAAGGTTTACAATTCAAATAGTTGGGGCAAAAACAGTCACGTGGTCCCCAAGCTCTCCGCCGCGACCCCCCCCCCCCCACAGGCCCACAGGCCCCCAGGGCCCTGTCAACTCACTCCCCTGCCCAGCCGGCTTTGGGCCCGGCAGCCCCGCAACTCCCTCGCCACGCGCGCTCTCCTGGCCCCCCCCCCCCCCCCCCCCCCCCACCCCCGGCTCAGGGGCCGGGCGCGCCCTGCGCGAGTGCAGCCCCCGGGGCCCGGTCCCTACTTGAGTTACCTCTTCAGCCTCCAACTGCTCCACTCCCCATTCCTCCCCCGGTCCCCAGCGTCCCACGCTCGCCCGACAACCGCCCCTCAGCCCCTTCCCACCACTCAGACTCACGCCTCGGGGCCGGCAGCGGCAGGGACTGAGAGGTAAACCCGAGCTGAGGGGACGAGGGAAAGGCAGGTTGGAGCGGGGGTCGGGGGAAGGAGTGGTGTGAGGGGGAACGCAAAGCGAGACGGACACCGGATGTACGCCCCTCATGCTTTTCCGGTCCCTACGATGGCGGCCGGCCGGGCTCAAACCCCGGAGGCGTAGCTTCGGCCTCCGACTCGGCAGAGATACTAGGTGGCTGAGGCGGCCGCCCCCGCGTGTTGGGAGGCAGAGTCTCCTGCGGGCGGGCATTGAAGATCTTTAGGGAAGAAGGGAGGGGAAGGCGGAGGATGGGCGGGGCCTGACTTAAAGGGAACGCCGCCTCTCCGGTGCTGCTGCAAGACACCATAGTCTAGGGGCTCAAGTTCCCATATCCCGATCTCAGTCTTTTCACAGAGGAGGAAACTGAAGCCAGAGAGGCTAAGAGATTTACTCAGCATCAGTCAGGCAGAAATGGCAGAGCTGGGGTTCCTTCCTGGTGGCACGATTAGGCTCCGGACTCAACCAACCAAACCCTTAGAACCCTTCCTATCACCAGGCAGAGCCAGTGCTGTGCAGGCCTAAAACTGTGTAGACAGCAGGGCTTACCTATGTGAATAGCTTCCTTTGCACATATTTGTGTGCACGTAGTCTCCCCCGTTAGATTGTAAGCTCCTGGAGGGCAGGACCGTGTATTAGGACGGCAGAATATATGATTTCAAAGAGAATCACATACATGTCTGAACGGTTCAGAACCGCAGGATATAAGGAATTCCCTAAGTAGAAGGCAGAAGAATCAAAGCATTTATTCAAGCTCCAAAGTAGCAGACCCACGAACCAGCGTCCCCATTTTGATATCTTGGTCAAGAGCTTCCAGGCCCAATAAGTCCGCCTCACAAGAGTAGCCAGGAGGCCACAGAAAAACATGATGGCATTAAACCAAATCCTATTCACGCTTCCCCTCTCCGGTGAGAAGATTACCCGCCTCCTCGGTCCACACACGGTCCGGCTCTGCTACCGGCAGCTCCTGCTTCGGCTTTATCTTCAGCTTTGGCTGTAGCTGTCTCTGGCTCCAACAAAAAAAATCAATCTTCAAGCTGTCTTCTCTCCTCTTACAGAGTTTTGGATGTCATCAAACGTCCTCTGCATGATTGGTTCTTGAGTTGGCCCCTCCCCTTAGGACCCTGGGAGGTTCACATCCACATAGATTGGGTTAATAGTAAGGCGTGGCTCTGGAGTTAGCACCTCCCCTTAGCCAGCCTCACCTTGGGCCCCACCCCAGTCACCAATCCACACCTACATAGGTTCCACACCTAATGGGGGTTTGGGCCTGGGGCTTAGCACCTAGTAAGGATTACTCAAAGAAAACACAGGCCATTTTGCTTACCAATACAGACTGTCTTCTGCCTCTTTTTGTATCTTTTTGTATGCCTGGCACTTAATAAATGTTGATTGATTGACCTACTTCTTTCCATCAGGCTGCCACTTTTTTGTTGAGATTTCCACCAATTTTCTGATAATCCTATCTATTAAATGGCCAGTTAGTTGCTCAGGAGAAGCTTTGGGGCAGGGAGGAGAGGGAAAGGTGGTAGCAGTGCTGATCTGTCGGGGCTGAGTTTGATTGGTCCTGGCACTAGCGGAGGCAGGCGGCCTACTCTGTAGTGTCCAGTTTATATTCTCCTATGAATACTTTCTCTGATTTCCACTTTTTGCTGACTTGGATAAATGGGTTTCTTTGTCTATGTGTGTTCATTGTGAAATTGATACGCGGTGGGAAGGGAGTTAAGCCTTAGGTATAACGCTTGAGTCCTCCTTTCCCCATCAAGAAACAGTGACCAAAAGTTTATTTTCAACCTGAAAACTACATTCTCTAGACCAGGCCTGCACAACTTGCCAAGGAGGGCTGCTTAGGGCCCTCAGGCTGATTGCCACAGGCCAAAGGATTTCCTCTACATACAAAGGATGTTTTCCTCTACATTTTTGTAGCCAAACTTTGACGTTACTCAAAGGGCCTGAAGGCTGAAAGTTGTGCAGGCCTGCTCTAAATGGATCCTATTTAAGGGAGAAAATAAACATAATTCCATCCTGGCACTTCCCCTCTCTCTGAGGAGAGCAGAATGGCCAAATTTCAGCCCCAGATCTCTTGCTTTCCCTTCTGGCAATAAAGTCTCCCTTGGAGTGGAGTGGCGGAAGAAGAAGTCAGAGATATCAATTGTCTCCCTCTGAGCCACAAAATGATACCCCTACATGTCGGGGATAGTCCTTGTTACAATTAAATATTTTTCAATTACTCTTGAAGCTGGTTTGGGCTGCACTCCCAGGCACGTGTTTGACGCATGCTCTAGATAAGTCTCTAAGGCTATCAGCTGCAGAGGAGGGGTTGACCTGCATTTGAAAAGGGAGTTT
This sequence comes from Trichosurus vulpecula, assembly GCF_011100635.1. Lineage (NCBI taxonomy): Eukaryota > Metazoa > Chordata > Mammalia > Diprotodontia > Phalangeridae > Trichosurus > Trichosurus vulpecula. Next base: position 45,450,555 of record NC_050579.1, read on the forward strand.
TCTCATCTAGCATTTCTCTATACCAGGGAACTCACAGGTCCAACCTGTATCCCTGACCTACGGACTGTGAAAACGTGTAGAATGTGTGACCAGGAATAACCTGCTCTCAAAGTTGAAGGATTAGACTTCATTGAAGACATTTTCCTATATAAAGCATAATTGAATCTAATTTGTAACATCCCCTTACAATAATTACGTCATTTTATGCATAGAGGGCAATATAATGGCCTCTAAGGTCCTCATTATTCCATGCTCTTTAGCTTTAAGAATTGTTTTTAGATCAAAAGTTACGAATTTAGTCACAGTTGTTCTGAGTCCCCAGTTAGGAAAATTCCTGACATTTAGGCGGAGGTTGGGTTGCTTAACTTTACATTTATACCTATCTGTAGTTAACTCTTGGCTTATTGGTGGTCGAGGCAAAAATCAGCTTATTGTAAAACTTCGGGTAACAAAAGAGCAGATTATATTATACTGCCAATAGATAGAGAGACACAGGAGGGAAATTAGGGGAAAAAAGCGGACCTTTTCTCAGAATTTCCCTCAGCCCAGGTCTTCTGCTCTGTGATATCTCATTGTTGTATGCCTGTGAAACCTGAATAGTATACCAGCACCATGCCAGGAAACTGAATTGCTTCCATTTGAATTGTCTTAGGAAAATTCTGAGGATCACCTGGTGGCATAAGATACCAGACACTGAGGTCCTTTCTTGAACTAAACTGCCAAGCATTGAACTCTACTGCAGAGAGGGCAACTCCAATGGGTTGCCCATGTTGTTTGAATGCCAAATGTATGCTTACTTAAAAGACTATTTTATGGAGAACTCACGCAGGGGAAGCATTCACTTGGTCATCAGAAGAAGTAATACAAGGACACTCTGAAGGTTTCTATTAAGAACTTTGGAATTGATTGTGTGACATGGGAGACTGGCACAGGACCTCGCAGCATGCTCTATGAGCAAAACAGAATTGAGATAGCTCAAAAGAAACTCGAGATGCACGAATTTAGAGAATCCACCTCAAATGTTCACATGGACTATTTGTGCCTGACATGTGGTAAAGCATTCTGAGCTCGAATAGGTCTGATCAACCAGAGTCGGGCAAATTGTAACTTAACTCTAACATAATGATTTTGGTCCTCTTCGAGAAAGGGAGGACAACAACAAACAAAACAACCTACAAAATTAATGATGCTCTTTCATGGCTCCCTTCTCTGTCACAGCTCAGTCCTAACTTTTTGCTCCTCAGAGGTGTATTGGAATGCTATGCACCAACGTCTAGAAACCAGATCCTCAGAATTTCTATCCAGTTCTGGGATAGCTGTTTATATAAATTCCTTAGGGCATAACCACATCTCTCACACAATAATTTTGATTGATTCAAGGAAGCATACGGGTCCTGATCATAGTTAGTTGTGTATTTGTTTGTTTGTTGTCTTCCCCATGAGATTGTAAGCTCTATGATTGCAGGGATTGTCTCTTGCCTCTTTTTGTTTCCCTGGTGTTTAGCACAATGCTTGGCACATAGTAGGTGCTTAATAAATGCTTTATTGACTGATTTTTCAGTGAATTAATAAGTGTAACTAATAAAGGTAAAAAGTAATTAGCAAAAGTAATCACTTTTAAGTGGCTTGAATAATCAATAGGGGCCCATCTTTTCTACTCTTCTTTTTGCCCCAGCTTTAATATCTTCTATTCTAAGTAAGTCTACTGGGGCATGCTTGGCAAAGTCCATAGTCCCAAATCCTGGATAACTTTTTGGTAACTTAGGAATGTTTTGCATTATCTTTTTTGAAAGCCTTCCCCAGTGTCTCATACTAATGAGTCTTGGGAAAAGTATGTGGCACAAATTTGGTAATTAACATTCTTCCCCCTCCAGGAAATTTAAACTCCTGCTCTAGGGGGAAAAATGCCATCCTCCAGTTCTGCTCCCAGGAGAGCATGTTGTTTTTCCAAGATAGGAAGAAACACTACTGTCAGGTTCTTTGGCAACACTAGCACACCATGAAAGGCAGTCAGTCCAATCCTAGCCAAAATGACTATTACACCCATCAGATAATAACACCCATAGGCTATGCAAAATAGCCAGATTATGTACATCTAGATAATAATAACATATAATTAGCAAACTATACATGCATAATGAAAATACAAAGCAAATGAACATAAAAGTATACAAAGAAAATAAGACAGTGTTTCAACAATCCGGCTAGCAGCTTCTATGGGGGTGTAAGATCCACCAACAACCAGCACCCGGAAAACTGCCAACACGCTGCAAAAGCACAGGTTCTTTTGATCTGCTTTAGTAAGGAAAGCAATGTTAAGGGGTTGACAATCTAACTTTAATTCAGCATACAAATATCATTCACTTAGTTCAGGGGAAAAAACCAGCACCCTGAACTTCAGAGCAAAATACAAACAAATTACAAACATCAACAGACAGACCCAATACAATTCATAGTTACCAACATCTAGGTTCAGCCTGAGAGCTCATAAGAAGGGCTGGCCCAGAGTCACACGTGCCACCACTGCTGTGGGTAAGAGCTCCAAAAAAAGAGAAAGCCAACCCCTGGTTTTATATCTTTTTCAGGGTCAAGGGTGAGTCACACATGCGACTCACCCATGTGACCTAGAATTGTCACAAAGAGGCGACTTGAACCCACGTGGTCTAAAAGCCTCTGATGTCCCAAACATGTCACTCAAACTCATGTGTAAACTAGGCCCTCCCCTGAGGCAAGGAGGCACCAAGGACACCCAAATCTAATCAAGGAAACAAAGGCCAAACTCTTCAAGGGGATTTGGTTGAACTAAGTGCCAAGAGCCCATTTTGCTTACCAACACAGACAGGAGCATGTGACAATTAATATGTCTATCAATGAACACATTTGAATAAGCCTTATCATCTGGCTAGATGTGTAAGTGTTTCCCTAGTTTCACACGGGATAGTGTTAAGTCAGTCTGGTCACTGGTCAGCTAGTTCTTGTTTTTCTGTGGAATTATCTGCTCCATACCAGTGCTAGTTCTTGGTATTGGCTGATCATGTTCTTCATCAGAACCTGAGTTCAAATCCAGCCTCAGACACATATGAGCTGTGTGACTCTGGGTGAGTCGTATAACCTATTTGCCTCAGTTTTCTCAATTGTAAAATGGAGAAAATAATAGCACCTATCTTGCAGGGTTGTTGTGAGGATCAAGTGATATAATATTTGTTTTTAAAAAATTCTTTTGTCTTCCTAAACCTCAGCTTATAGAGGCCTCAGGCCATATAATAACTATCAATATTACTAGTTCTTGAAGTACCTAATGCAAAATCTCTTTCATGTGAAATGTCTGTTCATGAGACACAAACTGTCTGGGTCAAGCAGACTTTGTAAAACTGGCAGTCAGTCTTTGCCTTAGAGTCTGTGAAAATGGACATCCATCAGTCTAAAGAGGCTTATCAGGGAGTCCAACAAACTCACCTACTGGCAATAAGTGAGGGCAATGGATCATCTCCAAGGGCCTCCACCAGCCTCTGACTGTTTTCTTTGACAAGCAAGTTGTCTGTTCTTGAAGTGACTTATCATTGATCTGTTGACTTGTGTGTCCCAAGAACATTAAAAATAAGATCTCTAGCAGAACTCTATTACTCTGTAGAAGATCTTGAAAATGAATTTGGAATCTGGAAAGACTTAAACAAACTGAGGCAAAGTGAAGTGAGCAGAACCAGGAGAACGTTGTACATAGTAACAGCAATATTGTACAATGGAATATTGGCGATGACATAGCTCTTCTCAGCAATACGATGATCCAAGACAATTCCAAGGGACTCATGATGAAGCATACTATCCACCTCCAGAGAAAGAACTGATACTATTTGAATACAGACTGAATCATGCTATTTTTCACATTTTTTCATTCTTTTTTTTATTTGAATCTTCTTGTACATAATGACTAATATGGAAATGTTTTACATGATTGCACATGTATAATCTATATCAGATTGCTTACCATCTCAGGAAGGGGAGAAAGGGACTGGGGGGAGGGAATGACAGAATTTGGAACTCAAAACTTAAAAAAATAATTTATTTTTAAAAAAAGCTTGAATAATACTGAAATTGCATCTAATGGCGGGGAAAGGAAACTCAAAACTTTTTTTAAAAACTGTTTAAAATTGTTTTAACATGTAATTGGGGAAAATAAAATTTTATATAAAAATCAGCACAAAATTGACTGGATCAAGAAATTCATACCTTATCCTTATCTTTTATGAAAATGTAGTTTGATCAAATATTGGTTTTCCCCAAATTAAAAAAAAATAAATTAAGCAACTAAAAAAAGTGAATTTGGATATCGTATTGTTGTTTATCTCCTTCATTGTTCTTCTGGGCTAAAGTAGATGGGTGGTAAAGGTTTAGCTTCTCTCTCAGCTGAGAAATGTAGTAGTTGTAGGTTTCTGTAGTGTCTCCCTCTTCAGAGATTCCAAAACGTAAATTAACAGGGAGTCTCAGCCCACTCCAGGTATCAGCAAATAGGATGTAAAGCCGTACTATTCCTGGTGGAGTAGTATGCATGTACTAGGAAAACCACTTTGCCTTTACTGAGGTTTTTATTCTAGTCTCCATGTTCACCAGTGTGCAGCTGAAACATTTAGGTAGTGGGTCTTGATAAGATATTGTTCTAGACCTTTTAAAAGCCTTCCAAAGCTAACATTTCTTTGAGCAGAGTACTTTTGAAGTCTCTGCTTTGGTCGGAATGAATCCTGGCAGGAAGTCGATATCCTGAGAAATATTTCTCCCATTGAATTTTAGCAACCATGGAAGCTTTGTTTTTCCTGGTTGGGTATGGGATCAGTTACCACCAGTATGTGACATGTTCCTGCTGTCTCCTTCCAGATGTTCTGTTTTGAACAGGCAGGTTGTGTATGTCCACATGGGTCTGTCTAGATGTGGCTTGAAGGGAGACACGAATATCAGATACCTTAAGAGTCTCTTTCACTCACTCTTCTACAAGAGAAGAAAAAGGGAAGGGGAAGAGGTGGGGAAGGGAGTGACTATTTACATAGTGCCTACTGTGTGTCAGCACTGTGCTAAGCATTTTTTAAAAACAAATATTATATCACTTGATCCTCACAACAACCCTGCAAGATAGGTGCTATTATTTTCTCCATTTTACAGTTGAGGAAACTGAGGCAAATAGGTTATATGACTCACCCAGAGTCACACAGCTCATACATGTCTGAGTCTGGATTTGAACTCAGGTTTTCCTGATTCCAGGCCCAGCAGTCTATCCATTACACTGCTAGCTGCCTTAAAGGGAGGGCTTTGCCTCAAGTCTGTTTTTCCTTCTCTCTTTCTTTGTACCCAATTCTTCCTCAAAAATCTGTTTTACTTCTGACCACTGCCTCCTTTAATCTACTCTCCCTTTTATCACTCTCCCTTTCTCTTATCCCCTTCCCCTCCTAATTCCCTGTTGGACAAGATAGATTTGTATACCTAATTGAGTGTGTGTGCATGTGTATATATGTATATATATATATATTTTCTTTTTTTTTCCCTTCCTACTTTGAACCAATTACAATGTGAGGTTGAAGCATGGCCTTACCATCACCTCCTATTTTCCTACTGTAAATGCTTCCTTGCATACCTCTTTTATGTGAGATAATTTTCTCCATTCTTCCTCTCCCTTACCCCTTCTCCCAGTGCATCCCTCTTTCTCACTTTTTTTGAGATCATCCCAGTATGACCTATTCACACCCATGCCCTCTATGTAAGATTCCTTCTAATTGCCCTAATAATGATAGTAAGTTAGTTTTTTAAGTAGTTTAGCCTTATTAAATCTCTTATGATTTCTTTTTCATGTTTACATTTTAATGCTTCTCGAGTCTTGTGTTTGAATGTTAAATTTTCTATTCAGCTCTGGTCTTTTCATCAGGAAAGTCATCAATTTCATAAATATCCATTCCCCCCCCTCAAACCCTTCCACCCCCGTGAAGGATTATACTCAGTTTTTCTGGGTAGGTTATTCTTGGTTGTAATCCTAGCTCCTTTGCCTTCTGGAATATCATATTCCAAGCCCTCCACCTCTTTAAGGTGAAAGCTGCTAAATCTTTTGTGATTCTGACTGTGACTCCATGCTTTTGAATAATCTCTTTCCGGCTGTTTGCAATAATTTCTCCTTGACCTGGGAGCTCTGAAATTTGGCTGTAATATTCCTGGGAGTTTTCATTTTGGGATCTCTTTCAGCAGGTGATGGGTAGATTCTTTGAATTTTTATTTTACCTTCTGGATCTAAGATTCTGGGGCAGTTTTCCTTAATAATTTTTTGAAATATGATGTCAAAGCTCTTTTTTTGATCATGGCCTTCAGGTAGTACAATAATTGTTAAATTATCTCTCCTCACTCTATCTTCCAGGTCAGTTATTTTTCCAATGAGGTAGTTCACATTTTCTTCTATTGTTTTAGTCTTTTGACTTTATTTTCTTTCTTGATTTCTAATGGAGTCATTAGCCTCCATTTGCCTGATTCTAATTTTTAAGGAATTATTTTCTTCAGTGAGCTTTTGTATCTCTTTTTTCCATTTGGCTAGTTTTGCTTTTTAAGGAGTTCTTTTCTTCAGTGAATTTTTGTGTCTCTTTTCCGATATACCAATTCTGTTTTTTAAGGTGCTATTTTCTTTATTTTTTTTGTGTGTGTCTCTTTTACCAAGCTGTTAATTCTCTTTTCATAATTTTCTTCCATCACTCTTATTTCTTTTCCCAATTTTTCTTCTACCACTCTAATTGCTTTCTTTAGCGGTTCAAGGAATTCTTGTTGGGCTTGTATCCAATTTGCATTTTTCTTTGAGGCTTTGTTTATAGCTGTTTTCACATTGTTGTGTTCTTCTGGGTTTGTGTCTTGATCTTACCATGTCACCATAGTAGATTTTTATGGTTAGGTTCTTTTTCTTGGTTGTTTGTTCATTTTTCTAGCCTATTTCTTGACTTTGAACTTTTATATTAAAATTGGGCTCTGTTCCAGGGGTAGGCTGGGGTACTTTCACAAGCTTCAAGCCTTTTGGCTGCTATTTTCAGAGTTAGTTCTGGGAGTCTGTAGGTTTTTTCCAGTGCTTCCCAGGTGGTATAATCTGGGGAGAGGTCTAGTCAGTAATCTCTTGGTCTGTACTCTGGTCTTTACCCAGAAAGGACCCCTGTTCTCCTACAGCCACAAGAGACATGTTCCTCTTGACTTTAAAACTGTGACCAGGTTCCCTGCTCTTTTGTGGTCACAAGTATTAGTATTCCTCTCTGCCAGGGAACTATGACAAGGTCCCCTGCTGTCCTGCTGCCGTAAACGCTAGTGTTCTTCTTGGTGCTGGAATTGTGAGCAGGTCTCCTGCTCTCCTGTTGCCATAAATGCTAGTGCTCTTCTCTGCCCTGGAACTGCAACTGGGAACTGTATATGGTCAATGCAACAGGGTTCTGCACTCAGTGTCAGCAAAGGGTCCTCTGTAATCTCTTTCTGACCACTCGCCCAATCCTGTTACCATCTCTGGGCTGAAAGCTCTCAAAGAATCCTTATCTTCTCTCTCAAAGCTGGAAGCCAGGATCCCTCTTTTCCTTCAAACTCTTGCCACCTCTGCCCCTCAATTGCCACCAATGTGAAGCATCTTATACAAATGTGCTTTGAGCCACAGGTTACACAGAGATAAAAAGTCAATGTAGATGGAGTCTAAAGGTTTGCTGGTTCTAATATTCTCCAAATATGCAATGCGAGTTTATAGTATTTCGTACACATGGGCACAAGCACCACACTTTTTGGTGACATTTGTGGCCCTTTTGGGCCAATAAAATCTTTTTCTTATTAGCTCTAGATTCCTTTCTTGGCCAATTTCCAAAATCATCCTGTAAAACTTTCATGACCATAGATAGGTATGCCCTGGGTAGTACTTACTGCTTCCTGGTGCCATGTGTAGGATTCAGTGACAGTACAGTATCTGTCATCTAGTAGGCACTTAATAAATGTTTATTGATGACTTGTTGATTTGAATTCAATTTAGCACTCTGTTATATAAGTCCAATTTCTGCCATTTTCTCTATTAGAAAGTACCCTCAAGTGACTGGCACTTGAGCCTTTCTGCCTTGTTTCAAATAGAATGGTCAGCTATCTGCTCTCTTTAATGGTCATCCACAAACAGCTGAGGTAAATAGATTGTGAGCTCTCTGAGGGTAGGTCTTTTAAGGTTTTTTAAGCCTTTCTTTGTATTCCCAGTGGTTAGCACAGGGCCTGTCACATAGGCACTTAATAATGTTTATTGTTGGATTAAAATAGGATTGACTCTATGAAAAAAAGGTTCTATATGCTCTTTACATACTGTCTGATGGAAGTCCTAAACTTCCAGCTGCTCTGCCATCTGTTTTCTACCTCCTTGGGAGTTAAATATAGCTTTCACTGTCATATGGTCTTTGAAAGAGGGCATCTGTATCCATATTAATCTTCCTTGGCCAGTAATGGATGCTGAACTCATAGATGTCTAATACTGCTACCCATTTTTGGCCAACAGCATAGAACAGTTGAAGGCTAAGTAAAACCTTTGTTGCAGCTGTCTTACTATACAAGACATAAACATCCTTAGTGATACCATTTTGGGGAATCTGGTGTCTCCTTGATAGGGCTGTGAAGAGTTCCCTAGCCCTGGGTTTTTACTGGTTTACAGACACCAGCTAAGGATCACGGAGTCATGACTGAGGTAGATCTGAGCTCCATGCCTAGACTCGGCTTACAAAAAGAGAATAGGCACAGATGTGGAGGAAAAACTGTCCAGCGCTAACAGAGAAGAAAAGAGACCTTCTATGTACAAAGAATGGATTAGGCCCCAGGAAGACATGTGGGAATCCTGCTCATACACAGAGCACCCAGGGAGACAGCCATAGTGAAGATGCATTGGGACAAAGCCTTGATATAGGGAAGTAAATCCAAGACCTTGCTCTCCTTTACTACTGTGAATTGTACAGACTTTGCAAGTTCAGGGGAAGGAAGTTAACATTCTATTGACCCTCAAATGTTTTCCCTTTCAGGGTAGCCTTACAGGAGTCATGAAAAAAGCTTATCTGATAGAGGAAAGCTGTCTTGGCTTTTTATGGGCTTAGATGAGTCCTTTATGTTTTGAATTTTCTATTGCAGTGAAATAAAGCTTGCCCAGAATAAGATATAAGCATGCATGCTTAAAGTAGCCCAGGTGTAGGAGGTAACCCACTGATGCAGGCAGTATAATCTGTGAGCATGGCATCCAAAGTGTTATCTGTATCCTCCTTCTCCTTTTCTCTGTCTCTCTTGTCTGCCTCTCTATCTCTGTTTCTCTTTCCTGCCTTCCTGCTGGTAGTTGAAGGAGGTTTTCACCTAGTGGAGGATGAGAGGCAGCCATGGCCATGACCACCAAAACTCACTCTCAGGCTCCTGGGCTAGCTATGGTATGGGAAGATACATTGTTACTACTTACCACTATAGTCCCTGAGCCCCCACCAGCTCTCATTTACACAAAGCAGTCACAATGACACTATTAACTCTTAAATATGAAATATTTACTAAACAAGAAGGCAAAAGCAACAATAATCATCAGGTAACATTTACTCAGGAATAGCCAAAATATGACGGTCCATCAGCAGACTTTGGTCGCTCTTCCAGCAATGTGCACAGCGTGTATGTGTAGGAGTGGGCACACACTTATAGAATCTATTAATGAGATACACGAGTAGAGAAATGCAGGCACTCGAGGCAGCTCAAAACTCTGGACTTCAAGATTGGTTGGCAATGGTCTCTCCTAGGAAACAGTCTTTCTGTCCTGTTCTAAGACTCTCTACTCTCCTGCTGGACAAGGTTTCTTCTCTGCTACTCTGAGGTTGCTAGAGCAGTGGTAAGTTCTTTTAGTAAAACGACTGCATTAGACCACTTCTAGGGCTGTAGGCCAAAGAGATCACACAAGTGGGAAAGGGATCTGTATGTAAAAAAATTTATAGCAGCTCTTTTTGTGGTGGCAAAGAATTGGAAATCAAGGGGATGCCCATCAATTGGAGAATGGCTAAACAAGTTGTGGTATATGAATGTAATGGAATACTATTGTGCTATAAGAAATGAGGAGCAGACAGACTTCATAATAACTTGGAAAGACTTATGTGATCTGATGCTTAGCGAGGGGAGCAGAACCAGGAGAACATTATACACGATTATGGACACACGGTATCTGTGATGACGAATTTTGAAAGACTTGGCTCTTCTCGCAATACAAGGTTCAAAGACAGCTCCAAAAGACTGATGGAAAAAGCTATCCACATCCAGAGATATATTATAATTCTTCCTTACAACTTGACTATTGTGTAAATAAGTTTAATGCAAAGGTATATGTAGAACCTATATTGGATTACATGTTGTATTGGGGGAAAGGGGGGGTGGAAAGTGAGGGGGAGAAAATTTGGAACCCAAAAACTGGTGGAACTGAGTGTCGTAAACTAAAAATAAAAAATAAACTAAAAAAAAAAACTGCATTACACTCTTTCAGTGAAACAACAGCCCTAAACCTGGAGTCTGGAGCTTTCCAGGTTGGCTATGTTAGCTGGGCACTAAAGCAGTTTTAAGTTATCTTAGGGGCAGCTAGTTCTATCTTTACCAAGTACTTCAGATCTGCTCTCTGGGTCCTGAAGAGTGTCTCCCTCTCAGATAAGAAAGGACAAAAGTGTTCTTGCCCACATGGCACCAAGGGAGGGATACATAGTTGATGTTCCTGAGCCCTTGTCTTCCAGTCAGAGAAGGGGGATTTCCTAGGCCTTGGGGCTTGCCTTGAAGATAATCTTAAATTTCAAACTCCTGGAATCTGGGCTTCTAGCTAGAGAAAGGGGATTTCCTAGATCAAAAGGTAGGTAGATAGATACAAAGATAAAGCATTTATTAAGCACTTACTATGTGCCAGGCATGATGCTAGACACTGGGGTACAAATACAAACAAACAAGATAGTCCTGGCTCTCAAGAGTTTAAATTCTAATGAGGAGAGACAACACTGAGTGTATTAGCAACCACACCAGCACTCAGGGTGGGCTGCTAGCACAGGTTCTTGATCTGCTTTCCTAAAGGAAAGACACCTTCAAAGGGGTTAATAATCTTACTTTAATTAAACAATGCAGAAAGATATATAAGTAGCCAGGAAAGACTAACATTATCTCCTAATTCAGGGGGAAAGGGTCAGTACTCTGAAAGTGGAGAAAATCAATTATTAACAGGCAGAGAAACATAGAGAAATTAGCATAGAGATCCAATAGACAGGGCTCCAACTGTTTTAACAGAGTAATCTTGCGACACACTTTACCATTTACATACACCACCAGAACGGGACAGCACTGACCTCTGGGTAGAGGAGTAGGGGGGTGGGGGTGGGTGGATTCCTTAACAAATGGCTACATGGCTACCCAGAGTCCTGTCCAGGAAATCAAAGGTCCTTTCCATAAGTGAGCTCCCAAGGCAAAAGATCAATTCCCAAAACACATGGGCTCAGAGCCAGAAGGCATCAAAGTTTACCTGACTCAGCACCTTATTGGCAAGGCAAAATACCTGGGAATGGGAGATTGTTATGGCCATGGATGCTGGGAAACTAAACTCTAAGAAATACTAACGAAAATTTGCTTTGCTTACGCTTACACTGACAGAGCTGGTAAGGGGAGGGAGACAAGGGTAGGAGCATGTTTTGGAGATAGTCAGGATGTGAAATAGAGACTTAGATCCAGTCAAAGAAGATGAAAGCTGAACTATCAGAGCTCAGTGTAGCTCCAGGAGTGGAGTCCAAGTTTCCATGGGAAGGAGTTGGGGCTGATGACCAGATCTTGAAATTTATCCTTTTAACCAGAGAGGGGAGATTTCTTGGATAGCAGGCTTTCTTGGACAAAATGTCTTTTGAATAACCCCAAGTTTAAGAGTGAGTCATACAGCCTTCTATCCAAAGAAGGAGACTTCCATGATCAGTGTGCCTCTTGAAGAGAGATGAGAGTCAAACACTTGGCTCTGAGTACTTTGACAGTGGCAAAGGACCAAAAGTCATGCTGTGGAGGAACAAAAGACCTTGACTTTGTATGTGTCATTACAAAGAGTTATTTGGACAGTGTGGGTCCCATAGGAAGGATGTTGTCTGTCTAAGGGTAGCATGTGTTTCCCTTTCAAGGGGAGTGTAGACCACAAGGGTGGAATTAAAAATCTGGTAACAAGTTATATAGGACCCTGTAGTAAATTAGGCCCTCCAGAGGAAGAATTGTGTTTATTTCTGAGCTATTGTGAGTTCTTTTATGTGTTTTTTTGCACTTATGGAATCCTGAGTCTATTTTCTATGGGCTAAAGTAAAGGCTTTTACCTTTATCATACCTTATAAATGTACTTGTTACTTTGAGTGCTTATACAGAAATTAGCCATCCTGTCATCCTTATTCGTGGAGACTGGATATTAACTATATTTTGAGATTTCCTGGAGAAAACTCCAGTTGGGGGCAATATAAGTCAAAGAAAAAGTCATGTTTTAGGTAGTCTCAGGTTTGGCCTTGGTCAGTCCAGGGCTTAGGGTTCCTAAGTCACAGGTAGAGACCTAGACACAATGTATGTGGATGTTCCCAAGGTAGGAACAAAGTAAACCAAATTCTAAGGTTCCCAAGAGAATCCCAGGATGGGAACAAAATGAGTCAAAAAGATTTTTGGAGAAACTAGATCTAATCTCGATAAACCCAGAACTGGTGTTCTAAGTTACAGGTTATATCCCCATATGGTAAGAATGAGAATGTTGAAAAACAAGGAAGTTTAATAATCTAATGTGCTAGATCATTACTTTCTGTACAATTGACAGCAGATGTATTGGGTCCGCCAACCTATGATATGTAATATTATTTGCCCCAGCTTTATCCCAGAGATGGCAAACTTCCTGAGCCTTGTGGCTGGTTAGATGTCTTCCTCCTGCCAAGTGGATGTGGGGATTGCCTTAAAAGGGTCTATTACTAGCTTGGCACACCGAACTGTCATTACAATCAGGAACACGCACATAAGAACAACAAAACCAGTGGCGAACCCTTTATCCACATCGACGCTGGAGATTAAGCTTGTATCCTCCATGCAGATACTTTTCCTACTGCTTGGCTGCCTCCTCAGATCCCTCTGCACAGCTACAGTATTCCTTGGGAGAAACAAGGGTGAAACATGAATGCAGATTCCTTTAAGGACCGTCTTGCTTGTTATTGTTACTATTGTTATTTTACAGAAACCAAGGGGAAGGGAGCAAGGAGAAGCCCCATAAGGGGAAGATTTATTCTCCATTCAGCAGGCATTTACTAAATATCTATTATATGCATGACACTGTAGCAAATGAAATAGTTGGAAGAAAGGAAGTAGAGGCCATTTTTAGCTACCCCCACCCCAACTTGTGCCAAACTCATTCTCTATTATGAAATGACCTCTCTCTTACTGTTCCTGTAAATTATTAGTATTATTATTGTATACTTAATGTTTTGCAATATTTTAAGATTATAAAGGTCACTGGATGGCCAGTTCTTTCAAGTAAAATGGAGTCCCAACCCAAGAACATAGGAAATTGCTAGAATATGCAAGTGAGGTTGGTAATTTTAGCTTTTATGCACTTGGGAAGTGTCCTTAAATTGGGAAGGGAACTTTGAAATTCAAAAATATCCAGTCCTTATTCTTCCAAAGTCGTGTGTACATGTGTACTCGAGGGAGCGACTGCGTGCGTGCGTGTGTGTGTGTGTGTGTGTGTGTGTGTGTGTGTGAGAGAGAGAGAGAGAGAGAGAGAGAGAGAGAGAGAGAGAGAGAGACTATGAGCAAGGAGAGGGTCCAAGGATTAAAATAACGAAAGCTATTAAAAACTACTTAGAATGAGTCAAAATTAGGTTGAGATAATCAATCACTAGAGGTAAAGAATCTGGGCTTTATCTAAAAGAAAAACCAACCTCATATATGGATATTGAGCATTATTTGAGACCAGAGAAAAGAACAGAGTGGGGCAAGAACAGAACTTCCCAAATTGGGCTTACACAGGGTTAAAAGGAGTCTATAGCTACATCTTTGCAAAGTTAACAATCTTAAGTATCTTGTTACTTATTTTGTTTTATTGTACTTTTCCCAAGTCTCTAATTGTTAGTGCTGTCTTCCTCCTTGATTTAAAATGTATTTACATATTTGGTTACATGTTGCATTCAATGCTCTAGTATAATATAGAAATCCTTGAAGTCAGGAATTTTGGGGTCTTGTAATTGGTATCGTCGTGCCTAGAACAGTGCCTTGCACATAGTAGGAGTTTAATATTTATTGAATTCTCGCTAATTACCTAGTAAAGCTTCTTAACCTCCCTTCCCCCTCTCTTACCATGTTTTGGTTGAATTAAAAGAAGAATTTTTGTAATGCCATTAGTGGTGAGCCCGAATGGTAGCCACAGGAGAATGAGAATTAAATAATCCTTTGGAATTTGGGGTTCAATCACAGGGGCTATTGCCCTCTTAGGGGCTCTTCTTTTAGGCTGTCTTTCTTTTTAAAAATCTATTAAATTTATTTTTTTGGTTGTCTTTCATCCAAGACCTTTTATTCCTGACTTTTTTTTTTAAAGAAAGGTTGGTACCACCATTCTGCAGTCAAAACTTCTTAGTCATTTTGTGTCCTCATTATCCCTTACCCACAACATCCAATTACTGACTAAATCCTGGAGATTCAGTTTCTGTTTTTCTCATATCTGTCCCTCTGTTTCCATTCCCAGTGCCACCACCATAGCTCAAGCTATTCTTACCAGCTTCTTAATTGATATATTCCTGCCTCCCAATCTCTCTCTGGTCCAATCCATCCAACTCCCTGCTGCCAGATGAATTTTTCCAGATTTGATCATGCTGTCCCAGTGGTCAAAGCCCTTCAGTGAATCCCACTGTTTACCAAATGAGGTCTGAACTCCTTAGTCTGATGTTCTTGGTTCTCCACAAACTATCTTTCCAGGCTTATCTCACACTTTCATGTATGTATCTTCATACATAACTTAACTTCAGGTAAACTGTTGTACCTAATATCCATTATTTGAACATATTCAGGCTTTCCTCCCTCTCTCTTTTGCCCCTACTGTTCTATGTGCTTGGAATGTAATTTCCTCAGTCCATCAGAATTTCATCCTGATTCAAGGCCCAGCTCAAATTCCGCTTCCTCTATGAAGACTTTTCTGATTTTCCAAGCTGTAAATGTTCTGTCCTTCTTTTAAGCTCAAATAGCACTATCTTGAATTGCTTCCTGAGGAAGCATGTTTTGAAAACTTTTCTAGCTTCTCCAGAAACATTACTTACTTAGCCAGCCTGAAAATCTTTCTAGTTTTTTTCCTTTAGGAAAGTGGGAGGAACAAAGGCTAGCACCTTCCTTTGAAATAAAGTAAGGGTAATACCCAAACTGAATTTTTCCTACATACCTGGGATGCCTGGACAATATGACCCACCTGGAGACAATGTTTGTTTTGAGATTCGAGGTTGAGATATTGATCACAGGCAGGAACTCAGAGACAAGTGATCCAGAAAGGACCTGATGACTATTTTAACACATCATGAACTTCTCCTTGTTTGAGATTCCTATAAATGTTAATTGAAATTGTGTTGGGGCAGAGTCATGTGGAAAGGCATGGGGGACTGTGCAAGTATGAGTGTCTCTCTCTCTCTTTAAGCTAGAAAAGGCTAGGAAATATATCAAATAAAATTATTTCCTACAGACTAGATCTTATGATAAAGTTGTTGAGATAAAAATCTTATAGGAATGGGAGGAAATGAATCATGTAAGTTATGATTTATTGTTGGGAATCTTGATATCCTTAAACTAGATTAGGTCAGTTTGGGCTGAGGCTTTGGGATCTGGAGGACTGAGGCAAATCACATTTGTACATTGGCAAAAAGGACAGAGAGGGGACTCAGATAATGTCTTGAAAAAATTTAATTAGTAGGACTTATAGTCCTCACACCAGAGAAGTTTGGGTCATAAAGCTGACATGGCATTCCCCCCCGAGTTACCATTCGATATATCAACTAAGGCTCATGAAGAGTAAAACTTGTAAAACTGGGGTCCCCTTATTGACCTTCTGTCCTGACATCTTAACTGGGGTGCTGTGTTGCCTTGATGAGAGTGAGGCACTGGAGGTGACAACTGAGGGTGGGGAATGAGGTACTGGGGACAGGCCCACTGGGAGGAATAGTACAACCAGATCTCCCTGTGCTGGTTATTGGGCAGGAGTATGGACCCATCTGGATTGAAATAAGTTTACTGAAAGCACATTCATGAAGCATCAAATAGATAAAGCAGGATTTGCGCACCTGCACCAAGGTAGGAAGCTGGAGCAATCTGAGCTTAGAGCACCCTCTGGTGATTTACATGGAGACTTTACTTTGAGAAGCTATTCCAGCCCTGTCCCTCGAGGAGGCACCCAAAGCTCAGCCCCTATGGCAGGAGGACATGCATATGTTTGGTCTGATGGTTATATATCTGCCTTTTGCTTCTTATCACCAACGTAAAGCATGTGTTCCTGTGGAGAGGAATGCCACTCTTCCCATTCGCAAAATGAGGACAGTACCGGCTCTCCCTAGCTTTCAGGGTTGTTGTGAGGATCAAAATATATGTAATATATGACAGCGTACAGTTTAAAGTGCTCCTCCATGAAGTCTTCTCTAAACATACTGATCCAATCAATCCCCTACTCTGACTTCCTGTCTATATCACATATCTTAGCATTTGATTTAAGTCATATTTCTTAATGAGTTACGGTTTAGTTTCCTCATTTGCAAAACTAGGAAGTTTCTAAAGGCTCTTCCAGCTCTTCCAGGTATTGTTTTGCAGTTTCATGCAAATAAAGTCTGGTTAGATTTAAAAGGTACTTGAAGGCAATGACTGTCTGAAAAAACCTTTATGATGTTTTATGCCCATATGAAAACTCAAAGACTCAATTCATATCGTTCTGTGAATATTTTGTCAAAAGCAGTCAATTCCTTTGAAAACTAAAGTGGGATCCAGATAGATAGGACCAGTGATTTAATTAATGTAGGGAAGTCTTGGGGAGGAACTTCCTCTACTGATGTAGGTGGGCACCTTTTCTGTAACTTATGCTCTTAGAAAGTTACCTAAAGCAATGAGAGGTGAGTAGAGTAACTTACTGGCCCAGAGTCACATTGTTAGCTTGTATTAAAGATAGGATTTGATCTCAGGTCTTCCTGGTTCCTAGGTCAGCTCTTTATCCACTATACAAGGTTGCCTGCCACCCTTGATCCTTCGTATGTCACACTTTCTGTCTTGATGGGTCTTTTCTGTCTTTTAAAGAATAGACTTGTGTGCTACCTTTTAAAAATATGATACGTGGTAAATGTATTGGGATGGAATTTCTTATTAAATAATTAAAAGAACAAATGTCAAAGCTGAAAGAGAAGCTTATGATGATGGATTATCCATGGATTATATGATATAGAGACACAGATGGACAGGCAGGAAAGGTCCAGTTCTTTAGGTAAAACAGAAATCGTACTTTATTCAATCAAATCTTTTTTCATGTGACTATACAGAGCGCTGCTAAGAAATGTAGGGACCAAATTGAATCTGGATTTCATCATAAGAAACAGAACAGAAAAAACCCCCAGAAACCTGTCACCGACATTTTAAATGATTAGTAAGGCTCTTTTCTTTGCTACTTAAAAAATATAGTACTCCTTAGTATGAGAGTTGAAAAAATGGGGGTCAGGGAGCAAATCCCTTTATCCATATTGCTTGAATTCGGCCCCTTTTAGGGGTCGGGAATAGCAGAATTTCAGAACACACAGGGAAGTTGCATTCCTTTCATTAGTTTCCTCTGCTTTGCCACATGTTCCCTTCCTGAAACACCTCACTTTTCTTTCCTCTTTGGCCTGTCTTCTTTCCTAAACAATGCGCCAGCCTTTCCCCTTCCAGTAGGATTTGCTCTGAGAAAGAAGATGTCTTCAAGTATGATCCTTAGCCTTTTATGCTACAATTCTTAGAAAAGATAGGATATTGTATAATGGAAAAAAATGATAGACCCAGTGGAGTCTTGGATCAGGCTTTGGGCTCTGTCACTTAACTGAAGCAAGCAAGACAATTCTTTGAACCTGAATTTCCTCATCTTTTAATGGCTATAATACTATTTCTACTATATTTCCCGTCTCATAGTTTGTGAAAAAGTATATGTGAAAGCATACTCTGTAACCTTAAGATATCATTCAGCATAACCTATTAATCACAAACTACTCCAGCCGGCAGAACTCTTTGGAGATCATATCTCCAGGTCATCTTCCCACACATCAAAACATACCCAAGACAAGATGGATATCTCTTTGTTTCTTAAAGAGCTCTAGGAAGAAAACCTTCCTTGTACAACCACCTTCACAATATAAAGTCTTAAAAGTACCATATATTGAACCCCACAGAATTAAAGTCATAATTACAGTATTTCTGAAAGGGCTTTCTGTAGTAGATATTATGGCAGTAGCTTTTTACCTTTGGAGGCAGTGATATCCAAGGCTGGATTTGACTGTCAGCAGAGCAGACTTTACCTAAATAAATGCATCTTTTTAGCAGCATGTGATCTTTGTCCTCCCCATTCACCTCATATTGCTGGAGTGGTGGTGGAATGGTAGACAGACTGCCCTCTTCATCCCCTCCTCTTACACTGAGGTACCAGGTACCTCATGAATAGTTCAACCAAAACAGCTTCAAGTTTCAGACACCCTATAATGAGTGAGAAAATGATCCCAATTGATCAAATAAGAACCTGGGTCGTGGGGGGACTATTTCCACAACTTTACCTGGGCTGCGGAAGCCAAAGTTAACATATTGCTCATGAACATGTGTGGTGGAAGGTAGAACAGCCCAGTCATTTGGTCTAAAGCAGGTCTTAACCATTTTTTTTTGTTTTTATGTCATGACCCCATTTAGTAGTCTTAAGAAGTCTCTGGGCCCCTTTTCAGAATAAAGTTTTTAAATTAACAAAATAAAATACATACTATTACAAAGGAAACCAATTATATTGAAATAGAGATGTAAATTTTTCCTACCCAAGTTTATGGACCCTCTGAAATTTATTCGTGGACCATTATGGGGTTCATGGACACCAGGTTAAGAGCCCCTGGTCTAAAGAAATACTGAAGTACAACTTCATATTTTCTTTCCTTTTACTTAGGCCAATTAAGGACATATGGACTCATCAAATCAAAAGAGCTTCATTGTACTTGTCTGAGAGATAGCTTTCAAGTTACTTAAATTCAAAATGAGTTTATTAAATGCCTACAATGTGCAAGGCAAAGATAAGGAACAAAACAGACCTTGCTCACAAGAAACTTGGGAGGTATATACAAAGATGAGTAAATACAAAATAGTAGTGTCTGGGGCTATATTTGAACTCAGGTCTTCCTGACTACAGGTCCAGTGCTCTATCCACTGAACCACCTAGCTACCTCTATCCCATACTCTGTTTAAAGAAATGCCTCTATTTTGTCCAATCCCTACTATTTTTATATTAATGGTTCTTCTAAGACATGGTTGTGTAAGGGTAGAAGTGTTCACTCTATTCTAATTAATGTAATCACAAAAGGCCCAAATATCTGGGTTGAAACAATTACTCTACCAAGGGTGTAAACAAGTCCTTCATCATTTTAAGAGGAATAGAGTATTTTGATCATTGGATAAAGAGAGATGGTGCCCTACACAGGAACTATCTTGTGATTGGCTAAAAGAATTAGATATGCCTCTGGGCCATCTATTAAACTTCAACCTGGTTTGGAATTATATATTTCAGTAGTTTATCACCTAGGTAACTATATGAATTTGGGAGATCCAGCAGAGTCATCATAGGTTCCACCAGTGACCAGAGTTTGGTAGCAGAGTCCAACAGAGTGGTTGTTTCTTATGACAGAAAAAATAGAATTACAGCGGCCTATAGTATAGGAAATGCCTGCAGACAGATGTGAAAAAAATAGTCACTGACAGAAGGCAGAAGCTTCAGGGATTATGACTCCTTTTGATAAAGAGAAGTGCCAGCTATAGACCCTCCAAAGGCACCTATTGTCAGAACCTAGCAGAGAACTACTCATCTAGGGGATACTTCATAAGGATGCTATAAAAGGAGAAAAGGACTTCTAGGAGCTATGAGATACACTTTTGATATATATGTGACACATTACTTATTGTACTTTAATTTTTAACCTGCTTTCCCCAGAGACTTTGTAGTATAAGGGAAAAGTGTACCCATGGTTTGAGGAGAATGTTCATACTGTTTGTATTCTCCATTAAAGTAAATCCCTTTTGTAAAAAGTAAAAAATAAAAATTACTGGCTGATAATCAATAATAATGGCCCACTGGTGGGGGCTCACAGTACTAGAAAAACCTAGTCCCTCAGGGATTTACATCATTGAACTTTGAGCAGTGGTAGTGATTTGTCCTCTAGTGACCCAAACTGTCAACGTAAGTGGAAGCTGGGGAAGTAAGCCTAGAGAGAATGATACTCTTATACACAGTCTCTTAAATCAGAATAGTTGAAATGAATCAAAATGGTCTAATATCAATGTATTTCAGGTTATACATTCCTCATCGAGCATGATCCTCCATCAGCCCCTACCTTAAACCCCCTCCCTCGACAGAGGCACCTCTTGCATAGGTACACTCTAGCTAAAGTGTGAGTCCCCCGCTGGCTAGCTGAGGTATTACAAATTAAATAACTCATGAAAAGCGATTTGTAAATCTTAAAGTACTATATAAATGTTAGTATAATTACTGTCTCTCCAATATGCAATTGAATTAATTTAAAACTATATCATCATAGGAAATTTATACCTTACACCAATATGATTGTATTATATTATATATAAATAAATACAACAGTACCTAATGTGCATTACTAATATATATATTATACATAATAATATCACATGATATATAATAATATCACATGAAATATGATACATGTACTACAGGGCTAATCCTGTAGGAAAGCCTGCTGTAAACTATAAGGTACTACAGGTAAGCTATTACACATATATACATACACACATAAAACATATGCATGTATACACATACATACATGTATATATATTACATGTAGTAGATATGCACCTTAATAGTCAATATGTATTACAGTACATTATATAATATACATATATGATAACAAACCTAATATGTATATTATATATAACATGCCACATAATATAGCACAACAGATAGTATAACACAATATGTTATATGGTATGTCATTTTATACCATGTATAATAAAATAACATGCAGTTCACAACATATTATACGATGCATACACATTACATATAATATACATGTTCGGTAACTAGTTACGTATATTATATATAATGTAATAGAACACAATCATATTGGCCATTAAGGTAAATATCTCTTGTATGTATATTCTATAATATAAAATATATAATGGTATATAATATATATAACATGCTATAAACAAAGCAATGTGTAATATAGGATACGTGTTATACGACTATAATATTTTACTATAAATATATACAATTTAAGACTATATCTTATATATTATGCACATTATAATATAATAGAATTGTATTGACTATTAAGGTGGACATCTCTTATATGTACATTATGTAATATGTATTATATTATTCGTAACACATACTATCAGGAAGATTCATCTTCCTGAGGTTAAATTTGGCCTCAGACACTTAATAGTTGTGTGATTCTGGGCAAGTCACTGAACCCAATTGGCCTCAGTTTCCTCACCCATCAAATGAACTAGAGAAAGAAATGGCAACCCACTTCAGTATCTTTGCCAAGAAAACCCTAAAAGGGGTCATGAATAGTATGACACTTGTGAACAACAAAAGATCATGTAAATTATATAATACCATGTGTATAATAGATGATGTCACGTGCCATATAATACACAGTATATAACATAGCATATTACACATTATATGCTTCATGTAATGTATAATAAATACTATATATATTGTACAATATACTATATTTTTATATACGGCATCTGATTAATATAATTTTATTTAGGGTATTTGCACATATTATATACAATGTAATAAAACTGCACTGGCTATTATGGTACATGCCTCTCCTGTATGTATATTATCTATATAGTAGTGATTACTCTGGCTGCCCCTCACCCTCTGCATGAAGGTAAAATGTGTTATACTTTATGTCTCCCCCAGGGTTCTCTGCTGCAGTAAAGAGAGGTTGGGGGCATCTAGTTTCTGCCAGTAAAGGTTCTACCCATCACCAATTACATTCAATCAATTTTGGGGGGGACTCTGCACCCCAGTTCCATTTAACTATTTTTATAGTTAGACTCGGCTTGCACAAAGAAATATTTACTTCAAAAATATAGCAAAAAAAAAACAACCCAAAAAACAAACCATACAAACAGTTTACTCCACCGGCCCCCTTGTGTTTCTACCCTAGGCTTTTCTGGCCTTCCTAGCTGGTTACACTGTCTGTCCTGGAATCTTGCTTCCAAAGTTTCCATAGCTCCAGCTGGGGCCTGGATAGGGGCAGAGAAGTACAGGGACTCCCTTGCTTAGCAGGTACAGAAAAGGAGAAGCAAAATAGAACCAACCCCAAGGTCATTTCTGGAGGCCCTAAAGGAGTTCATGGCCTCTGTGCTGCAGGAGAATAGGATCTTTACCTACCTCCATGGGAGGAGAGGAACTGTCTCAGCTTGATACTTTTAAAGATGCTACCTGTTCTGGCTTCATAGCCAGGCATATGTTCAAAATTGTACTAGTCACTTCCCCCATGAAACCTGCCTCTCTCTCCCCACTCACTCCCTGGTGCCACCATCCTTTCAGTGATACAGGCCCCAAACCTCAGTCATCTGTGGATCTTCCTGAGTCTCCCTCATACTCAGAAACTTTTGTTTGAGTCTCACTGACTCTACTTCCAACAATATCTCTTGTATTGACCTCTTCTTTCCATTGTGTTATCAGACTGGTTCAGGCCCTGAGTTATCATTAGAACCTCCTACCTGGTCTCCCTGTCAGCCCTTCGCATCGATGCCAAAATAATCTTCCCGATGCATGGGTCCCACTGTATAACTCCTCTGCTTAAAGACCTTCCCTGCCTCCCTGAGGAAACTGTGTTTCTTACCTGGGCATTTGGCGACCTTTACAATCTGGTTCTAAGATAACTTTCTAGCCAAACTGGGTATGTTCCCTGATCTTGTCTGGTAGCCTTTCCACTCCATGAATTTTTCCATGTCTGGCCCATAATTTAATCATAGATCTGGAGCTGAAAGATACCTTAGAGATCATTTAGGTAAGGTAGGGAAAACAATAAGCATTTATATAATGCCTACTATGTGCCTAATCTAATCCCTTCATTTGGTAGGTGAGAAAACCACTTCAAGGCCCTTTCTGAGGACCCAGAAAGGTATCCAGTATAACTGATACCACATCCTGGTTACACAAGGCTGTACCAAATTTTACCATACCAAATTTTAGTGCTTCTTCCTTCTTTAAATGTTATCGCTGGTCCCTACACAGTGGCCTTCCACATGATAGCCATTTAATGATGATTGGATTGGACTAGATTTGTAGGAATTTTCTGTATTAACTGGCACAAAGAATACAATTCAACTAGAAACAAAGAGAAAGAAAGATAGGTAAGTAGATAGATGGATGGATGGATGAGTACCTGTTAAGAATGAGGCAGGATCCTAGGCTCTAGGGATATAAAGACAAAACAGCCACTTGCATTTTAATCTGTAGGTATGTTCGTGCAGGTAGCCGGACTAGAGGAGAATACAAAATATAAACCAATATAAATACAAGGTAATTTGAAGAAGGAAAGGGCAGTAACACCTGGTGGAATCAGGAAAGGTCTTGTTTAAGAGGTGACATCTGTGCTTTGAAGGAAGCAAGGCATTCTAAGAGTGAGGATGAAGTGCATTTCAGCCATGGAGATGGAAAAGTCTCATTCTGGAACTTGTATCCTAATTCCTCGCAGAAAAGCATCTCTTCCTAACAGAGTAAGACCAGGGGACTCCCTGACACACATCCCCGCCCAGCTACAGCTTGAAGACGTTCCCTGAAGAGGGGCATCTACTTCCCATTGAGGGGCTGCCAATGGCATTTTTAGAAAGTTCTTCTATTGAATGGGTTGTCCACCACCCTGCAAGTGGTTTTCCTCCGGCAGCCACCAAGTCTACTGAAGATCAAACCCGTCTCAGTGTCCCCTAAGGCTGGTGCCCTCCCTCCCTCGGCCAAGGTATGCTTCGTGCATCTGGTTTGCACGCCGTCCCCTGCACTAGACTGGGGGCTCCGGAGTGCAGGGACTGTCCTGGCCTTTCTTGGTACCCCCAGCACAAATGCCGCTTGGATCGGATCGGCTTATTTCTACGCCCAGCGCATAGTTCATGAGAAGCACTTAATGAATGCTACCTGGCTGACTTAGGTAGAAAGGGAACGCGGAGCTCAGGGGAAAGAAAACGCGCAAGAAAGGCCAGCCTAGGAGCGTTTAATTAACCAAACCCTTAAGGCGGCGGGACGAGTTAGCAGACTCCTAGAGGCCAACTCCTTCGGGCTCTCACGGGCAGCCAGACCGGTCCTTATATAGGCGGGCCGGCTGACGTCACTCCAACCTTTAACCCGGCCCGGGGCCGCCCCGGAGGCGGGGCCATTGGGAGCTCCGGAGACGGTTCTCCCCAGCCCGGCTCCCAGTTGACGAGCTGGCGCTTCGACCTCCGCGGGCCCCGGGTCCGACCCGGCCTTGCCTATTGGTAGGCTTCCTGCCGAGGAGGCCAGGCTCGGATTAGGCCTCTCCTCTCGGGCGCGGAGGCACCTCCCCTGTCAGGGAGGGTCCGGAGCGCCCGCCATCTTGGGCTCCACGGTGCTGTTCGGTGGCGGCGGCGGCGGCGGCTCCGGACAGTGACCTTCCCCTCCCCTGCCTCCTCTCCTCCCGGTCTCGCGGCGGCCACGGTGGCGGCGGCGGCGGCGACTCCTCCCGCCGGGGGGCGCGGCAGCGGGGGCCATGGCGGCGACCGCCGCAAACCCTGGTGAGGACCCTGCAGACCGGACTGGGGGGAGGAGGGGGAGGGGCGGGCGCGACTGGGGCGGGGGTGGGGGGGCAGCCTGGGCCCGAGGGGCCGGCGTCCGGGGACTGGAAGCGCGGGCGTCCCGAGGAGGCCGGGGCCGGGCGCCCGAGGGGAGGGGGAGTCTGGGGTCCGGGGGCGGGGGCTGGGGAGAGAGAGAGAGAAAGGCTGGAGAGGGAGGGGCGGCGCCGGGGCGGAGGACTATTCGGGCCCGCAGAGTCTGCGTGGTGGGCGCGGGGTCCGGCCCGGGGTCCGCCTCTCAGGACCCGTGCGCCCCGCGAGCTTCGGGGGCTTGGTTGGGTCGGTTGGGTCTGAGAGGCGCCTTGGGCGGAATGAGGGGCGGGCTTCGCGGCCCTGGGGGCTGCTGCCTAAGTTAGGGCTTTGTGTCCTCCCAGCCGGGTGTGAGTGAGTGTGTAATTTCATATAGACAGACTATACGTGTAATTTTAGTCTATACGTACCACACACAAACGGATCCGTAGTATTTGTGTATACACGCGTATATATTTATTATGTACGGTATCTACATACTCTGTGGAAGGATTGAATAGTATGTACATAGTATATGCATGTATACAACATAGTATGTATTGTAGTTAAGGCGTGCCCACCTCTTCGTGACCACGTGGATCGTACAGTCCATGGGATTTTCTTGGGAAAGATACTGGATACTTCTCCAGTGGCATAAGGCAAACAGAGGTTAAGTGATTAGCCCAAGGTCATACAGCTAGTGAGTGTTTGAGGTCTTCCTGACTCCAGGCTCAGCATCCTATTCACAGAGCCGCCTAGCTGCCTCTTATAGTATGTGTGGTATTGTGTATTTTAGTATATACACACATGCATGTGTATATATGAGTGTCTGTATATATACATACACCATAAACATATGGATAGGATACACATATCATATATATAGTATATATATTTTCATAAATACACTATATATGAGCACATGGATAGTAGAGACATAGTATATATAGTGTGTATGTAGTACTCTGTATATGCATATATGAATATATGCATTTAGTGCATTTGGATACTATCCATAAGCATATGGATAGTGTATATGTGTATATGGTATTGTGTGTCTATATTTTATGTAAGTAGATGGATAGTCTATATTTAGTATATGTGGGTGTATATATATTTAAACATAGTTATATATATGGTTGTGTAGATTGTGTGTCTCTCTTTCCACGGTCTTTCCAAACGTCTTGGTACAGTTTGGAGCTATTTAAACTATTAAAGCTTTAGCTTCAAACTTCACTAAGACTTTTGGGACACCCTGTATCTTCAAAATTTATAGAGGAATGGGTATATTTAAATTTTATAGACGAATAGATGGTCAGGAGACTCACCTGGACCCTACTTTTAAACTTGGGTTTGTCTTTTAAGAGACTTGTGACCCTAGGTACTGTAGGCACGTGTGTGTTTCTACATAGTTAGGAAATAGGGACTGTGATTCAGAATTAAGCTTTCAGAAGCTTAGATTCAAATCTTATTAGGGCTAGTTTAGGTTAGTTTCCTGTCTTTCAGAATTTTGTTTACAGGTTGGGTAATCTAGATGGTGATTTCTTTTCAAAAGAATCAGTTCAACAGATATCCAAGAGATATAGCATGGATATATTAAGGATTTGCTAAGTGTTTGTTGACGTCTTTGGTATCAAGTCCTAGACCTGGTGCATCAGGAAGACCTGAGTTCAAATTTTGGCTGAGATGCTAACTATATGACCTTGGGCAAATTACTTAACCTCTGCCTCATTTTCCTCATCTGTAAAATAATACAGTACCTACCTCATAGGGTTGTTCTGAGAATTAAATGAGATAATATATGAAGCACTTTGCAGTAGTAACTATGTAAATGCTAGCCATTACTATTATGATAATTGTTTTTGCAGTAAAATGACTAAATTCTTATTTTATCTCTGCCACTGGTTGGTCTGCCTCATTTTCTTCTGTAAAATGACTTAGTTTATTATTTAAAAAAATAGATGTACTGGAAGATTTTTTAAAAGTTCTTTCTAACTTCTAAAATTTAGGGATTCTATAATTCTAAATGTAGTTTTTGCCTGGAGATGAAGGGATGAAATGACCCCTCTCTTATTTTTCATCTTAGCACTAAGTACAGCTGAAACCCCAAGAAAAGGTAAAAAGGTTTGAAAGGGGCTGCTTTTCTTTGGTGATCTCTGGATTCAAACTGAAAATGCTGCCGAAGTATTTCCAGTAGCTTAGGTTTGTCACTAGCTTTTTGATCAGCTCCTTTTAAAAGGAGGAGTATTTCTAGAAAGCAGGGTAGTTAGGCGTATTGAGTTTCTTGTGTTGGTTTTTGTATTAAAATGGATCTCCCTGGATTAAATTGAACCCCTAGAAAAAAGTTATTATTTTACAATAGCAAGAATTTGATAACATCTAATATCAATCATTGTAAATACGTTTTACTAGTTTTTCTGCATTGTTTCTGGAACAAAGATGTATGGATGTTAGAAAAATGTTAAGTCCTTGCTTACTGCCCCTCTGAATGTTCATTATATGTTTCTTATACTGAAAACTTTTTTTCCGAGAGAGGGAGACAGTTTGAGAGATGATGCCTGAAACTATATTGCAGGAAATTCTGAGAGATGAAATTAAACTGGAAGAGTGCTTGTTATTGTAAATCTCACCTTAAAATGTAAATGTAAAATGACATCTTTGAACCATGGAGCAAATAAATAAGACGTTTAAACTGATTACATTGCAGAAGGTAATACAAGAGCAGTCAGCCAAGCTGCAAAACATTTGCAAACAAGTTGTCAGAAGTGAATTTTTCTGCAGTGTGGGAATAAGTTTGTGTGTGTGTGTGTGAACTAACAAAACTCATGATCACATTTTGATGAGGTAATTAATATTAGCTGAAGCCTGTAAGGAAGGATAGCATTTATTTGAGCAGATTCATTTGCTCTTTGCCTCTGTAAATTCAGAAAACAAATTTAGAAGTTAAAAAGTGAATAATTCTTACAAATGCTTGATTGCATTATATTTTTGTGAGGTTTTTTTTTGCATAGGAATAACTCTCAGACTTTAAAAATGTGTAATACATATATTTACATAATGGTTTCCTAGTGTTAATCAGTGCCAAAAACCTTGCACAGGAAGGATTAAAAAAAGGACAAATGACCCAAATGTATAGGCACATATATGTGGTGATATGTGCATCATATTCATTTTTTTGCCCAGCACTCTGATTTCATTAGGCCCTTCCATGTTCAGATGGACAACTCTGATGTGTAATTTATAGTTTCAGAGAATTGCTAACGAACACTGAGAGGTTAAGTGACTTTCTCTTTGTTATAAGACAAGTGTGTATAGAGGCAGGAACTTGAGCTAGCTCTTCTTGACTCCCAGGCCAGTCCTTCATCCACTGGGTTCTCCTGCGTGCCATGCTTCATGCACATTTGCAGGGTGTCCCAAAAGGCCTTTAAGCTGTTAAAATTTAAAACTGCAGTAAGACTTTTGGAATGCCTTGTAAATTTCCCAGAAAATTTATTTCCTTTATTCTTTTCTGCCTGAATTCCTCAAAATGAGGATATCATAGATATATATATACATACACACACACACACACATATATATATATACACACATATACACACACACTTTATATATATATCAGTATCTTTTTGCCATATTTTGTGTGCTCAATGCGAAGTAATATATAGCTAATGTTTAAGTAGCACTTAGGACTTGCAAGAGTGGTTTACATGTTTTTTTATTTTATCAATCTTGAGGCAGGTCTTTTTATTTTACAAATGAAGAAACTGAGGCTGAGACAACATGTAAGTGATTTGTCTAGAATTTGAACTCAGGTCTTTTTTATTCCTTGTCTATCACTCTCTTCACTACACCAAACAAACTTTGTCAAGAAAGATAGTTGGTTATTTTTTTTTTCAATGGGGAAACCAAGGGATTGTTTGCTTGTAAAAGAAAAGGGGATCAGTAATCAATCAATGGTGATGCTTGTTGAATTGAATGCTAAGGGAGATAGATTGGTGGACCCCTTGAGGGCCACCTATGATTTCCAAATCACATTAAAAAATCCCTGAGTTGGGGCAGCTAGGTGGCACAGTGAGTAGAGCACCGGCCCTGGAGTCAGGAGGACCTGAGTTCAAATGTGACTGAAGACACTTGACACATTTACTAGCGGTGTGACCTTGGGCAAGTCACTTCCCCCCCCCTCCAAAAAAAAAAGAAAAAAAGAAAGAAAATCCCTGAATTAAACAACATTACTGACTATAGATGAAATCAGAAAAAATAAGTTAATCTTGCATGTCTTGGAAAGTAATATTTGGTGAGTCAGTATAATATCCCTTATAACTAAAATATTGAACTATATTTTAATAATAATAATAATAAGGTAGAAGCACCTATAGTAAAACTTGTCAGCCTGTACTCCTGAAAGATAAGTAGGCAGAAGGGAAAAGGCACAGTATTTAATGTCAGAAGACTAGAATTCAAGTCCTGGCCCTGCTGCTTACTCCGTGTATGACCTTGGGCAAGTTACTTCATCCCTGTGGGCCTCATTTTCCTCATCTTTGAAATGAGAGGAGTGTAGACATTACTACTTGATGTCTAAGATCCTTTCAGTTTCAAATCTATGGTGCTAAAAGCAGAAAAAGCTGCTATGCTAGCAGGAATATTTATACTATCTGTTTTAGTAAAAATGTCATTTTTTTTGAGGCAGCTAAGAGGCACAGAGGACAGAATACTGGGCTTGGACTCAGGAATACTTGAGTTCAAATCCTGCCTCAAACTCGTACTAGTTGTGTGACTCTTGGCAAGTCACCTAACCTCTGTTTGCCTCAACTCCAAAAAGGGGCACCTACCTTCCAGGGTTGTTGTGAGGATCAGATGAGGTAACATTTTTAAAGTGCTTAGCTCTGTGCCAGACATTGTGCTGAGTGTTGGGGGATATAAGAAAAAAAGGCAAAAAAACAGTTCTTGCCTTCAGTCTAATGGGGGAAACAACATGCCAGCAAACATAAAAGCAAACTATCTACAGAATAAATAGGAAATAATTAACAGGAAGGAGATATTGTAATTGAGAGGTTGGGGAAGGCTTCCTGTAGAAGCAGCGATTTTACTTGGACTTGAAGGAATCCAGAGAGGTTAGTAGTTGAAGCAGAGGAAGGATAGCATTCCAGGAATGGGGGGGGGGAGGGAGGAAGAATTGCTAGAGAAAAATGCTCAGAGAGAGATGGAGTGCTTTGTTTGTGGAACAGCTGGGGAGGCCAATGTCACTGGATCAAAGAATACCGGTTGGGGAAGCAAGTTGTAAGAAGACTGGAAAGGTATGAGGGGGCTGGGTGATGGCTTTGAATGCTAGAGCATTTTATATTTGCTCCTGGAGGTGATAGGGAGCCAATGGAGTTAGTTTATTGAGTTGGGTGGTGACATGATCAGACCTGTGTTTTAGGAAAATCACTTTAGTGGCTGAAGAGAGGATGGATTGGAGTGGGGAGAGACTTGAGGCAGGCAGACTCACCTGCAGGCTATTGCAGTCACCCAGGAGTGAAGTGATAGGGTCTTGTGGGGGAGGTGGGGTGGCAGTGTTAGAGGACAGAAGGAGGAATATTGGAGACATGGTGCAGGGGGTGAAGTAGATGAGTGTTGACAACAGCTTGAGTATGGTGGGTAAGAGAATGAAGAGTCCAGGAGGGTTGCAAGCCTGGGGGACTGGGAGGATGGTATTGCTCTCTACTGTAATAGGAAAAGTGGTGGGGAGAGAGGGAGAGGAGAGGTGTCACAGTGTCTCCAAAAGAGGTTATAAAATGCGATGTGTTGCTTATTGTGTTTGGAAGATAATTTGGGAATAGAGTACTGGAGAAAGCTCTGGACTTGAAGTTGAGACCTTGTTTTGAATCTTGCCTCTGACACAGCTTTGTAAGCAAGGGCAAATCAGCAGACCTCCTTGACCCTCCATGACAGTGTTTCCTTGTTGTAAAACATGGATAATAATACCTGTAGTATTTAGTTCAAAGGAATGTTGTAAGGATCAAAGAGATAATGAACGTAAAGCTCTTTTGAAAATATTACACTGGGGTGTGTGAGTGTGTGTTTGTGTGTGTGTGTGTGTGTGTGTATGAGAGAGAGAGAGAGAGAGAGAGAGTTCAGTTATGATAACATTTCTAATATTGAAATACCTATACTTGTATTTCTGGTATGAATTAATAATTTTTCCATTAATTCTAGGTTTTTTCTTTTTTATTTCTTTTTTGTCCTGGAAAGTAGAGGTTAGGTGTTCCATGAAGTCTTTGTTCTTCTTGGGTGGTCTATGGATTGAAAAAAAAATTGAGAATCACTTGGTTGATTTGGATATATGATTTGTGATGTAGTAGTACAGAAGAAATTATGTAGAAGAAAGGAACTGATTGGAAGAGGGCCAGGTATTTGATTTGGATTTTGGCATTCATGACAGCCCTTGTGAACTAGTTTGTGTATGGGGTGGATTTTTCCTCTCGAGTTCGGGTTAGCATCAGTAGAGACCTATTTTGTGCTGTAGGCTACAGTTTTATTGTAGATGCAGAATTGGAGAGAGAAGCAAGAGGAAGTAAATCATCTGTGTTTCTGAGGGTAATATTTAGGAAAAGTACTTTCTCTTCAAATTACTCCACACCTTTTAGGCTTTAGAACCTTAAAAACTAAAATCATTTTAGGTTTTTCAACCTTGGAAAGTCACCATTTGATCAACTTCTTACCTGTTACCTGTGTTTACTTTTAGTGAAAGGTGAAAGTTGAAGTTGTTTTCTGTCCTGTTTGGGAGAGCATTCTTCAGCGTATCTGTCTTATGTCTGTGGAGCCAGTGAATAATGAAAAGTTTTCAGCATTGATATTTTCAATAGCTAAAGCTTTTTAGAGTATGTTACATGATAATTCAGTAGTTAAAGCCCAGATATATGGAGGAAGATGTCTCAAATCCTCATGTTGTTTCATGAAATCAGATTTGTAGACCTTGAATCATACACTTTTCATGCTCATAGAACTTAAGCAGGGTAGGTGGTTTTAAAATACATGAGATTCCAGTTCTGCAGGCTCTTTTCAGTTCAATGGATTTTTTTTTTGTTTTTTAGTTTTATTGATTTTATTGATTATATATAGATTTTATTGATTTCTTTTTGTTTGTTATAGTAATTTTTGGAAAACATCTCTCCTCAATTGGACCCTCTGCCCCTAACAAATAAAAACCTCAACAAAAATGTGCGTGTGTGTGTGCATGCGTGTGCGCGCGCGCTCGCGTGCACACATGCTGTAGATAGATAAGAAGACAAAAATTGAATCAGCCCTTGCTCTTGAAGCCCTTACATGCTCCTGGGGGGAGGAG
Organism: Trichosurus vulpecula; assembly: GCF_011100635.1. Classification (NCBI taxonomy): domain Eukaryota; kingdom Metazoa; phylum Chordata; class Mammalia; order Diprotodontia; family Phalangeridae; genus Trichosurus; species Trichosurus vulpecula. The sequence goes on from NC_050579.1 coordinate 45,482,974, forward strand.
TTCTCCATCAAACACAAATAAAAAGAAGGAAGACTTCATGGAGTAGGGGATACCTAAATTGAACCATGACGAAGGATCTGAGGCAGAGTGAGGAGAAAAGTGCATTTCAATTATGAGAGACACAGCTTGTACAGATGCATGATGGCAGGAACTGGAATGTCAGGGAACACCCAGTAGTCCAGTTTGTCTGGAACTAGAAAGCATAAATGATCATAATGTGGATAATAAGGCTGGAAAGGGAGGGTGGAGCCAGATTTTGGAGGGCCGTAAAAGCCAGGCCGAGGAGTTTGTATTTTATCCTTGAAGCAATAAGAAGCAATTGAAGCCGTTGAGCACAGAAGGGTATGGTCATATCTATGCCCTAGAGAAAACTAGTTTGGCATCTGTGTAAAGGAACCAGGGGACCAATTGGGAGACTCTTGGAATAGGTCAGGGCAGATGTGTTGAGGGCCTGCACTAGCATGGTAGCCACGTGAGTGGAGAGAAGGAGATAAATGGAAATATATGGAGGTAGACTCCACAAGACTTGGTAACTGATTAGATGTGGGTGAGTAAGGGAAAGGGAAGAGTTATGGATGACATCAAAGTTTCAGACTTTGAAGCAGCTGTTCCTTAGCTCGAGCATTCCATTTGTTGTTTACTTCCTTTTAAACCCAAGCGATATACTGATAGATGAGGATTAACAAAGATATTATTTTGGTTCTGGTCTGTGAAAAAAAAATCTGTGTTTTTCTACCTATAAGTATTAGGACTGTGATTCTTGTACAGATTGGACTAGAGGACTTCTGAGGGTCTTTCCATTTCTGAGATTCTATGATTTTGTGAAGTTTCTTTCATGAGGTTACTTCCATGAGGTTACTTCTAAAGATTAGTGTTCAGAGAGCCAGCTTTCTGAATAGGGAGAAGTACTCCATACCCACCCTGTTTCCACTGAATTCTCACATGTGGGGGAAGGTAGCATGTCAGGTAGTTGTCAGGTGCCAGGCAGAGACCTATATACAGAGTTATTTATTTATATGGAAAGAAAAATACAAAAATGAAGGGAAGGCACTTTCTTCATGATTTTACCTAGATTTTACAGTTCAGGGATATAATTGAGCTCAATATTCTTTCTAGAAATTTGTGGTTTTTGGGGGAAAAAATATTCTGTAGATGCCTTTTACTTTTTTAAAGGTCATTTCTTGATCTAGTTTCTCCCCCTTCCCCACTTCCCATTAAACCCTTCTTTGAAATAAAAACCACATGTGAAAGTATAAGCACCATTCCAATCTCTTTACAGAGAACTGGGAAATGTGTTTCATCATCTATTCTTTAGGACCATTGCAGATTTAATCTGAGTTCAGGAGTGTTTTAGTCGTCTCATTTATTGATCCTTATACTTTTTGTTTGTATTGTCGCCATAACCTTCTATTATCAAGAATCCTGCCTGGCATGTTGTGGCCACTCCAGTAAACATTCCCTAGTAATGCTGAGAGGAGTTTTAGGTGGTATCTCTTTATTAATCAATATGTTGGTTAAAAATATGGAAGTCACAATTGCCAGCTTTCCTATAATTATGTGGGGACGTAAAGGTACATTTAGCTCCTGGGAGTTAATACATAGTGCTTTTATATGGGATTCAGGGGAAGAATTTAATAAATTTATTATAGAATCTAATTTATAACATCTTTGCTGCTTCTGCTGATTATGTGCCAAAGGAGAGATATTTGATTGACAATGGAGTAGCAAAATTTTCCATAGTGATCTAGTGTTCTGGTGTGAGATTGGTAGTAGTTTGGCTGATATTAATTAATTAACATTTTAAAAAGTAAAACAGAAAGAAAGGTTAGGTTTGTAGTACAACTTGAAAAGCTCTTCTTAAAATTAAAAAAAAGATAAGTTTTTTAAAATTTTGTAACAGTGAAAAGTATGTAAGGACAGTTCTTTGCAATGATGGTAATAGCTGACATTTAGATAGTGCTTTAAAGTTTACAGAGTGTTTTAAATATATTTTATCCTCTATCTTCACAACAGCTCTGAAAGTTAGATATTACAGTTATCGTTCTTACTTTGGAGATAAGTTTAGAGAGGTTAAATAACTCATATTGCTAGTGTTAGAGGCAGGATTTGAACTCCCATCTTCCTGACCCAAATTCTAGCCCTTTATGAGTTGTAGCTTTTCTGATTTTTCTCTTCTTAAGAGTCATTCTTTCCTAATGCCTTGCTATAAAAGTCCTCTTGTATAACGAGTCCAATATTCCATTCTGTACAAGTGAGACTAATTAGGAAAGGAGGTTTATTCAGTATAAGTGGAATAAATCTGTTTTTAATGAAAGATTCTGTATTGCTTACTCTAACCAATTTGCAATTATGAGATTCCTTGGCTTTTTTCCCCCAACCCTCTCCAGCCATAGGACTAGAAAGTAGCAGGGTATATCTGCCCTCAGAGGATCACACAAGCGAAGTATGGAGATGCTTCATCATTTTTCATTCAGTCAATTAAGTATTTACTAAGTGCCTGCTACATGCCAGATACCATGCTGGTGCTGGGGATCTAAAATAGAATAAATAAAACCACTCCTGCAAGACTATATAGAATAAATACAAATAACTACAAAGTAGTTAAATATAAGATAATGTAAGGTAGAGGAAGACATGAGTAGTAGAGGAAATCAGGAAAGACTTTATGGAGAAGGTAGGGTTTGAGCTGCCTTTTGTCAGAAGAGGGATTCTTTGAGGGGTAGGCAAGGAGGACATTCATTCTAGGCAATAAGGAATAGAAAGAAATCCAGTTTGGCTGTATTTATATCAAGAGGGGAAGTAATTGTTCAGTAAGGCTGAAAAGATAGGTTGTGGCGCCTTTAAACAGGAGTTTCTTTTCTTTTTCTTAATCTTATTTAATATTTTATTTTTTCCCAATTACATGTAAAAATAATTTTAACATTCTTTTTTCTTTCAAATTTTGAGCTCCAAATTCTCTCCCCTCCTCTCCCCCCACAATTGACAAGCAATTTAACTTAGATTATACATGTATAGTCATGCAAAACACATTTCCATGTAAATCATTCTAAACAGGAGTTTATATTTGATCCTAGAGGCAGTAGGGAACCAACCAGTGGAGTTGAATAGGGAAGTGACTTGGTCAGATTTGTGTTTAAAGAAAATCACTCTGGCAGCATTGTGGAGGATGGACTAATTTGGGGAGAGGCTTAGGTCAGGGAGACTAATTAGGATGCTCTGACAGTAATCTAGGGGAGTGGTGATAAGGATCTGAACGTAGAACAGCCTATCTAGAGAGAAGGACCTTTTACAAGTAGGCTGGCCACTCAGCAATTATTTCTTTGCAGTGCATAAAGTAAAAATACAGAATAAGGGGGCGGAGCCAAGATGGTGGCTGGTAAGCAGGGACTAGAGTGAGCTCCGTACCAGAGTCCCTCCAAAAACCTATAAAAAATGGCTCTGGACCAATTCTAGAACGGCAGAACCCACAGAACAGCAGAGGGAAGCAGGGCTCCAGCCCAGGACAGCCTGGATGGTCTCTGGGTGAGGTCTATTCCACACGGAGCTGGGAGCTGGGAGCTGGGAACGGAGTGGAGCAGAGCCCAGCCTGAGCAGCGTGGACCATCCAGACCAGAAGCCGGGCGGAGGGGGCCCTAGCGCCCTGAATATGTGAGCTGCGGCAGTTACCAGACCCCTCGACCCACAAACACCAAAGACTGCGGAGAAGGTTAGTGGGAAAAGCTGCGGGAGTGGAAGGAGTTCACGGTTCCGCTTCCAGCCCCGGGGGCAGCGGAGGTGGGGCAGCTAGAGCTGTTGTTACTTCCAGCTCCAGGCCCACCTGGTGGGAGGAATTAAGTGGTGGATCAGAGCAGGAGTGCAACAGCCTGCTGAAGATCTAAGCCCAGTCTGGACTGGGGGTTCTTGGGGAAGGAGTAGCGAGGGTCTGACAGAGCTGGCACCTCCCCCCCAAACGTGGAACATAGAACTCGTTAGTCTACAAGCAGTCATACCCCACTGAAAAACTCAAGGGTCAAGTTAGTTGGTTGGGAATATGGCCAGGCAGCGAAAATGCGCCCAGATTCAGTCTCAGACTTTGGATTCTTTCTTTGGTGACAAAGAAGACCAAAACATACAACCTAAAGAAGACAACAAAGTCATAGAGCCTATAACAAAAGCCTCCAAGAAAAACATGAACTGGCCCCAGGCCATAGAAGAACTCAAAAAGGATTTGGAAAAGCAAGTTAGAGAAGTAGAGGAAAAATTGGGAAGAGAAATGAGAAGGATGCGAGAAAACCATGAAAAACAAGTCAATGACTTGCTAAAGGAGACCCAAAAAAATACTGAAAAATACACTGAAGAAAACAACACCTTAAAAAACAGACTAACTCAAATGGCAAAAGAGCTCCAAAAAGCCAATGAGGAGAAGAATGCCTTGAAAGGCAGAATTAGCCAAATGGAAAAGGAGGTCCAAAAGACCACTGAAGAAAATACTACTTTAAAAATTAGATTGGAGCAAGTGGAAGCTAGTGACTTTATGAGAAATCAGGATATTATAAAACAGAACCAAAGGAATGAAAAAATGGAAGACAATGTGAAATATCTCCTTGGAAAAACCACTGACCTGAAAAATAGATCCAGGACAGATCATTTAAAAATTATTGGACTACCTGAAAGCCATGATCAAAAAAAGAGCCTAGATACCATCTTTCAAGAAATTATCAAGGAGAACTGCCCTGATATTCTAGAGCCACAGGGCAAAATAGAAATTGAAAGAATCCACCGATCGCCTCCTCAAATAGATCCCAAAAAGAAATCTCCTAGGAATATTGTTGCCAAATTCCAGAGCTCCCAGATCAAGGAGAAAATACTGCAAGCAGCCAGAAAGAAACAATTTGAGTATTGTGGAAACCCAATCAGAATAATCCAAGATCTGGCAGCTTCTACATTAAGAGATCGAAGGGCTTGGAATACGATATTCCGGAGGTCAATGGAGCTAGGATTAAAACCTAGAATCACCTACCCAGCAAAACTGAGTATCATGTTCCAAGGCAAAATATGGATTTTCAATAAAATAGAGGACTTTCAGGCTTTCTCAGTGAAAAGACCAGAACTGAATAGAAAATTTAACTTTCAAACACAAGAATCAAGAGAAGCATGAAAAGGTAATCAAGAAACGGAAATTGCAAGGGACTTACTAAAGTTGAACTGTTTTGTTTACATTCCTACATGGAAAGATGATGTGTATGATCCATGAGACCTCAGTATTAGGGTAGTTGAAGGGAATATGCATATATATATATATGTTTATGTATATATATAAGTGAATGTGTGTGTATGTATATATCTATGTGTATATGTATGCATGTGTATGTATGTGTATATATATATGTGTGTGTGTGTGTTTTTATGTATATGTATGTGTATATATATATGTAAAAGAGAGAGAGTAGACACAGGGTGAGTTGAAGATGAAGGGAAGATATCTAAAAGAAATAAAATGAAATTAAGGGATGAGAGAGCAACATATTGAGAGAGGGAGATAGGGAGAGATAGAATGGGGTGGATTATCTCGCATAAAGGTGGCAAGAGGAAGCAGTTCTGTGGGAGGAGGGGAGAGGGCAGGTGAGGGGGGAATGAGTGAACCTTGCTCTCATCAGATTTGGCCTGAGGGGGAATACCATACATACTCAGTTGGGTATCTTACCCCACAGGAAAGAAGAGGGAGTAAGATAAAAAAAAAAATAAAAGGGGGGGGATGATGGAGGGGAGGGCAGATGAGGGTGGAGGTAATCAAAACAAACACTTTGGAAAGGGGACAGGGTCAAGGGAGAAAATTCAATAAAGCGGGATGGGTTGGGAAGGAGCAAAATGTAGTTAGCCTTTCACAACATGAGTATTGTGGAAGGGTTATACATAATGATACATGTGTGGCCTAGGTTGAATTGCTTGACTTCTTAGGGAGGGTGGGTGGGAAGGGAAGAGAGGAGAGAATTTGGAACTCAAAGTTTTAAAATCAGATGTTCAAAAACAAAAAAAGTTTTTGCATGCAACTAAAAAATAAGATACACAGGCAATGGGGTGTAGAAATTTATCTTGCCCTACAAGAAAGGAAGGGAAAAGGGATGAGAGGGGAGGGGGGTGATAGAGGGGAGGGCTGACTGGGGAACAGGGCAACCAAAATATAAGCCATCTTGGAGTGGGGGGGAGGGTAGAAATGGGGAGAAAATTTGTAATTCAAACTGTTGTGAAAATTAATGCTGAAAACCAAATATGTTAAATAAATAAATTTAAATTAAAAATAAATAAAGAAAGAAAGAAAGAAATTATAATAGAATTCCTAAAAAAAAAAATACAGAATAACCCTCATTCCTATGTAGCTCCTATCCACTTCTGTAGTGACAGTGGCCAGATAGTGGAAAAGGGGTCAGAAGTTACCATGAGTCACACAACATGTAGACTATCTGTGAACATTAATTTAGTTCTTGGTGCTCTGAATGGGAGATCCTTGTCCTGACCAATGTTAGTGGGCATATGCTTGGAAGAACTGAATCATATCAATCATGTTGTTAATGTAAATCAGGGATGTCCAAAAATGGCGCGGCCCGCGGGCAGCATGCGATTTTATGCATGCCCCACCCCGTGGGTTTCAATTTTCAGAAGCGAAAAAATAAAATAATAATTTGCATGGAATGTGTATTAGATTTTTTAATTCCATCACAAATAATCTCATTGATGTTAATTTTCTTTGGTGTTTTTAAGCCGTATTACAGATGGAACATCGCACGGAATTTTCAGTCGATCTCTGGGATGCATTGTGTCTGTACTATGCAGACTAGTCAGTATGCACCTACTTTTATACTGTTGTGTTATGGCTTTGTTGTTTTGTGTTTGCTTTGGCGCTTTGCGCCTTCGTCTGTCATATTGATGATGTGTGTGTCCCGTCCCCCCCCCTTTCTATTAGTGTACCGTATTTTTTATTCTGGACGTGGCCCTTGAATAATTATTTTAATGCGGCCCTGAGATAACCTAAGGTTGGACAGCCCTGATGTAAATAAAACCAGAGGATTAAAAGGCAGTGGGAGCTAAATAGGATGGCACACAAGTTCTCCTTAGAGTGGAAAATAAAAGATTTGCTGGAATTGGTTTTTTCTGGCTGCCACAGCAACAAGAAATAAGATTTCATGGGGCATTTAAGTCATCTCATCTTTTATTGTTCATGATGATTAGGTATTTTCAAAAAGACTACCATGCACGACTCATGCATAACTTATATTGAATTGCTTGCCTTCTCAATGTGGGGGTATGGGGTGTGGAGGAATGAAGGAAGAGAATTTGGAACTCCCAAGTTTTAAAAGCGAATGTTAAAAATTGTTTTTACATGTAACTGGGGAAAATAAAATACTAAATAAATTTTAAAAATAAGACTACCATTCATGTAATTGCACCTTACGCACCAGTGTTGATTGCAGAAGGTGAGAAGGCAGGGGAATCCTGGATAACACCCTCTAAATTAAATCAGACTCCATTTTCGATGAGAGGCAGTGTGGTCTCCTACCTTGGAGGTGCCAGGAACTTCAAACATGAGTTTAAATTCTGCCTTCGATATATGTTAGCTGTGTTACCCAGGGTACGTCACTTAACACTCAGTACCCCATTCTGAGGCTCCACATTGCAGGTGAATTGCTGATCTGCATTGGTAGAGGAACTTTCCACACTGATCTGTACAGGTCTGGACCAAAAACTCCCCAAACTCTGATACTTGGTAATGTCATGGCAAAGATGGACACAAAGGGCAGTTAAAAATATTTTTTAAAAATACCATTCAGAAGTAAGGAATGAGAGAGGTGAAAGACGCTTGTAGAGAACCTGCTCAGAAACTTTATACCTATGTCATGAATGCTTTTTTGAGGAAATGATCAGGAGGAGCTAGAAGGTTGAGCATCCAAGTATTATTACAAAAATGAAGTCTATTATATTTTAACAAGTTCTTTTACTTTCTCTAGAATCTAGCCCATCTCCTCTATGACACCTTTCCTGTTGGTAGTGGCACTTTGGGTATTACTCTACTCCCATAATTGTCTTTCCCTTTTCTAACTTGCTTTATTTCATTGATTTGTCCTGACTGTCCACATGGGAAAACCCATGTGAATGAAGAATGCCTCTTTTTTAGACCGCGGTGTGCAGTTGGATGTAGAACTGGAGAGACATTGTGGGTGGACAGTGAGCTGGAACTAGAATTAGATGGGAGAATGAGAACAGGTTAGGTTATCTTTGGGAAACTTCACAGTAGCTTAAATGATGACAAGCTTCTCCCTTAAGAAATAAAAAGACCCATCTTTTTGACACCAATATCTTTGGATGCTGCTGTATGACTTTAAGTCATGGAATACCATAGTTTCCAAGGAATTAAAATTGAAGGTCATGGGAGAGGTGCATTATGGATGCGAATAGGCTGCTTTATGGTGCTAGTGAAGCACTGTGTAAGAGGAGTGGTGTGAAAGCTATCATTAGATGGACGACAGAGGACGAGGAGGGATCATGAGTGGACGGTGCACAATTAAGGTCAAGAGATGTACAGAAAGACCCGACCCTCCCCTGTTGGGTAAAAGATTTATGGAAGAACGTGAAGAGGAACTGCAGAGGACAAGCTGTGGATGGCTTAAATCAGGGTGGGGGACCTTCAGCCTTGAGGCCACGTATGGCCCTGTGCAGCCCTTTGACTGAATCCAAACTTTACAGAACAAGGTGAAGTTTGTGAAGTTTGGATTCAGTCAGAAGGCAAATGTGGTGATCTCACATTTGAGTGAATACAGTCATAATATTCTCTAGCTGTTCCATGTATACATATAGTTTTTATTTCCTCAACTGGAGTACTTTCTATTCTTTTTGAATCCCAGGAGCAGTTAGCATCTTCGGCACATTCAAAAGGAATCTTCTTTTTCAGATACTGACTTTATGTTTGAAATGTCTTTATTCTTTTCTATATACTCTTCCTTTTTTTTTTTCTTTTTGAGATTTTTTATTTTTAGTTTACAATGCTCGGTTCTACATAATTTTGAGTTCCCCAGGTTTTCTTCTCCCCTTCCCCCGCACCCCCGCCCAAGACAGCATGGAATCTGATATATCTTCTACGGATAACACACTAGTCAAGTTGTGAAGAATTATGACCAATGGGATGACTCATGAGAAAGAGGAAATAGAACCAAAAAAAAAACCCCAAAACAAAAACAAAAGAGAAAAAAAAGATGAGCATCAAGTGTGCCTCAATCTGCATTCAGACTCCATAGTTCTTTCTCTGGATGTAGATAGCATTCTCCATGGTGAGTCCTTTGGAGTTGTCTTTGCACCTTGCGTTGCTGAGAAGAGCAAAGTCTGTCAGGGTTAGTCCTCACAGAATCCATATATCTGTGGTTGTGTATAATGTTCTAGCTCTGCTCCGCTCACTCAGCATTATATCGTGTACGTTTTTCCAGGTTGTTAGGAAGTCTGTATCATCCCCATTTCTTATAGCACAATAGTATCCCATTACCTTCATATACCACAACTTGTTCAGCCGTTCCCCAATTGATGGGCATCCCCTTGATTTCCAATTCTTTGCTACTGCAAAAAGAGCCGCTATAAATATTTTTGTATATATGAGTCCTTTTCCCACTCGTGTGATGTCTTTGGGATACAACCCTAGAAGTGGTATTGCTGGGTCAAAGGGTATGAACATTTTTATAGCCCTTTGGGCATAGTTTCAAATAGCTCTCCAGAATGGCTGGATCAGTTCACAACTCTACCAGCAATGTAACAATGTTCTAATTTTCCCATATCCTCTTCAGCATTTATGATTTTCCTGTTTTGTCATTTTAGCCAATCTGACAGGAGAGATGTGGTACCTAAGAGTTGTTTTGATTTGCATTTCTCTAATCAGTAGTGATTTCGATACTCTTCGTTTTTCATAAGGATTATGTAATTAAACATTTTTTTTAAAAGTATTACTGTGCCTTGTTTTTATATCTCACTCATTTCTGAATAAACTCCACCCTCTGCCTCCTTATTACAAAGAAAAAAAAGACTAAGCAAAACCAGCCAACACATAATTCATGCTTGACAGCATATACAGTATTCTGCTGGGGGATCCATAGTCCATAGCTCTCTAGAGAAAAGAGGAAACTGCATTTCCTGGTTGCTTCTCTAGTCTGGGGCCATCCTTGGCCATTATAATTACACAGTATTTAGTTTAATTTTGTTGCTTTTTGTTTACATTTTTGTAGCCACTGCTTTCTACTTCACTTTGTACCACTTTATGTAAATCTTTAGATGTTTCTCCAAATTCTTCATTTTCATTTCTTATGGCATAGCATTCTCTTACGTTCATGTCCCACAGTTATTTAGCTTTTCCCTAATTGATGAGCATCTGTGATACTTTGTGACTACAAAAAAGTGTTGCCATGAATATTTTGATATGTGGAACCTTTCTTTCTGAACTTCACCTGAATGCCAGTGTTTTCATAGCAGTGGGATTTCTGGTTCAAAGAGTGGGGACATTTTTGTCACCTTTTTTTTTTTTTAGGATAGTCCATTCCAAATTGTTTTTCAGAATGGTTGGATCATTTCACAACCCCACTAGTAGTATATCAGTGGGACTGTCTTTCTCTGGTCCCTCCAAACAGCGAATATTTCCTTTTTTGTCAGTGTTGCTAATTTGCTGGATGTGAGCCAGGTAGAACCTCAGCTATGTTAATTTGCACTTAGTGATTCGATATAATCCATTCTTTTGGGAACTATTCATATAAGTGGCTTTTAAAGGATGGAGAAAGCTGTTGTCAAGAGATAATGTTCCTTAAAGATGCCTAATGTGTGGCAGATAGAAGTACATTTTAACATCTGGGAAAAGCTTCTGAAAATGAATTTAATAATTATGTAAGCTTCATGATGCTAGACTAATTGTCTAATATGCCTCAACTTGATGAAGCTTAAAATAATTTAACTTTTTAACTTATGCTTTAAAACACAATACAAGTTTATTCTTCTCAATGTTAGTCAAAGACTTAAACTTTAAAAACTCATCTTCGCTGAGTTGCCAAAGCATCTACAATGAGAAACATGCTTGTTTGGTGGGTAGAGCAAAAATCGAAAGCTTACAATTATTGGGTTTATCCCTTGCCACTGATATAATTTGCATCACCATAATGAATGATAATCAGTGTCTGCCTCAGAATGGCAGATATTTTATATTTACTCTAAATCCAATTTAGAGGTGGACTTAGGAAATGATTAAAAAAGTACAGGAAAATAAATTCCAGCCTAAGTGGTAGATCATAGTTTAGAAAATTTGGTTAAGTGATTCCTTTAATTAGCCGTTTATGTTGGCACAGCACCTTTAATATTTTTCTGTCTGCCTCAGTCATATATTTTTAATTTCTTACTCTCATTTTAAATTTTATTCCACCTTCTTATTTAGGAAAACAAGTTGAATTTGGCTGTAGTTTAACTTTAGAGCTGGATCTTTCCAAGAAAATACTGATTTTTTTAAGAGCAGGTTAAATTGGCTAAGAGCCAGTTAGTAGAAAGAGTGGAAGACAGAGAATCCATCAGATGATGGGCTTTGAGGCCCAGCTCCTCTCCCTTCCAGCTGTGGGACTTGGAGTAACTGTTTTAACCTCAGTGATGTATTCATCTATAAAATGGAGATGACAATACCTGAACAGCCTGCCTCACCAGGTTTTGAGGATTAGGTGAGATACTGTAGTTAAGATAATACATAAATGTAAGCCATATTCATAGTTTTATGAACTCTTCATTTCCTTTCTCTCATGCCGCCTTTCTTGCTGTGACTCTGCTCTTTATATAAGGCACTCCATTTCAACACTAGCTCAGTGTGTTAGTAGTGCTCCTCTTTGATGTGCTAGAATACTTCTCAGTTTATGGTCACAGAGCCATAGCCACCTCATGTTCTAGGTGAGGAAACTGAAGTCCGTGGAGGTTAAGAGACTTGCCCAAAGTGATGCAAGCAGAAACAGCTGGGATGTAAACCTGGTTTCTGTGACTGACCTAAGCATTGAACCTAGCACTCCTAAAGAAAGCAGAAGATCTCTTATGAAAATAGCAAACAAGCATTTATTAAGCACTTACTGTGGGCTAGCCACTGTGCTAAGTGCTGGGGATACAAATACAAGCAAAAAGAAAGATAATTCCTGCCCACAAGGAGCTTAAATTCTGAATAGGGGAAGATAGCACATAAAAGAAAAATTGAAAACCTGAAGGAGAGAGGAAGTTCTAAGTCCAGAGAATGAGGGGGTGGCAGGTCTGGGACCCTTCTCTCAAATGAAGATTCTGGGAAGAACTCCCTAAGGATAGAAGGGGCCTGCATGAATATACCCTCTTATAAGTGCCGGAGAGGAGAGAGCTGGAATCAGGAGATGCTTGTTTCAAACTGAGTTTAAATAAAAGTGAAGACAATCTAGATGTGAGAAATTGGTGGGTTTTTTTTTTTTTGAGACTAGCTAATGTAAAAAACAGAATGTATGTATGTACCAGAATGTATATATGTACCAGAATGTATGGGCAGCTAGGTGGAACAGTGGATAGAGTGCTGGGCCTAAACCTTCCTGAGTTCATATCTGGCCTCAGACACTCACTAGCTGTGTCACTTAACCCAGTTTGCCTCAGTTTCCTTATCTGTCAAATGAACTGGAGAAGGAAATGGCAATCCACTCCAGTATCTCTACCAAGAAAACCTCACATAGTATCATGAAGAGTGAACCACCACTGAAACAACTGAACAACAAAACAACCAGAATGTATAAACATAAGGATCAGAAAGAACATAGACTGAATTATTGTTACCTGTATGTATAAAATTACTTTTACTGTAAAATGTATTAATCATGAAGTAAGTGTAGGAGGTTTATTAATGGAAGAGACCTTAGAGATCATCTGATTGGGAGTTCTTGACCTGGCGGCTGTGAATTTTTTAAAAAAAAAACTTTCTGGGGCAGCTAGGTGGCGCATTGGATGGAGTACCAGCCCTCGAGTCAGGAGGATCTGAGTTCAAATTCAGTCTCAGACACTTACTAGCTATGTGACCCTGGGCAAGTCACTTAACATTGATTGCTCCCCCACCAAAAAAAAAGTTCTGATAATTATTTCAGTATAATTGGTTTCCTTATGATCCTATGTATTCATTTTTTTTTTGTACTTAAGAACATACTGTGAATGAGTCCTTAGACTTCACCTGATTGACTGCCATATAGGGTCTGTGACACAGAGAGGAAAAATCTTTGACTTAGTACAGCTCTCTTATTTTACCATTGAGGAAACTGAGGCAGAGGAAGGAGAAATAGCTTGCCTAAGATTCCACATGGAGGAAGCTCTAATGCCAGGACTTAAATCCAGTGCTCTTTCTGTTGCCTTATGCTTTCTCCCAGGGCCTCAAAAGGGGAAGTGATTTGGCTGAGGTGCCTCAGGGATAACAGAGCTGGGATGTGAATCACCAAATCTATCACCCTTTTACCATGTTGCGGGAGGAAAAAGAAACTAGTTTATGTAAGCATTGTAGGTGCCTAATAGATGCTAGTTGACAATTGACTTTAATTAGCTTACTTGAATTCTGTGCTGATAATAAAAGGGGTTATAAAGTGTTGTACCTTTTGTTTTTTCTAACAGAGATGGCATCAGATGTTTCATCATTGGGTGCAGCCATTGTGTCTGGAAACCCTGGACCTGGGGTTCAAGGTGGGGGAGCCATCTCTCAGCGGACTATTAAGCGTCGGCCAGGGTGAGTAAGAGTACAGAATGGGATGGTGTTGAGGGTTTCTGTAAACTGAGAAGCCTGATTCTGGAATGTGTTCATTTAGCTCATGCCTGATCTGCTGGTAAGAGAAATGGCTTAGTTTCAGAATCACACTCACTCCTCAGCTGTTTCTGGCTCTTCCTCACTGTTCTGCTGCCGAGCTGCCGGGCTAGATTTGGTATGAAGTGGGATTAAGGGTTTGTACTGATTTTATTTTTTAATAATATCTTAGTTTAGTAGCCAAAGATCTCTGAGGACTAAAGGGGTGTGTGAATGAATGAAAAAGCACTTACTATGTTCCGAGCGCTGTGCTAATTGCTGAGGATCCAGATAGAAAAGAGCGCATGCTCTGATGGGTGAGGTAAATACATGGAAGGGGTTTCAGATGAACCATGGGGCCTTTCCTTAGGGCACTGCAGCAAATTGTTTTCCAGAATGGTTGAGCCGAATGGTTCAGTGTCATTTCCACTAATAATGGCATCATTTTCTCATTCTGAACCCTTTGACAATGCCAAGACCTTGGGGACAAGAACTTTCTTTTTTGGGTCTTTAATAGCTGTGGTTGTAGAACCTGCAAGAGCAATGTCTAGTATGCCTGTCCGTGGAGGTTGCTTCCCAGAATGATGGGTATGAGAGCTGGACTGAGGGTGCTGCCACTCTCAGGTTATTTGGCTTACCCACATGGCAGGGGCAGTTGGTTTACAGTTGGTGTTGGTGATGACAAGGAAGGTGGACCTTTCTCCCCATGGTTGCGAGGCCTTGGCTAGAGGCAAGACTGGTGTTCTGGAGCTGCTGCTATTCCCCAGGCTCTCAGGGTGAGGGGACTTGTCTCCGTCAGGTCATAGTTGTGGTGGTGATGGTTTGACTTGCCTAGTGCACATGATGCTTCCTCCCTCTCCCTCAGGGTACCTTGCTGCTTCAACAAGGCAGGATTTTCTGTCAGTGGCAGTGGGTCAGCAGTTGATGGGCATGGCTGGCTGCTCCACAGGAGCTACTGCCCTGGACAGTGACTATGGAGGCTGGGCTTAAGGGTCAGGGTCTTGAGCTTTCTCCATCTGGGCGTTAGGGGAAGTAGTGGTCAGGGTGGTAGTGCTGGGTTGAATTGCCTGGTACAGGTTGCCTCCTTTAGGGCACCTTGCTGCTTTATGTGTATATGACTAGGCATAGTTCTTCATTTTTTTCCCCACACAGGAAGTTTCACATAAGGTTTGAAGATGATGTTGGCTGGATGCCCTTCAGTGATCTCTGTGCTGTATTTATAAAACCATTTTAGTTTTGCTTTTAAAAATTATATTTATTTCTATCTTTTGTTTTCATATCATCTTTATTTCCCAATATATATCCCTTTCACTTCCCCACCCAGAAAACCATTTCTTATAACAAAGAATAAAAAAATATAGAGGGGAAAAAAAACCCAAGTGCAGCAAAACTAACCAATGTAAAATGTGTGTCCTAAAATATACATAGTGTTCCTTATCCACAGTCTCCCATCTTACCTTGGTCCAAACCCTCATCTACTCATATCTGGGCTATTGCAGTAGCCTGCTGGTGGGTGTGCCTACCTGAAGTCTCTCCTCACTCCAATTCATCCTCCATTTATCTCCCAAAGTGATTTTCCTAAAGTGCACGTCTGACAACATCAGACTGTTTCTTCCAGAACTTATTGCTATGTTGGTTTTACATTGTGGTCAATCAAAATAAACAATTTCATTCTTTAAAATATGGTTTATAATAGATGTTATAACAGTAAATTGCTTTTCCCCTATCTTTACTTAAACAATCTTGAACTATTTTTTAAAAAATACCAATCTCTTCCCTTTAAACTGAAGCAAAACAAAAATCCCTTAATTTTCACATTTAACGACATTTTAAAGTTAGAATCAACTTAGAAATTGGCAGGAGACTGAGTTGATTCTGTTTCTCATTTCTAATATAGCATAACAACCCTTCTCGCGTTCTAGATAACATACTCTCAAGATAACTATACTCTTATTTATTCTAGGTGTTGGGAATAGGATAAGTGTTTAAGAATAGCAGGCGATAACTATTCTGCCACTTGGGCAATATGTCAGGGACCAGTGCTTCCCGTGAGCTTTTCTGGTACTTATGGAAGCCCTGTGTCAGAAAGTAGAGTATTAGCATAAGCTCTTCATGATACATCATCTCTTAATTTCTAGTTGAGGTTTCATGCAAAACCATTCTCTAGGGATACCTTTGTAAAAGTCAGTCACTCACTGAATGCAAGTACAATGAAATATTTAGTTGTTCTTTTTCTAGGTTCATCTCCATTTGTTTTGATCCAGAGAGGAAGATGAAGCTGCTCTGTTATAATTTTCCCTTGTTGCTTTTCCTTTCATTCTTAGACACCTACTTCTGTGTGGGTGAGACAGCAGGTAGGTAAGGAATTATTTTGTTAATGAACTATCTTTAACACTTTATTTTTGGTTTTTTCCAGGCTTGATTTTGATGATGATGGAGAAGGAAATAGTAAATTTTTGAGGTAAGAATTTTTTTCTCATTTCCTAGACTTTTGGAATTAAAAATGACTTTAGATCCCATATCCAGGGTTGACAACTACATACTTTTATGTATTATATTTCTTTTCTTTTTGAGAAGATGCTCAAGCATTGTGTCAGCTCCAGAGGAAGGACCTATTGCGTAGAGGCTGATAGGTTTTGCAAGCCTCCCTAATTACTTTCTGCTTCTTGAGGGTAATTATACCATTTATTTGTGGGTGCTTCTGGAGCATTTGAACTGAGCCTTGTCTATTATTACAGGGTCAGGCAAGATATTTATGATCTATGGCCACAGAAGGGAGGGGGAAGGCTTGTAACTAGCCATCTCCTTTTCCTTTATTCAGGTATGTTAACATCACTCAGATTATCTCTTGCATTATAAGGGAGCTGTTTTCTTTGTATTTCATGTAGTATGAAGGAGCTTTTTCTGAAAATCTTGCTTGAGTGTTTGGGAGTTCAGTTTTTAACTGCATGCCATGGCTTAATAGGCTTGTTTAAACATAATATAGTCATTGATGTCACCCTTCATCATAATTTTAGAGACATAGTTTAGGTTCTTAGCTCCTTAGTAATTAAAGAGTTGCTTAATGTCCCCATCAAGGTAAGCTTTGGGACAACACTGATGGGGAAGAAACATCTACAGATAATTTTGATATCTCTCCTGCCCTGGAAAACCAGTTGTCCATTTACACTGATCAGTTAATTCTAGTCCTAAATGCTCCACTTCCTTTATACAGAAGTAATACAGAAAAACAGCAGATTTACTTAATCTTTCCCCTTTCTCAGAAAGATTGCTAATGTTAGGCCTCACCTAGATGTGTGACATAACATCGTTTGAGAGTCAGTGCTCTAGTGGAAAGTCATGGACCCTAAACCAACAGACGTGGGTTGAAGTCCTAGCTCCAGCACTTAGGAGCTTTGCGCTGTTCTTATGTTTGTCAAATGAGGATAATACTATTTGTACTACCTCCCTCGCGGTGTTCTTGTTGGGGAAACAGTTTGTAAACTGGGGAGTAGTTGTTATTTGCGATATAGTGGTCACTCATGTCATGACACACACTTCAATGCACCATAGGAATTCTTCTAAAATATCCCCAACAGGTCATGAAGCTTTTGTTTGAACATTTTTATTGATGCCTATTTAATTACCTCAGAAAGCATCTGGTTCCATTTGGAGACAGTTAATTGCTAGAAAGTCCTATTCATATCAAGTTGAAATATGATTT
The DNA here is from genome assembly GCF_011100635.1 of Trichosurus vulpecula. Taxonomy (NCBI): domain Eukaryota; kingdom Metazoa; phylum Chordata; class Mammalia; order Diprotodontia; family Phalangeridae; genus Trichosurus; species Trichosurus vulpecula. The sequence goes on from NC_050579.1 coordinate 45,500,475, forward strand.
GTATCATTCTACATACCTTGGTTTTCCTGGCCTAGTTCTGCTTAGGAATTAACATAGAATTAAGTCTAATCTCTTTCCTACTGATGACCTTTCAGGTATTTTAGTACAAGTATTTTCTCTCCCAAGACTTATTTCCTTCAGCCATAAACGGCTCCATTTCCTTTAATTGACCCTCAGATGGCATGGTTTTCAGACCTTTTACCTTCTTTTTGCCCTCTTCAGGGATGTTCCTTTTCTCCCCATTGTGCCTAGTAAAATGTAGAATCCAGAACCAAACAAAATATTGTACATTTGATTTGACCAGTGCAAAGTATAGAATTATTACATCCTTTATGTACCTTTACTGGTGTAGCATGAGATTACCTTTGCATCTTAGTTTTGGCTTGTAGTCCCCCAGAAGTGCCAGGTCTTTTTCATTTAAGTTGTTGTTAGCTGCTTCATTTGATAGGAAGCAAGCATAGTTCGGTAGATGTTCTCTTGGCACACTCATACCGTACTAGCCTGAGTGGTCTTGAGCAGTGTTTTGGCAGGTTGATACATTGGTTTTTTCAACAGCCAATCACAGCATCAGGAGACTTACGTGAAAACCAGGTTTATTACAAGAGAAATGAACATGCATGTGGAACCCAGAGTTCACAGTCCTTATAGAAGTTTGCGTATTTTTGACAGTACAATGAAAGGAGGAGGAGAAAACAGGAAAGGGTGTGGCATGGCAGGGGAAAGGTGCAGTGAAGGTGGGGAAAAGGACAACCCCCCCCCCCTGAATGGGATGGCAAAAGCTGCATTCTTTTCCCCTGAGAACTGCTAGACTGAAGATAGGAGGGTCTGCTTATCTGCAAAGTTCCCCAACAGTACAAGCATCAGTCTGGCACATACTGACTGACACCTGTCCTGCTTCCCAAGGACACACAGGGACTCTAGCTTGGGGGGGTGGTGGTGCAAACAACAAATTATGTCCTGGGCAGGGGACGGAGAGAACCCTGCTTTATCCTTGACACATTCAAGGTCTCCTTCATGCTGTGGGGTCTAGTGTTTTCTGGAAAATACGGCAACTCAGAAAGGCAAGTTCAGGGGACCCCTTAACAGTTCATATGCATATAACTCAAGCCTCATTTGCAATGCCCTCCTATGGCTTCATGATTAGATCCCTACTTTGAGTGGAAGCATGAAAAATATGTGCCACTTTTTATGAACAAGTTATACTAGAACATCCTTGTTTATACTGTTTAGTGATATATGGTCAATTCTAGGAAATAACAGAGTGACAAGGCAGAGATGTATCGATTACTTTCATGATTGCTTTTAAAAATGTACTTACTGGTTAAGATTTTAAAGTGGCTACTTCAGTGGCCCATTCTTTGCCTTTAAAAAATAAAATAATTTGTCTCTAATAGAGATTGCATTGAACTTCTTTTTTTCCCCATATTTTTATTATTTATTTAATATTTTTAGTTTTCTACATTGATATTCACAGTGCATTAAACTTCGAAGGTCATTCATTTGTTCTCATTTTACTTTTGCACTTGAGCCTTGTTAAAAATACATATATATATATATATAATTCATTATTTTTCAGTTAATAAGCATTTATTTTCTATCCCTTCAATCTCCCCTGCTTGAAAAAGAAGAAAAGCAAAAACCTTCGTAATGTATGTATATTAAACAAAATAAATTTCTATGTCCAGAAATGTATGTCTAATTCTGCTGTTCAGTATTACCTTTATCAAAACGTGGGTAGCATTCTTCATCATCAGTCCTCTGGAACTGTGATTTGGCTTTGCATTGATGAGAGTTCATAAGTCTTTCAAAACTTTTTGTTTGGTTTGTTTTTACAGTGTTGTTCTTGTATAAGTTGTTCTCCTACTTCTGTTTACTTTACTCTGCATTAGTTCATCTATAGAGATTTTCATTTCTCTGGGTCTGCTGTATTGAGGATTTGGGCATCTGTGAGGGAGAAACTTACCTGGTTCCTTTCACTGTATGCTGTCCAGGCCTTATAGCATTTTACTGTAACAAGGAGGAAAAAGAAAATTAGATTATCCACATACTGGTTAAATTGGCTCTGTAGATGCTAAAGATTTAATTTTCATTAAGAACTTCTTATTGTTTCTGTTGTAGCAGGCAGGATGTAATCTGCCTAGTAAGCGGATGATTACTGGATCGAGCTTATTATTCAAATAAAAAATAAACTGTATTGTTCAAAATTTAAGCCATCCTTCTCTTGAGTGGTTATGGTACTGTATGTAGCAACTCTCCTCATGAGATCATCCTCTTTCTCTGGCTTTTTTTTGATATATAATAGATACAGTAGGATCTTGGCACGGATCAACAATCTGTTGGGCTTTTTCTGGCCTGGGTGCTACTATCTCTACAACATTGGTATTCCACCATCATCCGCCTTTTTCTATAATGTCCTTTATATTATGCCACATTTCTAACTCAGAAAAATCAGTTAAATGACAACAATATATTGAAATTGTTCTTTATTTTCTTCTCCAGATGTGATGATGATCAGATACCTAATGATAAAGAGCGGTTTGCCAGGTAATGTTAATACAGGCTCTTGGTCCTCTATACCATGGGATCAGGCACCCTGTCCATACTGTTTTTTTTTCTGACTGGAATGGCTTAGTCTGCCTGCTCTGACTTGTTCCTGTTTAGAGATCTTGGAAGGTTCAAGACTCCAGCTTTCTATTATTTAATAAAGTTTGTATCGTTTCACTATAAAACAGTGAAATATATTGGCATATGTTACTGTGTTTATGCATATCCCCTGTTGTTAGAGCAGAGTGCCACCTGGGTGCCATTCAGTGTCAGCCAAAATCTGAATTAAGTGCCATGTGGAATTGCTTTGACTTATTTTGTTAAGTGGATATTTAAAATCTGTTTATGTAATGTTATTGGGCCTGGGTCAGAAGTACTTTTCAGATTCTCTTTACATCATTAAAAAATGAGAAGATGTCAGCTAACTCCTTATGGGGTATGGGGTTGTTTTTAGAACTAGAGTAGATGTGATTTGAAATAGAATTAGTTTATTTAAATGGCCAGTCAAAAACTCAGTTTTTTCCATTATTAAAAAGTATGTTCTTTTTTAGTATTACTTGGGTATTCACATACTTTTTACAGTCTGTGCATTTGTTCACCTTAGAAGATATGTACATTTTAAAGCAGTGTTTTATTTTTATATTTTTCAGTTTAATTTTGTGTTTAGTCAGAAAAGTGCGTAATAATAATTCAAATTCTTTTCAAAGTCCAATTTAAAAACCGTCTCCTTCATGAATCCCTCTCTAACGATTGTTTGTTATTTAGTCTTCCCAAATAGACTTCAGCAACCAAGTTTTATGTCTATTCTTCATAGTACATAGCAAGGTGTTTACTAGACACACAGTTTTGAATCAAACCCATAGTCAGGAAGGGATTCGTGAAGGAGATGGATTTTAAATTGGACTTTGAATAGAGAAATGGAAAGCCTTTCCATTTGAGGAAAAATATCCAAGGCATGGAAGTAAAAACTCTTTCACTTTGTAGAAACTGACCTGACTGGATCAGAGGATTAGGGAGCAGGGAGACCCTAGGTAGAATAGGGCTGGGTTATGGTAGACCTCTCAGGCTGGGCAAAGGATATTGCACTTGATAAACTCCATAGTAGGCAGCCATGGTAGACTTTTCAGAGACAATATGATGTCATAGAAAGATGTATTGAAGGAAGAATTGACAGGACCTAAGTTAGTTATGCCATTTAGCACAATTTATTGAAGTAGGTACTTATTTAATCACTGGGAACTGAAACAGCACTAATTCAGTAGGTTAGTCATGGCTATTTGGAGAGTACTTTTGCCATCCGTATTAGCATGATAAATCATAGAGTACACTGCTTTCACATGTTGCCTGGCTTCTCTACAAACAAAGTTTATTCTTTTAAGATTGTTACTTGTAATGCAGCTGTTCAGATCGAGAGCAAAGTGGTACAGTTAGAAAGAGTGTTGAACTGAGAATTAGAGGCCCCGAGTTTAAATACCAGTTCTGCCACTTGTGAGCCATATCCTTGGGTCATAAACCTTTTTGGGCTTTAGTTCTTTATCTGGAAAAGAAGAGTATGGGACTCTGTGGGCTCCAACAGACAAAAACATGCTACAGACCAGGGAAAGGTCAGGTTATAGTGATGGCCACTGGACCTTGGTTCTCTCTTGAGTTTCATTATCCATTCCACTTAGGTAGTTTTCTCAGGGAACTGAGACTTAGACTGCTTATGCTTAAGTGCCTACAAAAGTCTGATTTTGAATTTTCTCTTACTTTCCTGAAATTTCATTTTTCTCCTAATACAGGTCCTCTAATGTACTGGCCTGCCCTGATAGTTGAACTTGTGTAGCACCTCTCACCTTCTCTCCTACAGCCTTCAGTAGAGTGAATTTATAGACTTCAAGTGTGGGGATAATTTTCTACTCTTTAATGAAAAGAATAAATTACGGGCTTTTTAAAAGAAGAAAATTAAACAGCTTTCCTTGCTAACGGCAGGAAGAGGGAGTAAAACCTAATGAATGATGAACTATTTATATCAATCTCCATTTTCTTCTGATCTTTGAGAGAGTATAGAATACATTTTTTATACTTATAATCATTGTTCATGTGTTATTTTGTGTTCTCCATTTTTCACTGAAACATTATTTCACATAAACATTTCTGTATATTAATATATCAGTTGTAATAGCTGTGTAAGAGTTTATCATGTTAATATAGCATAGTGTGCTTTGTCTCTTAAAATACAGCAGATATCCTGAAAATAGAATCAATTGCTGACACTCTTATCTGCTCCTGTGCCACATTAGCATGATATTTCTTCAGTTGCCACTGAGGCACTTCAGTTTCCCAGTAAAAGTTACTGGTAACCCATTGTTTCCCTTTCAGAGGAGGGGATAGTAGTAGAGGAACAAGGGTGTTGTAGTTTTCTGCAGAAAGCTGCTTAAGTTGTGAATGAATAAATAGAAAGCAAGAGTTTTTTGAAAAGCAAAGACTAAAGAGAGTGCCAGAAACTGGACTTTGCTTGCTATTTATATAGCCTCTCCAGTGCAACCCTGTTATTTTCTGGGACTCTGAGCATACGCATGTCTATTAACGATAACCTGTTCTTAATCTCTCGTCCCAACTTCAGATATGAACAATTCTTACCTCGTTGCAGCATATCTCCTTCCCTTAATGGGAGAGAGCAGTGTATGACAGCAGGCCTCCTGCATTCTCTTGGATTCCTCTGTCCCAGACTTTAGATATCTTTAGTGTCTATTTTAATACGGTCTAATTCAGGTTGTAAAGTACTTTGTGTTCAGATGGGGGTCATTCAGAGTTTCTTTTAAATTGATCTTTGTCTTCCATATTGGTTTCTTTGTTCTAACAGGTGGTTTTGCATAGCTATGGGCTGAGTTCCCTGTTCCATTTTATCTTTCTTCCTTTTTGCCCATCTTCCTTTCATTTATCTTTATTAAAATTTTTTTTAGCTTAGTTCATCAATTTTATTTTTAGGTCGGATGATGAGCAGAGTTCAGCGGATAAAGAGAGACTTGCCAGGTAGGAGAACAGTGTTCAGCATGGTGAAGCCAACAATGCTCCTTTTCCTTCTCCTCCTTCCTAATCTAAAATTTTACTTTTATTTCCTTCTTTCTGCTTTCTCTTATCTGTGACAGATGAGGATGGCACCTTATGGAAGTTTTTATAAAATAAGCCCTTTTGGGCTTCCCCCAGAAAAATAATGTGGGTTGGGGAAATGGCCAATTTTTAAATTTAGAAATTTATAAAATTGCTATTAGTAATAGAGTTTTATTCTTCCTTTGAAGCCTAGCATCAAGTGATTAGAGAATAGAAAGCTTTCACAGTCTCAGCAGCTGTGCCAGTTTGTGCTTTGGCAGGGACGTGCTTTCTTGTCAGAAAACCAAATGCCAAAAAATACCCTGTGTTTAAGATCATCTCCTGCCATGTTAAACCACAGCAGTTCCTTCCCTACCACTCTAGAAAAACATCTATCCTGATTTCCGGTGTTGTTTTGTAGCCCGCATTGCTGTGCCACAAAAGGATTGCATTGCCCCAGTGATGGAAGCCTTGCTTGTGGCTACTCAGAATCATCTTGGCAGCTTCTTTGTGGTCATCAGAAAGTTCCTTCTTTGAGATTGGGTGTCAAAACACTTGTCAGACAGGTGTCTGCTCCCACTCTAAAGGTGGAGTTTTAGGGGTTCTTAAGTAACATAGTCATGAAATTAGAGGTCCGTGAAGGGGAAATCCCTCTGTTCTTTGCACAGGAAGACTTTAGGGTTGCATTTGCTGGCTGTCAACCCAATTTAGTAAGAGAGTAGCAGAAAATGGGTCAAAGTTTCTTTGGTATGTGATGAGTAGCTGGGGCCGGTACATTTTTTTTTAAGCTCTGTCATCCTTTTTCAACTCATTTTTCCATGCTTTTTTTCCCCTCTTGTTTATTACCTGTCGTTTTCCATCTTTGCCACAAGATTTTTGTTAGTATTTCATGCTGTATTTCCTACTAACCAGCACACTCTTTAGAAAACCTGGTTCTTCATGGCCTAATGTGAAGAGCCCTGAATGCAGTAGACCTGGGTTCGAGTCTTTGTTCTGCTGTTAACTGGCATTGTAGAAATCCCTTAGCCTGTCTAGGACTTTGTTTCCTCATGTGTAAAATGAGGTAGTTATACTATATCTAAAGTTCCCTTGATCTGTAAAGTATTTTAAATCCTATTTTAGTTTTGGGAAAGCAGTGTTGGAGACCTGGTCTTCTGGCCCTAAAATGACAGTCTAGTTAAACCCAGATCCCGCTATTTATCTTCACCTTTGAAGTCATAAAGTGGTCTGCCTGCTTTGGGTCTTCTAGAATGATTTTCACTCATTTCTCTGCCTTAGATGTGTGCTCCCTTTTGGGAGCATCTTGTAGTAAGTGTTTGTTTAGAAGTTTAGTTTATTAATTAAAAAGAAGGTATAACTTTCTGTCTCAGGAGTAGCATATATAACTTTTTAACAGAATGCCCTCAACTTTGCCTTATGCTTTTTGAGCAAGACATGAGCTAGGAGTGGAGCAGCATGGGGAAAACCTGTACTTACAGTCATTTTTCTGTGCTCACCTTCTGAATTATACTTGCATTAGGTAAACAGGTCATTCCCCCATGTCACCCTTCGCTTGAAAAGTTTTAATAAATGAGCATAATGTCGACTACTTGCAAATAGAGATTCTTTAGGAACGTCAGTGAATAAAGTCAATGCCCTTTACTTGAAAAAGAACTATGAACTTTTGCTGAGAGACAGTTTTCAAAGGATGTGAAACGAAGGGCTCCATTAGCTTAGCACGGAGACCCTGGGATCTTCCTGCCCTCTCTTTTGCCTTGTGTCATTTTCTCTTTTGTGCATGATCTGCATGAGAGGGTTGGCCATCCTTCTTAACTTCTGGAAGACTTTAGCACTACTAAAACAAAATGTCACATCTCTCAGCAGCCTATCTGGTAGGTATGTTGCATCTTTATACCATTAAATGACTGGGTATGACCTACTTGGTGGGACTTTTCCTCTTTCTCTCAATGTAGGGAAAATCACAGTGAAATTGAACGTCGAAGGCGGAACAAGATGACAGCTTACATCACAGAACTCTCAGACATGGTACCCACCTGCAGTGCCTTGGCCCGAAAACCAGACAAGCTGACTATCTTACGCATGGCCGTTTCGCACATGAAATCCTTGAGGGGAACTGGCAACACTTCTACAGATGGCACCTATAAGCCATCCTTCCTTACTGACCAGGTCTCTGGGTCCCACCAGCCCCAAAGGGGCCTTGGGAGTTGGGTGGATCGTTTTGTATCTTTGTTCCCCTATGGGCAAATAACTATATTTTCCAGACAGTGTCAGAGTAGGTGTGACTCTATATGAAATGTTGAAGGATGTAGCAATTTTGCACAAAAGACTGAAAAATGAGTTGCAGTAAAAATAGTAACTTCATCCCTTCACCATCTATGTTGACCTTTAGGCTGCTGCTGCTCTTGGCTGTTGGTTGCATCAGTGTTGGGACTGTGAAGTCAGGAAGGGACTGCTTAAAACTGATGAGGATTTTGGAATTTGGCAGGAATACTTAACTTACAAAGTATGGTGGATTAACTGGGGTAGGAGAATTGTTAAGAAAGAGAAACAACTTGGAGAGCTCTCTAATTCAACCTGTGATGTGTATGAGGGACTAGGACTTCCTCTGAGCATAAGCATTTGTGGAGGATGGAGAATAGTTCCTGATATTGAATGATGCTACAGTTTAAATGAGGAAAGAAGGAAGTCCAATCGGCAGTTGCACGAGTTTTTGCTCTGACAAAGCTCTGAACTGTGTACTGTGAGGATTCTAAAGGAGGATACATGATCTCTGCCTTTGTAGAGCCCAGTCTAAGTATAAGAGGCATTAAAAGATGACATGAAGAAGTAGAAATTGTATGATGCTAGATAAATAAATGCTAGAGATGAATTGAATGGAATGATGAAAGCTTAGTGAGCATAATCACGTTGGACTTCCTGGAGTAGAAGAGCTTTAAACAGAAATTTTAAACAAAGGAAAAGGGACACAGATTTGTTTTCAGGTTCTATCCAGGAGAATTTCTGTAAAGATTATATTCAGATAACAGAGTGAAAGTAGAAAGAACTTTAGAAAAGGTTGTCTTTTTTTTTATTACAAATGAGGAAACTATCACCCAGAAAAATTAAATATTTATGTGAATATATGTAGAAAAAGTTAATAGGACATTATCGCAAGATACTTTATAAATACAGCTGTAATTGAGGTGGAAGAAGAATGGATGAGGGATGGAGCCCTGGTACTACTTTGAAATTAAGCTTTTTGTGGTCATAATAGGTCCAGACTCCTTGGATCCTCCATTGATGGAAATAGCTTGGTTTCTCAGAGTTTATCATATTAATTCTTTGTACTTTACTTTGGGCAGGAGCTGAAACACCTGATACTAGAGGCAGCAGATGGTTTTCTGTTCATTGTGTCGTGTGAGACGGGCCGAGTGGTATATGTATCTGACTCGGTGACCCCTGTCTTGAACCAGCCACAATCTGAGTGGTTTGGCAGCACACTTTATGACCAAGTGCACCCAGATGATGTGGATAAGCTCCGGGAGCAGCTCTCCACCTCTGAAAATGCTTTGACTGGTGAGACTTGAGTAGTTGGTCTTTGGGAAGAAAAAGGGATGTAAGGGTTTTGAAGCAGAATCGGAGTCCTTTGGCTCTAGAGGCAGTGCCTCGTCATGCTGCTCTACGGTAGGAGTGATTTTTGTGCTTTTTCCCTGTTCTCCCCTTCTCCCCTCTGTGTTGGCTTAAAGGGAGCTAAGGAAATGTACTGTCTCCAGAAATCTTTTAATCCAATAAAATCAAGTCTTTATTGTTTACACCCGGGTCATTTTTTTTTTTTTAACTTTTAAACTTTTTTTTTTTTTTTTTTTTTTTTTGCAGGGGGGGAAGGCAGGGAAATTGGGGTTAAGTGACTTCCCCAAGGTCATACAGCTAGGAAGGGTGTAAAGTGTCTGAGGCCAGATTTGAACTCAGGTCCTCCTGACTCCAAGGCCGGTGCTCTACTCACTGCGCCACCTAGCTGCCCCAGCACCCGGGTCATCTATTTATGCCTTTGCTTGGATAAGTTTTCATCCACGACTGATACCTGGAATGGGCCAGGGCTCCCCTTCTGCACCATCATTCATCAATATTTTATTAGGGAAGGTAGCTCATTTTAATGTTACCATGAGCTAAATAAGGCATCAGATCTGAAAAGAAAATTAGAATTCAAGATTTCGTTGCCAAATGGAGGTCATTTAAGAGACTCCAGATGAAAGCCAGCCTAAGATTAAAAATCTGTCACATATAATCTATATGTGTGTATGAACATTGACTTTCCCACTCCTCATAGACTCCTCCCCATATGGCAGGGGGTTCAGTGTGATGGTCAGGGCTACCCATTTCCATTGGTACTGAAAGCTGTAGACAGAAACAGGAAACAAGTGAGAAGTTTCTTAGATTGGTGCCAAATTCCAAAGTCATGCTATTGCTAAAAATTGGTTAGGGCTACAAGTGCCCTTCTGCCTTTGTTTCCATTCCGCTCACATTTTTATCTCTTTTTCTTTTCCACCAAACAGTTCACTCCAAGCTTCCTTTTTTTTTTCCAGGTCGCATTTTGGACCTGAAGACTGGGACAGTAAAGAAGGAGGGTCAGCAGTCTTCCATGAGGATGTGTATGGGTTCAAGGAGGTCATTTATCTGCCGGATGAGGTAAGTGGAAAGTTGGTGTGGTTTTATTTAGGAAGAATTTAGCATTGAGCAGGGTATTTAATGTCTTAATTAGCTCTCAGAGGCCTTAAACTCCAAAAAACACTGATGGATTTAAATTCATTTCTAATTTAAACCCAGTGGGGTAGGACATCAACAGTAAGAACAACAGTTGTGTCGATGACAATAACAACTCACTTTGGCAAAGCACTTTGTATAGATTATCTTATTGGAGTCTTAAAACAACTCTGTGAGGTAGGAGCTATAGAGGATGTCCCCATTTGGCAGATAACGTCACTAAGCCCCAAGTGGCTTACTTGTAGTTTCATAATTAGTAAGTGTGGGTTCAGCTTTTGAACCCAGGCCATCCTGACTCCATACTTCTCCCAACATCTGTGCACTCACAATTGCTCATTCTGTTTCAGTGATTGCAACTCTATGAGACATACGGGGTTCCTAAATATATAAACAGTATATTTTTGAGTACTGTACTAGACATTGTTAGGTGATAATGAGGCAAGAAGAGAGGCCACTTGTAACCTTACAGTTTCGTAGGTAGCAGCTAGGTGGGTAGAGTGTTGCACTTGGAATCAGGAATTTGAACTTCAGTTCAAGTTTAGTCTCAGGGCCTGTGTGACCCTGGACAAATGCCTTAATCTTTCTGGGCTTCAGTTTCTTCTGCACAGTGAGAATAATAATAGCAACTGCCTTCCAGGGTTGTTGTAAGGATAAAGTGAGGTAAAATTGGTAAAGTGCTTTGTAAGTCCTAAAATACCGTATAGATATTAGCTCTGATGGGGGAAACATGGTAAAAATGAGCCAGTAGTGTGCAAAACTCTGTGTAGACTGTGGAGATCATGTGGAATAGAGAATGGTGAGATTTGAGTAGGGCTGATCAGTAAAACTCTCCTGGAGGAGGTGAATGTGAAGCAGAACATTGGGAATGAGAGCTTGGTGGGGAGGCAGCATCCTAGGTTGTGAAATGGCTGATGGAAACAGTGCTAAGAACAGGAAGATCGTGCATTAAAGAGGTAAACACTCATATACAGACTCCTTCTCTTGCCATTTCTGATGTTTTTGTTTGTTAGTATGTTTTTGTCTTGAATTCAGGTATCAGTGATGTTTTCTATCCTCTTATTGTTAAAAGCCTCATTTCTTAGAGGAAGCAGTATAATCCCCAAACTGCTTTATCTCCTGCTCTGATGTCTCTCCTACTCATCAGTTTCCCTGGCCTGTTAGCTTCATGGGTGCTACAGGAAGCTCTTACACTGGTCAGCCTGAACTTTATTTTTTCCTTTGGGCAGGTGTGGTAATAGCTCTGTGGATCCAGGTTCCATGAACAGATTGAGCTATGTGAGGAACAGGTGCAGGTGAGTTTGATGGTCATCATATCCACAGAGAGTGCTTCACAGATGTCTGGGGTAGCTTGTCTCCTCCAGAGATCACTACGTTCTTTTCCTTGCCTTGGAAAAGATAGTCTTCCTGTCAACCTTCCAGAGGAAAAGGCACAGTAGTTACCCATTTCCAGGGTATCCCTACCCAGAAAGAAGTCCACACGTTTTGTGTGGATGAGTTTGGTCTCCCTGAGATGAGTTCTTCCTGCTGCAATAAGAGAGCATAGTATGTCAGTTGCTTTGGTGTGGAGAAGGGCTACTGATTATCTTGTCCTCAGATTGCTCAAAGTCTTAAGTTAAACATGCCAGCAAAACCAAAAATTGACCCGTAAATAGTTTCATGAGAGTGGTTTTCTTTTTTAATTTTGTGAAAAAAATTTTTTATTGATTATCCTTTGATTTTCCGTCACCAGAATTTCTTTCAGTATCATCTACTTTCTCCTTCCCAGAGGGCCATCTCATGTGACAAATTTTTTAAAGAAAAAAAAAGAGGAAGCGAAAAAAAAAGCAAAACTGATTATTTCATAATATAAGCAATGTTCCAAATGTGAGCCTCCCATTTCCAGTGGGGAAAAAAAATCTCATTAGATATCTTTGGAGCTATGCGTGTTCTTGGTAATTTGGCAACATTTACTTTTTTAAAAAATTGTTTTGTGGTTCTTCTGTTTACATTGTTGTGGTCATTATACATATTGTTTTCTGAGCTCTGCTTCCTGCATTCTGTAGTAGATCATATAAATCTCCATGCCTCTTTGTATTCATCATAGTCATCATTTCATATAACATAGTAATATTCCATTCCATTCATATTCCACAATTTGTTTAGCCATTCCCTAATAGATGAGTATCTGCTTTGTTTACAGTTCTTTTCTACCACAAAAAGTGATACTGTAAATATTTTGGTATATATGGAAGCTTTCTTATCAATAACCTTCTTGGGGCATATACTTAGTTAGTGGAATTGCTGGGCCAAAGGGTATGGGCATCTTAGTTATTCTATTTGCATAATTCTAAATTGCTTTCCATAGCTGTTGTACTGATTCACAGCTCCACCAACGATGCACTAGGATGCTTATCTTTAAAGCTGTGTTTTCTTCTGATATATATGATTTTCTCTAGGAATGGTCTTGGCTCTGTGAAGGAAGGGGAGCCTCACTTCGTGGTTGTCCACTGCACAGGCTACATCAAGGCCTGGCCCCCAGCAGGTAAGAGAGTTCTCCTAGACAACTCCTCATAGAAAGAGTAAGAAAGTGGATGAACATTTATTGTTCACTCAGTGTGTGCATCGTACTGTATTGTATTCTTTAGAGGACCATAAACGGACCAAAGAAGACTAAATCCTGTCTCAGGTCCTGGGCCATACAGGGTATATATGGGGTATACATATTTAAACATGGATGAGTACTAATAAATATGAGCAAATACAATATATCCTCAAGTATAAATTGACAGGAATGTCCACTGAGCACATAAGAGCTCAGGGTAGCCCATAGAAAAAAGTTTCCAAAGTAGGCAGTCTCTTCAAACTTTGAAGGTGAAGAAGGCCATGGATTCGTGGGAAGCATATGTAGGCAGAGTGTTATATCAAGTTTGAAGACAGGATTGAGCAAGTCAAAGAGGGGACGAGGAGCAGACTAATTTGGCTAGATCTATGAGTCAGGTTTCACACATTTGGGGAGAAAATACCTCTTCTAGCTGGTCTGGCAAAGGATTCTGGATTCCTGAGACTATTCTCTTCCATCTCCCTTCCATTCTTCTAGCACTTCCCCACCCTCACCTCACCCTTCCCCTGCTGAGTCTGGGTGCTTCCTTTTGTCTATTGAAAGGCGAAGGTAAAATGAAACAAAAAAATTCTAGGCATCATTACTTAAATTTGAACTTAAAAATGGATTTTAAGTTATTATAGATGTGAAAATTATAATCAAAAGTGTTTATGGCTTTCCTTCCTCCTTTGGTTTGGTCCTTAGGTTAGGGAAATAGTATTGCTATTATTCTGGGTCAAAAAAGCAAATATCAGAGCTCTTATGAAGGAGTGATTACCCTATTTTCCTCTTCCACATTGGAGTATGGCTCTTATTTCCATCCCCCCCCCACCCCCATAGGACATTGTTTGGTTCTTGGTGCATTATTTATTTCCAAGGTCACTGCTTGGGCAGAACATCTCTTGACTTTATTGCTGATATTGCTATATGCTCTTTGACTTTAATCTCACTGTACAGGTGTCTCGCTCCCAGATGATGACCCAGAGGCTAGCCAGGGAAGCAAGTTCTGCCTTGTGGCCATTGGCCGATTGCAGGCAAGTGTGAAGTATTTTACCTCTTCTCTCCCTCCCGCTTTGGGCTTGTACATATGTCTTTCCTCTTTTCCTATTCTCTCTTATTACCTGATTCCACAGAAACAAAAATGTGAAACTTTGGACATTTAATTTAGGCTTGGGGATTTGTAATACCTTCTTGGGTTTAAAAGAAGATGGGAAACATGAGGAGAGGGTGTCACTTCTCTCCTTTATGTGCTCCTTTGTAATTTTGACCCCCTGTTTGCCTTCTCTACTCTGGTTTCCTGGCCCCTGTGTTAGAGAAGAACTGTACATCCTCTCTTTTTTTATATTTGCAAGATTAACTAGAGGAAAGAATTAGAAGTTAGGGCTTCTGATTTCCTGTAGCCAAACTGCTGGACAATTTCCTTGGTCACTTCAGGCCTCAGTTTTCTAGTTGCATTGAGGAACCTAGCTCTATCAAAAGGGAGTGGGGAGGCTTTTGGATTATAAGTGGCTGGTTTCCCCTTTCCTTAGTATTTATTAAAAGGAGTTTTCTGTTAGACTTACATTTTTCTCTCACTATATTTGTGTCATCCTTCCCTCTTTCTATAGAGGCACAGATAATATGAATTATTTATAGTCATTGGTTATTGTGCCTAAACATGCAAGGCCTTGTGAAAAGTCATTATAGAAATGATTATGGGTGAGATAGGGACACGTGTGTTTTGATTCCCTTAAAGGGCTTAGGTGGTGAGAGTCTTTTTTTCCTGAACTTTTTCTTGTTCTTAGGTGACGAGTTCTCCTAACTGCGCAGACATGAGCAATGTCTGTCAGCCAACAGAATTCATCTCCCGTCACAACCCTGAGGGTATCTTTACTTTTGTGGACCATCGATGCATAGCTACTGTGGGCTACCAGCCACAGGTGAGGTGCTCAATGCAAGACAAAACTGACATTTTGGCTTCTTTTTTCTCCCAACTTTGTATTAAGGTTACCAACTGTAGGCTTGTAGATAACAAAAAGATAAAAATCCAGATTCAGAGAGATTTGGCAGCTAGATTTTTTTCTTTGTCTAAAGCTAGTCCTTAGGTTAGTCATATGTGACAGCTGAAACAAGCAAAGGCGGCCTGATACATATACACATGTATATATGTATACACATATGCACATATACATGCACACAGATATACACACATGTGTATATCCTGTAAATATCTATTTACTGTTGTTGTGATTAACATTAATAATCGCTACTTTGTATTTGCATATTGGTTTTCACTTTTCAGAACACTTTCACATCTGTGTTCCCAGTTTTATTATAGCTATGATCATATACTCATATAGATTGATTCATAGTAATCGGATCACTCCTGGACTACAAAAATTCCCAAAATAGATTAGATTCCAGTTTGCAGTACTTACTAGAATCTTGCATTCATCAGGTCAATTGAGCTGCATCTAATCAGGGGTAGGGAACCTGTGGCCTCGAGGTCCTGATCTAAGTGAAAACAGCCTGAATATAAAATTTATAACAATAGGGCCTGTAGAAAACCTTCTAGTTCTTGCTTAGTAGAGATATCCTTAACAGCTCAGAAAAAGGTCTGCTGTTCTAGGAGTTCTTAACTTAGAGTCCTTCATGATTTAAAAAAAATAATAAATTTTTTTTTGATGAGGGAAGGCGGGGTTAAGTAACTTGCCCAAAGTCATACAGCTAGTAAGTGTCAAGTGTCTGAGGCCAGATTTGACCTTAGGTCTTCCTGACTCCAGGGCTGGTGCTCTACTCACCATGCAACCTAGCTGCCCAATTTTTTTTTTTTTTTTGTATTTCATTTTATGCATTTAGAATCATTCTGAGAAGTCCTTAGGCTTCCTCAGATTGCCAAGGGATCCATGACAAAAAATGTCAAGAATCCTTCTAGTATCATTAGAAACTTGGGAATCCATCTGTAAATCTAATGGATTTAGGCTTTCCCTTTTCTCTTTATTCCAGGAGAAGTACTGATAAACAAGACAGTTATGTAGGTGGAAGGGGAGGAGAAGGAAGTAAAGGGTCTTGAGTAATACACACATGGGATAATGCATCTGAGAACACGTTGAGGGTTTGGCCAAGTCCCCACACATATTTACACCTATTAACCTGAGGGGAAAAAAATAAAATGACTTTTCCTGTTTGTTTAGAGTGGGATCCTGAGAGGGAAGGGACTTTGCCTAAGAGCAACATGGAGTTAAGGATGGAATTGGAAATGAAAAATCAGGTTCCTGAATCCCAGATGAAGTGAAAGGGGAGAAGTAGCAAGATGACTCTAAGGCTTTAGGTAAAGAGAGCCTTACTCTCCTTTCTTCAATTAGGAGCTATTGGGAAAGGATATTGTGGAATTCTGCCATCATGAAGACCAGCAGCTCCTAAGAGACAGTTTCCAACAGGTAATTCCTTTCATTCTTGCTTTTATTTCAGATTGGAATAGGCTTTATTGCTGTGGCGTTCATGTGTTCATTCATTCATTCATTGAATAGTTATTTATTGGGCCACCTACTTTGTGCAAGGCACTATAATTTCACTTGTTCAAATATACTCAACTCAGGCATTTGTGTTTATAGAGGAGAAGATTAGGATAAAATAATTTAAAATAACAGACTATCCCCGTTTCATCTCTGTTGGCTTTGGAATGGAGGGAAAGGCATACCTATTTACCTGCCTGGATCTAATCTCAAAGAAGACTTGACTTGTTTTGGGTAGGGTTATTCATTCATTGATAACCTGTTGTTCAGTGCCTTCGTGACCCCATTTGGGGTTTTCTTGGCAGAGATACTAGAATGGTATGCCATTTCCTTCTCCAGCTCATTTTACAGATAAGGAAGCTTAGACAAACAGAGTTAAGTGACTTGCTCAGGGTTACATAGCAATTAAGTGTCCAAGGTAGGATTTGAACTCAGGAAAATGAGTCTTCCTGATTCCAGGTCTGGCACTCTATCCACTGAGCCATGTAGCTGCCCTTCATTGATACTCAGTTACTCTTAATTGTTAGTTGACTCAGGTCCTAAAGATTTCTAATGAAGAGGGGAATGGAGGGGAGAATAATAGCGATTTGTAAGTATTTGAAAGGTTCTCTTGTGGAAGAGAGATTTGTTCTGCTTAGTTCCAGAGAGGCAGAATTAGGAGTAATAAGGGGAGGTTACTAAAAGGCAGATTTGGCCTGGATGTAAATAGCAACTTGATAACAGTTGGCGCTGTCTGGAAGTAGTGAGCTCTCCTTGCTAGAAACTTTCAAGCTGAACCTGGAAGCCTTCTTGTCAGATTTGTTGCAGAAGAGATTAATTGTATATATGGGTCAGACCAGGCAGCCTCTGAACCTCCAGCTCTGAGTTTCTGTGATGTGGAATGGATGAGACGTACAAGAGGTCACTTTTTTGGTTCTTGGGCTAGAAAAGAAAACTTTTCCAATTGTTTTTTTTTAATTTTTTTTTTAATTTTTTTTCCAATTGTTTTTTAAAGCAGAAAGTAAGGCCAGAATTACCATCGCTTTAGAGAAATTTTCCTTATAAAACTTCACTGGACTCCTGACAATTTTTGTCTCTACTCTAAAAACAGAAACACATTGGTATTAGAAGGATAGAATCAACTGGCTTAATGTAAACTATGTCCAGGTTCCTAAGGCTCTCAGGTTTGGGATTCTAGACTGTGTACCAGGGTTGTTTCTTTTGGAGAGCTGACATGCTTTCCAAGGCTAAGTGGGCTTAACAAGGCCCTTTTCCTGCTGGTCTTTGAAAGTATTTGCTTCCCTTTTTGGCTCTAGCCATAACAATCTAAGACTTGGGGCCTTGCAGAGAAACACACTATGTTTATTTCCATATTTTTCAGCTACTTAGTGGTTCTGTCTTGAACGGGCAGAACATTGTAAAGTTGCGGAAACTTCAGTCTGGCTATCCTCCCTTAAAGAAAATGACTGCGTTTTGTCCTCATGTATGTGATTATGACGGGAAACAAAGAATTGAAAGCCAGAAAGTACCAGGATATCATTATTAGATGCATAGTCTGTATACATAGACCCTCAAGAGTTCATTTAGCTTAGCCCCTTATGATCTCAAGGCACACTAAATCATCAGTATTTGGTGTTTAAGGCTTCAGGTTAGACTCTAAATTAATTGGTCAAAACCAAAGGCCCCCCTGTGTGCAGAGCACTGCCTCTTAGTAAGTTTCTCGTCTAATGGGAGTACAGCATGCATGCAAACACCTCACAGACTTAAGATCACTGACACAGCAATGTCTTAGGGGTGTTCCCTTCCCTGCATTCGGAGGCCCTCATCTTCCCCCATCACCCCTTAGGGCCTAGACAATTGCAACAGCCTCATGGTTGGATGTGTGGCTTCTCGGGTCTCCCTTCTCTAGCCATTCTCCACATAGCTGCCAATATCATCTTCTTGAAGCACAGGTCATGCCCTTGCTCAAGAGCCTTCAGTGACCTCCAGGATCAAATGGAAGCTTGCTAAGCTCTTTGTTGTCTGGCTCCAGCCTGCCTTTCTAGCCTTCTTTCACACTTTTATGTTCCAGTTAAACTGCCTTACTTGCTATTCCCTGAATTCAGTGTTCCATCTCTGCTTCTCTGCTTGCACACGTGCTGGCTCCTATTCCTGGTATCTCCTCCATCTTGAAGTGGAGGCTTTCTGTAGGAGGTAGCAGGATTCTAAAGAGAATCCTTAGCTTATTCTAATACTCAGCCCAGATGCCATCTCCTACAGGAAGCCTTTCCTGATCTCCCCACTTGTTGCTGCCCTCTCCCTTCTCATAGTCTGTATATACCTGTTTATGTGTTCTATCACCTGATGCAATGTAAATTCCTGGAGGGCAGGTATATTTTTATGTGTATCCCCAACATTGAGAATGGTGCCTTGCACATAGTAGGCACTTAATAAATGTTTATGGGACTGGAGTATAATATACACAGTTCAGATTAATACAGAGAGGGCCTGGTATCTCTAGGACAGAGGTGGGTCTGGGATGGGGGCTATGGGTCCGTGTGTCTGTTCAGCCCGTTTCTTTTGGTTGGGGTCCCACTGACATGGTAAAAACTCTTCCAGGTGGTGAAATTAAAAGGCCAGGTTCTGTCTGTCATGTTCCGGTTCCGGTCCAAGAACCATGAGTGGCTCTGGATGAGAACCAGCTCCTTTACCTTCCAGAACCCCTACTCAGATGAGATTGAGTACATCATCTGTACCAACACCAGCGTGAAGTAGGTACCACCGAGGGCACTTCTGGTGCATCTGGCCCCTCCAGATTAACCAGGGCTAAGCCCTCCCCCTCCTTTTCTCCTCCCTGCCTCCCCCCCAAAGCAATATTGAAGAACACTCAACTATGAATCTTCACCTTTCTGTTCTCTGCAGGATTTGGGGCCATTGGATGAGACAGGAAGTCTGGATTGATTTCAGTTAGAGGGAGCTTTAACAGAACATGTTATGTTTTACTATCTTTCTCTGATACCTTTGTTTTGGCCCGGGAGTCAAAAGATGGAAATTGGAGAAATGAACCCAGTTTCTCTTTTGGCTGTTACCTATACTCGTAATGCCAATTACAGGCACTGAAGAGGAGGATACTTGTCTCAATTTTATTTTTCAGTTATTTCTCAGAATGATTCTCTTTCTTTTTAATCACATTGACTGACTCACGCTCCTTCCCCCATCACTGCCCCAGACCCTATTTTCACATACTTAGAACACTTCCCCAAGACCAAACCAGTCCTGTCTCACCAGTCTTTGCTTCCTTCCTTCCATCTTGTTGTCTTCTTTTCCTTAGGTTCTTTTTTCTTCCAACTTGCCTGCTTTTCTTTTTCCATCTAATCTACCTCTTTGGCCTAGATCAGGTCACTAACCCTCATCTTTAAGGCTAGATTGAATAGTAAACCAGCATTATGAACACTAGTCTGAAATCAGGGTCAACTAATCCAAGGATTTATTAAGGAAAGTTAAATAATTTCTAATCAATTTGATGTAACAAAGGACAGATGAAACCTGAGGTGCTTCCCTTCTGCCTTTACTTGACTTTACTGCCTTGGAATCACTGGAGTCAAGGTTACTATACTTTTGCTCTGGGTTTCCATACAAAGGTGTGGGTGGCTGGTTCTAGAAAGATCCAAGTGCCTGGGACTTTGGCTTTTCTTATCTTTCTTTCCTCCTTAAATTTATAGTCTTTTTTTTTTAAAGATTAAAATTAAAAATTTTTAAATTTTGGCATGTTTTGCCATCTTTTTCTGGTGCCTTTATTTTTGGCCAGGGAGTTAGACTATGTGACTAAGAGATATGGATATTGTTTCTCCTTCTGCTCATGCCTCAACATCATGCCAGTTACAGAGATGACACTTTTGGTAGGGACATGAGGGTAAGTGCTGGAATATAATTTTTAGAGATTCATTTATCATTGCAAAAGGAGAGGCTTGCCATGCACCCTCGACTGTGGCAAGGGGTTAGGCACTTAATTGCTTCTAGGCACAATAAATGCATGTTGACTTGGCTTGACAACAATGGGGACAACAGTAGCAGAGAGAATCTCAGTGCCTGATTTGTGTAAATTTCACAGCTGAAATTTGTAAAGCATATGTTATTTCATTTGATCCTTACAGCAAGCTGGTGAAGTAGGTACTATAGGTGTTCTTTAATTTATAGATGAGGGAACTGAACTCAGAGGGGTTAAGTGACTTGTTAGTAGTTGTTAGCACAACTATTAAGTCTCAGTGATGGAATTCAAACTGAGGTCTCTTCAGACTCTAAGTCCAGTACTGCCTTCTACCCCTGCTATGGCATACTCTGGTTTTGGCAGTGTGACTCCTGTGGGTTTGCTTCCATTCTTCGTATATTCTGTTATCTATAGCCAAAGGCTGTTGTTAGCTGTGGGTCTAGGTGGGAGAGAAAGTGTTCTGTAGAAATTTTTAACAATGATGAGACGGATGCTCACCATCTTGGGTATCAAACTAGTTGCTATGGAGTAGCAAATAAATTCCTTTTACTCTTCCCCAGTAGACACACAATGATAAAGGTTTAGCTCAAGGTTTAGCTGCTTCGTCTTAGAGGTGACTTCACCTGGCTCATTATTGTCTCTTCTCCCCGCCACTGCTCGTGCTTATGTGTAGTCGTGTATCTGTAGATTCACCAGAGTTTTTGGCCCAGATGTTTTTTCAGAGCACAGCTGGTTTTTATCCATGTTCTTCCCCCACCCCTTCAAAGTAATTAGCTACCTTTATAATCAACATAGGGTGCCAACCGTAGATTTGACAATGATCTGTAAGAGAATCAGTATCATTGTTTTGTAACATGGTCACTTTAGACTGGTCAAATCTGTTTTGGTGGCCACTTTGAAAGGTATTATAGACCTACCATATTTTGGTGTATGTGCCAATTGACAAATCCACAGGAGGAGAGTGGAGGAGGATGTCAAAAAAAAAACTAATCCCATAGAATAAATGCAGTTTTGGGTCTTTGTGAAATGCTGGCGTGTTTTGTTGTTCCTTAGTGTGAGAAGAATCTCTTGAGGACAGTCTTCCACCGATCAGGCATAGAGTAGATTTCATGCAGTAAGTTCTACTTCTAGGCTGGACTAAAGAAGCATTCTTTACTGGAGGTAGGGAGCATAGTCAGGTACTTGTCAGCGTCCTCGAGATCATACAGGTTTGTCCTCTGCCCATCATTGAAGTTGAACGGACCATGAACAATAGTATCTCATTCTTAATCTGTGATTGAACAGGAATAAAATGTGCAGTAGTCCAGGGTCAAAGGTTTCTGAGAACTACCTTACAGGAGACTTTCTTAACATCATATCCAATCTACCCTTGGGCTTTGGACAAAGAAGAATATGGATGCAAAAAAGAAATCCAGTGGCCCAAGTCCTTCTGCTTTGTAGGGCTCAGGAAACAGCAAGAATGGGAAAGACAGGAAATTGAGCCCGGAGGCTGATAGTATTATCTTAGGTATTTAGTTTACGTGCTACAGAAAAGAGAATGGTTCCTTGCTTCAGAGAGCTTACATAGAAGAGAGAAGTGAAACATCGAAAATCAACAGAAAATTTTCTGACAAAGCACTGAAACGAAAAATGGCTAGGCAAGTATTTGTTGGAGATTCATTGAGTGTAAAGCATGTTTGTGTTCTTATTTGTCCATGTGATTTCTTTGTTGCCCCATCTGGGGGTAAAGTCCATCAGTAGGACCAAACATCTTAGGTATATTCACTAAATAATTAATATACAGAGATGTATGTGCAAACAGCGTCAGATTTCTCTCTCTTTTTCTATCCCCTTACCTTCTCTACCACAAAATATTTTCTAGGAACTCCAACCAGGAGCAGCGTCCCACGCTGTCCAACTCAATCCAGAGGCCACAGCTGGGTCCTTCAGCTAATCTGCCCCTGGAGATGGGCTCTGGGCAGCTGGCACCCAGGTGAGTGGTGGGGATAATTGAGTGAAATGACTTGTGACCATGTGAGGGTTTTAGTTTCTTCATCAGCCAAATGGGGGAGGTCGGTCCAGTTCTAGGCCTGTGTTCCTAGGATCATTAGACCATTTTTTTCATTCACCCTCTTTCGCTCTATAGGCAGCAACAGCAAACAGAGCTTGATGTGGTACCAGGAAGAGATGGATTGGCCAGCTATAATCATTCACAGGTAAGTTGGTCAATGGCCAACTAAGGTTCAGAAGGAGCAGCAGTCAGTTATGGGGTCATCAGATACTGTTTCTTTTGTACTTCTGGTCTAGGGACAGAAGTTTTTGCTGCATAGTTAGTGAGGGCCAGGATTTCTGGTTGAAGTTGCATCATTAGAAGAACTGGGGGCATAGATTTAGAGGCAGGTTTTGTTTTCTAAGATTCCTATTTCCTAGTGTATATATGGTTTCATTATACTCTAACCTTCCACAATATCCCTGTTAATTATAGATGATCTAGTTGTGGCTGCTTTCCTTGTCCCTGCTGTATCTTTCCTTTGAGCCTGAAACGAGTTCCCTCTCCTCCCTCTCTTAGAATTCTTAGCTTTCTTCATGACTCAATTCAGTTACCACTTGCTATGGGAAGCCTTTTCTAACACCCCCAACTGGTTAGTGCTTTCTCCCACTTTAAATTAGATTGTATGTAATTATCTCTTTGAATCATGTATCCTTCTGTAGGCTATATAAGCAACTTGAAGGCAGCAGCCGTTTTTCTTTGTATTCTAGCACAGTCTCTTGAACATAAATTTAATTGGATTAGTCACAATTCCTTCTCTTTACACATCATTTGTAAGATTGAACCCCCCAGTGAATATTGTTTTATTTGGGTCAGGCGTCTTTTAATAATGTATTCACTTATTCAACAAATATTTTTTGAGCACCTTATACAAGGCATTGTTTTTCCAAATTCTCTTTTTTTGTTATGAACCTGACAAACATTAACAAACATGAGCACTTCAGTGTACAAAGAACAGAAAAAAGAGGTTGGTATATGAAATTGTGTATATGAAATCTTTTTTACCTATAGACTTCCCTTTTTTAGAAGTATATATTAAATTTAACAGTAATACAATATGTTTACAAGACATTGTACTAGGGACTGATGGAGATATAAAGACAAACTAGGTTCTTGAGGGAGTTGTAGAGGATGACTAATAGAGGACTTGTGACAGTTACACACATGACTGCATTACTTAGTAGAGCATTATGGTAAATGTGTAATAGAGATACCGAATGCCAATGAGAGTTCAAAGGAGGGAGAAAAAAGTCACATTTGACTGAGGGGATTGAAGAGGAGCAGGTGGCATTTGAGCTGGGTCTAGAAGATAATGAGACAGAATTTTTAACAGATGGAGTTAGGAAGGGAGGGCAGTACCTAGGCAAAAGGGAGGATATATACAAAGGCAGAAAGGGGATAAATGGCAACAATGTATAGGGACAGGAAGTCCTCCAGTTTGACTAGGAAGGTTCTGGAGTTAAATTGAAGAGGTCTTTGAATGGTTTGGCTAAAGAATCTGGATTTTGTTTGATATTTAATAGAGGCATTGAAGAATTTTGCACAAAAGAGTAATGCAAATTTGAGCTATGCATTATGAAAATTTATCTGGCAGGAATACTGTAGCATGGATTAGAGGGGGGAAAAGTCTGGATTTGGGAAGAATGGTTGTTATAATAGAGGGGTTACAAGGTAAGTTAATGAGGGCCTGAATTTGGAATTAGGTTTCAGGTTTGGGTGGAGCTGTGGGACAGGCTGGCCATGATAAGGGATCAGACCTCTAAAGATTCTTTAATCTGGGGCCTGGTTATTCAGCAGTCTACACTGAGGATGCCCTGTGCCAAGTACTTTAGGAGGATACTTATGTGTGGGACAAACCACAGGCTCAAAATAAACAAAAACAGAGGTGTCTCGGTTTTCTCAAGGTAGAAACAAAACAGAAGCTTTATTTGATCAAGTCTCGCGAGAATTGGGCATCTCCCACTACCAGGGTGGGATAGTAGTGCAGAGAGGCAAGGGGGAGAAGGCAAGCAAGGGGATATATAACCTTGTACAAACAATCCTAAGAAATTCCACCCCTAGAGGCTGGACCCCTGTCCCTATTTGCTGGGACAGGTGGCCTCACAATCTATCCCAGAATAAGTTTATCCAATACTAGCACAGAAACTACAGAATTACCTTATAGGGAAATCTCAATGTTAAGATGACGGCATGCGAGTAGGCTAGGGGAGGGGGAGAGGGGGAGACCACCTGATTTCCCTGAAATCATATGATTTACAGGAAAACGAAACTTAGGCCTAGTGAGGTCTACATCCTAACTAAATTTGTACTATCTGAGTATTACCTTGCTTGATTTATTCATGGGAAGCTTTCACAAACAATCTTGTATCCCACACAAAATCCCCCCTCTTATTCCATAGTTGAAAGCTTCCCACGCCAATTCATATACACTGCTTCAACTGCACGATCCAACTCGTTGGTCTGCTCTAGCGGGTCCTCCTGCTCAACTGGTTCCCATTCCCCGCCTTTAAGGATCATCAGTCTGATAGATCCACTGGCTGTACCTTCTAACTTAATCAACTTTGATAGAGTCCTTATTATCATTCCGGTAATCAATTGCAGCATACACGGGAGGCAAATTGGAAGGAGCACAGCTCCACTTATAGCTATTAGCAATCTTATGGATCAAGTAGGGGTTCAGGGTTCATGCATTCAGTCAGTGGGAGACTTACGCCCCAGATGTATTTTTAATGGGTCCCCCTGGGACGAGGGTTCAATAGTCCATTCGCCGGGCGGCTTAGTAGATGTCTTCACTCGGGAGTGATGGGTTCAGCCTCACTCTGTGGTCCACATGTCAACAGGACTTGGAAAGGCCCCTCCCAGGTCGGGGCAAGCTTTTCCTCCTTCCACATCTGGATCAGGATCCAGTCTCCTAGTTGGTACTTATGCACCGGAAAGCCTAAAGGTGGGGTCTGAGTCTGTAAAATACGGAGGTGTTTTGCCAAGGCAGATACATATTCCCTTAAAAAACCTATCTTCCTGTTCATATATAGGATCCCAAGTTTCTCCTCTTCCTCGATAAGGGTGACCAAATAGGAGTTCATAAGGAGACAACCCCACGTCCCTTCGAGGTTTAGTACGTATTCTGAGTAGGGCCAGGGGGAGACACTTAGTCCAAGGTAACTGCGTTTCTAACATCAACTTCATAAGCTGTCTCTTGGTCTCCCGATTCATCCTTTCTACCTTGCCTGATGAGGGAGGATGCCAAGGAGTATGAAACTCCCATGTAATATCCAAGGCTTGCATAAGGAGCTGCAGGATCTTACCCGCAAAATGAGTCCCCTGGTCCGAGTCAATTTGTTCCACCATCCCATACCGTGGGATTATTTGTTTCAGCAAAATCTTACATACCATAGGGGCAGTAGCCCGGGGCAAGGGAAAAGCCTCCACCCAAGATGCCAGATGGTCCACTACGACCAGCAGGTATTTGAGACAGCCTATGGGGGGGCAGCTCAGTAAAGTCCACCTGTATGCTTTGAAATGGCCGAAGACCTGGTGGCCTTCCACCGATCGGGGTTCGGCACAAAGCAGTCCTGTTCGTCCTTCGACAAACAAGGCAGCCCTGTACCAACTGTCTTGCTAGTGTGTAAAGGCCGGTTGACACATACCGCGTGAGAACAGCATCGCACAGGTTCTGGACGTCCCAGTGACTGCCCTGGTGTAAATGGTGAAGGACCTGCCTCATACCTGACTTGGTCAGTACCTCTCTTCCATCTGGGAGATACCATCAGCCTTCCCGCTCCTCGGCCCCTAAAGATGACACTTTCTTCTGTTCTTCTGTAGTAAAGGTTGGGGAAGGAAGACTCGGAGGAAAAGAGGGAATTAATACCAGCAAATGGTCGGGTAGTTCAGATTCTATAGCTCCTATTTTCCGTGCTTCCTCATCTGCCAGGCGGTTACCTCTAACCTCAAAGGATTGTCTGGATTGATGACTATTCACATGGATTATTGATATATTTTTTGGTAATAATAAGTTTTCTAACACTTGAGAGACCAAGGCGATGTAGGCCAGGTCTCGTCCTTTATTATTTATCATCCCCCCCCCTTCCTCCCATATTTTCCAAAAATTTTAAGCATGCATGATATTAATCAAATAACAAAATAACATTCTCACATTGCTTAAGGAACATCTACAAAGTGAGTTCTAAGTGGCTTGTATGCATTTCTACTCTTCTTCATAAAGCTTTACTAAGTTGATGCAAAAGTCCATAAGTAACACTAATTTCAAAGCATCATAACAAAGTTTCTAGTTATAGCAGAATTCCTAAATATTACAAAGTTTCTTAGTCAAAGAGATGTTGTAATAGAATCTCACATTGATAGCAGTAAGAGAGTGATCATAGGAAAATACTACTGCTCTTAGATTCCTTTTAGACAAAGGGAACATCTTAAAGTGAGCCTTAAGCAGTTTGTTTAAATTTCTGTACCTGCCCTAGTTCTAGATAAAATTATATTAGATTGCCCAGTAAGATAACACAAAAAGAGCTCATATCTTTTACTGACTACTTGCTCTGATCACAGAAATTTGCTATAGAAGGAAAAAAAAGGCAGGGACACGTGATATGTCAAATATTACAGGATAAAACATCCTTGGCTCTTGTTTATAATCCAGATATAGTTTTGATTCCTCAGTTATGTAGTATCTCTGCCACCACATTGCTACACTCCGAAATAGGTGGGAAACTTCCTTTTCAAAGGAACACAGGGGGAAACTGAGGCCGGGAGGATCCCATCCTAGACTGAGGCTAAGATTGTCCCCCCCAGCTTTTGTCCCAAATGCAGATCTCCACCATTAACAGTATGGATCACATTCTTTCTGAGTAGCTTGTGGCATTTCTCTCAGATACTGATGTAATGTAGACAACTATACCCAGATTCAAACTCAAAACAAAAGTAGTTATAGTCCCAAGTGCCTTTTAACCTTAAACAGCAAGTCCCAGCAGTCACAGCTTAGAGTCAGATACGGAGCTGCAATAAGCAGCAAAGATTTACCAGGACTCACATACATAAGGGATTTAATTAAATATTCTCGTTCTCCACTTTAAATTTGTCGTGGTGTAAAAGTCAAATAATTAGAATCCTTTCTATCTATTGTACATAAACTTTTAATTTCTCAGCAAGCTAAGTTCAGTGTTTAGGACCTACATAACTCAAAGAAGTTCTTTGTCTGGGGCTGATGACCTTGCCCACGCAGATAGTTTTCCAGGTGCCTTGGCAATTTTACAAAATAAGGAGAAGTAACATGGACCCCAAGAAGGGGTTAAATAGAAAACCTTGGGTCTGTTTGCTATCTTTTGCTGTTTCTCTGAGCACACTTATTCAAGGTCGAGGCTTTCTAAAAATCATACAAAGGATTTTACAAAACCTTTTTTTATAAAAAAAAATCTCTCCTTCTCAGAAACAGCTCATAATTTATCCTGATATTATTATTCCTAAGTGCTAAACAATTCCCAAATTTTGATCACCAAACCTTTTCCACATAATTGAGAATAAAAACCAAAACTAAACGTACTCTGGTAAATACTATCTCTAAGCAATAACATCAACAGCTTAATTAATGATCTCACAAATTTCCCAAATGATAGCAAAACAATTAAAGACAAAATTTGGTAACTGAAGATTTCTTAAATTACAATTCTTAACCTAATGACATTTAGATTGTAAAAGATATTGCTTCTCTAACAACACAGATGATACAGCTGCTTACCAAGTTATGCAATAAGAAAAATTTTAGACATATAACAATATCATAAACAATTATCATCTATTTAAACTTGAAAACCAAAACCAATTAATTTCCATTGTGGTGGCTTTACCTCAGTCAGATATGGCCCTGAACTGCCTGATACAGAGAATCATTCATCTCATCACCAAAACTTCACAGTGAAGAAAATCCACATAAGGTTAATAAATATGAAGCAATTATTTTTAACTTAAAACAGTGTACATTCAAATAGCATTTATTCTACGCCAAGCATTGTGCCAAGCACCTTTACAATCATGCGATCTTTGTAATATCCCTGGGAATGGATTCCACCACCATCCCCTTATTGAACAGTGAACTACAGTAAATAGAACTTTCTTGGGGCTATATAGTTAATAAATTTCTCAGTGCCAAATAACAATATGCACTTTTCCTAGAAAATTATTCAAATATGCATTTCTAAGTTCCATTCACATTACAAATAGTTTGCAATCACCTGTTATAATTAGATCAGTTTAAAATGTGCTGGGCCAGTAACTACTTCTTTTTGCCCCAGGTAAAAAGGAAGCCTAAGAAATTTGAATCGTTGTCAACAAGATGTAGTCAGCCTCCCTTCCAGGCCGAGGGGTTGATAATTAATTGAACAGCAACAATAATAACTCACAACAATCAATATCTTTACCCTAATTAATATCCATATAAGATTTAATAGAACCCACCCACACATCTAGCCCAAAAGATGGATGGACATAACTTCTTTTATCTCTTCAGAACTGTCTTGGTCTTTAACATTAAAACAGTAATCCCAAATAACCTAGTTAACAATCTGACGAGTAAGTGCTGGCTGAATTGTTTTAGCTGTGACCTTCCATTAACTACAGGAAAAGTAGAAAATACCTGGTCTTCTAAATGGCAATTAAGGCTGAGAAAGTAACTTAACCAGTTTTACACAATTGTTTTCATATCATTTTTTTGTCTTCTTTTCTTCAACAAAATTCGGATTAATAATTGCTTTGTCTAACACTATTTTCGGTTACTTAAGTTTTGCAATATAGGGCATTTTACTACAATTTAGAAGTACACTAATAGTACAAATAGAAAGATTTTCAGATGACATTATTTGCATTCCCAAATCATTACATATTTTAGGCTTACCAAGCATAGAGGCTTTTCTTCTCTCCTCACAGTTGCAGAGCCTAGCTGTGGACTGAAAGTGGGGGGGCGCGAAGGGGGGGAAGGTGCTGGGAAGCTGCAGGGTCCAGCACCTGAATTAAAGGTCTAAGGAGTCATTTAGGAGGGTCTCTGAGAGATCTTTACTTTCTAACAGGGGTTGTCGGGTTTGGAAGACTAGGAGCAAAAATTCCAGGTTCCAGTGGGGGGGGGGGGGCAATTGCCTAGAAGTGTGGGCTTCAGGGTGCCCGGGGTCCAGGGCTGTTGTCAGTGGGGTAATTATTTTTGAAAAGGAGCCAACTCTCTATTGTATATTCGCAGCCGAATCACTTTTTAAACTTTTCAAGTAACAAACTTAGGAAAATCACAGCAAGTTAGAAATATCTATATCTATTGAGCTAATTCCTATTTTAGGAAGTATTTCTGTTTCTCAGGAATGTAATAAGCAACAGTCTTTTGGGTAAAATATGTTCAGATTGGCTGTCATTCTCTGGTCATATTTCTCTATTTTGGTAGCTTTAAGCCATTTTTAAATTCAAATAGGAACAAGGGTCACTAAATTGCACATAAGGATCTCTGTAGTTGTATGTAAAAAAAGTACTTACTAACTCTATAGATTTATTTAATACCTTTACGTTATTAAATATTTTCCAATTCTATTTGTAGGATCATTACTTAAAGTTCGTAAGTCTGAAAATTGGGAAACCATAATTACAATGCATTGTAGTACACATTCTAGATTTTTTCTTTTCTCCTCATACTAGGGAGCTCAAAGTGTCTCTTTTTCATATCTATGCATTTTCTGAATTTGCCTTAGTACCAAATAGCATAATAAATTCTGAGCATCAAATTAGAAGTAACACATTTCACTTAAATTTAAGGGAAAAGTTCCCGCTTTCTTTCTTATCTTTCCACATTCCAAATTGGCCAGATCTGGGATGGAGGGAGACAGAAAGAGCATATATATATATCATTTTTTTTTAAAACAACTTCCCAAAAGTTTCCACCTTGCACTCTCAAAACCTCTATTCACACTATTTGTGCAAATAGATTATGCCTTTTTTAAACTTCCTTCACATGTCTCTTCCCTACATGGTTAAACTTTCTTGCCTTTCCTTTCTGGTGGACTTTGATGAAAGCCCCTGTAAAACTGCACATACCTTATTTCTTTCTAATTCTGACCTGACACTCCTCTTAACTTGCCTTTTCCATCACATAACTTAAACAAGAAAACATTTTTCTCTCTCTTTCTCTCTCCCCCGCCCTCCCGCTCCTCTGCATGCCAGGAGGAGTCAGGGAGGGAGAGAAAGCCAGATAGTGGACATTACAGGGTGTCAGATTACACACACACAGAAGCACAGATACAGACAGACACAGACACAAAGATACAGAAATCCAAAAGCTTTTTGTTTTTCGTTTTCCCTGGGAGAGCTTTCCTCAAGACACCAGGAAAAATCCATTCCACCCACCTAGGTCAAATATTTTAAGAGCTCTTGTCTATGGCCATTTTCCTTTCTACTTTTGTTGTTCATTCCAATTTTGCAATCGATTGCCTAAAGGTACCTCACATTTGTGCTCCGACTGCACAGACTTAGATTGGTTTTCCCCATAATTTGGTCGGGAGCCGTCACCGCACTCCCCGAGTCCGAGACTCAACAGAACTTAGCTGAACGGGGAGGGCACACATGCCTCAACTCCCCAGGGGGCAGCTACTCCCCCGAAGTCCCCCGCGAAGCGTTCTCGAGAGTGTCCTTGCCTTGGGGTCATATCCCACCCTAATTTGGTTGGGAGCCGTCGCCGCACTCCCCGAGTCAGAGACTCAACAGACTCACCCCCAGACCTCTGAGTGCTTACCTTCGGAGAGTATGCGTACTTGTTTATGACTTCAACACACACCACACCACACCACACCGGCCGGCCAGACTTTTCTCTTATCTCTTACTTTTTGGAATGTCGGAACCTAGCACAGCTTCTGTTCCTCCGAGTCCCTCTCTTCGGGATTTTCCCCCAACTGGGTGGAGCCCCACACCAGGACCAGGAACCCCCAATAAATCTTTGTGGTGCGCGCTGGATCCTGCTCCCTGGTGAGGAGAACCCCCCCCAATCGAGGGGATCCCGGACGAGCCCCCAACTGTGTGGGACAAACCACAGGCTCAAAATAAACAAAAACAGAGGTGTCTCGGTTTTCTCAAGGTAGAAACAAAACAGAAGCTTTATTTGATCAAGTCTCGCGAGAATTGGGCATCTCCCACTACCAGGGTGGGATAGTAGTGCAGAGAGGCAAGGGGGAGAAGGCAAGCAAGGGGATATATAACCTTGTACAAACAATCCTAAGAAATTCCACCCCTAGAGGCTGAACCCCTGTCCCTATTTGCTGGGACAGGTGGCCTCACAATCTATCCCAGAATAAGTTTATCCAATACTAGCACAGAAACTACAGAATTACCTTATAGGGAAATCTCAATGTTAAGATGACGGCATGCGAGTAGGCTAGGGGAGGGGGAGAGGGGGAGACCACCTGATTTCCCTGAAATCATATGATTTACAGGAAAACGAAACTTAGGCCTAGTGAGGTCATCATCCTAACTAAATTTGTACTATCTGAGTATTACCTTGCTTGATTTATTCATGGGAAGCTTTCACAAACAATCTTGTATCCCACACACTTAGAAAAGATAAAAACAGTTTATTGGGAGTGTTTATAGCTTCATAGGGAGAGACTGGGAAGCATGGAATGATTGGATAGGTAGAGTTAAGAAAAATTTCATGGATTTGGTAGATTTTAAGTAAAGCTTGGAAAGTGTTAGGGTAGAAGGACATAACTTGGCACAGAGAAAGGAGAACATTTGGAAGAAGGGGAGCTCATGGCATCAATGGACAGGAAATACAAAGGACAAGGCCTTGGGTGAGTTACAGGGAGCCAACCTGGGGAACTGGTTTAAGTGGGCAGACGTTTGTTAGAGGGGCCTTGAAACTCAGTACTGAAGAATGGAGACTTTATGACCGTTCTAACTCTTGATGTGTGACTAAGATGATGATGAATGAGGACATTTCATCAGACAAACTAGGAAAATAAAAGACATTTTGGAATCGATTATCCTGTCTGTATTCCTGGAAGTATCTGGGGCCTTCCTTCATATCATATTCATTATTAATTCTGAACATTAAGGGCATTTAGATTCCCATCTTAAGAACACCATGCTAGTTGGATTAAAGGACCCTGAAATAAGTCATTCTCAGGTAGAATTCATATCCCTCTCTCCTTACTTTCCCTAGGTCTCAGTCCAGCCTGGATCAGCCACAGGCCCAGAGCATAGCAAGTCCCTGGAGAAGTCCGATGGCCTTTTTAGTCAGGATAGAGACCCAAGATTTGCTGAGATCTACCCCAACATTAGTGCAGGTATGTGCCCCTCTTCTCTTTTCTAATCCCCCAATTGAAAGCCAGATTGGCATAGTGGAGAGAGGAAAACCTGGGTTCAACTTTGGTGAACATCGCTGAGCCCACACCATTTGGTGACCCTGGGCATGTTACTGAACATCCCAGTACATTAGGCAGCCCTCTAAGACTCAGAATTGCAGTCACATTGGTGAGGATGAGTTTTTTCACTGGGAGTTTCTTCTGTCAATGAAATCCTAGGTCTGGTCCTTATCTCAGTTGTTACTGCCCTGTCACTTTTTAAATTACCTGGTATTTACTGACCTGTGAACTATAAGCTCCTTGAGGGCAGGAGCTGTATCATTTAAATTCCCATCGATTAGCACAGTGACCTACATAGAATAAGTACTTATGTCTTCTCTCCCTCCTCCCCATTCCCACCAGCCAGATTCCAGCTTGGATTCTTGTTGGATCAACATCTAGGCATTCTAGGAAGTCTTCAGACAATGTGTTGAACTTGGCAGAACAGATCCCTGAGTGTCACCTCACCCTGTCCCCCCTCCTTTTCTTAGATCAGAGTAAAGGCATCACGAGCAGCACTGTCCCCTCTAGCCAGCAGCTGTTCTCCCAGGGCAGCACGTTCCCCCCGGTCCCCAGAACAGCAGAGAACTTCAGGTGAGTCCTTTTGCTATGGGCCAGGAGTCCTCTGAGGTGGGCAGCAGGGAGGTGTTGATGAAGATTCTACTTAAAAATACAGGATTTCTCTTTCTCCGGCTTAACTACTCGACTCCGGCAAATAAGGGTGCTTACACGGCCCCATCCCTTGCACTGTCTTTGCAGCCGTCCTCTCCCTTTGCTTATGTGTATCCTGTGTGTATGTTATACGCTCTTCCTCTCTTTTTTCTAAATTCTGTCAGGTTTTTTTTTAAGAGTTTGCTTTCCTTTATTTGTGCTTGTACAGAACCAGGTTCTGGCTCTCAGTGAAAGGTAAAATGAAACAGAGTAAAGGAAGCCCTAGGGTGGTTTTATTGGCTTCATGCCTCTAACTGGACTCCTTGAAGAGTCAGATATTCAACTCAGGCTCAAAGAATGTCCCCTGACTTTGAGGTACAAACACAATGTGCTGTGGAGCACTTGAGGTACCTTTGCCTCTGTGATCTCTTCCAAAGACAACTCTGACCCTTTCTAAAGGAATAAGAGGTCCAAATGAGTTGAACACTCAGTGGTGGTACAGTGAGGTATGGTGAAAGAGCATGGGCTTTACAAAACACTAAACTTTGCCGCTACTTTTGCAGAATTCCACAAGCTCAGATCAGTCAGTGCATTACCAGAAACATAGTATAAAACTGGTTTTCTAGGACATAAATTCTTCATTAAAGAGGATGTTCCACAAGTAAATTCACATTGCACATGACCAAGAAGCTCAGGGCCTTTATACTGGAGTGCCTTCTGCTTGGTTATTGGCATTCTGCTTTCGAAAAAAGAATCTTTTCTCTAAATCTATCATGGACTCTTCAGTGCTGAGGTTGCCCTGCTTCTGTCGTTCTGCAAAGGAGGGTAAGGCACTCTGACATAGGGGTGAAGTTCTTAAAGCTTTCTTTCTTGTGCTTGGGCACAAGCCTCCAATTGTTGTACATGTCCTGGTCAGTCTCCTTTCTTGGCTTTCTGTTTTACCTCGGAAAGTCAGGATCCTCCAGGCCTTTCCGTGATCTAAATTCTGAGGCCTCTTGGAGAGTGGAAGTCACCTCAGCCCTCACCTGGAGCCAAGGCGCCACCCAGCATAGTGCAGTGCCGGAAGGCAATTCTGTCAGGTTTTCCATAGCACAAAGAAACCAAGAGGAGATGCCTGAGGATAATGATGATGATACGTACTTTATTTCCCAGATTTCCTTACTATTCCACCTTTCTACTACTTTATTCTCTTCTAGAAACAACAGCCTGGTTCCTCCTGGGACCATCGTCCAGCCACCAGCTTCTGCGGGACAGATGTTGGCCCAGATCTCCCGCCACTCCAACCCTGCACAGGGCACAGCTCCTGCCTGGAACCCTAGCACCCGTCCTGGCTTCGTTGCCCAGGTACAGCCTTTGTCCCACCTTTACCCCACATGATAAATTTTGTTTTTCATTGGTAAAATAGGAAAACTTCCCTGGACTTCTCTTGAATAACACTCTCCCCCTTCAGCTTCTCAGGCATGGTAGAGATTCCGTAGTGAAAATCCATAACTAGACCACACATCTTTTAGCCCCATTCTTCATTATGTCTTTCAGCTCCCTACCTCTAATCAGAGTCATACAAAGAATATCTTGAATAGGTTTGTCTTTAATTCCGCATATGTATTTTCTGAGGCAGATGCCAAAGAGTTACTAATGTAAGTAATGAGCTCAGTCAGGAAGACCCAGTTTTAAATTCTGTCTCTGACACTTAAAAGCAGTGTGACTGTGGGTGAGGGCCTCAACCTCTCTGAGCCTCTCTCTTCCTCTTCCTTGTAGCAAGCTGCTACAAGGCTCCAATAAGATAATATACGTGAAGGGCTTCGGCAAAGCAGCCTGCTGGAGAGCACACCCTCACTTAGCATCTGTACAGACGCCTGACATGGACAATGTGCAGTGTGCCCTCCTTTGGGGCAATGGCTATATCCCTTTTGTGTCTGTATCCCCAGCACTTGTTGTGGGTTCCGGCTTAGTGCTTGTTAATTCACTGATTTTATGTGGAATACTGAGCTGGATGCTGTTGGAGGTTAGACAAGTAATAGAAGATTCTGTTCTTGCCTTAGAGGAATCCTTAATAGAGTTAGTGGAACAGACCACAGTTAGAGAAGCTAGCTATTTCCAGAAAGCCCTCTGCCGGCCATACAGATGCTGATTTGAGATTGTAGCTGTAGATAGTTAATTAGCTCTTCTTGGAAGGAGATAAAATTGTGAATTGGCCTTTTTGGGGTGGGGGAGTATTCGTCTATATTCAGTTTTATTTTCACTGAGCTAGCTTATGAGGGAAGGAAGAGGTTCTCCCAGGGAGAAGATGAGTGATGCTTCTAGTCTGCTTTGCTCATGTCCTGTCTGTGTAGCAGGTGGCCCCCCCTCCTGCATCCAAGACCCGGTCCCCTCAGTTTGCTGTCAGCAGCTTTCAGACACCGTCTTCCTTCAGCCCCATGTCTCTTGCTGGGGCCCCCACTGCATCTCCGGGTGCTGCTGCCTACTCCAGCCTTACCAGCCGAAGCTCCAGCTTTGGTGAGTCTTTTGTGGAGAGGGGCTGTCCTAAGGGGAAGGACAAGTGCGAGTGAGGGTGTGTGTGGAGGTGCACACATCCCGCCTTTGGAGGGGTGACGGCCTAATTGAGAGGCAGCTGGTGCCATTGAAGGAGTACGGGGGTGGAGACCTAAATGTAAGTCTTGACTTACTAGCTAGGCCGTTAGGGGCGCCAGAGGGCCCAGAGCACCAGGCCTGGAGGCAGAAGATCTGAGAATTCAGATGCAGCTGCAGACACTGGTTGTGTGACCTGGGCAAGTCACTGAATCTGTTTGCCTCTGTTTCCTCATCTGCAAGATGGATGTGATAATAGTACCTACCTCCCAGGGTGGTTGTGAGGATCATGTTTGTAAAGCACTTAGTAGATGCTATAGAAATGTTTATTCCATTCCCCTTACAAGTTGTGTGATTCAGGCTCAGTGAAGTTAGGCGATTTCATGCAGTTTCCTCATCTGTAACAGGGCTGATCACATGCATAGCCCCACCTCAGGATTGTGAAGAGGATCAAACAAGGTCACATCAGTAAAACACTTTGTAAACCTTAAAGTGTTAGATAAGCTCCAGTCACTATTATTAATACAGAATACTTGGAGAAATTTCAATATGTTCTGATATGTCAGGCAAGATGATCACAACTCTCAAAAAGCTTTGGCTGACTTAGTGGGGGTTACCCTTTGTCTTTGTGGGGGGAGTGCTGAGACTGGCCCAGTTACTAAAGGATGGCATTTTCCCAGCCACAGAGGCTGGACAGCCCTCGGGACAGTTTCAGGCCCGGACGGCAGAGGGAGTGAATGTGTGGCCACAATGGCCACAGGGGCAGCAGGCCCACCACCGATCTGGGTCTGGGGAACAGCATGTGCAGCCACCGCCACAGCAGCCCAGCCAGCCTGAAGTCTTCCAGGTAAGGGGCTCAAGGAGACAGGGCGGAAGCGCAGGGTAAAGGGGCCAGAGAGAATTGGGCTTAGCCGAGGTGGGGGGAGGTACATTGTGATTCTGAAAGATAGCCAGTGGATCCTGTGTCACCCCTGACTCAGTCAGCCAACCACCTGTTTACTAAGCAGCATGGGAGGAGAGAGGGGAAAGGGTGTGGCTCCTAGTAAGAGGAAGCCAGTTTCTGTCTTTGGGCTGTTGAGGACATATACTACCCAATAAGCAAATAAAAGCATGCTTAGTGAAGTGTGGCACTAATAATAAGCATACACAGGTCTGCTCAGAAATGCCAGGAGGGAGGGCAAAGTGAATGGAGTGAGTGGAATCAGGGGGCATAGGGAAGGAGAAGCCTTTGTTAAGCAAAGATTGCCAGAAGAAGGGATGTTTGATAGAAAAGGATGGGGTTAGAGCTACTTCCGATATGTATCTAAGAGCAGAACAGTGCTGTCAGGGAGGGAAATAATTTCTTCTTTCTCTTCGATTAAGAACTGAATAAGAAGGAAGAAAATAAAATTATAACAGGAGGGTTTGGGGTTAGGGAATTGGGGGCCAAGCTAGCTCATGAGAACAGAAATCATTCATGTGGGGCCTCTTGATGCTAGCGTGAGTTTAGTGAGAAATTGCCTGATGGATGTAAGGGACTGGTTTTTAATACCGATTTTATTCTTTTTTCTCATTAGGAGATGCTGTCTATGTTGGGAGACCAGGGTAACACCTATAACAATGAAGAATTTCCTGACTTAGCCATTTTCCCTTCTTTTTCAGAATAGAACTGTTGGGGTGAGGATTAGGGGGTGGGGGAGAGAAATCACTTTTTGTTTTTAAAAAAACAAATCTTTCTGTAAACAGAATAAAGATACTCTCCCTTCCCCTCCCTCACCCCCAAAATCCACCTCATGCCCCCTTTGTTCCCTATCTCCATTCACTTCCCTTTCCCCCTACCCCCAGTAGAATGGTCAGAATCAATGGAATGGATCATCAAGGCTCCTGAGAACTTTGAAAATTGAGACCAGACGGACTGGGGGATCTTTTCCCTTTTTCTCCTGACCAGAGCTTTGTGCAGAGATGAAGCTTGGCATGTTCCAGGCTGGAAGATAACTACACAGAGACCTCTAGATCCAGCTGTGAAGTGTTTGATAATCACCTTGGTGCAGAGACTTATTTTGGACAAACTCTGAATTGGATCAGGGAGGAGGGGTGGGGAAAAGGAGAAGTATCTCTGTGTATGAGGCCCAAGAAGGAGCAGGCACATGGCTTTAGGAATGGATACAGGTAGTTTCAACTGCGTGTAATTCCTCTAGAAAGAAACTTATGTGTGAGAGAGAGTGTGTCTGTGTCTGTATGCACATCTGTGTGTCTATACGTGTTTCTTCTGTGGCAGGGGGACTATGCAAACTCTGGTCCTGACTGCACATTTATGTGTGTGTGTGTGTGTGTGTGTGTGTGAGAGAGAGAGAGAAAATAAGTCCTAAAGTGTTAATTCCAGGTATTTTCTGCTCCATATTGCAGCCAAAGTGTATTTAGATTAACTTCTTTGCTGTGTTCACATCTATGCCCAGCCAGTGTGAGCAGTTGTGTAGGAGTGTTTTGTGTGGGCACCTTCTCATTGAACATCATCAGTGATAAAACTGGGTCATTCTCACTGTTGGTGGTGCTCCTCATTTAGAGGGAACTTCAAGACA
The DNA here is from genome assembly GCF_011100635.1 of Trichosurus vulpecula. NCBI lineage: Eukaryota > Metazoa > Chordata > Mammalia > Diprotodontia > Phalangeridae > Trichosurus > Trichosurus vulpecula. The sequence continues at coordinate 45,539,025 of NC_050579.1, forward strand.
TTATGGAAAGTGGGCTCAGGTGCTAACTTTTTTAAGAAACCCTAGACTCATGGCCACAAGGACTACAATGCATTTTCTGTCAGAATTATACACTGTACAAGCACTGTGGAGAAAATAACCCCATGGAAACTCAACTTCTTGGTTTGACAGCCCCAGTAAGAGGCCCTTATCTACACTGGGCTATGCACCTTGATACCAATTTCATCTAAAAAATGTTTTTTTTCAATCCCAATGCTCCAGCCAGACCTAAACAGAAAAAAGAAGACATTTTTTCCTTGTTACTAGCACATAGATGGAAAATGAGTCTATAATGCTACACTTTGTTTTCTTCCTAGCCTTTAGAGTCAAGTTGGGTCTCTTAAAAATTTTTGCTGGGGGTAGGAAGTGTCAAGTAGATATAAATATAATAATACTATATGGCAGATGGGTAGGAACCCATATCAAACAGGGCTTCTTAACAATGTAGCCGTTTGATTGAGGATATAGGCTACTTTTATGGCTTTTGAGCCTTAGGTCACAAACAGTAAAGTGACATCAGTGTTTTTTTTTTCTATTGGCTTAGGCCAGTTTTTAATTACAAGGCTGAGTTATTAAGGGCAAGATGTTTTTAATGTAGTTATAGATGTCTTGAAAACAGATGACCTTGGGGAGGCTGGGGGGGGATGTCATATTGACTTGGCCTCTCCTCTCCCCTTCCCTTCACCCTGGTACCAGGTAGCAAATGGACAGGGAGGAAGAGATATTTTATTTTTAAAAATATATGTGCACACAGCATACATACATTTTATATATATATATATATATATTACATATTTATATCACAATTTAAGAAGCCAAAAAGTTGAGTTTCCATTTGAATCTGTCTTTTGATAATCAATTATTTTTAAATGTGATTAGGACTATAATATTGTACAGTTATTGTAGGGTGTCGGGAGGGAGGGAGAAAAAACTCTGGGGATTTTGTTCCTACTCTTCCTTCAGGGTTTTATTTTCAGTTGTGTTTATTTTTCTTGTTGGCCATCCTTTGTTACTTGGCACCTGTGCCAAGTCTCATGGTGGCACAAATGATGTCATTGTGTAGCAGAGATTTTAAAGCAAAGATATTTTTTTCCTTTTTAAAAACTCTTGTGTCATTTAGTCTTGATTGTGACCAAGCCACAGGTTTCTTGCTTAATGCTTCCTGCCAAGTTATGTAGAGACAGAAAGACAAAAACGTGCTGTGTGATGCAGAACATAGGTTAGTCCTACCAAAAAATACATACACTAAGACACCAAAGATAAGAAACACACACTATTCCCTAAATGAGATGCTTATATAATCTATATTTTAAAAAAAAAAACCCACAAGGCTGTGATTACTCATCTACTTTTTTACTGGCCTTTTGATTTTGCTACCTTTGAAGGGAGGGAAGAGGGTGCTTTTATATATAGCAAAGAGTTCCAAGGAGAAAGAGCTCTAGAACCTGGAGGAAAAGGGTATCCTCTACCCTCTACCCCAAAATATCCTTATTCTCTGATGAAAAGAATGTAAGTATTGGGAGACAGGCTGCTTTTGGTTGTTCTTGGTTTCCTTCTAGGACTGTCTCCTCTTTCTAGCATGGGCTGAAGCAACTGGAATAGAGTTTGAACTGCAGGGGAATCTAGGAATAGAATTCAGCTGTCTTCGGGAAAAGAAACCAAATGTGTTTATCTTGCTGGAATCATCCTTTTTCCTTCTTCCATGTCATCTGTTTTTTTTGGGGGGGGTTGGGTCTGAGGCATACTCTTGTGATCTGTCACATGTTGGGGAGGGTGGGGGAATGGTCTGGAAGGGCTCATATGACTGGCATATAATAATCATCAGACAATACCCATCCCTACCATCCAGGACTTAAAAAAAGGGAAATCCCTTCTACCTTCTCCATGGTTTCAGTGCTTCTGGCATTGATTTATGTGTTGTCATTATTTTTCTGATTCAGTTATTTTATAGCTGACTAGACTCCTGTGTAATGGATCATTTCTCTAACTTGAGAAAAAAGTTCCTCTGCATAGGAAAGATACTATCTTGTCTGAGGTCAGAGAGAGAGAGACATAATGACTTGGTGAATAACCTAGAAGAGGCAAGGAAGTTTGGTGACCTGACTCCATAAAGTTCCTGAGTTTTGGATTTGTAAGATTTTGACCAAATGGATTGAGGGCTGGCCTTGGAGTCAGGAAGATTCCAAGGGTTCACCTTCTGGTTCTGTCAGATACTAACCAAATGGCCATGAGCCAGTTACTCAGCTATGCAGAGCCCCAAAGAAGTTCCTGATGTGCATCCCTGGGAGGAGTTGGCTACACTGATGACAGCCCGGTACCCAATGTTGAATGATAAGCTAGAACTCATAACATTGATGGGGTGCTTTAAGGGTTACAGAGCACTTTTCTATATTCTGTCGTATGATTCTTAAAATAGGCTTTTGATTGAGGTAGGTAATGTCCCTATTTTATTGATGAGGAAATGGGTTGAGAGAGGTTCAGTTATTTGCTTTAGGTCACACACAAGTTTTGAGGCAGGTTTTCAGCATGATTCTTAATGACTCAAGTTCTTGGGAGGATCTGCAATGTACAAGGTGCTGGGGAAAGAAAAGATTAGCTGCCTTTAAGCTTTTAATTAGTAGAAAGATGTCAGTCCATCAACAAGCATTTATTAAGTACTACTATGTGCCAAGCCCTGTTTAACAGAGGTACAAGGCAAAAATTACCTCAGAACTTAAAACATTCACACACAAAATTTGGTCATCAGCCATTGAAGTGCCTACTATGTGCTAAGCCCTGCTAACTGTTGGGGATACAAAAAAGCAAAGGACAGTCCCTACTTAAGAAGCTCACATCCTAATGGGCACATATATAAGTCCAACCGTGTGTGTGTGTACATGGGTATGTACTTATTTGTAAGTATATGTGTGCATGTACACATATACATATATACATACACATATCTTTATACACAAACACAAAGTGGTCAGGAGATCTAGATGGGAGGAGCAGAATTAAACAGCCAAGGAAGGAGGAAGTGCTTGTTTTTTCATTGATGTGTTAACTATGTTAAATGCTTTAGGTCGAGGGATGATGATTATCGAAAGGCCATTTGAGAAATTGATGACCCAAAGAAAGCACAGTTTAGTAAAGTTGGAAACAGAAAGCGGATTGCCAAGGGTAGGGAAGTAAGTGTAGACCACTGTTTCAGGAAGTTTGGCAGTGAAAGGAAGGAGAGAGAACAGTGCCTTGGAAATCTTCATCGGGGTCAAAATGGGGATTGTTTGTTAAGATAGGAAAGAAAACTTTTTAGGTGGATTTGTTTATTGAGTCATTCATTGCAGTTATGTCTGACTGTGACTGCATTTGGGCTTTTCTTAAAAAAAGTGGAGTGATTTGCTAGCCCATTTGACTGACTAACTGAGGTAAATAGGGTTAAAGTGACTTACCCAGGGTGGCACAGCTAGTAAGTCTGAGGCCAGATATGAACCCGGGAAGATGAGTCTATCTGACACTCTATCCATTTTGCCACCTGGCTGTCCTTTTTAAGTGGATATAAGTAATTAATAGAGAAGAAATGATTGAAGTTGGAGAAGAGCTTAGAATCATAGATCTTATAAATTATTTTGTCCAGTCACCTCATTTTACACACACACACACACACACACAAAATAAATTTATGTAAGCTCAAACTGCTAGTGAGGGGCAGAGGCAGGTCTAGAATCTGATTTTGAGTGGTGGTCTTCCCCAGTAAGTTCCCTCGAGGTCCATAAGGAGATGGGATGAAGGGCACAGGTGGGGTGGGGTGGGGGGGTTAGTTTTATTCAGGTGCCTTAGTTCTGAGAGTCTTGAAAGAAAAATAGATTTGAAGAAAAAAAGGTTGAGTCATCTAGGAGTGGGAGGTAGAATGGTCTCTAAAATAGGAGTGAAGGTCATCTGCTGATAATTTCAGTGTTATAAGACATTGCTGATCTTACAGACTAGAAAGAACATTGCTCTGTGTGTGTGTGAAAGGAAACAGTACCCCAAATGATGGGGGAGTATGGCTATGTGTGTGAAAAATTAGTTTGGTGGGACTAGGAAGGCCAAGCTAGCACCCCACAGCCTGTACTACTTCTCAGCCAGAAGACAGGCAGAGAAGACAAAACTTAGGAGGATCTTGTGTTGAGGCTGAATAGTCCAGCTGTTTTCTGTGTGCCACAAAGTCATGTGAAACTCAACACTCAGCAATCATTGTACCCAGTTGATATGCAAATCTATTCTCCTCCTTCTCTTCTCCCTTTTGGTCTCCTTCCTCACTGTTCCCTCTCCCCCCTCCTCCTGCCTGCTACTTCCCGGCCTGACAGTCCAGATTTTCCAGCCGACTGCTGGAGCTGACTTCCTCAAACTTTTTGGAATAAAACTAGCATCTGTAATCGTCCACTCAGATACGTGCCTTTGCCTTCCTCTCCAGACTAGAGGACAGACCGTCATCAGGTAAAGCTGTGCTTCTTCCTCTACCCTTCCTCTGCCTTTAGGCTTCTTTAGGGAAGTCAAGAGATATTACAATACGGGTGACTGGCTTGTAGGGATCATTTTGTTGCCACATAGATGTTTCTTGCCTGGAAATCTGCAGTGTATCCTGTGAGTGGCCTTTGTCTTACAGCAGTGATGAGGGCAGAGGGTTTAGGGCCCTCTCTCCCACACGCTCAAACTCCCCCCAAGGCCCTGCTTGTAATTGTCTGTCGTGATTTCAAAAGAGGATGTGGAATGGAGGGATTTATGAGATTTTAGAGCTTGGGGCACAAATGTTGAATAGAGGGAGCCGTATACTACAATACAGAAGTGGAGGGAAGAAGTGTTCAAGCCGTCCCATCTTCCCAAAGAGTTTTGGGCCTCTCAGTTAACATTTGATATGGCTGGGCTTATATCGAGGCTTGTATTATTTCAGGACTGGCCCTTTGGGTATAATCATGACAAGGGTTGAAGACACAATCAAAACGGCCCTCAGTAGCCTAAACTTACTCAAAATTGTTAGTACATAGGATCGTGATGCCATGTGGCATGTTACTCTGCATAGCTGCTTTTGTGAAGGAGGCTTGAAACCACTGCAGAAGAAGGATTAGGGTGGGACTCGGAACTTGACCTTCAGGGCTGCCTGATTTCCAACCTGATTCTCATCTGATGGTGGAAAAGAAGGGGAAATCTTTCTGACCACAGCAGCTGGTTGATATTAGAGCAGTTTCCTGAGAAAGGAGGAGGAACAGAAACGGCAGTAGAGTTGGGAGTAGAGGAGGGGGGAAGGGTGGTGGAGAGGTGTCAGAGAAAGGGAGATAGAGATAAGTAAGGAGAATGAGAGACAGAAAGAGCCAGACAGATTGGGACCAGGAGGAAAATCCTTTCAATTAGCAAATTTTGGCTCAGCAGTCCAACATATATCTAAGAACTTAGGACGGGTTCTTTGGAAAGAAAAGTAGGTCAGAGTCTAAGGAGATCCACCAATCAGATCAAAACCTCTGCCTGGAACTCTAACCTGATTTCGGCCATTCCCTTTTCCTTATCGTCCCCTCCAGGCTTGCTGGGCATACTGGAGGGAGTGGGAGAAGATATTAATAAGATCATTTTCATCTCTCCCTTCCTTGTATGCAGAGCTAGAAGCCTTTGCATTGAAGAACAGGCTCCCTAAACTGCGTCCAAGGCAAACAATGCAAAGTGAGTGAGAGCTTAGTTGAAAGGAATTGGGTGTGTGTGGTTTGGTGAGCAGACAGAAACTTTGGAACACTCAGCCCACTAGCTGGCAGCTTTCTTATTTTAATTAACTATTTTTTTCCCTAACTGCTCTAAACTGCTGAAGAATTACAAATACTAGCAGTGCCCTCTAAATTTTATGCTTTGGTGCAAAGGTCTAATTGCCCTGTCCTAGATATATCTTGGTATAGATATTTATTAACGTTTCTCTATTGTGTGTGTTTGGGTGATGTTTCACCAGGATAAAGTACACAGGGAGGAGTCAAGGAACCAGACAAGAAAACTAATGTGTTTCTGTGATGTGTAGATGTCATCCAGAGCTGGGTTCCGACTCTTAATCTTTGGTTATAAACCATTCTCAGTCCCCCTTCCCAACATGAACAGTTTCCCCTGGCCCCCATTATCGCTGGTCTGGAACTTGAATGCAGCTTTCATATATACCCCTTGCACATCCAAAATCTGGACAGTATTCCTTCCCTCAGGATGTGGGGGTTCAGCATCCTGTTGCTGTTGCTGCCATCGGTGGTGAATTCTGCTTTGTACCCAGAGGAGATGTTAGATACACAGTGGAAGTTGTGGAAGAAATCCTATGGAAAAGAATATAACAGCAAGGTGTGTGGGGACCTGGAGGGAGGCCTGGGTTGTGCCAGTTGGAAGTATTTGAGGAGTCGAAGCTTCTTCTACCCTATAACATTCTTTTAACTACTAGACCCCCTTCAATATAAGTCAGCATAAATTCAATATAAATTTCCCACTCTAAGCAAATCTGCCCTCTGTTCTTCACTCATACTTCACCCTCTCTGACCTCCAAGCCTTCCCGCAACTCGTTACCCCAACCTTAAATCTCTGACCTTTATATCCTTCCTGACTATCCCATACTGCTTTCTTCCAAAAGACTTCCCAGAATAACCCAACCCAGTTCTGTGTACTCCCTTGGTTGATATCATCTCAGTACATGTGCTTAATATGACTATAATATTTTGCGTTTCTTTATATACTAATTTATAAAGACTCAAAATTTTTTTTTTCATGTACATATGTCTAGTTTCCCCACATTGTCCTCCCAGAGGATGGGAGTATCTGGTATCTTCCTTCTTCTGAATCCCTGATAACAGCATAAGGCTATACTTAGTGTAGTCTACAAAGGATGTTCAGTCAGCATCATTGCTGCTTCTACTCTGCTTAGGTGGATGAGATCTCTCGACGTCTGATTTGGGAAAAGAACCTGAAATATATTTCCACCCACAACCTGGAATTCTCTCTTGGTCTTCACACGTTTGAACTGGCGATGAACCATTTGGGAGACATGGTAAGTCTGTCTCATCCCCTAGCTTTAACTTCCTTATGTAAGGGTTAAGTCTCAATCTGGCAACAGGAGCCAGACTCATCCTAAGGTTTTTTTTTCCATTAAAAAAAAGCACGCCTTTTGGAATTTTTATTGTACATCAGGGCTGTCCAATCTTAGGTTATCTTAGGGCCTCATTAAAATAAAATAATTATTTGAGGGCCGCACCCAGAATAAAAAATACGGTACACTAAGAGAAAGTGGGGGAACGTGTGTCATCAGTACGACAGGTGAAGGGGCGAAGCGTGAAAGCAAACAAAACAAAGCGACAACAGAACAGTATATAGGTAGGTGCACACTGACTAATCTGCATCGTACAGACAGAAGGCATCCCAAAGATCAGTTGAAAATTCCGTGCGTACGTTCCGTCTGTAATACTGCTTAAAAACAGCAAAGAAAATTAACATCAACAAGATTATTTATTAGTGATGGAATTAAAAAATCTAATATGCATTCCATGTGATTGTTATTTTATTTTTTTGCTCATGAAAATTAAAACCCACAGGTGGGCCGCACAAAATCTCACTGCGGGCCACATTTTGGACAGCCCTGTTGTACATCATAAGTCACTTTCATATGGATTTCCTTTCCTCCACTGAGGAAATAAGCACAACTGATAACTGTGTCTGATGGGGGATGCTCCTGCAGCACTCATTTTTCTACTAAGAGCAGGGGGATATATGTTAAATTGTCTGTTCTCTGGATCCCAGATTGTTCACTGTAATTAAATTGAGTTCAGTTGTTTTCATTTATATCGTGTATATTGTGTATAGTCACTGTGTATGTTGTTTTCTTGGTTCTGCTTTCCTTGTTCTGTATCAGTTCTTACAAGTCTTCCCATGTTTCTCTGAATTCCTCATATTCATGATTATTATGGTATAATACTGGCTTATTACATTTACATAGTACAAATTCTTATGTCATCCCTTAATCAATAAGCATCCACTTTGTTTCCAGTTTTGTGCCACTGCAAAGAGTGCTACTGTGAATGTTTTATTTTGTATTAACCAATGAATTTCTAGACTTGTCTTTTAATTTTTTTATTTTGGGATTCCTCAAACAAATACTGCCATCCGTTAGCTTTTCAGACGTTTAAGGGAAGCATGTTTTTTGCCCACCTCAGACCAGTCACTGGAGATACTTTGGGGTCAGGAAAAAAAATTAATAGCCCAAATTTTAGGTAAAAGTTTTTAAAAAGAGACAAAACAATATGTTTAGAGCTTAAGCTCAATTTACTTATCTCTTCCTCTAGAACCTCTACTAAATCTGGTCCATATTTTATATGCTACTTTTTCTACTTCTTTACCTTTTTAAAGCCTGGCAGACAGGCTGGATTCCCTTCCTCCTTCCTTCTAAGTGTTAGAGTTTGAGGGTTTGCCCTTTTCTCTACTCTTAAATACTATTTTTAATAAGTACTTTCTAAGTTCAAAGCTCCGTGCTACGTTCTGGAGGAGACATAAAGTTTAACTGAGACATCATCCCTGCCTTCATGGAGCTTATAGTCATAGTAGGGTGCTCGTGTGTAAAAGAGGCAAGGGGCATAGCGACAAGACCCCTGGACCCTGGGGTCAAAAGAGCTGAGTTCAAATCCCAGGTTCATCTGCTTATTTCCTTTGTCACCATGGCCAAGTCACTTCAGCTCTCTGGGACTTAGTCTCCTCATGTGTAAAAGGAGAGGGTTGAGCTAAGTAAGATCCCTCCCAGCTCCATGATCATATGACTTGTTCACAAATAACTATAACATAGGATAAATGCAAAAAGTTGTAAACATAGTGCTGTGGAAGGTCCTGCAGGATAAAAGTCATTATAATCAGTCATCGTAAATGAGTTCTGAATCCTACTGATACATTTTAATTTTAGAAATGCTTTGTGTCCATTTATGACCAATTTTTAACTTTAAATTTCTCAGCTTCCTTTTTCTCCCTCAGTAATTTCCAAACAAGCATTTACATCATATAGGAGAAGGCATCAAAGGATATGAACAAATTGTCTCCAAAGAATTACAAACTATTAAGAACAATGAAAGACTTGTCCAAATCACAGAAAAATAAGAGAACTACAAATCCAAACAACCTTGAGGTTTCACTTCCCATCCAACAAATTGGTAAAGATGACAAAAGATGGGAATAGTTAAATGTTGGAGGGGCTGAAGGACAGGCACACTAACATACTGTTGTAATACTTGTGGATTGGTCCAACCTTTTGGGAAAACAATTTGAAATTACTCTAAAAATGATTAAAACATTCATCCTCTTAGACTCAGAGATTTTCCTCTGAGGCATATATACCAGGAAAGGTGCCATATATACTAAAACATTCACACGAGTACTTTTGTGATAGCAAAAAACGGGGAATAAAGTTAGGTGCCCCTTGATTGGGAATAGTACAGGAACGTAAATGGACTACTATTGTGCTGTAAGAAACAGTGAATATGAAGAAATTTAGAGAAATAGGCAAAGGTGTATATGAACTGATGCAGAGTGAAGCAGGTAACACCAGGAAAACAGTATATACACTTAGTACAACAATGTAAACAGAAAGAATAACAGTATTCAGTTATAATGACCCAGCTTGTCCCTGAAGAAGAGTTGAGAAAACATCCTTCCCTTCATTGCAGAGGAAGGGATACATACACTAGTGTGGAGTAATGGCACAAATTGTCTGACATAATGTATTGGTTAGCTTTGCTAAACTGCTTTTTTCCTCTTTGTTTTAAAATTATCACTACAAAGGATGGCTTCCTGGGTCAGGGATGGGGAAAGGGTTATATATGGAAATGAAAGTGATAAGAAAATCAAAGGCAACAATATGCATTTAAAAAAAAATGTTGGGGGGAATCTATTTAAAGGAAACCTGCAGTGAACCTTTTTATAAAGCAAATATCAAGTTTCCGAATTTCTCCTGTTTTGAATCAGATTTTTGCACAGATTTTTATAATTATAATAATTATAATTTAATATTATTACAACGAGAGTTATGTAATTAAAGTCCATTAAGGTTCTGCTCTGATGCTTTATTATGGAAGTAGAAGTAACCCTGAATTTTTAAGGCTGTACCAAAGCTCTTTAGGCTTTCTACAAAGCTGGAGACTCAACAGAGAAAGGTCTAGAGATGAATTGCTTGTCTTCTGAGGACCCGGCTAAGTTTGGAGAAGCTTATTACCAGTTTGGCCCCATGTAGGATGGTGAAATTTTTTAAACACGGCAATTTTCAAAAGACCACATACTAAGTTATGGTCAGATTGCAATCTGCATTAGTGAAGGGAGTACCCACATCTATAAAACTAAAGATCTTTGTAATATTGGAATATATAGTGAGAAAGAGAGAAGGTGCTTTTCTCTATTTTTAGCTGTGTAAGCACTCCCACCCCCCTGCAATGACTAAGTGAAAAGTCATTTTCATAGAGGAAACAGAATTAGAAAGAGGGACTTTTCTCCACTACCTCCAGCTATGTAGTTTTTCCATATTCTTCACCTCCCTCCCCCACACATCCAACAGTGGGGAGTCAGATAATCATATGACTTAAAGTTATATTGCCAAATACTTGCTAATAGGAAGACGGGGGCCATATGCCAAAATTTTAAAAAGGCATCAGAATTAAAAAAGGAAAACACGTGGTCCAGATTCTTGGGGATCAGGAAGGGTTCACAGAGGAGGTAGCCTTTAAGTTAGGCACTTTAAAGGTTAGGTAGGAATTTAGTGGGCTAAGAAGGGGAGAGGATTTTCTAGTCATGGGAACTGTGAGAACAAAGGTATAGAGGCAGGAAAGTGCAAAGGTCGGTGTGTACTGGGGATCGTGAGTAGCCTTGTTTGGTTGGGCATAATGTATAAAGGAAGGGAGTAATAGGAATCAATAATACAAAAGGAAGATGTTGCCAGGTTTCTATTAGAGGGTCTTATATTAGTGTGAACTTTATTTAGTAGGCAATAGAACACCATTGAAAGGTTTTTTGAGCCAAGGACTAACATCACCAGATGTATACATAAATAATATTACTCAGGGAGAATTAAGGCCAGAGACAGAAGCGTTTGTTGGGAAGTTACCAAACTAGTCCAGCTATACTTAGGGGGATGGTAGAGAGACTAGAGGGAAAGGAGACAGATGAGAGAGTTATTGTAGAGATATAACTGGAAAGACTTGGGAAGGATTGAATGTGAGAGATGATGGAGATGAAGGAGTCAAAAATAACATAAAGACTGTGAATGTGGAACACCGGGACAGATGTAACAGTCGGTAGAAAAAGATTTTTATTTGGGGGGGGCTGGGGAAGAGAGTAGGTTCTGATGATTCTGCTCTTCATTTCTGTGGAACTCCTGGGATTTAAAGATTGTCTCTAGATTCCCCAGTCAACAAAAAGGAACTTCTAATCCGTCACCTTGCCATTCACAATCTTTGAAGTCGCTTTCTTCATACCTTATTTGTCATCTTTCCATTCATGATGCTGATTGTTTCAACCACTTTTGTGTTCCAGACCAGCGAGGAGGTAGTACAGAAGATGACTGGACTGAAGGTGCCCCTATCTCGGTCCCAGAACAATGACACCCTCTATATCCCCGACCAGGAGGGCAGAACCCCTGATTCCATTGACTACAGAAAAAAGGGATATGTCACCCCTGTGAAAAATCAGGTACCTTCTGTGCTTCCAGGATAGGTGCATGTGACTACTTCTATCTTTTGCTTCTATTTCATAGGATGGTGGAGGGAGATTCTTACAAGACAGGAGGCAGAAAAATGAGGCTCTGAGAGAGAAATCCAAGTTTAAAGGTTTTCTGGTTTCCTCTATATACTTATATGTTAGTATCCCCCAAGTCTAGAGACAGTGCTTTAGTGCTTTCCATTAACAAGCTCCTTAGCTCATTTGCTTTGGAGTTTTCTTGCCATTTTTCAAATGATTACACAGCATATAGCAGCTACTCTTCCTTTTTAAAAAGTCAAGCCTTTTTGATTCTTAAAATGTCTTTAACCATTTTTCAATAAAGAGTGCTTATGGATATACACCCCAGTGGCAACTTAGCAATAACTAAGATTCTAACTAACCTCTTCCAATTCTTTAATTGCACATTCAGATGTGTTTTATATAATTGTAGTTAGTTCCCTTTCTCATACAAAGTCCTTCTCTGATGATTCATCATAGCATGGAAATGGCCCTGGTTGTGGTAGGCTATTCTGGAAGTGTGTAAGTTGGCAGATCTCACCAAACTGGAACTGTTTTAATTACATGCCTATTGTTTAAGGATCCTGGAGAGGATCAGAATCTAGAGGTTCAAAGAGGCTCGTCTCAAGGTTGGCTTCAGGTGATGACTTTTTAAAGACCACAGTAACTCCCAAAGACCGTCCAATAAGGAATTAATTTAGGCTGCCATCTGTGTTGGTAGAAGGAGTGTATATATTGATAGAGTAATGTAGATCCTTGAAATATGGAAGTTGTAGTCAGTGTATATGCATTTCTTCCGACTCTACTTTTTTTCATCTTGAATAGATATTTCCACACATCTGTTTATTTTTCACAGCTTCATGGCAGTGAACTCTCCATTGCAGTGATATACCTGTTTTGGTTAGCAGTTACCTAGCTGTTGGACACTTAGATTGTTTCCAGTATTTTGCTATTAAAAATAATACACAGCTGCTATTTTTGAGTAAATAATTAATTACACGTTACATTTGTGAAGTCAATTATAAATTATAATTATAATAATATATAATATATGATAATTACAATAATTATAAATTTCAAAGCACTTTCACATATACACTATAGTACTCACTCCTCACAAGAGCCCTGTAAGAGATAGGACATACATGATGTCAAAGAAACTGAAGCCCTGGAGGTTAAGAGATTTCATAGGACTGTGGATTTAGAGCTGGAAGGGCCTTGGAGGCCCTCTAGTATAACTCCTTTTTACCATAGAGTATCCCTCCATTGTTCAGTCCTTTGAGTTTTGTCAAAACCATTTTTAATTTGTCTTGTTTTCATCTTTATAAAATGCTTGTTTGTAGTTAGTGTTTCAAAAGCATAGCCTGAAGTGGGTTGTGTTGCATACCAAGATTGTGTTATGACAGATTTTGAAGTATTCAGTCTTGCACAAATAATAGTCTTGGTGAGAGAAAAAGAGGCTAAGAAAATTTGTTCAGTAGCCCAGAAGTGAAATGATTGGTACGAAAACAGCTGCAGAAAGGGAACTACAACATCTGTGTGAAGAAACAGTGGTTCCTCTAAATGTGTTTGTTATTAGATACTATTTTAGGTAATGAGCGTTAGGAACATCCATCTGAATTGTCTCATTCTAACCCTGTAGAAGGGTAAGAACAAAAGACATATTAAGGTAATGCATTTGTGTCATCGGCCTCTTGTCAGTCCTAGTTGTTTCTCAATAATCAGAGGTCTTTGGGAAGTCTGGAAATGGAAGACTGAGCCCCTTCCATCTCTATAAATCTCCCAAAATCCTTCTAAAGACTTGGGTGTTTCAGTGCTCAGAATTAAAAAAAAAACCAATACATTTTTGTGCAATTTGACCTATTGTACAAAACCCCAGCATCCTCACAATTGAATCTCTTGCTGTGTACAGCCTCCCAAAACACTTACTCAAGACAGCATTAAAAAGTGATTGTACATGGTAGTACAGGCAGCCTGACTACACTTAGGTAGTTTAATGTTTGTCTAAAGCAAAGGTTCCCAAACTTATTTGGCCTGTCTCCACCTTTAAAAAAAAATTAGTCACCACACCTCTGGAAATCTACTCTCTTTAACCTTTTAAATTTTTTTTTTTTGAAATTTGCATCATTTCAAAAAATATATAAAATATTTTTTTAAAAAATGACTCATATTAAATTTAATAATTTATTGTAAATTTGTGGGTTTTTTCCTACATTGAAATCGTGACAACTGTATAGTCTTGTATTGTAAACAAGTCTTTACACACACATATTCCTGCCGATGCATGCTGGACTTCCTGACAATGTGCGACACGCTGGCCTGCCAACGCTTGCATGTTTAAGACCCGTCAGCAGACTTGACCACTGATTGGTTATAATTTGCATTTTGTGTGTTTATTTAGAAAATAATGTAATCACTATGACTTCAACTCTGTTACACAACAGATGAAACACAGACCACCGGTTTTTCGGAATTTTCTTATCTCTTCTTTCTTTATGCTTCCACTGCCCCCTTATTTTTAAAAATTCAACACTTCCCATCTGCACCCTAGGCTGCAATCGCCCCCCTCAATTGCTCCAGCACCCCCAGGAGCAGTGTCCCCCACTCTAGGAACCTCTGAAGAAAGGATCAATATAGGTTTTTTAAGTTTTTGCCAACATTGTCTGGTGTTTGTGATCTGAGTTATGTTTTCGTTTAAGGGAGTTCCCATTTATCCACTCACTGTTCAGTCATGGCTGGCTCTTCATGACCCCATTTGGGTTTTCTTGACAAAGAAACGGGGGTGGTTTTCCATTTCCTTCTCCTCATTTTACAAATGAGGAAACTGAGGCAAATAAGGTCAAATGAGTTGCCCAGAGTCACACAGCTAATAAGTGTCTGAGGCTGGATTTGAACTTCCTCACTCAAGGCCTGGCCCAGCTCTATCATTAATCTCAGTTACTGTGTTTATTTTCCTGTTTTCTGTTTGTGTATCGTTTATTCCTTCTTTAAAATTTTAAAGTGCAGACTCATATCACCATATTTTTCTTTCTTTTATTGATATAAGAAATCAGTCCTACAAATTTTCTTTGGCTGCATTCCATAGATTTTGATATGTAGTATCTTATATATATTTTTTTAGTCGATATAATCTACTAGTATTTTCCCTTTCACTTAAGCATATTTATGTTAAAACTTTATTGATACCTTGTTTTTACATAGCTTTTACTTCTGAATATATCCCTCTACCTTCTCTACCCCTTGTGAGGAAGAATAAAAGAAAAAAAGCATTTCAGTAAAACCACCAAATTTAAAAGGAGGTGCAGTTAGTGCATACCCGTAGTCCCCAACTAATGCAAAAAAGAGATGTGTTTTCTCATCTGTCCCAACCCCCTTCCTCCTGGGGTCAAGATTAATTATGCAAGCAATACACAAACAGAAAATAGGAAAATAAGCAAGATAACTGAGATTCATGTTGGACTATAAGCAAACAGAGTGGATAAAGTGCCAAACCTGGAATCAGGAAAACTCAGCTTTCTGAATTCAAATCCAGCTTCAGACACTTCCCAGCTGTGTGATCCAAGGCTAGTCACTTCACCCTGTTTGCCTTAGTTTCCTCTTCTGTAAAATGAGCTGGAGAAGGAAATGGCAAACCACTCCAGTATCTTTGCTAAGAAAATCCCAAAATGGGGATCAGAAGAGTTGGACATGACTGAAACAACTGAACAATAACAAGCAACTCATAAAGGGTTCCTTTACAAGACTAGACAAAATAATAACCATTCATTCAGAGGGAAAAAAAGGCCAAACTCTCAGTGGAATACTGGATTCAAAAAGGAAGAAATGAAAGGGGAATAGCGCTTCTAGACCTAATATTATATTATAAAACAATAGTGATCAAAACTGGTTAAAAAGTAGAAAATTGTGTCAGTGAAACAGACAATCTAAGAATGAGAAACTATCATACTCTATAACCCCAATGCACAATAAACCTAAGACTAGAAATACTAAGGAAAGAACTCTGTATTTGACAAGAACTCTTAGAAAACTGGATAGCAGTTTGGCAGAAAATTAAGTTTAAACTAGCATCTCACACTACTCAGATATTATTTTAACAAATCATTTTTTACTTTCCATATTGGCCTATGCAATTTTATTCATTCTATTATTTCCTACTAACTTTATTGCATTATGACTTATAAATGTAGCACATAGGATTGAGAGATGGCATAGCATAATGGATTGATAGTTGACCCTGAAGCCAGGAAGATCTGGGTTTCAAGTCCCATGTCTAACATATATTGACCAGTGGTCATTGGCAAGTCAGTGCTCTAGGCAACTCTTGAAGACTTTAAGTTGCAAAGAAGGTGCCATCGTGCGTTAGTATAGGGAATTTACTCATTCTCTGTTAATGAAATAACAGGTCTAGTTCCTATCCCTTTAAAATTTTTCCTTTTCTGTTTTTAACTGTATTTTATTTGTAACTCTTTATGTGATCAATTTTTGTGTGTGGTCTATATATGGTTTTGTACATTCTATTTGTGTTATATAATCTTTACTTTTCTCATCAAGAATGAAGAGCTGTAGGGGCTAGGTGCCACAGTGGATAGAGCACTGACCCTAGAGTCAGGAGAACCTGAGTTAAATCTGTCCTGAGACATTTAGTAGCTGTGTGATCTTGAGCAAGTCACGTAACCTTGATTGCCACCAACATGCCTCTCCCCCAAACCCTCCCGGCCAAAAAAAAGAATGAATAGGTATTGAAGAGAGTTTCCATAGTAAGAATCAAATGAGATAACATGTAAAGTGCTTGGCAAACTTTGAGGAGCTATATAAATGCTAGTTATCATCATTATTTTCTGAAAAGTGGTATATAAATGTGAAATTATTTTGTTGTTGATTTGGACCTCCTACAAATGTCATATGCTATATTATGTTTTGAATGAAATTAAAAGTCACTTTGCTTTAAAAAAAAAAACAATAGAAAATGGGTAAGATTACAATGGGCACAAATAGGGCAGAAAAAGGTCATTCTAGGCAAAGTCCCAGAAGCCACAACACTGTGAATTATTACAGAGTCTAATGTTTATGTCCATACTATCACTAAGATTTACTTCCTCCTCTTGAAACTTTTGGTTTTCATGTTTTTTCTGTCATCTCTTCCCTTTGGTGCATCTTCTTTTTTTTTTTTTCGTTAATTAATATTTATTTTCTTACTGAGAAAATTGAACCCTTTAACATGAGCACTCTATCTTAAAACCCCCTAACAGGGTGCAGAATGAGCCATACTTTTTTTTGGACCCAGCCAATGGGGGAATTTGTTTGGCTTGACAATGCATATTTGTTTTTTTTTGTTTGTTTTTTGTAAACTAAAAATCACCATCTTTTTTAAAATAGGAATGGCTTTCTTTTTTTTTTTAAATTTATTTAATATATTTAGTTTTCAGCATTGATTTTCACAAAAGTTTGAATTACAAATTTTCTCCCCATTTCTACCCTCCCCCCACTCCAAGATGGCACATATTCTGGTTGCCCCTTTCCCCAGTCAGCCCTTCCCTCTGTCACCCCACTCCCCTCCCATCCCCCTTTCCCTTATTCTCTTGTAGGGCAAGATAAATTTCTATGCCCCATTGCCTGTGTATCTTATTTCCTAGTTGCAAGAAAAAACTTTTTTTTGTTGTTGTTTTTGAACGTCTGTTTTTAAAACTTTGAGTTCCAAATTCTCTCCCCTCTTCCCTCCCCACCCACCCTCCCTTTCCTAAGAAGGCAAGCAATTCAACATAGGCCACATGTGTATCATTATGTAAAACCCTTCCACAATACTCATGTTGTGAAAGATTAACTATGTTTTGCTCCTTCCTAACCTATCCCCCTTTATTGAATTTTCTCCCTTGACCCTGTCCCTTTTCGAAAATGTTTGTTTTTGATTACCTCCTCCCCCCGTCTGCCCTCCCTTCTGTCGCCCCCCCCCTTTTTTATCTTCTTCCTCCTTCTTTCCTGTGGGGTAAGATACCCAAATGAGTGTGTATGGTATTCCCTCCTCAGGTCAAATCCGATGAGAGCAAGATTTACTCATTCCCCCTCACCTGCCCCCTCTTCCCTTCCTACAGAACCACTTTTTCTTGCCACTTTTATGCGAGATAATTTACCCCATTCTATCTCTCCCTTTCTCCCTCTCTCAATATATTCCTTTCTTATCCCTTAAATTGATTTTATTATTTTAGATATCATCCCTTCATATTCAACTCACCCTGTGCCCTTTGTGTGTGTATATATATATATATATATCTGCATATATACATACATAGACACACATATGTATATATATGTATACACACACACGTATATATATATATGTGCATATTCCTTTCAGCTACTATGATATACACATCATCTTTCCATGTAGGAATGTAAACAAAACAGTTCAACTTTAGTAAGTCCTGTATGATTTCTCTTTCTTGTTTACCTTTTCATGCTTCTCTTGATTCTTGTGTTTGAAAGTCAAATTTTGTGTTCAGCTCTGGTCTTTTCACTGAGAAAGCTTGAAAATCCTCTATTTTATTGAAAATCCATATTTTGCCTTGTAACATGATACTCAATTTTGCTGGGTAGGTTTTTCTTGGTTTTAATCCTAGCTCCATTGAACTCCGGAATATCATATTCCAAGCCCTTCAGTCCCTTAATGTGGAAGCTGCCAGATCCTGTGTTATCCTGATTGTTTTTCCACAATATTCAAATTGTTTCTTTCTGTCTGCTTGCAGTATTTTCTCCTTGACCTGGGAGCTCTGGAATTTGGTGACAATGTTCCTAGGAGTTTTCTTTTTGGGATCTATTGGAGGAGGCGATCTGTGGATTCTTTCAATTTCTATTTTACCCTCTGGCTCTAGAATATCAGGGCACTTCTCCTTCATAATTTCTTGAAAGATGATATCTAGGCTCTTTTTTTGATCATGGCTTTCAGGTAGTCCAATAATTTTTAAATTATCTCTCCTGGATTTATTTTCTAGGTCAGTGGTTTTTCCAATGAGATATTTGACATTGTCTTCCATTTTTTCATTCCTTTGGTTCTGTTTTATAATATCTTGATTTCTCATCAAGTCACTAGCTTTCACTTGCTCCAATCTCATTTTTAAGGTAGTATTTTCTTCAGTGGTCTTTTGGACCTCCTTTTCCATTTGGCTAATTCTGCCTTTCAAGGCATCCTTCTCCTCATTGGCTTTTTGGAGCTCTTTTGCCGTTTGAGTTAGTCTATTTTTTAAAGTGTTGTTTTCTTCAATATTTTTTTCAGTATTTTTTTGGGTCTCCTTTAGCAAGTCATTGACTTGTTTTTCATGGTTTTCTTGCATCCTTCTCATTTCTCTTCCCAATTTTTCCTCTACTTCTCTAACTTGCTTTTCCAACTCCTTTTTGAGCTCTTCCATGGCCTGAGACCAGTTCATGTTTTTCTTGGAGGCTTTTGTTGTAGGCTCTTTGACTTTGTTGACTTCTTCAGGCCATATATTTTGTTCTTCTTTGTCACCAAAGAAAGATTCCAAAGTCTGAGACTGAATCTGGGCGCATTTTCGCTGCCTGGCCATGTTCCCAGCCAACTTACTTGACCCTTGAGTTTTTCATTGGGGTATGACTGCTTATAGAGCAAAGAGTACTTTTTTCCAAGCTTGAGGGGATGCGCTGTTGATTTCAGAGCTATTTCTATACAGCCAGCTCTGCCACCCCAGCACTCCTCCTTCCTCAAGAACCACCAACCCGGACCTGACACAAATCTTCAGCAGGCTGTGCACTCCTGCTCTGATCCGCTACTTAATTCCTCCCACCAAATGGGCCTGGGGCCGGAAGTAACTGCAGCTGTAGTTCTGTAGCTGCACCTCCCCCACTGCCTCTGGGGTGGTGGCCGAACTGCGAACTCTGTCCCCCGCAGCTTTTCCCACTAACCTTCTCTGTAGTCTTTGGTGTTTGTGTGTTGAGAAGTCTGGTAACTGCCACAGCTCACTGATTCAGGGTGCTAGGGCCTGTTCTTCCCGGCTCCTGGTCTGTCTGGGCCTGCTGCCTCCCACGCTGAGTTCCGCTCCCCTCCACTCCATGCGCGATAGACCTCGTCCAGTGACCATCCAGGCTATCCTGGGCTGGATCCCTGCTTCCCTCTGCTATTTTGTGGGTTCTGCAGTTCTAGAATTTGTTCAGAGCCATTTTTTATAGGTTTTTGGAGGGACATGGTGGGGAGCTCACGCAAGTCCCTGCTTTCCAGCCGCCATCTTGGCTCCACCCCCGGAAGTCCCCCTTTGGTGCATCTTCAATTTCTTCCTTGCTGTTATCTCCTTCTCATTTGTCCACAAACATGCTCAAATTTCTCTCCTCTTAAAAAGCTTTCTCTTGGTCCATCTGGCCCATCCATTTACTGTCTGTCCCATCTCTCTCTTCCACTTTATTTCTAAACTTTTAAAAGCTATCTCCGCCTAATACCTCCACTTTGTTATTATGTGTAGTGTCTTCAGCCCTTGCCATCTGACCCCTACTTAAACTTCCCTCTCAGAAATCATCATTGATGTTCTAATTGCCAGTTCAGTGGTCTTTTTTTCTGTCTTCATTCTCTTTGATCTCTCTTGTAGTTTCTATATGGTATTATTGACCACTCTTTCCCACAGGATATTCTGTTTTTCTTAAATTTTAGAGGCATTACATGTCCATAGATCTCCTGGTTCTCCTCTTACTCTCTACTGGCTACTTCTTTGTCTCCTCTACCGATTCCCCAGCAGGTTGTTTTTGGCCCTCTTCTTTCCTCTCACTAAGTTATCAGCAATCTGGTTCATTCCCATGGCTTCTACCTCCATCTTTATGAAGTTGAATCATAGAGACATAGAATGTTAGAGCTGGAAGGAACCTTAAAGATTATCTAGTCCAAAGGTATCATTTTCAGATGAGGAAACTCAGATATAATAATAGAAATGATTTATCCAAGGTTACCTAGGTCGGACATAGTCCAACACTCATTTTTCTATGCCATATTTCTTCACCTGCAACCTGGTAGGTATAGTAGAAGCTGTAGTTCCCCAGTCAAAGCACTGTAGGATTTAGGCTGGAAGAAACTTTTGATTATCTGTTTCACAGGGCTCATTTTGCAAATGAGGAGCCTGAAGCTCAGTAAGAGGAAGTGATTTGATTAGGCTAATAGAAGTCACAGGTAATAAAGCTTGGATTTGAACTTGGGTCTTCTGACTCTAAATCTAGCGTTCTTACCATGAAATGACCCTCTACTCCTCCTCTTTGCCCTTAGAGGGGCAACAGAAGCTCACATTCCCTACCCTCATTCTCACAGGTGCAGCAGTCGAAGATCCTTCCATAGCAGAAGGCCCATCATGCTCCTTGTAGCCAAAGATGAGGTTGACTCACTCATTCATGGAGGGGGTTAGACATATGCTTTGACTCCAGGACCTTCCCTCCTACATCAGTAGTTTAGTCTATTAGACTGTGAACTGCTTGAGAGCTGGAGGTATTTTTTTGTTGCCTTTCTGTGTATTGCCCATACTTAGCACAGTGCTTGGAACGTGGTAGGTGCTTAATAAATGCTCCTGACTGACCCAACTAGTCCTGATCTCTTTTCTGAGCTTGAGACTAGAAGCTCTAACTGTCCCCAGGACATCTTTATCTATGTGTCCCATCAGCACTTCAGCCTCCACATGTCTCCAGTCAAGATCATTATCATTCCTTTTGAGTTTGTCTTAATGACTTGGCTGTTTATCTCTGGGGATACCACTGTTCATTTGGTCTTTCGTTTTCAGGCTTGAGATTACCTTTCCTCTCCACTGTCTTTATTATCCAATCAGCTACAATGTTTAATTGATTCTACTTACATTCCAAGGGTGGACTCTGTCTCCTCTTTTTTGATGCTACTCTTAACACCTTAACATATGCCCTCATTACCACCTACTTGGATTCTTATGACTGTCTTCTTTCACATCTACCCAGTTTTCCTCTCTTCTGCCAATCCATTCTTGGTAGCCCAGATGGAATAAACTGTGTTTTTTATACATAGACACACAAACGTATATATATCAAATGGTCACAGCCCACCAAATAAGGCCTGGACAACTTTGTCCCTGAACACACATTATGCTTTCCCTCCTCTGTGCTTTTGCTTAGGCTGTTCCCAATGCCTGGAATGCCATCCTTCCTTTTGTCCTTTGACTTCTTACCTACCCCTTAAAGCCCAATTCAAATGCTACTTTTTCTGGGAAGCTTTCCCTGATTCTGTTGCTTCTTAATGACTTTCTTCCTTAGACATTTCACAACATTTTATTTTTTAATTCTCTAATGCATTTCTTCTAATTCTGTTGTTGTTGTTCAGTCATTTCAGTTGTGTCCGATTCTTTGTGACCCCAGTTAGGGTTTTCTTGGCAGATACTGTAATGCTTTGCCATTTCCTTCTTAAGCTTATTTTATAGATGAGGAACTGAGACAAATGGGGTTAAGTGACTTGCTCAGGGTTACACAGTGAGTAAGCATTAGAGGCCAAATTTGAACTCAGGTCTTCCTAAGTCCAGGCCTGGAGCTCTATCCACTGCACCATCTTTCTTGTAATATCATAATTATTTCTATTCGTGTCATATCTGATGGTAAGAACCTTGAAGACTGAGTTTGTGACTCGTTTTAACTTTATATCTTCCCTACTTTAAGTACAGTGCTCTGCAGACTGTAGATATTTAGAAATACATATATGCATATTACATATATTAGATAAACTATGTATTTTTTGTAAATATGTATTATTTTATATTATATATAATATAATATATTATATATAATATATATTATATATTCAAATCCCATATATATTATATATTATTATATTACATTCATTATAATTATTTATATATTATATTATACTAATATATTTTATTTATATTAATAAATATATTTCTATTATATAGATAGATAGATTTTAATGTTGGGTATCTTTTCCCCAAACAGATTGGGAGTGCAAGGACTAATCTGTCATTGTCTCCCTTCACCTATTAGTTCAGGAGATTACCCACAGAAGGGATCATAGAATATGTCACTTCTAGTGGACTGGCAACACCATAAGGATAAGGATTATATTTTCTCCATTGAATTGGGAAATTTCCATGGATACATGGATAGGAATCCTTTATTCTCTTTCCTCTGGATCACCCTTCATTACTTAGGACATCTGGGCAGAGGTCCAGTCATTTCTCAGTTATATTTGGTAATGTAAGTGAAGCCCAATTTCTGTTTGGTTTGGGACACATTCTATCATCCTCGCCCTACCCCTGACATCCCAGCAGATTTACCTTTTTAGTTATGTTTTGTCCTAATAGATATTAAAGTTAGTTTTAATTTTCTGAGAGTATATCAGTTGTATGTTGGTGGGAAATAAGAGGGAGTGTGCCAGGCAGTGTGGCGAAGTTTTTAAGAGCCCAGGCCTGGAAGTCAGGAGACTTCAGTTCCAGGCTCAGCCTTGCCACTGGCTAGCTGTACGGTCTTGGGTAAGTAAGCTCTCTGGCCCTCAGTCTCGCCATCTGTAAAATGAAAGGGTCAGACTAAATGGTCCTTAGCTTTCTCTCCAGATTTACCCTTCTGTGATTCTAAGCCAACCTGGGTTTAAACAGTTTAAATAGTCGCTGCACATCAAAAGTGTTTCAGTGGATTATAGCCTTAGCTGCATTGGTCTCTGAATTGTGATGACATATGAGAGACATCACTAAAAGGGAAAACTACTAAATCAGTACAAAACCATAATTGCTTTATGTATAATAAGAAACTGGAAACAACTTATATGTCCAACAGTAGGGAAGTGGCCAAATAAATCATAGTATATCAGAGTAACAGATTATTGTATTGTTACAATAATAAATTAGAGGAATTCAAAGAAATATGGAAAGATATAAAGTAATATAGAGCTTAGAAGGCAGAATTAGAACAGCAAAGAAATTGACTACATAAAACAATAGCGACAAAACTTGATAAGGACAAAAAAAGAATTTGGAAGAGGACACAGTCAATAAACCATTTGTTAAACCATGTACTTTCCTCTCTTTTCAAATGTCTACTGAGCCTCTGAATATGTCTCCCTAATCACCCCAGGGTCAGTGTGGCTCCTGCTGGGCCTTCAGTTCTGTGGGTGCCTTGGAAGGCCAACTCAAGAAGAAGACTGGTAAACTCCTCAACCTGAGCCCCCAGAACCTTGTGGACTGTGTGTCCAAAAATGATGGCTGTGGCGGTGGGTACATGACCAATGCCTTCCAGTATGTGCAGGAGAACCGGGGGATAGACTCTGAAGATGCTTACCCTTACATTGGACAGGTGAGCTCCCCCACTGCCCACAGACAGAATTGTTCGCTTTCTCTCTCTGATCAGCATCTTCACATCCCTAATGCAGTCTCTTCTTCCCTAAAACTATAGCCCTCAGCTTGCTCCCCACTCATCCTGCCTTTGAGATGGGACCATGTCTCTCAAACAGACAAGTGGGAAAAGATTTCTCCTTTGCTAAGCTACTCAGTGAGGCTTTCAGATCCTAAAACCACAATTCTTCTCTCTTGCCACCTGTCCCTGGGGAATTTTAGAAAGTGCATATTCTTGAAAAAATATCTGTGACTCTCTTAGAGGGCCATATTGGGATTCTTTAAAAGAATCCTCTTAAAGAATGAGAACCTTCTTTATGTGTTGTTTGCCACAAGCGTCTGACACTTTCTTTTGCATGCTAGGCATTAAAACTTTTGGGAAAATTGATCAATTATTATAAATTAATTGGCAGCTATGAACTAGTGGAAAACAGGTGATTCTTGATTTATTGTTCCTTCAAACAACAGAAACTAACTCCTATACTCCCATAAGGCCTTTAATAAGGAGATGAACTGGGCTTTTTATTGTAAACTCAACTTTGGGAGAGTCTCATGGCTGCTCTGATCCTCATGTATAAAATGAGGGAACTAGAGTAGAGGACTCCTAAAGTCCCTTATAGTTCTATTAATATTTAACTTTATCAATGATATTTTACCCTTGTAGCAATAAAGGGCATAGATACACAGGAAGATGCATAGAGGACTTTGGAATGGCTGTCAGAAGGCAGAAAGTTTTGAGATTATTAAACTACTCTGTGCTTGTTTCTGGGAACCCTACATAGCAGTAGGATTAGTCAGAATTTCTTAAGAACTTACTATTTGGTTTGCACAATGCCAAGCACTGGACAAAGAAAGGCAAAAAACATGGTTCCTCCCCTCAAGAAGTTCACATTCTGATAGTGAGACAGTATGCAAAAAAAATTGTACATACAAAATTTATACAGTCTAAATGAAAGATAATCCCAGAAGGAAGTCACTCAGAGAAAGCCTGGGAGAGACCAAAAGGTAGGATTTAAGATGAGGTTTGAAGGAAGCCAGGAGGTAGAGGGGGATGAATGAAAAGGAATCGCCTTGGGAAATGGAGTGTCCTACGTGAGGAATAGCAGGAAGGACAGCGTTGTTGGATCATAGAGTATGTGGAGGGTTGGAAAAGTACGAAGTTTATTGATTGGGGCAGGGGGTGAATAGTGACATAATCAGAACTGTGCTTTGGGAAAATTATTTTGATAGCTGAGGAAAGGATGGACTGGAGTGGGCAAGACCTAGGACTGGGATAGCAACTCAGCTATTGTATTGAGGTAGTCCAGGTGCTAGGTGCCTGCACCAAGGGTGAAAAAAAGAGTGAAAAAAAGGGGGAATGCATACAACACACATTGTGAGTGTAGAAATGACAAGATTTGAAAAGGGATTGGATAAGTGGATGAGAAAAGGAGTTGAGGATGACACAAAGGTTGCAAGCCTGGGTGACTGGAAGGATAATGGTGGTACCCTTGACAATAATATGGAAGTTGGGAAGAGGGGAGGGCAGGAGGAGGGAAAATAATGAGTTCTATTTTTGACATGTTGATTTTGAGATGTCTACAGAACACCCAGGTCAAGATATCCAATATCTTGGATAAAGAGATGAAAATGGAGCGTGGGAAAAACAGAGATGGATACATAGGTCTGTGTAGAAATGATGATTAAACCCATGGGAGTTAATGAGATCACCATGTGAGATGATACAGAAGTGGAATAGAAAAGGGCCCAGATCAGAGCCTTGGAGGATACCTACAGTTAATGGTCTTGACCTGGGGGAAGAGCTCGTAAAGGGGATTGAGAAGGAGTAGTCAGACAGGCAAGAGGAGAACTAGGAAAAGGCAATGTCGTGACATCCTACAGTTGAGAGACTGTCCATCCAGAAGAGGGTGGTTGACAGGTTCAAAGACTGGAGAGAAGTCAAGAAGGATGAGGATTGCGAAAAAGCCACTGGACTTGAGAATTAAGAAATCACTGTTAATGTTGGAGAGAATAGTTTTAGTTGAATAATGAGCTCAGAAGCTAGATTGCAGAGGGTTTAAAATTGAGTAAGAGGAAAGGAAGTGAAGGTACTAAGTGTAGACAGCTTTTTCAAGAACTTTAGTTGAGCAGAGGAAGAGAGATCTAATATTAAATCTAACAGGGATGGTCAGATCAAGGGAGGGTTTGTAAATGGTGAGAGAACATGGGCATGTTTGTAGGCAGTAGGGGGAAGCAGCCAGTACACAGGGAGAGTGGGAGAGTGGGAATAGGGTAAGTGGGCAGCATTTCCAACATTTACCAGTTTTTGATGATGCAGTGTTTGGGGCCCCTTTGAATCCCACATCCCACAGCCAGCACTGCGTATACATATACACACACTATATATATATGTGTGTGTATATGTATATATACACACTATGTATGTATGTATGTATACACACATACACACACATATATAGTGTATATATGTATGTGTGTGTGTGTGTGTGTGTATTATATATATATATGTTGAGATTCTCACTGTTGTGGTGATTTGTGTGCTCATGGAGAAGGACTTTCCTTGGCAAGGAGAAAGTCTTCTCTTAATGTGAGATGGGGTAAAGGAGGAGGTTGGGGGGCAATAGCTGAGTGATATGAGATGGGGGGGGATAAGAGGGCACTCCCAGCTAATAGCCTCAAGTATTTTGGTGAAATATTAGTGTAGTCCTAAGCTAAGAGCATGTGGGGAAGGGGTGCCATGGGAAGTTTGAGGAGGGCCAGAGAGGTTTTGAATAGCCCTTCCGATGAGCTGGATAGTAAATCCATTAGGTAGGTATAAAAGGATTAACCTTGTTGCAGTGAGGGTCCCAAGGAGATAATGTAACATAAATACGTGGTCAACAAAGTTTCGTGATTTTCTCCAGCTCTATTTAGCAGTATGTGAATATGTGCACGAGAGCATGTGGTGGGAGTAATCCAAGTTTGGATTGCCAAGCCATTCCAAAACTTGGCAAGGCATGATTAGCTATAGAGCAAGGGGGTAAGGGATTTGAGTATGGAAGACAAATGTCGAATTGAAATGGTTCACCAAAGGGTTGAGATATGGGAGGGAAGATAGTGTAGACAGTGCAGGGCTGATGGTTTGGGAAAGAATTGAGAGGTGGAGGGATTGGAGGTCATGGTGAAGATGAAGAACAGCAGTAGAGGTCATGAAGCAGAGGAAAAGATAGAATGTCAAAAGATTATGATCAGATAAAGGAATTTTGGAGTTTGTGAACATGAAATTGGAACACCTGTGGGTGATGGTAAGCTCAAAGGTATAATCATCTCTGTGTAGCTAAGAGAGTGGAGGAATACGTTATAGGAATGAAGTAAAGATCAATGTACTGGAAAGTAGGGTGGTTGAGAGAGTATCCATCTGTGTGCTGGAGTTCTCTAATAGGAGCAGAAGTTTGGGTGGAGAGGAAGACCGTGGGCCAGGCCCTGAACTCATTTAGAGAAGGAGGAGAGTGTCCCAGAGCTTGGTAGATAATCACTACCATAATCTCGATTGGGTAATAAATTTAGATTGAATGAATCTCAAAGTGGGAGAGGTTGCTGAATGATAGTGAAGGAAGATTCGGGGGTGGCAGTGGGGAGCAAGGCACATTCTGGGTCTTCCATGACCAGTGATTTGGATGGTTTGAGTACAAGTATAACCAGTACTGGAAAGGGTGGTCAAGGATAGTGTTTCAAGAAATTATCAACATATCTTCATTCATAGGCTTGTAGAATGTCAGCATTACGAGAGACCTCAAATTATTAAGTACAAACTCCATAAGAAAGTCCTTTGCTTTAAGCATTTAATAATGCTAAATTGCACAGAGCCCTTATCTTCAGAAATTTTTATCTCCCCCTCCTCCCACCTCCATTTTTGTTATGGGATTAAATCTGGAGGACAAATGAGCTTTTTGAACCTTGTTGTTGGAAGGGATTGGTAGTGACCTAAGGCCCTAGGAATCCTTCCTGACAATCTAGCATCAGAGGGATTTTCTTGGCTTCTTATGTTGAGATCACGCTATATTTCAAAGCCAGAGACACAGAAATACCTCCTCTCTTCAACTTCATACAAAAGCACATTCCAGGGCAGTTTTCACCCACCAGCCGACCTCAACTACCACATTCTCATTTTTTTTTTAATCTCCTCTTCCTCCATCTCCCTGATTTCCCAGGATGAAAACTGCATGTACAACCCTACTGGCAAGGCAGCAAAATGCCGGGGGTACCGAGAGATCCCTGAAGGGAGCGAGAAAGCCTTGAAGAGGGCAGTGGCCAGAGTGGGACCCGTAGCCGTTGCAATTGATGCAAGCTTGTCCTCTTTCCAGTTCTATAGTAAAGGTAAGATGTAAGATGTTAAGGGGTGGGGAGGCAGGGTTTTGGTGGCTCTCCTTGCTTAGCAGCGTTGTGTTCTACTCTGGCAAGTCCCGAAGACCTTTAGGACTTAGCTCATACCTTTGGCTTCTGAATTTACCTAAGAGAAAGCTTGGCAGCTATTGCTGCAATCCAGAAAGGTTGGCTGAAAAATTATTTGATCAGGCATTAGGATGGAGAACTTCATAGAAGAGCCCCTCAAGTTGAGAGACCCCACAGAGGTGCTCCTGACTGGGAGCTAGCACAGAGGGATCCTGATTTCATCTCTGGAGATGGGAGCAGGGCCCCTCTGGTCTCACAGAGTAGGCCCCTGTGGAAAGTTCCCTGAACTGCCAGGAACCCTAACCTATAAAAAGTTGTTCCCTAGGTGTGTATTATGATGAAAACTGCAACAGTGATAATCTCAACCATGCAGTGCTGGCTGTGGGATATGGGATTCAAAGGGGCACCAAACATTGGATCGTTAAAAACAGGTAAATGTTGGAAACGCTGCCCAGTTACTCACCCTGTTCCCTAAGCATCAAGCCCACCCACCACATTCCTACAGTTCCTTTTTCCCCTTGTACCAAGGAAGTTGTAGTCCTAGAAAGCTCACTGAGGAGAGTCTAAGAGTTGGTCTGAGCTCTGATAGCACCTGAATGTTCATTCGTTTCAGTTGTGTCCAACTCATGACCCTAGTTGGGGTTTTCTTGGCAAAGATCCTGGGGTGGTTTGTCATTTCCTACTCCAGCTCATTTGACAGATGAGGAAACTGAGGCAAACAGGGGTAAGTGACTTGCCCAGGGTCACACAGCCAGTGTGTGTTGACAGATTTGAACTCATGAAGATGAGTCTTTCTGATTCCAAGCCCAGTGCTCTATGCACTATGGCGCCACCTAGCAGCCCCCGGCACCTGAATTCCAATAGGGTAAAGAGAGGGTCGGCTTCCAGGACAGGCAGAAGTGTAGGGGTATTGATATCCCCGTGTTCTGAAGTCTTTGCCTTCACATCTGAATTTTGTCTTAAAGACTTTATTTTATGTCATCTTCTGTGCTGCTTTTTCAGGGAGCATTTTGTTGTGCTTGCTCCTGGGAGCCAGGATAATTATAACTTAGAAGTTACCCTGTATTTAGGAATGGAAATAATTGCAATTAAACCATGCAGAACTAGAAAATGCAGCTGGGTAGCTCAGTGGATTGAGCTTGGACCAGGAGTCAGGAAGACCCGAGTTCAAATTCTGCCTCAGAGATTTGGCTAATCACTTAATCTGCTTGTGTTTCATCATCTATAAAAGGGGATAATAGCACCTGTCTTTCGAGGTTGTTGTGAAGAATGAGATCTTTGTAAAGTGCTTAAAGGTCTATGTAAATTCTAGCTGTAAGCTATTTGAAAGTGCATTAATGAGGCTGTCATAGGCCTCTGTTAGTTGGAGCAGTGGTTAGAATGCCAGGCCTGGAGTCAGGAAGACTCATCTTCCCAAGTTCAAATCTGGCCTCAGACACTTTACTAACTGTGTGACCCTTGGCAGTCACTTAACCCTCTTTGCCTCAGTTTCCTCATCTGTAAAATGAGCTGGAGAAAGAAATGGAAAACCACTCTAGCATCTTTGCGAAGAAAACCCCAAACGGGGTCATGAAGAGTCAGACATGACTGAAACATACGACTGAACAATGAAGGCCTCTGTGACCTGGGTTGGTTTCCATTTTGGGCCTTCCTTTTTTTTTCTTCCGTCTGCTGTTGCTGCTTTCATTGCTTTTTCTTTTCCTTAGACTATGATTTCACTCAGAGATGGAAGTTATGTTTATTCTCTGTTAGAGTTTAATTCCCAGCTCCAAAATTGGAATTGTTCCTCATTAGGTAGGCCACTAAAAGGGAAGAAGCATTTGCCTAGGACCCAAAGATGTGGGAAACCGGCACTTCTGCAGTGTTGTAGGAGAGGAGGGAGGATCTGTGGCTTGAGCCCGCTAGTATTGTGAGGATTTACTCTGTTCCCCCAACCAGTTGTTTACCCCTGCATTAGCTGCTTTGTAAAGGCTACCCGGTGCTAATACCTTAGAATGATAAGCAATCATGTATTTGTTCATTCCACAAACATATTTTGGGTGTCTGCTCTGTGCCAGGGTATGATGCTAGCTAGGCTGGAGGATTCAAGAAGTATAAGACTTAGAAATGCTGTATGAGATTGGTAAAGGTCTGTTCATTAAGGGAGACGCCCCCTGGAAACGAGCAGTGAGCTAGAACCAGTCATCTTCTTCCCTGTCATTTAGGGCAGGTGAAACTCCCATGGCCTTTGCATCCCTCTCCTCCCACTAGAGAGCGGTCAGTAGTTCAAGCATGTATGCTACACTGTAGAATGAAGACATTCAGACTGTTTTCTGTTGCTCCTACAGCTGGGGAGAGCAGTGGGGCAACAAAGGTTACATCCTGATGGCCCGGAACAAGAACAACGCCTGTGGTATTGCCAACCTGGCCAGTTTCCCCAAGATGTGATCGCCATTCGACTGCCTTCGACCCTTTCTCCCCTCCTGCCCCTCGTTCTTGCAGGGTGGGGGACGCACTTTGGAAAGGAGCTGGCCAGTCTGTCTTGGAGCACACTTGGTGGTCTGCAGATGGTTTACCTACAACCTACCTTTCAGTGTTACACAGTGCCCTTCAGATGACATCCTCCTCCTCCTCCTTCTTCTCTTCCTTTCTACAACCCCTACTACTACTCATCTTCCTTTGAAATTTCAGGGTCAGGTGTGAGGTATAAGGGGTAATTCTGAAAGGCACACACATGCCCGTGGCCTGTGAGGTATAGACAGCATGTTGTTGGCGGCAGGCTGTCTGTCCTGGTGCTGCTGTTGTGCCCGTGTGAGGAGAGCTTGGAGAGCTTCCAAGCAGAGCAGACTCTCATCCAGATAGAATAAGTCAGTCCTTTGTCCTTCCTAGAGGCAGAAATGCCGACAACGACATGGAATTATGTCAGTCTAGCTTTCAGGGTTTCTTCCATCCAAGTCTGTGAGTCTCCATAATCTCTTCCTCAAAAGTGGGAGATGCCTGTTTTCCATCTTATTTCATGAAAGAAACTGATTTTCTTATTTTGTAGCAAGTTTAGGTTACACCAGAAACATGTATTTTCCCTCTCTGCTTAACTATTTTGAAATAAACTGAGTATTGATCACTTGTTGTCGTGACCTTTCAATGGATGACCTGATGGACCAGTATCTAAACTTCTCCTGGCATTGAAAAAGGAATGGCTTTGTCTTCCACCCCTAGCAAACTTAACCAAGCTTAACTTATTTTCTTTTCAATTTTATATTTTCCCTAATTGCATATAAAAACAATTTTCACATTCTTTTTTTTTCAAATTTTGGGTTCCAAATTCTCTCCCTCCTTCCCTGCTCTCCCAACTTCATCGAGAACACAACAAGCTTAACTTTGAAAGAGTACATCTGCCTATTGCTAAGTTCAACTGGGTTAACATCTGGGCCCATGGATGTGGCAGTGAGATCTTGGGAGCTGGCTTTTCCTTGAACTCACTCACACTTGTGCTGAAGAGCAGCAAAGGCCCTGACTGCAAGAACAATCTCATCAGAGCAAATTTGGAGAGGGCTGAAGGTCACCCCCATACTCAGAGTCCTTCATTAAAATTCACACATTGCTGCATAATGATGAGAGCAGCACATGGTAAAGTTCCATCAGGTTCATCTCTTTGTTTGCCTGGTTACCAGACCTTTCTGCAGCCTGAACCCAGACTAGCTCCCGAAAGTTTAATGGTCCTTGATTTTGACCCTTTTTCTGCACCAGACATAGCTTTCTGAATCCTACCCTTCAGTTCCCTCACCCATTACCCAGTCATCAATCTTGGCTTTTTCGTAGGGTGCTTCTTAGCCCTACTTCTTGGCTGTGTGGTTTCTCTGCTTCCCCCCAAACCAGGGAGCCTCCTACCAAAATCATGGAGCCCGCATAGTTAGAACCCATGATAGGTGTGGGGTCAAGAGGTACGGTAGAGTTCTGTAGCTGGTTCATTTAAAGGTGGACAGATTCTCACAGGATCATAGATTTAGAGCCAGAAGTGACCTCAGAGATCATCTAAATGGGAGTTGAACAGCTGTGTTGACAATGAGATTTGGATTTTTGGACTAAGGCTTAGAATACTAGAATGACATCTTCCTGGGAAAGAATGAAGAGAGTACACATCAAATCAACAAGCATTTACTTACGAAGTTCTCACTACATGCCCGACACTTTGCTAAGCCCTGGGGATACAAATACAAACCAAAAAAGAAAAAGTCCCTACCCTCAAGGATCTTACCTTCTAATGGGGGAAGACAACACATAAAAGGAAGCTGGAAGGGTGATAATGGGGGAGTTGACTGAACTCCCAGGGTGGAGAGTGTCCATTATTTTGTAGAGAAAACCCAGGAACGGAGTCTGGAGTGCAATTTGAAGAGGAAGGAAAACGAATGACTTGGGAGTTCTCTTTAAAATGGAGATTCTGGGAGAAACCAGACAATTGGGGAAGGAGCTGCAAGGGTGTAGGGTACTTCCAATGTGTGAAGTCCAGGGCCAGGGTGAGTGTGGAGTATACCTAACAAACACTAGTAAAGATAGAGTTCTCTAGAATCTTGTAAATCTAATCAAAAGGCCTCTAAATCGAAAAGGAAAGAGAATGGAGAAAACTGCTTATGTATGTGTCTACCAAGCT
This sequence comes from Trichosurus vulpecula, assembly GCF_011100635.1. Classification (NCBI taxonomy): domain Eukaryota; kingdom Metazoa; phylum Chordata; class Mammalia; order Diprotodontia; family Phalangeridae; genus Trichosurus; species Trichosurus vulpecula. The sequence goes on from NC_050579.1 coordinate 45,572,142, forward strand.
AAATACCATAGGGGGTTGCTACAATGTATGAAGAATAGCAACAGAGCAATAGTAACCAGAAATTCACTCAAAACACATTCAAGAAAGAATAAAACCATGACTGACCTCAAGTGTCTGTACATATATGTATGAAATATGAGTAACCAACAAAGTGAACCTAGACATTGTAACATCGAGGCCAATTTGACTTGGTGTGGTGGGATCCATGACTGTCAGGTATAGCTTATTTGAAAGGAACAGGAAGAGTTTTTTTTTAAAAAGGGATGGGGAAGGAAGAGGTATACTAGCACAATAGCACTGTATATTCTTTAATGTAGTTTTATTTTTTTAATCAATAAAAATCTATTTTCTCTCCCTCTTACCTTTCTCCCACTGGAAAAAATAAGAAAAACAAAACTCTTGTCAAAATTTTCATAGTCATTGCATTGGCCATGTCCAAAAAATATATCTCAAATATAGCATGTGTCACCATGGCTCCTTTAGAATTGTCGTTAGTCGTTAGATTGGTCAAAGTTCTTAGAAATCTTTCAAAGTTATTTGTCTTTAAAACACTTTTTATATATGAATTGTTTTGATTCTACTCACTTTATTCTGCATTAGTTCATCTTCTGAAGTTTTTCTTAAACCATCCCTTTCATCATTTCATATAGCAGAATAATATTCTGTTCATTTACCATAATTTTAATTCAGCTATGTCCCAATTGATGGATATCCAGTGAGTTTCCTGTTCTTTGCCACCAAAAAAAGAGCTGAGCTGCTATAAACATTTTTGTACATATGGGTCCTTTACCTTTATCTTTGATCTCTTAGTGTATAGGTATAGACCGAGTAGTGGTATCAAAAGGTCAAAGGGAATGCATAGCTTAGTGAATTTAAGAGCATAGTTCCAGATTGCTTTCCAGAATGGCTGGGCCAATCCACAACTCCATCAACATCGTGTTAATGAACCGGTTTTCTTATGCGGCATTAGGAAGATATGCTCACTCCAGCGACAGAGACTGAGAAGTGGTCAGACAAATAGGTGGAAAACAAGGAGAGTGCAGTATTGCAAAAACTTTGGGAGGAAAGAGAGTAACCGTGGAGAACAGGGATCAAATAGTGTCAAAATAGGTCAAGGATGAGGACTGAGAAAATGTCATTTAATTTGGCAATTGAGAAATCACTGGTGACTTTGTAGAAAATAGTTTCAGATGAATGATGAGATGGAGGACATAATAGTTTCACTGATATAGCACACATCTGGTGAGAGAAATTACTACAAATACAGAAGACCACCTGCATTTTATGGGCCTAGAGAGTTTCCTAGAGCAATGAGAGACTAAATGATTTGCCTAGCCACTATGTGGGGATTTGAAACAAGGCCAGCTTTCTATTCACTACAAAATAATATGCTCATTCACCCTCATCCTTAACATTTTCAACTTTTTCCTGCTCTTAGTGGTTTGAAAATGACAAAAATCACCGAACAATTGATGAAAGTCAATGTTTCTAGATTTTCACTCTCAATTCTCAAGCCAGATGCACTTTGTGTATAACCTTTTCTCTGGAAATTAAGCATTATCAGTAGACACACTTAATTTTTCAGGTCAATAAAGCCAGTTCTTCCTTTGGTCTTAGAAATGCCAAAAAAAAAAAAAGGCTCAGTTTAAGAAATCTAGGACTTAAGTAGGGAAGCCATGGTAGAGAGCATTTGGACCAAGATCAGTGGAGGCAGAAGCACCTATGAAAGTGTTTACAAAATAAATCTACCTAATCTGAGACTCAGAGAGACCTAAACTTCAAAAATTCTTAATTGAAGTTCCTTAGATCTAGGCTGGACCTTTCTGTTCACCTTTGGGCCATTTTGTAGCCCCCGAAGAAAATGGCATCTCATGGGAACAGAAAAACCATTTGAGGATTTGCCCACCTTGGCTTCTCCTGAAGCCCTTCTATGTGTCTCCAGAGAAAAAGAACTTAAGTCTAGGATTGCTGATCTATAGGTTCCCTTTTGTCTTTCTTCATTGTGTGGTCCACTTCTTTATAGCAAGCACTCAGAATGGAATAAGAATCAGCTTCTCTTCATCCGGAGACAAAACCCATTATAAAAGTACATACAGTAAATAATATTTAAAGGCAGTAGAAAACTGAAAATAAGCAAGCAGGGATCAGTAAGGCAGGGAGAGGGCAGAAGTGGAGAAGGGTTCAATTCATCAAGTGCCAGTAGAAATTATGTTTCCCTTAGAAAAAACTGTGAAATTGTGTCCAGGCAGATCATTACCCAGGTCTCAGATAAAGTGTTCATGATTGTATTCCGCTTGGGGTAGCAATGCCTTTCATTTGAAATCAGCTAGCTACCGAGGCTGGTGTTTTTCTGCACCTGGAGGCCCTCTTTCATCTTTTTGTTTTGTTTTTGGAGGGGGGAAAGCAGGGCAACTGGGGTTAAGTGACCCTCCCAAGGTCACACAGCTAGTAAGCGTGTGAAGGGTCAGATTTTAATTCAGGTCCTCCTGACTCCAGGGCCCGTGCTCTACTCACTGTGCCACCTAGCTGCCCTGCCTCTTTTGCCTTGAGGCTCAAAAGTTCCTAGATTTCTAGCCACTCCTGCTGGGTTTCTGCTTCCCAAGATCCTTAAGTCTCTCACTTGTAACTAGGAAACACTATACTTCTTTGTCAATAAATGGCTACATTTCCTTCTAAACACCTTCATCCTATCAAGAAGCCTTCTGTTAGCACAGGTTGCTTATGCTCTCCTACCCATATTAATGCCTTGTTAACTAACTTCTTACTATGGTTAAGCAAAGGAAATACAAAGTCAGTTCAATCGATACACAGATTACCCCCAAAGTTCACAAAAGACACGCACTCTCTTCTCATCTTCTTCACTCTCAACTCCCCTCTGTGTGGTTCTCAGCTGAACCTTGTCCTTGCTGCCTTCTTGGTTTACGGTGGAAAGAGCACTGACTAAAGTAGAAGGACCTGTGTTCAAATCCATCCCATTTTTCCCCCTTTCCTTACCTCTCCCCATAAAATCTATGCCTATTTGTATACTGTCAGATAATGTCAAATAATGTGGATGGAGGCAGCTAGGTGGCTCAATGGATAGAGTGCTGGGCCTGGACTCAGGAAGACCTGAATTCAAATCCAGACTCAGATGTTTACTAGCTGTGTGACCCTCAGCAAGTCACTTAACCTCTGTCTTAATTCAATGGAGAAGGAAATGGCAAACCGCTCCAGTCTTTTTTTTTTAATGTTAAAACAGTCACTACTTTATACTTTTATACATCGCAATACAAATTTAAGCTGCATTTCTGCCCCACTCCACTATCTTTGCTAAGAAAACTGTAGTCCACGGGGTCACTAAGGGTAGGACATAACTGAATGACTGAACAACAGCAATGGATGGGTTGCAGTTCCTAATTCCCACATTTCCACTATAGAAGTGATCACATCGCTGTGATGTGGGGGAGGCCAGCCCAGCCCGCCTGATTCAGAAGCATGCTTTGCTGATTGTCCACCATAGCTCATACTGGAGCCTGTCTGGAGGGACAGACCAGATTTGGGCAGAGAGGAGCACTCGTGACTAACTGACTGTTCACTGAAGCCCATGGTAGGGGAAAGGACAGTATAAAAGCAAATGAACACAGTAGTATGGTGTTTGAGTAAACCCAAAGAATCTAGTTACTGAGGTAAGAACTTGCTATTTGATAAAAATGCCAGGGAAACTGGAAAGCAGTTTGGCAGAAACTGGGTATGGAACAACATCTCACACAGTATGCCAAGATAATCTCCAAACTTAGACATGAAAAGTGGCATGAGGAAAATGGAAGAGCAAGGAAAAAAATTACCTTTTAGATTTATTGATGAGTAAGAGTTCCTGACTAAAGAAACAATAGGATCACAGAAAATAAAATGGACAGCTCTGATTATATAAAACTGAAAAGTTTTTTCATAAATCTAATCCAGGTAAAAATTAGAAGGGAAACTGGTAATTGTGGGGGAAACTTTGTAGTTAATTTTCTCTGATAAAGATCTTACATCCAAGATATATAAGGAAAAGATTCTAATTTGTAAGTCTAAGAGCCGTTCCCCAATAGATAAATGATCAAAGGATATGGATAGGCAGTTTCCAAAGGAAGACATCTAAGCTATCAATAACCTTGTGACTAAATGCTCCAAATTATTAATAATTAAATTCAAATTAAACCCTGAGATTTTACTTCACACCCACCAGATTGGCAAAGGTAACAAAATAGGAATATGACAGATGTTGGAGGGGCTGTAGGAAAACCTGCACATGAATGCATTGTTGTGGAACTGAATTTGTCCAGCCATTCTGGAAAGCAATTTGGAACTATGTCCTAAACTCACTAAACCATGAATACCCCTTGATCCAATTATACCACAAGTAGGCATATCCCAAAGAGATCAAAGGGAGTGGAAAAGACCCACATAGATAACAATATTTGTTTTTAGCTCCTTTCATAGTAGCCTCAAGCTGAAAACTAAATGGGGGGTGTCTACCTATTGGAGAATGGCTAAACAAATTGTGGTAGAGGACTTGGAATATTAATGCACCATAAAAAATGCCAAGATGGACAGTTTCAGAGGAAACTAGAAATGACCAATGATCTCTGATGCAGAGTAAAGTGAGCAGAAGTAGGAGAACAGTTTATGTAATGTGACAGCATTATAGAGAAGAATAACTTTAGAACACTGACTAATGAATCAGGAACCACAAGTTTGGAGAACTGAATATGAATCAATGCCACCTAGCTCCTGCCGGAAAGGCGGGATGTGATGAACTTAAAATCCATGAGATCTGCATTTTTGAACATTGTCGATGAGGGATCTTTGTTGTTATTGTTGGACTTAGATGTTTGTTGTCTCTTTTTGGGAGGAGGGGGATGTTCAATTAAAAAGGCAGTAGGAAGGAGAAAGAATAAATATTTGCAAAAATAAATAAATAATGATGGAGGTGGGGAGGTGGGAACTGTTGTTGAGTTAGAACAACAAGCCTCTAGGAAAATATATTTGTAACAGCCCCTGTTGGGTGCATTTCATTCCTGGCCAAGCCCTCCTCATTCCAGAGAAATCCAAAATCCATGACCAGACATCAGCTTCTTAACCAGCTGATCAAATGTCCTATTTCCACCTTTCTCTTCCAGTCTTTGATTAGTAGCTCAGTAATTAGTAGTAATTAAAACAAGGCCTGCTGCCTGAGGTCTTCAGTTTCTTGCCTAAGACTTTATAATCCTTAGCATGTTTTTGATATTCCCTCTTTCGTTATTGTTTATGTCCACATGAATCACCTGAAGTGGGAAGTAGTCATCAGGTTTAATAAGCCTTGTTAAATCCTGCGTATATAGCCTGAGAAGGTAGCCCAACTCTCTTTTTGTTAATTTCAGATCAATAAATAGAGTTGGCTCCGTAGGAAGTCCTCAGTGACCACTATTTGTCTTCTTCCTTTGACCATGTTGGATAATCTCTTATCTGATGCCACCTATGGATTTGTCATAATTCCTTAGAGGACAAGCAGCTGCTTTTCAAAACCTCAGAAGGTCTAGCCTCACTCTTTTTCAGGAAGGGTAACATCGATTTCTTAGCTTCAAGTGTTTAATGGTCTTTATTTGCTTTTTTCTTTGTCATGTTGTTCCATCCTCTGATCTGCCAAGGGCCAGGATTTTCCTCTGCTTTCTTCAATCTCTTTTTCTTTGTTGTTTTCGCATTTCGATCCTTCTTTCATTTTTAAAAGGGACATCTTATTCTGTTATGACTTAGAGCAATGGTCTTTAAAGTAGAAGCTGGGGTTCCCTTAGGCATCATGCTCTTACCCAAAGGGACATGTGGTTTGACTCCACGGGGCATGTAATTAAATAATTAGAAGATGGGAAGATTGGTTGCTTTCTACCTTCCCTCTGATAGCTAATTATGGAGCTTGTCTCCAACAAAAATCACTCCTACCCTTATCCTCTAGTTGTTCCCTCTTCTTTTCCTCTGAGCAATTACAACCTATCAGGGGTGGGGAAAGTATCCTCAAGGCCACATGTGGCCTTCTAGGTCCTTGGATGCAGCCTTTTGACTGAGTCCAAATTTTACTGAACAAATCCTTTTATTTAGGGGATTTGTTCTGTGAAGTTTGGGTTCAGTCAAAGGGCTGTACTTAAGGACTTAGAGGGCCACATGTGTCCTCGAGGTTGCAGGTTCCCCACACCTGCTTAAGGCCACCCACAGAACCAGCTGTTTGGGTACCAGTAGGAATCTGCCCCTCCTCCATCATATTCACCCATTTGTACCCCTAGATCATTCTGTGGCTATAGCTGGCACCCTTTGGAGGTTGAATAGGCATAATTGCATCTTGTTTACACTTTAAAATCTCATCCCATCTATTATAGCAGCTGGAGGGGGAGACTTCCGCCTTTACACTAAGAATGAACCTAGCCCATTCCACCTGAGTTCCCTCAGCTCAAAATCTCTCAACACCAACATTATCATCAGCTACCTCCTCCTTACGTTTTGGTCACAGAAGAAGTTTAACTCCTTACCTTCTCCAGTGACATGCTTTAGCACTCATCTTTTGCTCATGCATTTTCAATCTCTCCCTCTTAATTGGCTCTTTCCTATCTTCCTAAAAATAGGATCAGGCCTCCCCCTTCTTAAAAACCAAACGAAACAGAACAAACCTCTTCTGCTTTCTAACGTATCTAGTTACTATCTCATTTCTCTTCTCTCTGTTACTGAACTGCTAAAGTTCTTTAAAAAGTGGTTCATGTCCAATGTTTTTACTTCCTCTCCACTTACTCACTCCTTCCTCAATTCCTTGCTTAGGCTCTGTCCCCATCATTCTACAGAAACCACTCTTGCAAAGGTAGTCGGTACCCATGTAACTGACCAATGGCTTCCCGCCCCGCCCCCCATCCTCTTTTACCTCTTTGGAGCAACTGACACTACTCACCTTCTCTTCTTACTGGATATTCTATCCACTTTTGGGTTTGGAGACATTATGCTCTCCTAGTTCTACTCTTGTCTTTCTGACTGTTCCTTTTTTTTCCCTTGACCAACTCCTCATTTTTCTGATCTTGCTTACTCGTTGTCTCCCTGTGTTAGCAAGCACCCTAGCACACCCAAGATGGGCTGCTAGCACAGATTCTTTATTCTGCTTCTCTAAAGGAAGGACAGCTTCAAAGGGGTCTAAACAAAGTAATAATCACCAGACAGGGAACGCCAACATCTGGGTTCACAAAAGAGTGGAGCTCCTTAACAACAGCTACCCAGAGTCTCCTCTGGCCAAATCACGAAGAACATTCTTCCCATGACTGAGCCCCAAAGCAAAATCTCACCTCAGAATATATATATACATATATATATATATATATATATATATATATATATATATATATATATATATACACTTTCGACTGATAGGCTCAGAGCCAAAAGGCATCACAATCCTTGTGGCTCAGTGCCTAATTAGCTTAGTATCCAAAGGTGTGAAAGCCTTCCTGCAAGCAAGCCTCCCCGTAAGCAAGCTTTCCCTTAGGCAAATTGCAAGTTCCTCCCCCAATGCACTCTATGTGATTCAGGATGTATCACAGCTGTGAGCTGGGCCAGAGCTCAAAGCAGCAAGATATCCATAGGTGAAATACCTGGGTACCTTTAGACCTGGGAAAAGGGCCCCTGTTCCAAGGAAAAAAGGGAACACATAGGCCTACTAATGGATGGGGAAGATTGTACATTCCATTAACCTTATTACTCCACCCCCCAAAAACATTTTTTTTGACCTCTCCTCTTTTCTTTTTAATCTGTCTTTGCAATCTTATTCGCTCCCAGGGCCTGAGCTACAACCTCTCTGAAGGTGATTTCCAAAATCTGTATCTCCAAGCCTCATCCCTTTTCCCAACTCCAGATTTGCATTTCCAATTGCCCCATTGGCACTGAAAACACAATATAATTTAGTCTTCCTTCTGACTCTACTATTTGTTTCTATGGCACTCGCTCTCCCATATTCCAAAAACTAGTGTTATCATTTCTTCTTTCTCTCATCTCCTGTCTGATCAATCAAGTCCTATCAATTCTACCTCTACAAAGCCTCTTGCATCCATTTGCTCCTCTCTCTATGCATTACTATTGCCGCACCACAAACCATCATCACCACCTACCTAGACCATTGTAAAAACTCCCCAATAGGTTTCCAAGCTCCATTGAATTTCCCTTCCAATATATCCTTCATACCACTGCCAGAATGATCTCTTATGCATTGATGAGTTTATCTCATTTCTTTGCTCAAAAAACATCAGTGACTGCCTTGGGCCTATCAATAAAGTTGTGTCTCTTCCATGCTGGCTTCCCTGATCCACTGTATCAGTATAATACATATTGTTTCACTTCCTTCTGGTGTGCTTGTTCTATATAGTGTGTCAGCACCATCTTTATATATGTATCATCTCCTTGCTCAACTTTGCTCTGTCAGAGTTAAGGGCAGAGTCTTACCTACACTTTCTGTCTATCTAGCACCAACCATGATTAGCACAATGATCTATGCACGTTAGTCCCCATTTCAACTGTCTCTGGTTCCATCATGCACATTAGTTACTTACTAAAATTTTTGTTTAATTTGGCTTCTGCCAAAGAAGAGACAGTTTTCAGTCATCTTATGGCTGTAAACCTGCCCCTTCCCCATCTCCCTTTCCCTAAGCTTCTGTGGTTCTCTTCATGTCCTCCAGCTTCTCTGTCTCTGTTTCTGTTGTCCATAGTGCCACCCCTCCCCCCCCCAACCCTCCTCCCCCCACCCTCCCTCATCCAAGCCGCACTTTTCATTTGTCAGGCCCAACAGGATGTAAAAAGGAGAACTTTTTTTTCTTTTTACTTTTTTTTTGTGTGGGAAGTTGTTCCATCTCATGAGTGGGGGCATTGTGCTCAAGTTTCCTGTTTCTTATGTTTGTGGTACAGCAGCTACACTTTGTAGATGTTTGTAGTATGCCTGAAAAGACAGTGAATCTGGATGAAACATTTCTCAAAAATAGGTTAAAATCTGGGGGCATTTTGTCTTATAATCACATTCACACTATTGCATATAATATCATATAATAAATCATAGACACCCCACCCCTCCACCCCAAAGTAACCTCTCTTGTATCTGCCTCTTCCTCCTACAGGAGAGAGGGCAGTACAGGGGGAAAGTACCATACATTTTGTCTTAAAGATTGGCACGAGCTCGTTTGTGTATTGCTTTATAGATATTCTGGATTTTTTTGTCTGTGTCAATTTTGCCTACCTAAATCATTTTTTTTGAAACAACAAAAGAACAAGGCCCGTAGTCTTTCTTTCGTATGTCCTTCTAGTATTTATGCACATGGTAGATCTTTGAAAAATGTTAACTGACTGATTAATCAACATAATAATTCAGGGTATGGCATAATACTAGCTTTATGACTTCTTATCAGAGCAGGTCCTGAACAAAATAAGACACAAAAGAAATCCACATATACATATTTGGTAATTTCTAAGTACATCAAAATAATTGTGTTCAGTTGTTTCAGTAGCATCTGACTCTTTGTGACAGCGTTTAGGGTTTTCTTGATACTGGAGTGGTTTGCCATTTCCTTCTCCAGCATATTTGGCAGATACAGAAACTCAGGCAAACAGGGTTAAGTGACTTGCCCAGGATCACACAGCTAGTTAAGTGTCTGAGGTCAGATTTGAAATCAGAAAGATGAGTCTTCCTGACTTCAGGCCTGGCACTCTATCTATGTATCCACCTAGCTGCTCCCCACATCATATAATAACTCAGATTTATATAGGACTCCTGCTGTACTTCCTCTGTGATACTCCCTCAACTTGCAACTGTAGCTTTGCAGGGGGTCTCTAGAAGGTGGCTTCGACCTTGAATTCTAGGGGTAACCCTGTGGGTCTGTACTTCTAACACTCTAGCCCATGAGCCCCCATCAATATGCTTCCTGTTAACAGATGGCAGATACAATTATCAATGGCATAACCAGAGCAATAGTTACTAAGTATTCCCCTCCTAAACCTACAGCACACTCCCGCACAAATATACTCAACGTCTGTGGGAAGAATGGGCTCAAATTCAGGGTCCAGTGGTAGTGCCACACACATATATCGTATACATGTGTGGTTACTCACAACTCCTGGCCCTGGAAGGCCTGAAAGGCCTTTTTCTCTGGAGCCTAATGCAGCTCCCTCTGAGAACAGCCTCTGTGCTAATCAGGTTGTTCATGTGGGTTCCCAGGGTCCACTACTCTCCACAATCTGTTTCTCTTCTGTTTTGCCACGTTCCTTGAAGTTGCTTCTGCTCTCAAAAGGCTGTCTCTGTATTCATGTCCGTCCAGAGTTTGTGTCTCTGTTTTCTGCTGGATGCAATGTCTCCTGCTGATTCAGTAGCTCTTTCAAAGCTGCATGACTGATGATGAAGTGGGGAGAAAAAAATCCTCTCTCCTCTGCTCTCCTCTCCTCCACAGGCAGTGCCAGGTTTGCAATGCCTTCAACTGGGACTTTTGAAATTTGTCCAGGGATTAGGTTTTTTTTAAGCTCCCTGAGGTGTGACTAATTTGTTTACTCAGATTATCCTATTGTTTCTCTATTGACTCAGAGGGGTGTTTGAACATGTAAAAAGATCAAGGTGGTAGGTACATTTTCTCTGTCTCATTTAATACCTCCTCTGAGTATCTTGTGATTATATTCTGAGTCTTCTATGATTGCATCAGCAGGCAAGCCAACCTAATTGAAGCAGTAGGCCATCCTGAGGGTGAGACGTGGTGTGGCGGGGCGGGGGGGGGGGGGGGGGGGGGGGGCGCATGTTCAGAGCAAGAGGAACCACCACCACCACCACGCCCCCTCAGACCCTGATCAAGACAGCCCGGGATCCTAAACCCAGGAGCCTCGAGATTAGAACGTCCCCCAAACCACCACTCCTGCTTCTAGCCCAGCCCTCACAGCCATTGTTTGGGATGGTGGCCCCTGTGAAGAAGTGGCCAGTCATCCTCCATTAACTATTAATCAACTGCCATCCACAAGGCAGGCAAGTCAGCCTAGCTAAAGTAACAAAGGCACCGTGAAAGAGACAGGAGGCAGCATATGCCAAGCTAACTGAATCACTACCACCTTGACCACTATTTCCTCTCAGACCCACATGGAGCCAGCCAAGGACCATGAAGCCGAGAGTCCGCAGCCATCATCCCGGAGGCAACTCCTGTGGAGATGCAGATCAGGCTACATCTACTGAAGGCCCAGAAAAGAAAGTTTTTGCCACCAAAGTCCTTGGCACTAATCCTAAATAATCAGAAACTGTGAAAATGACTTTGAAGAAGAAATACTGCCAATTGCTTTGTAGCTGTATCCTAAGCACCACGGGACCTTTGCATCTGAGTTGCGGCTGAAACTTTCCATTTATGTCGTCTCCTCCGTTAGAATGTAAGCTCCTGGAGAGCAGGGTCTGGCTTATTCTTCAAGTTGTATCCCTAAGGTTCAGCTCAGTAGTTTCTACATAATAAGGCTTAATAGACACTTTATTCATCCATCTATCCATTCATTCATTTCATCACCTGAGGGGAAAAGGGAAATCACAACTCCACTCCTTGGCATTGTAGACATATTATCTTGTTTGAGCCCCACAACAACCCTGTGAGGTAGGTGCTATTATCTCTACTGTATAGATGGGGAAATTGAGTCTCAGAAAAGTGACTTATCCAGAGGCATAGAGCTGTTCTCTGAGGTGGTATTTGAATATGGGTCTTCCTGACTACAAGTCCAACGCTCTGCCCGCTATACTAAACATCTTCTCTTGGGATTTGCAGCAGGGTACTCCTTCCTAAAAGCTTACTATTTTGAATGAAAAAGGTTCATCGGGTTGGACAACTTAAAGCAAAAAACAAAGGTACCATGCACATTTTTGGAGGGGTCATCTCAGACTTGCCATCATGGTTCTCTTAAAAAGTACAGTTGCAGTCAGTCAACAATATATTTAGTGTGGATGATATACAAGTCGTATAGCCCTAGAGGTTGAGGAACTTGTGACAAGCCAAACCCACTGACAGAGATTTCAAGGATAGAGGAATGGAAATATTAGACCTGAGAAGAACAGCCAAAATACAGCCTAGTATTACAAGGATTTAGATTTTTCACATCCTATCACATATGTGAAAAAAATCACATACTTATGAATTGTGTCCGCTCCAAAACTAGTGTCAGAAAGGAGTTACATTTCTCATACTACATACATACTACATACTGCATACTACATGCTGCATACTACATGCATACTACATACACTTCATTTATATCAACGGTAAATGGATTTTGTGGATGGAGATCAAGAACTGGTTCACTGAGATGACGGTTGGGATAAGTAGCCAAGGCAAGGCATTGCATATCCAGATTAGAGGTAGAGAATTACTGACAGGAAGCAGACTGGTAACTCTGGGAAGACTACCTGGATGAGACGGGATTTCAGAAGCTTCTTCTTAATCTCGCTGTTCACTAAGTTTTCATATCTGTCTAAAATGGAGCTACCCTGGAATCAGGAGGATCTGAGTTCAAATCCCACCTCAGACACTTATCGGCTGTGTGACCTTGGGTAAGTCCCTTGACTCCTATGATGTCCAAAGAAAAGAAAAGAAAATGGAGCTAAAAACCTTCTTGCACCACTTACTCTGGAGAAGGGCTGCATTCCTGGGAAGAAGGATTCAAGAACAGGCTCATTTGGCTGCTGTTTTGGGTGCTTTTTATTTTATTGTCCTTAAATCTTTATTTTAAAAAAAATTATTTATTTTTAGTTTTTAATATTCACTTTTATAAGATTTTGAATTTTAAATTTCCCCCCTCCCTTCCTTGCCCCCTCCCCAAGACATCATGCAATCTGATATAGGCTATAGTATACATATATATAATCATATTAAACTTATTTCCACATTAGTCATGTTGTGAAAGAAGAATCAGAATAGAAGAGAAAAACCACGAGGAAGGAAAAAAAAAAGAGCAAATAGTATGCTTTGATCTGCATTCGGTCTCCAAGTTCTTTCTCTAGATGTGGATAGCATTTTCCATCATGAGTCTTTTGGAATTGTCTTAGATCGTTGCATTGCTGGGAAGAGCTAATTCTATCAAAGTTGGTCATTGCACAATGTGGCTGTCACTGTGTACAATGTTCTCCTGGTTTTGCTCACTTCACTCAGCTTCAGTTCCTCTAAGTCCATTTTTTTCTGAAATATGCCTGCTAATCATTTCTTATGTAACAATAGTATTCTATGACATTCATATACCACAACTTGTTCAGCCATTCCCCAATTGATGGGCATCCCCTCAATTTCCAATTCTTTGCCACCATAAAAAGAGCTACTATAAATATTTTTGTACATGTGGGTCCTTTTCACCTTTCTATGGTCTCTTCTGGGATACAGACCTAGTAGTGGTATTGCTGCATCAAAGGGTATACTGTATTGGCAACCAAAAATGGGCTCCTTAGCACTTAGTCAACAAGTGCCCTTGACTAGTTTGGCTTTTTCCCCTGAACTGAATGCTGTTTGTATGTTGGACTGGAGTAAGCTTGTCGGCCCCTTCACCTTGCTTCCCTTGCTTAAGCTGATGGAAAGAACCTGTGCTTTCCCAGTCAACCCCTTCACCTTGCTTAAGCAGATTGAAAGAACCTGTGCTTTCCCCGGCGTACCTTACACCCCCTTACACCCCCGCAGAAGCTGGATGGTTAAAAGCAGCTCCCATTGGAGCCAGAGGCGGCTATAGCTACAGCTACAGCCACAGCTGAAGCAGGAGCTGCCAGTAGCAGAGCTGACCTACGGGAGGAAGCTGAACAAAGACTTCAGGCCAGTGGGTAATCTTTTTACCATAGAGGGGGAAGCATGATTTTGCTTTACGCAATCATGCTTCTCTGTAGCCTCCTGGTTACTCTTTCAAGGCGTACTTATTGGGCCTGGAAGCTTTTGATCAATATATCAAAATGGGGTTGCTGGTTCATGGGTTGGTTACTGTGGAGCCTAAATATATGTTTTGATTCTTCTGCCTTCTACTTTGAGAGTTTCTTATATCCGGCGGTTCCGAACCTTTCAGACATGTTTATGATCCTCTTTGAGATTATAAACTCTGCCCTCCTATTACATTTGGCGACGAGGATGGGATCGCTAGGTATAAGATCTCTATTTAGAAGCAGAACAATTCCAGAGGAAGAGATGAATATCCCAGGATGGGAGGATCCATTTTATTCCTCCCTAGCAAAAGAATTGGCTAAAAAAGCTGGACCCTGTGAAAACTGGGAACCAAGGCTACGGAGAGGAGATCCTAGGGATTTAGAAAAGTGTTTACAAGAAGTTGGGATTCAGTCAGGGGCATCACTATCTAGGCAAAGCTGGATAGTGTTATCAGCCTACCGGCTAGTATACGAAAGATTGAGATTAAGTGAAAGACATGGGGGCACTCCTACCCCACAGCAAGAAGGGGAATCTCAGATAGCAGGAGACCAAACTGACTCAAATGAGAACTTTTCTATTAATGTGGCTAAGAGCAACAGGAGATCAAAAAAGCCCAGAGTGCATTTCAACCCAGCCCAGAAAGAGCCTGACTGCCTGCTTCGTCCTAGCCATGGTGGCAGAGGAAGTGAGTGGGGGGAAAATGAGACAATGGTAGGGGCTGAGGCACAAAACACTACTGGGATTCAGGATGTGCCTCACACAGAGAATAGGAGATGGTTAAATGATCAGACAAGGGCTCGACCCATACAAAGGAGGAAGACAGAAACCCGAGGTGAAGATTCATTTACAAGGGAAATTCAGGAAGATTTCTCACCGCAAGAGGTCACAGATATTTTGAGTAGATTCAGCCAAAAAATAGGAGAACCATTGATATCTTGGATGGTAAGACTCAGTGATCAAGGGGCCAGTGGAATATCAGTAGATAGGACAGACTGCATGAGATTCATAGGTATCAGCCATGATCCTCTAGTTCAACAAGCTTTTAGGGAACATCATCAGCAAGGAGATGGTGATACCAGGACTACTCTGTTGGCATTAGCCGCTGTGGGATGCAATAAGAGATATGCTACTGATTCTATGTGGCCCACTGAGCACAGACCCTGGTATTCACTTAGAGATTGTATCATGAGACTAAAGGAGGAGGTGATGAAGACTGCCATTATGATAGGAACCGCAGACAAATATTACAATGATCCAATGGGACTGCCTCATAGGAATTTAATAATTAGGACAGCTCCCCCTGCTTATAAACAACTAATTTTGAATTTGTTACTTGGGGAAGTAGGGAGCCGTCTTACAACAGTGATAAATAAGATTTTACAGTTACATGACTTAGGTGACTGGGGAAGGGATAGATCTCCTCGAGAGAGAAGGGTGAATAACCAGCAAACTTGGCGCCAAAGGAGAGTAACAAGGAAAGAAATGTTTACTGCTCTATTGAGAGCAGGGGTAGGTTTTGAAATGATAGATGGCATTCCAACCAATGAATTATACAGAATGTATAGAGGACTTGATAACAGGAGAACTAGGGAAATAAGAACTGCTCCTGCAAGCCCACAAGCCACTCAGACTGAAGGTGACCTTGTGTGATTAACGGATGAAAACTTGTACATCTGGGGAAAGGCTGGGAGGACAATCCTAGTCTCTACCTAGGATGGGATCCTCTTAGTTTAGTTTTCCCATTGTGTTTCCTTGTACATCTGGGGAAAGGCTGAGAGGACAATCTTAGTCTCTATCTAGGGTGGGATCCTCTTGGCTTCCTCATTATGTTCCTTTTGAAAAGAAACATTTCCCACCTGAGTTTGGCTTCTGATATTGGATGATTTTATCTGAAGGATAATAGCCCATACTTGCCTACTCTTTTTGTTCTTTGTTTTGGTTAATTTTGTTGCTAGTTCTGTCTCCTTTAGGCTTAAGTACCCTGCACTTTCCAGTGACTGCCTAAGCATGTAGTGTTCTTGGAATTCCTGCCAGCTCACTGAAAGAACTGACCTCTGGAATGGGACTTTTTGGGGGCAGGGCCATCTCTACATCCAATTTCAGCATGAAGAAGCTATGGAAAATGAGACCTTCACCCCTCACCCCAAGATTTTGAGCCCCAATCATTCAAGGGGGGTGGGAATGATGATAGTGTTCTATGTTTACTTATTTTGTGTTATCTTTGCTATGTTGTTTTATTATTATGATATTATTGATCCTATGTAATGGATACAAGGATTTAGGAGTGGACATTTGAATTATTAATAATTATTTTTGGGATGATTGATTGAAGAGATTATCTTGCTGGGACCTAGGGGTGGATCACATTTGAATTGTAAACCAATATTTAGGAATGTCACCAAATGATATGTTTTGCTTTATAATGAATGATACGTTTTAGTTTCCTTTGTAATTGGATCACGATGTATGTTCTAGGATACATGGCTGATCAGATTATGTATCCTATAACAAGGGGTGGAGTGTATTGGCAACCAAAAATGGGCTCCTTAGCACTTAGTCAACAAGTGCCCTTGACTAGTTTGGCTTTTTCCCCTGAACTGAATGCTGTTTGTATGTTGGACTGGAGTAAGCTTGTCGGCCCCTTCACCTTGCTTCCCTTGCTTAAGCTGATGGAAAGAACCTGTGCTTTCCCAGTCAACCCCTTCACCTTGCTTAAGCAGATTGAAAGAACCTGTGCTTTCCCCGGCGTACCTTACACCCCCGCAGAAGCTGGATGGTTAAAAGCAGCTCCCATTGGAGCCAGAGGCGGCTATAGCTACAGCTACAGCCACAGCTGAAGCAGGAGCTGCCAGTAGCAGAGTTGACCTACGGGAGGAAGCTGAACAAAGACTTCAGGCCAGTGGGTAATCTTTTTACCATAGAGGGGGAAGCATGATTTTGCTTTACGCAATCATGCTTCTCTGTAGCCTCCTGGTTACTCTTTCAAGGCGTACTTATTGGGCCTGGAAGCTTTTGATCAATATATCAAAATGGGGTTGCTGGTTCATGGGTTGGTTACTGTGGAGCCTAAATATATGTTTTGATTCTTCTGCCTTCTACTTTGAGAGTTTCTTATATCCGGCGGTTCCGAACCTTTCAGACATGTTTATGATCCTCTTTGAGATTATAAACTCTGCCCTCCTATTACATATACACAGTTTTATAGCCCTTTGAGCATAGTTCCAAATTGCTCTCCAGAATGGTTGATCAGCTCACAACTCCACCAACCATGCATTAATATTCCAATTTTCCCACATTTCCTCCAACATTTATCATTTTCCTATTTTGTCATGCTGGCCAATTTGATAGGTGTGAGGTGGTACCTCAAAGTTGTTTTAATTTGCATTTCTCAAATCAATAGTGACTTAGAGAATTTTTTCCTGACTATAGATAGCTTTCATTTCTTCATCTGAAAACTGCCTATTCATATCCTTTGACCATTTATCAATTGGGGAATGACTTGTATTCTTATAAATTTGACTCAGTTCTTTATATATTTGAGGCCTTCATCAGAGACACTGGTTGTAAAAATTGTTTCCCGGCTTTCTGCTTCCCTTCTAATCTTGGTTGCATTGGCTTAAAACTTTTAAATTTAATGTAATCTTGGTTGCATTGGCAAAAACTTTTAAATTTAATGTAATCAAAATTATCCATTTTGCATTTCATAATGTTCTCCATCTCTCGTTTGGTCATAAATTCATCCATTCTCCATAGATCTGACAGGTAAACTATTCCTGCCTCTCCTAATTTGCTTATAGTATCATTGGGTACTTTTTACTGGTCCTGAGTTGTCTGGTCTATTACTGTAGGGTGAGGCAGTGGGGAGGGGATGACCATTTAGATCCATCAGTTCTGAACAGTTAGTACACTGTTATTAAAAGAACACAAAACAGACATACACACACACACACACACACACACACACATACATACAACACAGGAAGAAGTAGGAAGCTGCTAAGCAAGGAAATCATGAAATGAAAGTGAAATCATTTTGCTTCCTCATTATGTAGGACTCATGTGACAAGTTCTAATTTATATAAAAGTGAATTCTGCAGACCTCTTGTTGCTCTGAAGTCTTTGGCGTTAGCCCATGATGTTCCAGGATTCCTGCAGACGGAGCTCACCTGCTCTCATCTCCAGGTGGGTTTTTACTTTCCTTTTCCCTTGTTTGACTCCTTAACTATAAATACTCGATTTACATGTTCATCTTCCTCTCCTTGCCACAGTTTATGCATGTAGTTTGAGGAAGTAAGCTCAGAGATTATGTAGTCCATCTTGCTTTTTTTTCCCCCACCTTAAAGGATTAAATTTTTTAAAAAGTCTGTATCTGGCTTGTATGTCAAGGACATGGAGAAATTGTTTTGTACTATAAACCAAAGTCAGGAATGAATAAATTTCCTGGGTCTTTGGACTGCAAAAAAGTTAGAAAAGAAAAATAAACTAGGAAATATAACTCAGTTCCATATATATTTGCTAAGCACCTGCGATGTTTATGGCATTATGAAATTTTGCATCAATTTTTGTGGAAAAAAAGCCATGTTAGTCCAAAACAGATACGCTATTTTGAAATTAAAAAACATTTGCCGACTCCTTTAGGGAAAGAATTCTGATTGTGATGACTCAACAATAGTAATAATAGCTAGCACTTATATAGCAGCTTGTAGATTGCAAAGTGCTTTACATGTTATCTTATTTGATCATCACAACATCCTTAGGAGATGGGTGCTATTAATATCTCCATTTTACAGATGAGAAAACTGAGGTTGGCAGAGGTTAGATGACACAGCTAAGAAGGTATCTGGGGCAGCATTGAATTTAGGTCTGCCTGACTCCACCTTATCCGCTCACGAGGAAGTGGGAGAGACAGAGAGAGAGACAGAGAGAGAGAGACAGAGAGAGAGAGACAGAGAGAGACAGAGAGAGAGAGACAGAGAGAGAGAGACAGAGAGAGAGAGACAGAGAGAGAGACAGAGAGAGAGACAGAGAGAGAGACAGAGAGAGAGAGAGAGAGAGAAGATGACCTAAGTGGGAGGGAGAAAGCAATATGGAGAGTTATTTTTCAACCACCTGTAGAACTCACGGGCATTAGGAGAAAACACACCACAGGAGAGCTCCGTCTTTCCCATTCAGAGGCTTTACCTAATCTTCTGGTCTTTATTTTTCCTTTACACAATCAAAGTGTTTATTTTTGTAAAGCATGTGAATTCCTCTGAAATGGGATGGGGAGAGAAGTTTCTCTGATTAAATTTTGTTAGAAATCTTGGAAATCCCCAGGGTGGTTTTTTTTTTTTTTAAGATGTGAGTTTAAGTCACCAGGGATTGGGAAATCTTCGTAAATCCTTGCTTCATAAGCACTGTTTAGTGATGGAAGTGGTATTTACACAACCTCTGCAGAATTGAAACCATGGAGTCGTCTGACATCTCTTCCCCTAATCCGCCTCCCCCACTGATGAAATTCCAATCAATTCTACCTTCAGCATATCTCTCTTTTGCTATGGAGAACAATATGGCTGAGGAACATTTTTCTTCTCCTTTCTGTGAAGGAGTGGGTGGAACTGACTCCATTTGACTACCCTTATCTTTTTCAGTTGGGGCTGGCTCAGAGGGTGGCCTTCTGTAGCGGTTTTTCTCTACCTTCCTTTCCTTCTCTTCCTTGGAGGGTGGAGAAAATCCAAAGGCTCTTTGTTCAGAGCAACATTTCTTCTGGGAGATAAGGTAATGAATTCAAGAGGTTTTTAGTTTAGGGCAGGGGTCCCATATTCTCATTGCTTTCTTTTCCTTCAAAGTTAGAAAGCTTAAAAATACACATTATTAATAAAGCTCTGACCCAACTCCAAGGCAAGAAGTCTTTTAAAATGAAGTTTCCTAGAAGCTTAGTTTCTGTGTGTCAATTATCCATGGACTTTCCCTCTTAATCATTGTGTCTGTAGCAGGGCTGTCCAAAATGTGCCATTGGGCCACATGTGGCCTGAGCTGTGATTTATTCAGCTGCCTACAAGCATAGAAATGTACATAAATGCTTTAGTAAACAAAGCCAAGCTACCACAGTGCTCTCGCTGAAATGGCAAATCAAAATATATTGTCTATTGTTTCGATAAAAACCTAAGGTTGGACAACCTTGATCTATAGCAAAGATACTAACTGGGACAGAATTAAATTATCTTTAGCTAGAAAATCTACATTAAAAGTACAAAAAACACGGGAAGAAAATTTAAAAGAGCAGAGAAGGACTTAGTAATAAACAATAGCTTCTACTACATGTGGTGTAAGGTATGATTGAATTTTGTTTCAACAAAGATTATATAAAAATATAATTTGAAGCCATACTGATGGCTAATTATAGGAAATCAAACTGCTTTTTGAGGCAGTTGAGGAGTCTGGCCTCTTGAAAATCAGCATACTCCTCTCTTTATTCTTTTTTTTTTTTAAAGCAATTTATTTATTTAACATATTTGGTTTTCAGCATTGATTTTCACAACATTTTGAATTACAAATTTTCTCCCCATTTCTACCCTCCCCCCCACTCCAAGATGGCTTATATTCTGGTTGCCCTGTTCCCCAGTCAGCCCTCCCCTCTATCACCCCCCTCCCCTCTCATCCCCTTTTCCCTTCCTTTCTTGTAGGGCAAGATAAATTTCTACGCCCCATTGCCTGTGTATCTTATTTTTTAGTTGCATGCAAAAACTTTTTTTGTTTTTGAACATCTGATTTTAAAACTTTGAGTTCCAAATTCTCTTCCCTCTTCCCTTCCCACCCACCCTCTCTAAGAAGTTGAGCAATTCAACCTAGGCCACACATGTATTATTATGTATAACCCTTCCACAATACTCATGTTGTGAAAGGCTAACTACATTTTGCTCCTTCCTCTCTTTATTCTAAGAAGGCCTGTTCCAGTATCTCAATAGAACTGCCTGGCCAGGTGTCAATCACAAAAGGATAAGACTCAATCCAGACTCAGTATTAGATGATTGGTCTTTTATCATTTATGTCCTGGGTTTGAATCTCCAAACCCGTGTTTTTGTCAATCCTCTTTAGCAATTGAGGGAGATCCATTCTCATGCTATCTAATGCAGACAAACTAAAAGAAGCTAAAAACATAAAGAATAAAGTGGATGTGGATGAGAAGGCGGGGGGAGGATTGAGGTGAAAAGATGTAATCAAGGGGCAGGGTTTAGTGAGCCCCAAAATGCTGACCAATGGCATTCAAGGCACAAAATTCTAATCTGGAGGAAATAAAAGAGCTTTGTACCTAACTTGAGGAGTGCTTGTGCCAACAAAGAGGCCAAATCACCCCCATCAAAAAATGACGTGGAATAAAAATCTTTTTTTTTCTAAATTCACACATGGCCAGGTAAAATTCTTGCTATTTCTTTTTTTTTTTTTTTTTGCAATTCAAGTTTATAGTTTATTCTTACTCTTACTGAAATCAGAATTGTTTTTTTTAAAAACTCCAAGTTTGACGTTTTTAGAACATAGGACAATATTTGTTCATGATATAATAATCAAACTGAAACTTTTTAAAAAACTTCCATTTTTCTCAATGGCCCCTTTAATTAAAAAAAATCAAGCTGGGGGAAGAGGGGAAGAGGGGAAGAAGGGAAGAGGGGAAGACCTGCAGGGTTCCTGGCCAAAACTGAGCCAGTTGCTATTTACTATTTATATTCACTTTGATCTAGGAGGGCAGGGACCTATTGTTGTCCAATCTATGAGTTCCAGAGTGAATTGGGTTTAAGGCCCAAATTTAAGGGGCTCAAGGGGCCATCCCTTAAGTAACTACTTAAAGAAGCCTATTCACTAAATGGGCCTTACCTCACTCAAAGTGAAAAACTGAAAAGACCTTAGCCTAAAAGGTCCAGGGTCTCCTTATTGCATCCTGGGTCATATCCAGTCATCCTGATGAATATATGACCACTGGAACCAGATGGCTCCGGAGGAGAAAGTGAGGCTGGTGACCTTGCACAGCCCTCCATCACTCACATCAAAGTCATCTGCAAGTCATGTCATCATCTCCCTGATGTCATTGTCCTCTTCCAGAATGAAGGACAAACACAACCTATGAGTATCCTCTCCTCCCTTCTTCTCTCCTCCCTTTACCTGAGGGTTCTCTGCTCAAAGAAAGATACATTTTGATGGAACTGAAAGCTGCCTCTTTAACTTTGGGTTTACTGGCTGGAACTCTTAAGTGTTGAGGTTAAAGCAATCTCAGTTCTTTTTTTTTTTTCTGTTTTTTAAAATTTATTTAATATATTTAGTTTTCAGCATTGATTTTCACAAAAGTTTGAATTACAAATTTTTTCCCCATTTCTACCCTCCCCCCACTCCAAGATGGCACATATTCTGGTTGCCCTGTTCCCCAGTCAGCCCTCCCATCTGTCACCCCACTCCCCTCCCATCCCCATTTCCCTTCTTTTCTTGTAGGGCAAGATAAATTTCTATGCCCCATTGCCTGTGTATCTTATTTCCTAGTTGCATGCAAAAGCTTTCTTGTTTGTTTGTTTTTGAACATCTGTTTTTAAAACTTTGAGTTCCAAATTCTCTTCCCTCTTCCCTCCCCACCCACCCTCCCTAAGAAGGCAAGCAATTCAACATAGGCCACATGCGTATCATTATGTAAAACACTTCCACAATACTCATGTTGTGAAAGATTGACTATGTTTTGCTCCTTCCTAACCTATCCCCCTTTATTGAATTTTCTCCCTTGACCCTGTCCCTTTTCGAAAATGTTTGTTTTTGATTACCTCCTCCCCCTGTCTGCCCTCCCTTCTATCATCCCCCCTTTTTTATCTTCTTCCTCCTTCTTTCCTGTGGGGTAAGATACCCAATTGAGTATGTATGGTATTCCCTCCTCAGGTCAAATCCGATGAGAGCAAGATTTACTCATTCCCCCTCACCTGCCCCCTCTTCCCTTCCTACAGAACCACTTTTTCTTGCCACTTTTATGCGAGATAATTTACTCCATTCTATCTCTCCCTTTCTCCCTCTCTCAATATATTCCTTTCTTATCCCTTAAATTGATTTTATTTTTTTAGATATCATCCCTTCATATTCAACTCACCCTGTACCCTTTGTGTGTGTATATATATATATATACCTACATATATACATACATAGACACACACATATGTATATATATGTATACACATATATATATGCATATTCCTTTCAGCTACTATGATATTGAGGTCTCATGAATCACACACATCATCTTTGTATGTAGGAATGTAAACAAAACAGTTCAACTTTAGTAAGTCCCGTATGATTTCTCTTTCTTGTTTACCTTTTCATGCTTCTCTTGATTCTTGTGTTTGAAAGTCAAATTTTCTATTCAGCTCTGGTCTTTTCACTGAGAAAGCTTGAAAGTCCTCTATTTTATTGAAAATTCATATTTTGCCTTGGAGCATGATACTCAGTTTTGCTGGGTAGGTTTTTCTTGGTGATCTCCTCTACTTTTTCCTTTCCAGAATGAAGGTGATCACCTGGATGTTTCTGGCCTGTGCTTCTACAATGGCACAACTCCATCACGATCCGACGCTGGACAGCCACTGGAAGCTATGGAAGAAAACTTATGGCAAACAATATGAGGAACAGGTAGATGATATGATAGCTCAGCAACTGCCCTTAGATGCACCGGGAACTTCTACCACCCTGGCCATTAGGTGGCTAGAGTGCTGGACGTGGAATCAGGAAGGCCTGAGTTCAAATGATGACTCACATATTTGAGTGACCCTGTGCAAATCATTCATTCAGTTGCAGTTCCTTCATCTGCAAAATCGGGAGGATGAGATAGATGGATAGGATCATGGAAACAATGAACATGAACTTGGACAGATTTGGAGAGATAGCGGAGGATAGAAGGGCCCAGTATCCACGAGGTCACAAAGAGTCGGACAGACTGAGCGACTCAACAACAAAAAAATAGCCTCTGCCTCCTAGGGTTGGATCGAATGAAGATAAAGTTCTATCTGTAAAGTGCTTTGCAAACTTCAGAGTGCTATAGAAATGCTAGCTATTGTTAATTACTATTATCACACTCAGAAGCCAAGGACTCCAATCGTGGAGACACGGCTGCTTCACTTTGAAAAAACTGTCAGATGGTGTCCTTTCCCTCCTATTGCTATTTTATTCAATAAGTATTTATTAAGTGGCTGCTTTGTGCAAGGCACTGTGCTTAGGGATCCCAGGACAAGAGGAAAACATTTCCTGCCCTTTGAGAGCTTAGGTGCTACTGGAATTTGATACACGTGTTGTTGCTGTTGTTGTTCAATCTTATCCCACTCTTCGTGACCCCATTTGGGGTTTTCTTGGCAAAGATAGAGTGGTTTGCCATTTCCTTCTTTGGCTCATTTTACAGATGAGGAACTGAAGCAAACAGGGTTAAGTGACTGGCCCAGGGTCACACAGCTAGTAAGTGTCTGAAGCTGGATTTGAACTCTGGTCTTCCTGACTTCAGGCTTGGCTCTCTCTCCCCTGCACCACCTAGCTGACCCTTACATATGTGTAGTCTCTGGACGACAGTGCTGTGTCCCGTTGGCTCACTTTCAGGAGGATAAGTGCTGTGAATTGTTTTACCAGCTGTCCACATGTCCACCCTTAGGTAGCTCCCTTTACATTCAGTAGCCAAGCTGCCCAGGGTGGGGATGCAGTTGCTTTTTGGATCAATGTTGTATATTATGTATGTGTATGTGTATGTGTATGTGTATATGTATATGCGTATGTGTATGTATATATGTATATGTATACATATATGCATATGTATATGTGTATGTGCATATATACACACACATACATATATATACATATATACATATATATATGTTAGGAAGATAAAGGTTTTGGTCCTGGAAAACTTGAATAATCATGATGCCATTGATAGAAATGGAGAAATTAAAATGGGATTAGGAAGACTTAAAAATGAACATATTTCAATGGATCCATGATATCATGAATATGGGTACCTCCTCCAACACTGCAGATCACCCTTCCTCTCTTTCTAATCTTACACAATTGTTCTTGGCCTCCCATAGTCCTCCAGAGAGCATGTACCAACTTCTAGGAGTCTCCTAAAATTCAATGGGCATAATCAGTGCAGCACTAAAGCTCTTGCCAGCTCGAATTTGGACGTGCTCAGCTTGAGGTGAAAGCAAGACATCCGATTATGTTTAAGACAATTTGAAAAAAATGGGCCTGGTGGTCAGATGAGAGGCTAGGGCTGAAGATGATTCGGGAGCTGTTAGTATAACCATGATAGCTGAAACCATGAGAATAAATGAACTAAGAGAAAGAGTGAAAAAAAGAGAGAGCAAAAGGCTAATAACAGAGCCTGAGGTAGGGATGGAAGTTTCCACCATTGAGATGAAAAAGGTAGGAAACAGATCCATGATAAGGGAACAGAGAAGATGAAGTAATAAGAGAAGCAGGAGAACCAGAATGGGATCATATCATGGAAGCCAAGAGAGGAAAGAATTTCAGGAAAGAAGGCATGATCAGGAGACTTATATGATGGAAATAAGTCAAAAAGAATGAAGATAGAAGAAAGACCTTTGGATTTGGCCAGAAGGAATTCCTCAGTAACCTTCAATAGAAGAGTTTCTGTAGATTGTTGGGGACAAAGCCAAATTGCCACCGGGTACTTGCTATAAAAATAGTGAGTAGTTGGAAGGACGAAACAAAGTAGTTAGATTTTTTGTTCTTAAGGCAGAGAAAAGGTTGCTTGTTCTCTTCTTGTACCTTCGTGAAGGATACCCTCAATATTTTTGCAGGTTATTCACATAAAGATTTTGTATTAATGGGATATAGGTTGGAAGTTGCTGATATTTTCTGTTACCTTCTGGGCTAATTAATACAGTCTGTGATTTTTTTCCCAAGTAGTTCGTACACTTTCCTATTTTATATATATTGAGAATCAGTCTCAAAGCGTCCTCAGAATTGTCTTGCCTCCAGAGCAAACTTAATTCTGTGTGTAATCGGTCTCGTTCAATTATTCTGATAGCCTTTTCTTTAGTACCATTTCTACTTCTTTATGTAGTGCATCAGTCACTGTGATGTTAGAGTCTCAATACAGTGTCTTCATAGTCATTGATGAAGAAAAATGTTTGTTATAAAAAATCTTTATGGATCTTTTCCTTTTTCTTTTTGTTATGTTGTTGTCATTCCATTTCTTCCTAACATGCCATAAGATAGAGCTGGCTTATTTAAGCTAAACTTTCTGTAAATATATTTTTCTCACCATTGCTTCTCATTGTTTTATGAGGTAATAGGAGCATGGTGGACGATTATAAGCAGTATTAAGAAACACAACTGTCTGATGCAAATCACCTTGTGAAAATGGGAAGGTGATGTCTCATCTATTTGTAAACATTTTGAAGATTTGAAGAGGCAGGAAAAAAATTTTTATTTATTTAATAATGAACACAAAGAAACAGTTTCAAAGACACTGCTATCCTAGACTGTTAATAATAGCAAATTACTGTGAGAGAATATTATATTGAAGATTTATACATGCATATTGTTATCATAATGATCTCCATCAAATAAATTGTAGGATAAAATAAAAATTAAGGTATACTTAATAAATACTATTGGAATGGAAGTCGACTTTTGGTAATTAATCACATTAGGTGTATCCTTATTTACATGGTCTCAGACACATTACATGTAGAAAATGCTTAACATAGTTCAACATACTATGCTGGTTTTCATTTTGTAGCTTTTATGCAAAGTGTAACATAACTGTCTATTCTCCTTAAATTTTAGAATGAAGAAGTAGCACGGCGACTCATCTGGGAAAAGAATCTAAAATTTGTGACGCTGCATAACCTAGAGCACTCCATGGGACTACATTCCTATGATCTAAGCATGAACCATCTGAGTGACATGGTGGGTTCACTACCTATAAACCTATACTGTTGTCGGCAGGAAATCTGATTTCTATTTGAAAGAAGAATCTGAAGACAGCCAATTAAAAAAATACTTTAATAAGGAGAAAAGCCATATACACATGAAACTAGACACAACACCCTTCCCCAGAGCAGCTTGCAACCCTTCTTACTCTGTTCAGTTTTTGTTCGTGTCTTCTCTCAAGTGTCTGTAGAAGTTCTGCTCAAAACAGTGTAGGCCTTTATTTGGATCTTTTGATAATTGTGCAGCTGCCACTGTAACATTCAGGATATCTGTGTGTTATTCCTCCCTTTTGTCACATAACCAAACTAGCTCCTTTTCCAATGCTCTGTGTCCTTGATGATATCACGGAGGCAGCTAGAAGGTACAGTAGATAAAAGCTCTAGGTTTGGGAGTCAGGAAGACCTGAATTCAAATTCTGCCAGGTATACTTATTAACTATGTGACCCTGGGCAAATCACTTAAGCTCTGCTTTCTTTAGTTTTCTCACTCAAAATGGGGGTAATACTAGTATCTATCTCAGGGGGTTGTATTCAGGGGTATTTTAAAATTTCCATATTAATCCTACAATAATTTTATTTTGCTTATAATTTGTGATACTGGCATTTTCTCTTGAATGACTTCTAGATAGGATTTTGGAATGTCTTCATTCATTCATAGCTTTAAAATTTTAGCTCATTTTTAAAAGTAACCACAGTGAATTGGTTTGGCCATTCTGGAAAGCAATTTGGAACTATACCCCCAAAGTTACTAACTATGCATACTTCTGGACTCAACTATATCACTGGACAGGTACATACCTCCCCCTGCCCAAGAGATCAAAGAAATAGGAAAAGAACTCATGTATTCAAAAATATCTATCATAACTCTTTTTGTAGTAGCCAAAACCTGGAAACTAAGGGGGTGTTCACCTTTTTAGGAATGGCTAATCAAATTGCGGTATGTATATGAATGTAATGGAATATTACTGGGCCATGAGAATGATGAAATAGTTTCATGGGGAACTGGAAAGATCCTGATAATATGTGCTCTCTTGCTCCTCTCTCTCAGGATTAAGCCTGCTGTATTTCCCCTTCGGGACATTAGAGTACCCTGAAGAATTGCAATGACTCTTTTCTTTACAACCATTGGCTCCAGTCCACCAGCTGTGTTCGTCTCATTTGTTAGGGGCTGGTGACTAGCATCTGCCAGTTCCATTTAATTATTTAACATTGAGTAGCTTTTATGGAGACATATAAACTTCAAAGAGAGAGTTAGAACAAATACATAAGCATTTCACCAGGACCCCTGGGGCATATTCTCCCCCCACACCACATCAGCCTCTGGAGGAGTAATCTCAAGCCTTATTGCCATTCCTCCGTAGTCCCACCAGGGTCCAGATGCAGCACAGCTGCTTAATGAATCTGTCCACTGGGCTGGAGTACCAGAGATCATTCCGAAAGATGACTGCATTGATGCCGGGCTGGCAGCAACACCCAGCCTAGATCCTAGCTTCCAGATTGCAATATCTCATTTCCCCAGCCAAGTCAGAAACTCCCATGCCCTAACCCTGGAAACGAACAAGCAAAAAGGACAAGGTCCCAGGCCCCTTTCTCAGGAGATGCCAGATGCAGTTAGATGGGATAAAGGTCCCCTACAGTATAATCTTTCAGTAGGTCCCATGATCTAAAGAGGCCTCAGGTCCCTCCAGACCAAAGGAAGCCAAGAGGAGTTGGTTTTTTTTTGAAGTTACTAACAGTTGTGGTTATTCAGTCAGTGGAAAAAAAGCCCCTTCCTGTCCCTCGAAGGCATTTCCCGTACATATAGTCACAGTGCTATAAGAAATAGTTCCCTAGCATCCTTCCTATGGACAGATGCCATCTGAGGCACTTAGCCCCTTTGCCAGACCCGCATGGCACCTCTGTGATCTGATGCAGAGTGGAGTGAGCAGAGCTAGAACACTGTACACAAAGACAACACAGAAAGAAAGACTTTTTGTTGAAAATCTTTAGAACTCTGAATAATGCAATGATAAACCACAAGTAAATGAATCATGCCACCCAGGCAAGAATGTTTGGACATGGCCAATGTGGGAATTGGTTTTGCTAGACTATGAGTACTTATTGCAAGTTTTTAAAAAATCGTACTGTTGGGGAGAGTGAGAGGAAGAAATAATAAAAGTTTATAAAAAAAATTTTTAAAGAAAATCATTTAAAAGAAAAAAGAAAATTAGCTACCAAACAATTTTCTTCAATAATGGAGACAGCTAGGTGGTTCAGTGGATGGAGTGCTGGGCCTGAAGTCAGGAAGATCTGAGTTCAAATTCAGTCTCAGACCCTTACCAGCTGTGCAACTCTGGGCAAGTCACTAAACTTCAGATTGCCTCAGTCTCCTCAGCTCCTAAATGGGGATAATAATAGCCACTACCTGCCATGGTTATTACGAGGATCAAATAAGATAATAATTATAAAGCGCTTAGCACAGTGCCTGGCACATAGCAAATGCTATATAAATGTTAGCTATCATTGTCAGTTATCAGGTATCGCATGAATAATTATTTCTTTTTTTCTACATTTATTTTCTATTTTTAGTTTACAACTCTCAGTTCCACAAGTTTTTGAGTTCCAAATTTCCTCCCCCTCCCCCTCTTCCCCCCTCCCCCACAAGATGGCGTGTAATCTGATATAGGTTCTACATATGCCTTCTCATTAAAGTTATTTACACAATAGTCAAGTTGTAAAGAATTATAACCACTGGAATGAATCACGAGAAAGAAGAAACAAAACTATAAAAGAAGGAAGACTTTTTTTTTTTTTAAAAGAGAGCAAATAGTTTGCTTCAATCTGCATTCAGACTCCATAATTCTTTCTCTGGATGTGGATAGCTTTTTCCATCACGAGTCTTTTGGAGCTGTCTTTGAATCTTGTATTGCTGAGAAGAGCCAAGTCTGTCTAAGTTAGTCCTTACAGATACCATGTGTCTGTAACTGTGTATAGTGTTCTCCTGGTTCTTCTCCCCTCACTCAGCATCAGCTCACGTAATCTTTCCAAGTTATTATGAAGTCCGTCTGCTCCTCATTTCTTATAGAACAATAGTATTCCATTACAATCATATACCACAGCTTGTTTAGCCATTCCCCAATTGATGGGCATCCCCTTGATTTCCAATTCTTTGCCACCACAAAAAGAGCTGCTATAAATATTTTTGTACATATGGGTCCCTTTCCCACTTGTATGATCTTTTTGGGATACAGCCCTAGAAAT
This sequence comes from Trichosurus vulpecula, assembly GCF_011100635.1. NCBI lineage: Eukaryota > Metazoa > Chordata > Mammalia > Diprotodontia > Phalangeridae > Trichosurus > Trichosurus vulpecula. Next base: position 45,602,236 of record NC_050579.1, read on the forward strand.
GGTATTGCTGGATATGAATAATTATTTCCGCAAATAATTTTCCAATAGTTTAAACTCCATCCCCTTCTGCCAAGGTTTTGTTAAACCTGGTAAAAGCTGCAGTTTTCATCAATTTATTGTTCTCTTGTTCATAGCCTGGAGGGGCTGTGGGAAAACAGGCATATTAATGCACTTTTGGTAGAACTATGTATTGGTCTAGCCATTCTGGAAAGCAATTTGGAACTATGCTCAAAAAGCTACTAAACTACAAATAATCCTTTGACCCGGAGATACTAATACTAAATCTATACCCCAAAGAGATGAAAGAAAGAGGAAAAGGATCCATATCTCAAAAATATTTGTAGCGGGGCAGCTAGGTGGCACAGTGAGTAGAGCACCAGCCCTGGAGTCAGGAGGACCTGAGTTCAATTTGGCCTCAGATGCTTGACACACTTACTAGCTGCATGACCTTGGGCAAGTCACTTAACCCCAATTGCTTTGCCTTCCCCCCTCAAAGAAATTTGTAGCATCTCTTTTTGTGGTGGCAAAGAATTTGAAACCAAGAGAGTACTCATCAATTAAAGAATGATTGAACAAGTTATGGTATATAAATGTGATGGAATACTATGGTGCCATAAGAAATGATAAAGGGATGGCTTTAGGAAAACATGGGAAGAGTTGTATAAACGGATGCAAAGAGAAGTAAGCAGAATCAAGAGAACAATTTATATGATAACAACAATACTGTAAAGACAAACAACTCTGAAAGACCTGGGAACTCTTCAACACAATGACCAATCATAATTCCTGAACACTCATGAGGAAACATGCTACCCACCCCCAGGTAGAGAGGTGCTTATTTCAGTACAGATGGAAAAATATTTTGTTTTGCTTGACTATACATGTTTGTAACATGGGTTTGTGACAAGGGTTTTGTTTTTCTTGCTTTCTCAATGGCTGGGTGGGATGGGAGATGGAAAGGAGAGAATGTAGACCTGAAAATATAGTTATTTTTAAAATTATTCTCTTATCAAAGAGAATTATTCTCTAATCCAAAGGAGAAAGTGTAGACCTGAAAATAAAATGATTTAAAAAATTATTCTGTCTTCCAAAAAGAATCCACTTCACTTTGCCCCAAAAAGTGAAGTGGTTAAAAAGGGGTGTGGAGGTGATGCTACCTAATGCTGAACTTGATAACTGATTTTGGACAATCAAAATTGTCTATACCTATAGTGAAAATGGCTATTCCTGGAGTTTATTGAGTAGGAGAGTGACATGGTCAAACCCAAGCCTTAGGAAATCGCTTTGGCAGCTGGGTGGAGGATAGATCGGAGAGAGGATTGACTTGAGACAGGGAGACTAATTAGGAGGCTATTGTAATAGCCTATGGGTAGGTGATAAAGGCCTGTACCCCAGGCTTGTGGCTGTGAGTGCAGAAAAGGGGTCATATAAAGACGTTGTGAAGGTAGAAATGATTGGGCTCCTGAAAGGAGCAACAGAAATAAAAATAAGGAAATGTTTGTTTTGTAGACCAGTGAAGAAGTGGCTTCTTTGATGAGTTCTCTGAAAATTCCTAACCAATGGAACAGGAATGTGACCTACAGACTAAACTCCAATCAAAAGCTGCCGGATTCTGTGGACTGGAGGGACAAGGGATGTGTTACTAATGTGAAATATCAGGTGTGTTTTATGTCCCCAAGCTACCATGGCCTACACTGGTCTCCCTTTTTCCTAAATTCCATAGAGTCTGACAAAATTTAGCAAACAAATTGCCTGGAGTAACTCTTCCCAAAGAGATTGTTGATTTCTTGACGGTTGAGCCCATATCTGTGAGGGAAAGCTGAAGGTGATTTCCTCATGGTGTCTCCCATAATTCCTAACCCCAGTACTGCGCCCAGCTGGCCTGAGTCAGAATTGTACAGAAGAGAAGGGTGTCTTGGAGGACCTCTCACCAATCATTTGGACAGCTTCTTGTCCCTTCCCTCAGTGTTCCTATGCTGCCCTCTTGCTGTACTAGGCCTTCCAGCAAGGCTCCTTCCAAGAACTCACATGCTAATAAAACCCAGGAAAGATTAACTAACTTTTTTCGCTTTTAGGTGTCAATGATTGTCAACAGTTTATTGTTTAGCCTCCCTCAGTTTGGGTGGGAGAGAGAATCAATGCCCTCTCTCACCTAGAGGAATTAAGTCAATGTTTCAGGTTTCAGTGATAGGTCACATTTGGGGGAAGATGGGTACAGAAAGGGGACTTCCTAGCATTCTTTTCAAATGAATACTGCAATAGGCAGTCTTGTTCTCTTGTCTACCCTACCCACCTGTAAGCCCGGCCAAACATAGAATAGATGCTCAATACATTTTATTGATTTGATTGGTTGGCTTGGCAGACATGTCTGTTCTGAGTTTAGTCCTTTGCAGACCTACACTCATAAAGATAGGAAGAGGGAGGGAGAGGAACAGAGGACGGGAGAGGGTCCCCTAGTCTTCTTTGTGATGTCCATGATTACCCTTTTCTTTCCTCTTTTCCAGGGTGCTTGTGGTTCCTGCTGGGCTTTCAGTGCTGTGGGAGCCCTGGAAGCACAGCTTAAGATGAAAACAGGAAAGCTGGTGTCTCTCAGCGCACAGAACTTGGTGGATTGTTCAACTGATAAATACCAAAATCATGGTTGCAATGGTGGCTTCATGACTCAGGCCTTCCAGTATATCATTGATAACAACGGCATCGATTCAGATGATTCCTATCCTTACAAAGCTACAGTATGTTGGAAGAGTCACTTAATGTAGCAGGTCCTCAGTTTCCTCAACTGTAAAATGAGGTAGTTGGTCTAGATGGCCTCTGAGTTCCCTTCAAGTATTCAATCTAAGGACCTAGGGTGCTATGATCTTTCATTTTGAAATTTCTTTAATTTTCCTTCTTAGGTAGGGTTCTACTTAATTTACCAATGGCATATTTTTAAAATCAATGAAGATAATTTGGTTTTTAAAATCTTGCTGCATATTCATCTAACACAGAGTTTTTGAAAATTTTGCTTCCTGGAAGATTCCTGTGATAACCCTCCCCCATCTCATTCTCAATATTATTCCCCCTTATAAATTTATCTTATATACTTACAGAATATTAGGCCTAGTAGGGACATTACTGATCATTTAATCCAACCCCTTCATTTTACAGGTAAGGAAACTGAGGCCTAAAGATATTAAGCGACTTGCCCAGTGTTACATAAGGTTGTCAGTGGCAAAACTGGGGTTTCATCCCAAGCCTTCAAACTCTAAGGGAGCTGTTGGCCTTCCTACCCTTTCCCTACCAAAAAGAAACAATCACATTCTGTTGAAACTTTGATCTCTGACTATTTCAGCATTTGGGACAAGATGGAACCATATCATAAGAAGATTAGTTATAGAAGTTGGGGGGCAGTTAGCTTGAAGAAGAGAAGGCTTAGGGGAGACACGATTACTTAAATAAAATATATGAAGGCTTGTCATTTGGAAGAGGAATTATATTTGTTCTGCTTGGAGCCATAGGACAGGGCCAAAAGCAATGCGTTGGAAACCAGAGATGTGGCTTACTATAAAGAAAATTTCCTGAAAATAGTAATAGCTAGAATTCATATAGTGCTTCATAAATACCTCATTTTGGCTTCATAACAACTCTAAGAGGTAGGTGCTATAATTATCTATTTTACATATGATGGAACTGAAGCAGACAGAAGTTATATGACTTGCCCAGGGTCACACAGCTATCAAGTGTCTGAAGCTGGATTTGAACTCAGGTCTTCCTGACTCCAAG